>NC_135266.1:65342851-65975018 GCF_051311805.1 Agelaius phoeniceus | reverse complement strand
ACTGTTCTTCCTTTTTCCTCCAGCTCCCAAGTGGACCAGACCCAGATTGTGTATCATTTGGGGCAAAGCAAATCAATCCCATGGGCTTGGTTCAGCCAGCAAATGCCATCCTTTATGATTTTTACAACCCTGGTAAGGGCACAGAAAAATGATACATAACTGCTTGAAAGAGAGTGTCTCAAAAAACCCTCCAGTCCATAGAAAGTTGATTTTGATGTAGTGTGTGAAACCACGTAATTTTGTTTAGTGATGGAAAAAAAAACAGCTTTGCATAACTGTCTTCCAGTTACTTCAGATAATCTAAACAGAGATCTTCTCAGGAATGGCCTAGTTAAGGGACTGAAAATGTGAACTTTTACACTCATGAATTTTTAAATCAGATTTACTGAGTTCCTGCTTCTCATGATGCTTTTAAACATATTTCACTCACATTTTGTTTTGACAGGCTGTGTCTTTATACATCTAAGATAGACCATGTTGGAGGTTTGACTTTTGTAGTGTGCTTGCCAGGGAAAGCAGTCTTGTTCTTCATTCAAAGAAAGGTTAAATGCAAATCATCCCCATTTGCCAAAGTTATGCAAACAGTGTTTGAAAATTAGGTCAAATCTCTACTTTGCCTTAACAGAGGGATCCAAGACAGTTTACACTGGGTTTAAACCACTAACTAACTATTGGTTGATCTTGTCTTCTTCTTCTGAAACAGTGCAGTGTTCACTGTTGTTCTATGGTCTAAAGAGGCTTTTAAGGTGGATGGTTTCCAGAGGGAACAAAAAAAAAAAAAGGGGTATGCAGGGAGGGAAAAGTACAACTTAAAAAAACAAATACAAACAAATAAAAAACCCCAACAACAACAAAATGCCCAAACAAAATTTACCCAAACTGAACAAAAATAACCTCAAGCTGCTGCCCAGCTGAAATGCAACACTGTACTCCTGGTGCCTAAGCTGTAGGTCTTTGGGAACTGCTGATGTGCATCCGATCCCTCAGCGCTCTGCTTTCTCTGGACCAGGGAAAAGCTGGGCTGCAAACATAGTTTGTGCTGTACAGGCTTTTCTACCTGAGCTGTCCCATACAAGCTGCTTTGTTCCTTGCCCACAGACAGGAGCTGCAGTGTGTTCTACAGTGCTCCCAAGCACAGTGCCATGCTTTCAAAGCTGTGCCACGCCGACGTCTGCCAGTGCGCAGAAGGTAAGGAATGGCTGCATGAGCTGGTCTAACAGAAGAGAGCTGTTACTTCTAGGAACAATTTACATGGGAATTGTTAAGCCCAGAAAGGACCATTAGAATTATCCTAATGTGTAATACAGGACACATTCATCCTCTAGGGTGTTCAGTATCAAGTTGACTTTTTTCTCAGATATCCGGGATTTTTTGATAGCTAAATCCGATATATGTGTATATAAATATATACACACACGTGTATGTGTGTGTCTGTAAAAACCCTCTATCACACCACTAAGGAAGTTGTTCTGCCATTTTATTCTCTGTTGTATTGTTGCGTGACAATGGATGTGTAAACTACATCTGTCTACATATCCATGCCTATAGAGGTGTATCACTTATTCTCTTCCTTCCAGGTCCCTGCCCAAAACAAAAATCAACTTTCAGTAAATCATTAACACAAACCACACGTGTTAGTTTTGTCTGCTACCAACCTACTGCAGATTACGGTAAGGCATGAAAGACAACTGTTGATTTCATGCATCATTCATTTTAATAAGTATAAACTTATCAAACTTAAACTGTGCCCAGACCTCTCCTGAATTGAGTAGGGTTTCCATATGTGGCCAAGAGGCCGAGGAGAAATAAATGAAGGCATGTGCAGTTGTAGTCATCAGGGCAGAGATGTGGGAAGTAAAGGTCTTGGAAAGATGCAGCAGGATGCTGGGGGCAGGAGGGGTGGACATTATGTTACATTATGTTACATTATGTTATTATGTTTAGAAAAAACCCATGGTGCAGTAACTCATGTTACAGTATGTAAAAAAAGAATAGGGTTTCCATGGCATGCCATAGTTCAGTAGCTCCTTCTGCAGAGCTAGATGAATATTTTTCCCTTTGTTAATTCACCTTTCTGGCCTCTTCTTTGAATACAAAGTTGCATAAACTTCTGAAGGAAAACTGGTTCTGCACCATTGGTAAGTTAGATGTTAACAGGAGGACAGGAAAGAGTGAAAACCTAACCACAGAAGAGATTCCTTGAAAAAATACAAAGGAATACAAACCTAGAGTCTCTTGATTAATAATTCCATGGTTTGTGAGTAGATGGTACACTGGCCTCTGTTCAGACACTTGGTAGAAGCACATCTGTTACTCAGTCTTTGGATGGAATTTCATGTTGCCATCTGGCATCACAGAGTTGTTGTCGGTTGCAGCGTACGAGGTGGAGATCCTCAGCAGTACAAAGAAGAATGTTTTTGATTACTATGAGGCCAAAATCCACAAGATCCTTAAAGCATGTAAGTATCAAAATGTTTTACTCCTTTCATTCACCTGTAGAAAAACTAGGTTGACTAAATGTTGGCCAGCATGAGCCCTGCAGATGCCTTCTTCTGCCATGGGAAAGAGAGGTCAGATATATTTCCACAGTAGGCGTTCAAGAAGGCTTATTTGCTGCAAGGCTTGTTTGGTGCAGCTGCCTCACTGTGCAGTTAAGCCCCAGGGTAGTTTTCTTGGTTCACATTGTGCAGTCCCAGAGCACACAAGCTTCAAACTTTTCAGATGAAAATAAACAAGAAGACTCGTTCCAGATTCATTGAGTCCATGGTTACAAACTGGAGCTAGTCTAAGATAAACCCCTCCAAACACATGCATAGTGGGGGTATTACGTCTTCTGCATCAACTATTTCATTTTATAGACTGTTGACAGATCCTTAATTTTTCTCATGTGGACATAGCCACTGACCTCTCTTCTGATACTAAATGAAGATTTGAAGTGCCTATTACTCAACTAATTATTAAGCAATTGCAACTCTTGTGGAACAGGATAAGAGTTGTCCACAGTGACTTGCCTGAGGTCAATAAAGACAGGAAAACTTCTGGAACTTCAATTTAATAACTGTGCTAAAGAAACAGAATGGCTTCTTTGTTGTTAGGTGCAGTGTAAAGGTTTGCACAGCTCTCAGACAATGTCCTTTTGCAAGCCTGCCATCCCAGCTGCCCCATGTGAACTTAATCAGCAGCATCAGAGAGCACTGATACTCTTCAGAGTAATTTCTGGGGAAGCTGTCAGGTGACACACCAGACTTCAGTTCCTGTGGTGTCATGTGGTCACCAGTTTTGACTTTGGCAGCCAGAGATTGCCTTTAAAAAGGAACTTCAAAGGTTTTGAAATCTTCCCTCTCTGGAACAGAATAATTAACTCACTCCATCAGTCTTTGTCCAGGGGCCTGGTAATGTCACACAGTACTTTATGGCACACAGCTTGTGATCTGTGCCCAATGTTCAGTAAAATAAGGTCCATGCTTCCTGAATCCAAAGAAAGCATCGGACATACCCAGGGCTTTCCATATGGAAGGAAATGATAATGTACCTGGTGGTCAAAAAACTGACTGTAGGAGATTACGGTATCCCAATGGAAAGTTTTATTAATCTCTTGAGAATACCTACAGCATTTAAAGGCTTTAGGGCTCTGGGTCCAAATGCATTTGTACTCACAATTTGCAGGAAAGCAGTGGAAAGATTTTGGGTTTTGGTAGCTGAGAGAAATATCCTTTGAATGTGAAGTTGAAGGGAAAGGATGTCTTGTATTCCCACATACTTGATAATTCTTTTTGGTTTGTGCTGTCAGATGCAGCTTCTGAGCATCAGAAAGCTTTCAGCAGGTTTGGGAAAGGCTGGCAGGAGGCACAAAGATATATGAGGATGAAGAAAAAGCTAGGTGTTGCACCCAAATCAGCCTGTGACTGAACTAGTGTTACTATCTCTTGTATTCTCTGCAGCTCTTCTGAGTGAGGTTGGCCTCTGTTGCCATTATAAATTTAGATGAGAATTAGTAGGGTAAAATCTCATTCTCTGGACCCTGTCATTATTTCCTTAACAGCCTTTGATGTAAAGGGTTTGTTCAGAGGACAGATGGAAACACTTATTTGTGTTTGGGAGTCAGCAAAAGAGAATATTGCAGGTGTGTGCTTCTCAGACTACTTTGGTTATTGACAGAATTAGTGAACATGTTTTGGATGGCTAATATTTGTGCTGTCCTATGAGCCCTCCAGGAGTCCTTTAGGGGAACAGTATAGCCCAAAAAAGTAGCACAGAATCTTTCTTTTCCCTCTTCTTCCCCCCCTGCTGCCCTTTTAAAACATTATTTCCCATTACAGATTCTAAAACTCTAAGTAAATATTTACCTTAAATTCCACTTGGATGCTTTGAAACATAAAATTTTAACTTCTTTTTAGTTGGAGGTTTAAAATTGGAAATTACATAATAACCACTCAAGGTAATGACTCAAATGCTTATGATCCCACTGTCTGAATTGTATTAGGCCATTTGTGAAACATATGAACCGAGAAACACCTTGGTAATTTAAGCCAAATGAGCCATAACATCATCATTTTCTCAAGTAGTTCTGACCCATCTCTGCATTCCATGAACAAAATGAAAATTCAGGACAATATGCAGCACAAGAACAGCAAAAAGGTCTTGGGTTATATGAGAAAATCTACAGGATTTATATTCTCTCTAAAAATGCAGATGTATAGGTAACATATATTAAATTGATGAAGTTTTAAATAGGTGGTAGATAAGGTTCTTAAAGCTAGGTTTCACAGATTAGCAGTCTCTGCCAAATTCTCTGAAATCTAATTAATGTTAGAATATTCTATCTCAGTTTTGTTCTACTTTTAGGATTTTGATGACTAGTCTTTCCATACTTATAAAAATACTCTATATTAGAGCAGATGATGCACAAGATTCTGTTAACTGATAAAAAGACCATAGTGTCATCTACATGTAATTTAAACTGGTTTAATATTGAATTTTTACAAGAAATTTTAAATTATAGTTAGAAAGAGAGTAAGAAATTAGAATATTGCTGCTATTTACTTTTTTTTTTTTAATGGACTTTGAAAACCGTTGTTCTAGTTAAACAACATAGTGTCCTCATGACCTGAGACTGCTCAGATGAATAAGCATCTTTTCAGCTCTCATGTCATTGCAGTAACTGAGCAGCCACCTCATCTGCCTTGGATCCCCACTTCTGTAGTGGGCAGTGCAATTCTCAATTAATAAACTTCTGGGCCAGAATCCAGACCAGAATTTTCTAAGCTACTTTAACATGGAAATCACCAGGAGATTGTCCTGTGTATCAGATTCAGAGGGAAGAGCATAAAGGCTGCATTAGCAAAATTCAGGTCAGGTGTACTAAAGAGAGTGAGATTTTAATACTGTCTGCGGTGTTGTTGAGCCTCAAAATGTTTGAATTTAGTTTGCTAGCTTTTAAGAGCACCCTGAACCTGAGTACTCTGAAATGGAAAGACAGCATGTTCTATTTTCCTTGGCTTTTCCTTCAGTCTCTGAGACTGAAGTTAACTTCATAGCGTCTGAAAGGTCCTAAGGTCTATAGGAAAACATCTCCTTCAATAATTACAGCAAACACCAAGACAACCAGCTAAGGCAAAAGTGGCTTACTTTCTATCAGGTCACACTAAGGGAAATGTATCCTACCATAGCAGGGCCATTTATTCACTCGACTGTGGTGGTGTTTGCAGGGGTCCCAGGACGAGGGAAGAGATGAGAATCTTGACTCCATGTTTCAGAAGGCTGATTTATTATTTTATGATATATATTATATTAAAAGAAAATGATATACTAAAAGTATACTAAAAGAATAGCGAGAAAAGGATTTAATCAGAAGGCTTGCAAAGGAAAGGCATGGAATAATAATAAAATCTTGTGACTGCTCACAGCCTTGACACAGGTGGCTGTCATTGGTCATCAAGTAAAAACAATTTCACATGCTGGGTAAACAATTCTCCAAATCACATTCTAAAGCAGCAAAACATGGAGAAGCTGAAGCTTCTCAGGAGAAAAGATCCTAACAAAAGGATTTTTCAGAAAATATGTCTGTGACACTTGACAAGCCCAATTCCAAAGTGGAATATCACCTTGGCTTAGCAGTGGCGCAAATGACCACAGGGGGTTGTGTCCTGTGGCCTACAGTTCTTCGCTGTTAGAAAAGTTCATGGGGTTTTCTCTTCTTTCCTCACAGCTGCGGATGAAAGCATCCAAGTGGGTGAGCACCGACAGTTCCTATCACGCTCCATGTGCCAGTTAAACATTGTCCCTGGCAAACGCTACCTCCTCATGGGGAGAGATGGGCAAACAGTGGATTGCAACAACAAGTGAGTGCAAAATGGTCTCTGGGCAGCAGCAGCTGCTATCATGGACCATAAACCCAGAGGATACTCAATCTGTTAGAATACCTCCAGAAAGTAAAGGCAGCATCAAATTTCTCAGGGAATGATTCCGCTTGATTTACTAAAATGCAAAGCGATCCACTCCATAGGCAAAAGCAGAGCTCTGGGGAAGAGCTGAGCCACCCAAATCTATTGGCTCATGGCTCTGTGGTTCCCAGACTTCTCAGGATCAAATCTGGCCCTGGTTCCCCTGGGTTAAAAACTCACAGCTAGAAAAGGACAATGGGAAAAGCTACCCAGTCCATCTACTGCGGATGGCTTAAACAGCTCCTGTGTTTGCAGAAGAAATGTGTGGGACCATGACTAAGAGCAGCTCCCAAGGTTGCTGTTACACTATGCATGTGGGTAGCATATTCTTGTCATTTCTCACTGTCACACTTTAATTTTAAAAAAGGGAATTTATCTGAGTGGGAATTTAGTATGACACTATCAAGTATTCAGGAAGGAAGACATTGTAAATGTTTCATTTCCCTGCACAGAACTGGACAAAGGTAATGACTCTGAAAGCTTCTAGGAAGGAGATCTCCATCAAGCTGTGAGCACCACTTCCTAACACCTTAAAAAGTCCCATTCCCATCTCTATGACACCACCTAGGTCAGTGGCCTGCTTCAAAAGAAGCCTGATAGAGACTGGGGTGTCCTAGCAGAGGTTTAAATTCCAACATCTTCTCCAGTTCAGGCATGGAATACTGGAAGTTACACAGCTTCTCATATACTCTGTTGGAACTAAACTTCCCCTCTCTGTCCCACTGGTGGGCACTTGGGCCTTTTGTGTCATTCTGGAAACTAACAGCAACTCAGTCCAAACTTACCTGACATACTCAAAACACAAGTACAGCCAGGTCTGTCCCAGCTTGGCACTGACACATCCCAGACTTTGTCCGAAGCTCAGTTAACCTGCTGGTGAAGGCAAGTTTCTTGGCTAGTATAACTCTTGATGTCAGAGATGCCTCTCTGGAGGGATGAGTAGATCAGGGATTACACTCTCTCACTGCTCCATGTCAGGAATAATGACTAACCTTCTTTACCCTGTCCCATTTTCCCTCAGGATGCAATACTTACTTGATGCACAAGCCTGGGTGGAGAAAATCCCGGAGGGCAGTGAGTGCCGCAGCACTCTGCGCCGGCAGAGCTGTGCTCACCTGCAGGACTTCCTGAGCACCTCTGACAGCCTGTGCCATGTCTGAACAACGGCTCTGACCCCCACATCTCTCTGGGACTGCAGCTCACCTTCTGCCAGAATTCTTCCTGCAAAGCCTGTGCATCCCAGTGGTACCTGAAACATGGCAGGGCTGCTTCCATTGCTGTTTCACTGATTGGGGTGTGAAACATCTTCTTGTGGGTGGGTGTGTGGGTAATACAATAAAAATGCAGTTCCTCTCCTAATTACTGTGCTTATTGTACCTGACACTGGGGAAGAGAGAGCAGGAATTTGTGTCCCCTTGAGCTATTCTACAACAGTGCAATTATCCTGCAGAGAGTCAAAAGAAAAACACACTGTGCATTGCCTGAATAATGCCTGCAATCCTGGGCAAGGAAAAAAATATTTTAAAAAAGACCAAGACATTTTCATGAGTCAAAAAGAAAACTGTGTGTTCATGGGCTTACCTGTGTTACACTGCTGTAACAAACTGAAGGAGATACAAATCACGCTTCAACACATCAGCTGGTTTCTGGCTGTAATTGTGAGTCCTGCTGACCCCATGGCTGGCTGCCATACACTTCTAAAGCTGGAACTAGGAGTGGTACACTGCACCTGCCCTGTGCTGGACTCTTCCACAGGGAGTCTTCCACTGGCTTGTTAGGCTGGTAGCTCACTGAGGGCACAGAATTGCTTTTAATTGCACTCTCTAGCCACATGTCTTTCAAGTTTTTCTTGAATTTAATTCAAAACTGCTCTTTTCTTGGAATAAGAAAAAGTCTGTGGAAAATGTTTTGGTAACACTAATAAGCAGATGACTTTCAGCCACAGGTTTTGCTTCTTTAGCTTGCCAGCAAAATGCCATTTGGCAGTCATGTCTGAAGCAGAGAAAACTGTGTTGGTCACCATCCTCAGATGCTCATACCACTATCTGTGCCAGCAGCTACTGAATACAAATATTTGCCACCTGGACTGCTTGTGCTACACTGCAGTAAAAATAAGAAGTGCCTGTGTCAATGATATGATAATTAGTAGATCCATGCTGAGGTGGTTAATTTGGAATCAAATGATGCTACTGATAGAAAGGGCAACAGTGATGCTCATGTGGCCAAGACATTACACTGCACCAGCACCTACCGAAACAGCTCCATCACCAGAAATTTCAGATTCACAGAAGACAGTTCATTGCTTTGTGCCTGAACTCAGAACTGAACAGCTGTCTTTGAAGGCTGCAAACTCAAACTTAGCATCAGCTGGACCTGGATATCACCAGCATCTTCCTCTCAGCTGCCAAGCATTGCATGGATGGAGGGTAGGGAAGGCTCATTTCAGGAAAACCCCAATGACTGCTTCATCACATATGTAAAGGAAGATAGGAAACCTACTGAAGGCATAAGACAGACACTTAAACTGACAGATGACCTCGAGGTTCACCCCAGCTTTCACATTTATGAAATGCGATTATAATACCTGGTCATACATTCTCTTTATTACACAGCTTATATAAATGTCAGTGATATGGCAAAATACAGCTGAGGTCAGTAAAGCAAGTACTAATTTCTATTAATATAAGATAAAGAATAGGCTGCTGCACTGACATACCCATTATCCAGTAATTCTGCCAACCTTTATGAAAGAATACCTCTAAGGTTAGGAGCCAAATTCTTCCTTTCCACTCAACAAGGCTTGACTTAAAAACCAATGTCTGACCCTTCTGCTGAGTGGAGTATATCAACAGCTCAGAGGATCTTGCCTGGCAAACAAATCACCAAATAATTGCAACACTCAAGACTGTGGTGAAAGAATCTTTAAAACTTTTTATCAGATCTAACTTACATTACATTTTACATATTTTCTTCCATTTTACTTGCAGGTGAGTCTAAGCTGGAACTGCTTAGTGTCTGAACTTTGCAAATGCAGTCTCAATGTGGGAGCTCTGTGTGACTATTAAACTTATTTTGTGGGCAGAGGATCCAAACATGCTTCTACTTTAACTCTGCCAATTTGCTTCCTAGGAAAACCTTTAAATATCTCTGGCCTAGGAGCTAGCATAGAACAGTCTCTATCCCCCTGTACGTTTCTGCCCTAAACTCCCAAACATATTCATAGGGAGAGGGAAGACAATGGTGGAATTATTCTGTGCTGCCACAGCTGTTAATGTTTGCAGGTAACGCAGTGGCAGAGCTGCTGGAGACTCAGACAGCACCATGGAGGCCCTCTGGAGAGCTTTGGAAGAATTCATTTCTCCTTCAGCTGCCACAACCTGCAAAGGAACAGAAATGGAAATGGCATGGAAATGCTGCCCATAGTGGTGAAAATCCAGCTTTATAATGAGGATAAAACCAACTAGCTTGGATACCTGGAAATAGAGGACAAGATGAAATGGCCTTTAAGTTGCTAAAGGGAGGTTCTTATTGGATATTAGGAAAAAAATTAGGTTGTCAAGCATTGGAAGAGGATGCCCAGGGAGGTGGTGGAGTCACTAACCCTGGGGTCATTTAAAGGGTATGTAGATGTGGTGCTTAGGGACATAGTTTAGTGGTGGATTCAGCAATGCTGGGTTTAAGGGTTGGATTTGGTGATCTGAGAGGTCTTGTCCATCCTAAACAATTCTGTGGTTCTCTGACATGAAAATGAAAGCCTGGAGGTGGGTGTCACCTGTCATGGGTCTCACCTTAGCTTTCTTCTCTTGAGCAGCCTCTGCTTCAGCTGCCATTGCCCTCTGCATGGCCACAGGGATCCGGATGTCTCTAATCTCCACACGAGCCACTTTGACTCCCCACTGCTCCGTGGCACTGTTGAGGGTAGCCTTGGGGACAAACAACACACCAGGAAGAGCACAGTGCTGGCAGAGGGAAAGCCACGTGGTGTACCCTGCTTGGACAGAAGGACAGGGCAAACCACACAGCAGAAAGAGGGATGCTCCAGGGGCACCAGCACCCAGCATGGTGTGTGCACAGTGGGTACCACAGCCTCAGGAAACACCTGCTGGGCAACACCAGTGTCTCTGGTGTGCCTCCTAAATTATGATCCCCATCCTTTCCTTAGGTGGGCACTTACTAAACTTCTCCCTTTTACAAAGAAACACTACAGCAAGTTCCTTAAACAGCACAACACGGTAAAAGCACACTATGGGTAAGACACAAGACAGCCCTGCAGCACTGGCAAACTCATCTGGGCTCTGGCTCCTGGGCACTCCTGCAATCCACACCACCACCATGACCCTGTCTCTTCATGGTCACTCTCCTGGCTGCAGAGGGTACAGTCTCTCTTTGGTCTGACTATGCCTTGTCTCTGACTGAAATTAGTAAATTGGGTATTGGATTTTTCCTCTGCTCTCTCCCTGGCTGCCAAATCAAAAAAAGAAACCAGATGGCATTTAAAAGCAACTCAATTTTGTGCTCTTAGTTGTAATGACAGGAGATACAAGTCTTGCCTCAATCAAGGGTCTACTCAAGACAGAGCTTCCCCTGAGCATATCTTTCTCCATGTTTGCAGCTGCCTCTGTGCAAGGGCTAAGCTGATTTTTTTAAATCACTGGATAATTTCAGAATTTTAATTGCTTTTTGATAGAGATAACTCTGCTGCAAGAGGCTGGGGAAATACCTTTAGAACAACTCTTTCTGACTCTAAGCAATGAGATGTATAATTTAAAAAAAAAAAACAAAAAAAAAAACCATAAAGGGAGAGTTTGTTATCCTTGTTGAAGAAAAAAAGAGATATTATTTCTAATTTGCTACTCCCCAGAAGATGTCTCCATGCTTATGAATTTTGAGTTCCAGATTTACCTGGATACTGTGCGCAATCTCCTCACGACCTGCCAGCACCTGAGCCAAGCTCTGTGTACCCAGAACGTTTCTCAGGGCTGTCTGTGCCAGAAGCAAGGTGGCAGAGTGGACATCAGTGACATTGGCAACTGCACTGACAGCGCTGTGGATCCTGTAGTGCACCACCCCATCCACCTGGGTAGTAACAGCATCCCTCGTGAGAATCTGCATTTGAGAAATGCACACAGTCACAGAAAGATCCAACAACACGTCCTTTGCCTAGCAAGGGAATTTTTTTTTAACCCTTAGTGAGTAAAAGGCATTGATAATTCAAAGAAACTAAGAATTTCTTTTGATTTCTTTGTCATTCCCCCAAAAAATTCCTTCAAGAGAGCTGTCCAGCATCAACAAATTTTAAACTGGAGGAAAATGCTTTACATATCCTCTAAATAACTGCTTCAATTGTAAATGAATGTCATAATTTGAATTAATTTCTTTTGCAATAATAAATGATGGCTATCCTCTTCCTTTCTTGTAGAAAGGCCCATTAATGAGCTTATACATTTCATGCAGCTTGGAAGATCTGTGCTACTTCCCCTAAACAGTGTTTGTAAGAAACACATTAAAACAAAAGGTGCAAGAAATTATGAGAAGAAACTGAAAGAAATATTTAAGCATTCACAGAAGAGTTGTCATTTTTTGCCAGACAAGCTTCTTGTGCCTCAGAAGGCAGCTGGCCTCAGTGGAGAACTGATGATGCTCCACTATCACTTTCCCTCATCAGCATCTTTTGCCTGCAAGGGGATGCTTCACAAAAACCCTGCCAAATGCTGCAGGAGCCTGGCCAAAAGCTGCTAAGCCTTATACATTACAAGCTCTGCAACCATCTTCTTTCTGGCCTCACATTTTGCAGGAGCCATTTTTCATTTCACACCACACACCCCTGCACCCCGTTCTCTAAGAAAAGGCTCTTTCTGTTTACAAAAAGATAATAGCCCAAAAAACATCTCCTGGGGAACACAGTAGGAAATTCTGGGGGCCCAAAGGGTCTTGGAGCTGTCTCTTCTCCCTCTGCTCTTTGTTTAGTGAAGGGGACAGAAGTGTCAGCTCCATAAGCAGAAGAATATTTCTGCCATGGGACTGAGGCCACACAGAACCAAAACTTGATCAGAACAGGATTGCTCAACAACTCATCCTTCAGATTAAATTTTTCAGTCAAAATTTGCCAACAAAATGCCAGAAGATATATCCTACTTGGATGTATCTTGCTTCCTCCATCCATTCCTGCTTGGACCTGAGTTTTGTGGAAGGTTGTCTGCTAATTCCTGCTAATTTAATGGGATTTGTTACCCCTGGGTAATTTGCCTTTCCAAACACATGCAGATGGCTCTTTTGAATGGTGAGCTACATGTCGGATCCAATTTTATTAGGACATTAATTTGCAACTGGGAATTTTGTAGCCTGCTCCTGTCTTGTCCTCCCTGTCTCACATTCACACTTGTAACTCCCTTCCCTTATTTTTGACATCACAGTTCTGAACACCAGCTTGACCTGCAATGATGCACCTGCAGATTTTCATTAGGAGAATCACAGAATGGTTTGGGTTGGAAGGTACCCCAAAACCTCACTCAGTTCCAACCTGCCTCCCATGGGCAGGGACACCTTTCCTCAGACAAGGATTCTCAGAGCCCCCTCCAACCTGGCCTTGAACACTTCCAGGGATGGCATACCCATAATTTCTTTGGGCAAGAAGTTGTCTTGTAAGCAGCTTGAAATGCAGAAGATACAGCTGAAAAGCTAAGTTCCATGTGGTAACTAAATTCCATATGGTAGCTCAGTGTGGAAAAATTACAAAACATGCATTACTTTTGATTGTGCCATGAATCTGCTGCATCTTTTGTTCCTGTCTTAGATGGCTGCTAGAGAAGTTACCTCTTGTGGAGGAATCTTACAGGCAACTGTCCTCAGATCAACCTTGATAAACGTATCTGTACATGGAAGTACAAGGATCATTCCTGAAAAATAAAAATTATTAGATGAAACACCTCTGAAACTAAAGTCCAGATCCAGGTATCCTACAGATAAACAGATGGAAATACCCACAGAATTCAGAATAACACCCTGCTTATCACTGCAGCTGTCCTTTCTGCTTACAAGACAGGACAACAGTGATGTTTTGCATTTTCAAATAACAGAGGGAAGTCCAGATATCTGCAAATAATGTGAACTCATTAGAGCTTAATGACCTAGGACTCTTGTCTGGAAGTGGGCACCTTGAAGCTCTTGTCTGAAGTCTACCATGAGACTTTTGACAAAAATTCCTTCCATACCCTTAATTTTCCCTTTTTAAATCACAAGCCATATATGGTTCATTATGTGTCCTCAGGAAAGACATCACCCAAGTCCAGATTCCTGCACCACATGAGGAACATTGTCCCAAGATGTGACAAATCCTGTGAAGGAGTCTCCATTCCCCTTCACTGGAGAGGGAGACTGGGCAAAACTTCCAATCTTCTATTGTAACCTCAGCACCTTGCTTTGGTGCACAGAGCCACACAGGAGGCCTAGCTGCTCTTTGGACCACATGACTACTATTCAAGAGGAAGGACAGTACCTGAAAACGACTTTTTCCTGTTATTTCAATTTCCAGTTGGCCCTTTTCATTGCCCAGAGGTGGTAACTGCACCAATGCAGACTCCTCATGTGGTTGGGTTTGGTTTGTGATTTGTAAGCTGGTCCTAGGGAACAGCCTTGGTGTAGCTGCTGAGTGTCCCTGCCCTGACACATTTACCCTTTTCAGGGCAGAGGACAGCTAAGGAGCTGGCAGCAACAAGCTGTGTTGGAAGTGAGGTGCAGGGAAAGAAGCCACAGTCACTCAAAAAAGACCATGGCAGACCTGAGTATTCTGCATTTCAACCTCCCTGCAGTCCCCTGACAGTGTGTGCAGCATGAACTCATCCTTCTGTTGTCCAAATTGCTCAGCAGCAAAGTCACACCTGGTATCGAGGTTCTCAAACTTCTGTGCTATGACAGGAGGGTGGCTGTATCATCTCTTGAGAAAAATAAACAGTCTGCAGGTAAAGGAACTGCAGCAGAGGGGACCTTCTCATTCCCCTCTATGCTATGAAGAAGGATTTCATGGAACCTCTGCCATTCTCTATGTGGTCTGAGTGCATTGTAATAACATAAACAAACCCAGAGGACTTTAACTGAGAAAAACTGCATGCACTCACCTGGTCCCTTTGCTTTCTTAGACAGGATGTGGCCCAGACGAAATACAACAGCACGTTCATATTCTCTGACAACCTGGGAAAATACTTGAAATTTAGAATTTTACAACTAATTCTATTTTCATTCACTGGTCCTTTAATCTTTAGCACCCATATTAAATGTGAAGAAAGTTACAAATAATATAGGAAGCAACAAAGCTGCAAATCACTTTCTTCATGTCTTCTACTTGACTCATGATTTGCTGTAAGAACTCAGCCCCTGCCCATGGAAACAAAACAGATCACATATGAAAGAATTAACAGTGGTCTAAAAAGGACACCCCAGAGCTCTCTCAACATCAGCAGCACACTCAGAGGAGTTGTAGGCAAAGGGGCTCTCACCTCAGAGAATCTAATCTAAACCACTTCACTTAGTGCATCACGACTACTGAAGGCCTGGCATCCAACTGATGTTTAACTGGAAGTTTAACTGATGATGAATGTTGAGACTGGAAGAAATTAAGTGAGGAAGTTGTGGCAACACAGAATATTTGTGAAAGAACCTGTGTGGATCTCATTTCCAGAGCACATCTTTGCTACAAACCCTTATGATTCCCAAAATGTGAATGTGAGGTGCCTTGTCTTAACTAAATCAGTAAAAAAGTAACAGCAATGATAATAGAGCATTCTTCATGTGCCTCAAATCCTGATAGCTTACCTTGATACATGCCCAGATGGAAATAGGAAAGGTAATAAGCACCAGGAGGAATGAAAGTGAAACCAGGATCCAGCCACAGACACCAATTCCTCCCTGCCTGTCAGCTATAAAAAATATAAGGAAGAAGAGCAATGAATGAAAAATTTGAGAAGTCATCCCAGGGATGTACATCTAGCCAAGCTGCAATTATATGGGACCACAAAGTCCACAGAAACTCACTCCCTCTTCCTCTTTCCAAAAGAGCCATAAAACACCTAACTAAACATTCAGCTTTATGGCCCATCAGCACAGAAAATTAGAAAAGACTCAGAAAATACTTTTTTGCAACAGGAAAAAAAAAGGAAAATTAAAGATATTACCAAAGCTGGGGGCTGTGAAGGAGAAATAAATGAATGGGTGAAACCATGAGTATGAAACTGTTGGGTGGGGCAAAGGGTTTAGTTCGTGTGAAACAAGTAACAAGGTAAATGAGGGGAAATCCTGTTTTCTTTAGATGGACATTTTGAGGAATATTCATGCACCAGTCTATGCACTGGACCATAAACTTCAAAATTAGTTCTTGTCAAAATGCATGCCCATGCATTTTAAGCAGTTATATTGGTATGTTCAGCTCATCTCATCCCAAAATTTCATTCTAATGAAATAAAACAAATATAAAACGAATTTCATTGTTTTAGTGCCTGAAGGGAAGGCAGTAATAAAGTAAGTTATTTCAAAGGTGTAGGACGGGACTGGAAATTTCTAATACCAAATAAAACTCACATGCAGACAGAAATGAGAAATAGGAGACGATTCAATTTATACTTTGTAAGAAGAAACCAGCTTGTCAGGACCCTGAAACAGCAGGAGGCTCCCTGGTCTGTAAGGCAGGAGCTGGCAGAGCAGGACTGACAGGTTTGTCAGAGCATCCCCAGCAGCCCCGGGGCAGGAGGACACACAGCACAGCCCTCCTGAAGCCCCTGCCCCTCCTGGGTCCCTGCGCATGGCTGGGCTGTGCCTGCTGCAGGGGTGGCTCCACTCCTGGGTGGGACATGGGACATGGGACTTCTCATCCTTGGCTGCTCACAGCTTGGCCCATTCTGCTTGTGAGGCCCCTGATGCAGACTGAATTACTCACAAGTGAACACATTTGCATTCAGAAGGGCCCTGGTTCAGGTGTCCCTGAGAGCTGGGCGCAGAACTGGTGCACCGGGAGCCCAGCTTTCCTCCTCACTCTTCCCAAAAAAACAGCAATTTTAAATCCCTGGTTGTTCTATGAGGTATCATCAGGCACTTTGCAATCAGTGGCAAAACTGATTTGAGGAGCTTCCTTAAGCAAATTACTGTGCAAACCTTAAGGCCATGTGTATAAAAACAGGATTATTAGAATTTAGTGTGAAAATCTTTAACCCTTTAACTGTTATCTGTTCTCCTCACATTACATTACACTAGTGGTGTGGCAGGCTACAACTGGTACAAAAAATACCAACAGTCAGGTGTGTTTAATCAGTGGAAAGAGATAAGGAAAGTCACAGAATAGGCATCATTCATAATTCTTAATCTGAAATCTGAGCAAATTAATCATGAAGGGCTGTTTTGTTCAGGAGAACTCAACGTTCTCAACGTTCAACGCTCTCCTAATTTCACATAAATGACCAGCTTACAGAAAATATCTGAAGATATTTTTCTCCAGTGACAAATTTGATTATGAATAACCTCCTCAAAAGCAATTTTGGCTTGTAGCATCATCTACCATCATCCACCTGAGCCCACTGTGAAGATGCCTGGTGAGAGTGGCACAATCCACAGACAGGGGAATGGATGGGAAGAAATGCCAGCACTCAGCAGATTGATGCTCAAGCAGCTGAGAAGAGTTAGGGATCAAGATATCACCCCTAACCACCATGGGCAAAAAGCATGCAGCCAAAACTTGACAAAGTACAATTGAATCCTTCTCCACAAGAACTGTCCTAGAGATCCTGATGCCAGCTAATAATGTAGGTTACATTTAGAAAAGGAGAACACAAAATTATGTATTTGAATAAAACTCCTAGCTCCCCCCAAGCCACCACAGATCTTCTCTGAATACCCCAAAGATTCAAACCATTTAACCACACAACAAATTAAAGACTCTAGAAAAAAACAATCGTTAAGAACCAGTCACAATCCCATGTATCATTGACCTGGGTTTGCCATCCCTGTATATGGATTATAATACTCATAACCACCAAAAACCTCACTTGACTCTTTAGTCCAGAGCAAATCAGGAGCTGCAATGCACCACAAAATGTGAGAGCTCGTCACTCAGCAGTTGTGGAAAAACTTCAAGGTGATGGAATAAGATTCATTTCATTTTTACTCAATGGACTCATTAGGGTACATGACAAACAGACTTGGTAAACAAACTCTATATGTGGGTTTAACACTTGGAAAGCAAATGAAAAACTCAGTGTGGGCAAAAATCTCCCAGGCCTCCTACAGCAACAAAATGACGGAGTAGATTCAGTCTCTTTAACCACCACGCTTTCTACTTTAACCTTTCTGCTTTCTCCTAAGGGCTGAAAAATTCTTCTGTCTTCCCTAACTAGATCCTATTTTCCTCTCTCCAGTCCATCTCTCCATACAGAAGCATATCAATAGCTGAATCAGTTTTTTTTATGCATGGGGTCATGTTGGCAGAAGGTAGATGCTGATGCATCCTGGCAGGGCAGCATGAGGCACCTTGCTCTGTCACTTACAGTGGCACATTCTGAGTTTTCATCTCCAGTCTAAGTTGTACATCAAATGTACATCAAATGTACCTTTTTGTTTGATTAATTCTGCTCCTTTTTAATATTTTTGAGAAAAAACCCACTCTCACACACATAAAACAAGACCTACCAATTAGATGTTCTGTGTTCATTTTCTTGGGTCTCTCTGTCTGGGGATCCATCTCCTTAGAGGGAAGCTCTGATCCACTCATAGATGAGACAGCAGCAAACCTTGAAACTGCAGGGCTCGTGCAAGATGCTGAAGAGGGAGGCAGGATGAGAGAAGGAGAAATCCCCTGTATGAGAGTCTTCTGGGAGTTGGTTACCCTGGTGAGGAGAGGATGTTCCCAAACACAAGTCTTGTGTCTCTGATGTAGCTGGATGGTATTCTGTGGCTGTCCTCTGTCTGGGGTGCACTTGGCCCAGCTGGTCTTAGGCCCCACAAAATACAAGCTGGAAATAATTTCTATGAATCCATCACTAGAGATTAAAACACCCACAAAAAAGCCAGGAGGATAAAGTGACTCCTGTGAGCAGCAGCTGAGGTACAGCCTTAAAAAAATGAGGCTCAGGGGAGATCTCAACCCTCTCTACACCTGGCTCAAAGGAAAAGGATGTTGCAGCAAAGTGAGGATTGGTCTCTTCTATCTAAGAAACAAGCAACAGTATAAGAATAAAAGGCCTCAAGGTGTGACAGGGTTTAGATTAAATATGAGGAAAAACTTATTTCACCGAAAGAGTTGCCAAACACTGGAACAGGCTACCCAGAGAAGTGGCAGGGTCCCCCTCCCTGGTGGCATTTAAAGCACACATAGCTGTGGCACTTAAGGATGTGGTTTAGCAGTGGACTTGGCAGTGCTGGCTTAATGGTTGGACTCAATCCTAAGTGGTCTTTTCCAACCTATGATGCCATAAAACCAGAAGGCAGATTGCATGCTGCTCCTCTGCTGTTTTGGGGCTCAGCTGCTGTTCAGATCTCAAACACCAGCATAATAAATAAACAAAACTCCAGGTGAGGTCTCCAAACTGTGTAGAATAGTTCACCACACTCTTCTTCACACTGTCCATCAGTACAGGCTGAGCCCTGTTGATCTGGATAACCTCAAAACCACAGCAGAAGCATTTCAGTTCCCAAGCTTTAAAATTGTCCCCCAAGTAAGAATATTTTTCACAAAATATTTTGACAATCAAATTAAGCACAGCATTTCAGACTAAGCCATTTCTGAAGGCTGCAGCAGCAGAGGGCAACCCTCTAAAAGGACCAGGCCTTTGCTTGTTATTTTAATAAAATATGAGAGGTGGTTTTTTTTATATGTAATTTATGAGTTTGATATATAGCTGCATTAATTATAGGGCTGGTTTTTGTGGGCATCTGTTATCTAGAATATCTCTGAAGATCTGGCTCCAGCTTCATTTCACCCAAGTCCTCCTTCCTGCCAGTAATCACCTTGGCCACAGATGGGTCATTCAAAGCTGATTGTTCCCCAGAGAATCCTTTTTCAGTCTCACAGAGGAAACTACATCCCTAAAAACATTTCAAATCCCACTGAAAGCCATAAGCACAGCCTGAAAAATCAGGATTGACATGCTTATTGCAATATGCTCCCAAAAATGTGACAATATTAATTTTAGGCTATTTGTAGCATTTTCATCATTATTTGACTTCTAAACACTGAACTGCATGATCACACCTCTTCAGGACAGACACTTACTAGCAGGGTAGCATGTGTGAACAGTGACAAGAGAAATGTGGCTCAATTATTTCAGAAGCAAAAACATAATATGCAAAACTATCCCAACAATTTTTTTTAACTTTAGAGCAGAACTAAAGTTAATGAAAATAGCTTAATTCTGAACCATTTGAATGCCACAATTTAAACAGCTGCTTATACCATCAGATAAATGAGCAGCACATGCTAAAAGTTAACAGACATAACTGCTCCCTGTTTATTGACAACTCCCTGAGGTGACTGTAAATATAGGTGAGTAAACCAGATGGTGTTTTGTGTTTGTGTTCAGGAACAACACAATATTAGGGGTTTTTTTCATTTTAACATAAGCTGCACTTTTTTCCTCTTTTCAAAATTTTGAAATCAAAGTCAGGGCAATTTTAATGCTTTCTCCTTGGGGCTATACTGGGGCATATGGATAAGTCATGTCCCAGATTACTACAGACCACTCAGAGATTAAAACACACAAGAGCTCTGGGGCAAAGCAGGTTACAAGCTGCAAGTTCACTGGTGCTGAGCAGCCTGGTGCACTCCTGTGATACAGGGCACAGCCACAAAGACTGAGCTCAAAGCTGCTTCAGCAGAACTTACTCAGAAGCCACCTCAGATGACTGCTTTGGGCTGCTTGCAATTCAGCTACTTCTGCAGAGTTTTATATTTGTGACATAGCTAAAGCCTTCAACTTCTACTCCAAAAGCAGCCTGAGGGCTCAGGAAAGGCATGATCAGGTGATGTAAGCACATCACTCTCCAACATTCTTCTGTACCAACAGCTACATTTACAAATGGCACCAGTCCTTTACCATGTCTCTACAATGTCAACTTTCTCTCACTTACCTCATAATCCAGTTGTAGAGACTTAATCCACAGCCATTGGTAAACAGTGCCAATCCCAAACGTATGAAAAAGAATCCGGCAGTCCCCACATGAGATTTGCAAACAAAGTTGTAAGTTTAAGTTTGTCTTTTTCTGACCTTCTTAGGCCCATACTACTTACTTTCCCATGCACTGGGCTTTAGCCAGTCCCTATAGATTTCTCAGCTCAGTCTTTTCCTGGCCCCAGTTCTACCTACTTGCTTCAGGCTCAGCAGTCCCTTTCCCCAGGTCAAAATTAAGGAGACAGGAGAGGACAGAGCAGATGAACAGTACTGTCCTTTTGCTTGTAGGAACATTCCCATATTGCTACTCCTCCTCATGAAAATGGCATCAGCTTTTAACAGCTGAAGGTCTGGAGATGACAGAAGGCCTCCCTTGGGCCACTAGAGTAAATAAGAGAGAGAGACAAAGCTATTGCTCCTCTATCAATACAGAAAGGCAGGCAAGTCACAAGAAAGCCAGAACATTCATGGCAAGTTTCCCTTCAGGACCAGGCAAACTCCCAACACTCATTTGCAAACCAGAGGAAAAGGACAGAAAATTATTCTGTTTCTCTCCTATTCACTGCAGCTGCAATTAAAGCACTTGAAAGGAACGTTGAAACTTGCTTGCAAACACAATCCTGGTATGTTCTTAGTTGTTGCAAAAAAGGTTTTATTTCAAGGAACACTTTACCACACTGTATCTATGCAGGCTGTCAGTACACACAAAATAGAGCGATAATTGGCAACTTGAACAGTGAAAATAATCAGTCCAGAATTAAAGTCATACAGCAAGAGCCCTTTCCTGGCACAGGCTCGGTTTAAGGTGTTTTGCCTCAGAGCAGACATTTCCTTGGCTGTCTAAAAACGGTGCTCAAGTAAGCATGAAGGAACTCAGGACAAGTCACTCCCTTCAGAAATTCCAAGGCTGGGTCACAGCAGTTTGCTGCAATGCAGAACACAGACTCTATTCCTGAAGAGGAAAAAAATTAATAAAAACCAATTTTACATCCAGAGAAATATTTAAAAAATTGAATTTTAATCCTAACCAGTGGAGAGTTCCTTTACAAAATGCAGCTCAGTAAGATTCAGTAAGAACCAGAGAGTCCCATTCCAGACATGAGATCTTTACAGCTAAACACTTCTTAACCTATTCACTTGTCTAACACTGATGGCAGTCTAACACTGATGGATGTTTGATGGGAGCATCAAACACTCTTCTCTGGTAAAGTGGCTGGACAACACCCAGTAACTACACTGCTTCAGGAGAAGAGCATTTAACACAGTGGATTTCACTACTTCTCACCTGTTTTCATTTGGAGAAACAAGGCTTGAGTCTCTTCAGCATCTCTGAGTTGCCCAGTGCTCAGACAGGAACCCCATACCCCATGACCATTCAACAAATATTTTTAGAAACAGAGGCACAAAGTGCTTACTTTCTGACAAAACAGTATTATTTGCTTTTGACTACAAGGTGACTTGAAGCAGTTCAAACGTTGATTGCTTGATGGGGAAATTAGGATTAAAATAGGATGTTGGACTCAGCACCTCAGTAAGGTTACAAAACACTTACTGACTTGGAACTGGTTTACATTCATATCCTGGGGAGAAAAGCCAATTTGCTCTTGATAAGATACCTGTATCTTTATTTTCTCCAACTCATCTGCAAATCTACAAAGAGCAAGTTATGGAAAGAATGACAAGCAGAATAAAATGAAAGATGGTAGAGACCTCTTCCACAGATTTAAGTCAAGATATCAATATCCAAGATATCAATTTTAAGAGCAATTCAGAGTGGAGAATAGTTCAGAATAGAATTTAACAGGTTTCACAAAATAAAAAAATGTAAGAACACAATATTTTTTTTTAGATTTAATGTAATATGTAAGTTTGATTATTAAAATGTCAAAGAATTGAAGTTTTTAAAGTTTTTAACCTACGAATTAAATAGAATATTTCTAATGTCACTCCTTAGGAAGTATATTTTATAATTTTGGACAGAATTATGCATCAAAAAGAAACAGCATAAAGCAAGATCAAGATCAGTAGAAGTATCTTAATAAAAAGAAGTTTATTCATTCATATTTTAGGTGAATATTCAAATAGTCATCAAAGCCTTTTTGCCATGACTGTAAACTTTTTATTTTAAAAAATTATGTTAAAAACCAATACAGTAATTTCCATTAATGTTCTAAAAAAGTTTGTTCACATCTTGAAAGAAAATACATTAGCAACATCTCCCAGCATCATCAATCTTTAAAAAAGTAAAACTCTAGGTGCAGAACATTTCTACAGTGTAGTATCTCTACATTTTAATTTAGTCACATGATTGAATATCATTCATGTCTATTGTCTCTAGACTATGATCAAGAGCATACCTTAAATAGAAGATATTCAATGATGTGTTACACATTGCCACAGATACTAACGTTATTAGAAGAGTGCACAACTCAATTTCACTAACAAAGCAAGACCTTCCTATATGCTGCATTGTAACAGTTAATTTAGCTATATGCCTTTAAAATCATGTATGTTTTCCAAGGAAAAATACTAAAAAAATCCATGGTCCAAATTCTGCTCCCACTTATATTCACAGGATAAGATAAGCACCATCAAGTTGTAGTTTATAGCAGAAAAGCATATAGAGAACCAGTTTGTGAGTATAAGGGAGAGAAGAACTTGCCCCATGTCTGTAAACATTCACATAAGTCTGCAGTCAAAAGTGCCAGATAGGCAGCCTATCCGCAGTACAATTATTTAATTCATTCAGAGGGGTGCTGGAGGCAAGGAGAATATTATGGAACCTTATTTTAGAGGCAAGTAAAATGTTTTTATGTACTTTGGAAAGACATATTGTCAGCTAGCTAAACCATACTCCAGTAAAACATAATCCACTTCTACCAAATACAGTACAGCATCATTTCCTATCTTTCTTGTTCAGACAAAGGAGTACTCAATTCAGCAGCAAGCCCATGACAGTATTTTGAAGCATAAGAAAAACCCCCACATACCTCTGACCTACCCTCCCCTTAACATACTGCTGATGCTAACAGGAGATCCTCATACATAGGAAGAAAACATCTGAAAAGACCATAAACTGACCTTGATTTGTACACACACAGGAAGTGTGCTTCTAGACAAAAGGTCGTCTACAGCTTTAATTGTCTAGTTTCAATCTAGATCTCAGTCTCTATTAACCACATATACCATACAAAACATAACAGGATAGGTGCTTATTCACACTATTAAGTATACTTGGTCTCCCTACTCAGCTTGACAGTCAATTGCCCTATTTACACAAACACCTGTTTGAATGTTCCTGATCCTGTAAAACACCAAACAGTGAACTCTTAAAATTAAAGGAGAGTCAAGGATGCTCAGCAATTCACAGGATCAGACCCTGAATCAAATTGAATGCAATTCACAAATTAAGTTTGACATCTGACACAGCCTCCTGGAAACATTTTACCCTCATGTTTTCGCTTTCTTTCCCCAGCTCAGACCATGCTCCCACTATCGCAGAGACAGCCTTCAAAGTGAATAGGATCAGGCTCTGTCAAGCAAACACTGCAGTCTTTAGAAATGCCTGGTATTTACTGCCATCCACTCTGGGGCAGACTTGTCTGCAATGAAAATGGTGCTCCTGGTGTTGATGGATAGTTAGCAAAACCTTCAGGCTGAGCTGTATAGTTGTCCAGAGCAGAAGCAGAATGCGCCTTTAAGGAAGATAAGAAGTTAGGAAACAGCACTGATAAAATCAAGGAAACAAAAATCTAAATTAAGCAAAATTTCAGCCACAATACCAGTCCTGCTCAAGCTAAAACAAGTGGATTATATTCTGAAGTGTGCAAAGAATAGAGATGAGCAAGGCATCTATACAAAGATGTTAATCTGTAGTGCAACTATTGCTCTGAAATACCAGAGAATGAAAAAAGCAGTTGGATTAAGGGGGAGAACAAAGAATTGTTAATGGCACCAGCTGATTTGGAAGGCACAGCTTAATCAGGAGCTGTAATATTTTAGTGACTCAACTTTCCTTCTCTTCATTGCTCAGGTAAATAAGTGTTAATTTTAGTGACTGGATCTTATAAAGAAGAATCATTACATTCCCTCAATGCAATCTGCATACATTTCTACAGAACAAATAGACTCCTGTGCTGCAAAAGCATGGTCTAGATGAAGTAACTTGCTTCTTCCAATCCCCTGATATTCAGAAGATATCTGACAATATGCTGCACTCTGAACAGTACTTAGACACATGTTCCATTTCAACAACTGATGTGTCACAGAAGAGAGAAAACATTAAGACACTCAGCTCTCTCTTTTAGTATTATGTAGAGAAGGTCAATTTTCTTACAAGAGTCTGTACAGAGGCTGTTTTTAACAAAAGACAAACGAAACATATGAACAAAGTCTGCTGACAGTTTCAGTTAACTTATGTGGGTTGGTGGGTGAAACAAGCTGTTTCATGGAAAAGAGATGATGAAATTACACATTATCCAAAGCCACTTCAAGCTTAAATTACAATTCTATTTGTAGGAACTATCAAGAGAAAGCCACAACCACAACAGACACAATTTCAAGACAATCTGATAACATGTGCAGAGGCACATAACTCACAACAAACAGTCCATAGAAATCTGTAAGTTACTCAAATGTCAGACTGGAACAGAGCACAAATTTTGCAGTGGTACGGTCAGCTCATTAGATTTAACACAAACCCAGCAAAAAAAATTAATTTGCATTATCTTTTCTTTTATTTCTCCCCATTTTACAAAGAGTTTTAGATAATGTTTTAATCTCATTTATGAAGCATTGTACACTGGCCTTGAGTAAGAAGTTAGTACAAGTTGTTTTTTATCATCATCCTTTAAATCAGTTCTTACACAATTTAGGGGTTTTAACCATTTACTGATTTAAACTAATCCCAAGGAGTTAGCAGGCAAGTAGGTGCTCAAGAGATCACTCGATGCAGAACAGTACTAACAAATAGACACATTACCTGTAGTAGTGCTGACTGTGCAGCTGCACTGTGCTGCAATTCCTGTAAGGAAGATTGTGCGGCACTTTGGGGAAAGCCAGGGATACCAGGGAGAGATAAAAGACCAGGAAAAACTGCATTTCCTGGAGTCTGTAGTCCAGAAGTCAAGCTGAAAGAATGTGAAAATGAGGCTATTATTAGGAACATCTGCACCATGTTTTATTCTGTTTCCCTCTCTATAAGCTTATGTCTACATAAATTACAGAAGCAGTTCTTTTTCTAAATCTCATAAAGGCCAGAATTTCTAAACTAAATTCCAGTCTTTACCCATCTAAAAATCATTCATACATACACAAACCAAGATTGTCTGGAACACACCTAAGGGCACTCAAAATGTTTTGTACCTCAACTGTGTTGACAGTTCGCACACAAAGAAAACCCCTTTAAGACAAGAATTTATGCTGATGACTTCCTTAAAATAGCTAAGATATTGTCTGCTATTACCTGTGTGTGTTAATGGATGCCCAGGTGGAATCCATTCTTGTAAAAGCCTAGGAGGTGCCAAGTATCCTCATCTGGGAAATAAAATCACTGAGCACCTCACTGGATTAGACTGTCATAACAGGGACTATTGAGGCCAACCTATTTAGTCACTACCCTATCAGCTTCTGATGACAAGTGTAAATCTAGTAGCGAACTAACTTTTTTTAAATTATCTGCAATTAGTAACTATGAGTGAAAATATTGTCTACACTCCTAAAATAAAATCAGTGTTTGCTGAAGAGAAAAAGAAATAGTTCTGACCTCCTCCAAAAACAGTAACATACCCAGCCTGTGCCACAAGTGCAGAGTTGAAGTTTGAGCTAAAGGCCGAGGCAAACCCTGGCAGGACCGGAGCTGGAGATGGGGCTGTGGCAGCTGCCGGCAACGGTGCAACTGCTGCTACTGCAGAAGATGCCTGGAGGCCGGGGAAAGAAGGGAGAGCAGGAGTGACAGAGGGTGTGTTAGAGACAGGAAAACCAGGGAAGGATGGGTTTGATGATCCCAGAGGTCCCTGGGCAACAGAAAAAAGGGAAGGGACAGCACTGGACAAGTTAAGCGAGAAGGGTGGAGCGGAGACTGTTGCGGAGGCGGCGAGTCCTGAGAGCACGGCGGCGGTGGAACTCACGTGGGGGGCGGGCACGGCTGCGGTGCTCGTAGCCGGAGTGGCCAGCAGAGACCCCGGGAGGGTGACAGGCGGGGTCAGTGCTGGGTTACCAGTAAAGGCAAAGTTACTGGTTAGAGACGTGAAAGGAGGAAGTCCATTGAACACGGGGGCAATGGGAGCAGAGGAGCCGTGTGGGGCGAGGGAAATGGAAGCCAGAGAACTGGAGTTGTTCAGAGGAGCACTCAAAGAGGAGAGCCCTGACAGCGCCGGGTTCAGGGAACTGGGCAAGCTGACGGGCACTGAAGCTGCTGAGGTGTATGCACGCCCGAGCCCTGAGAGTCCTAGAGTGCCATGAGAAGGGCTGGCTGAATGAGAAGGACCTTTGAAGGCCGACAGGGTAGGACTCATGGGTTCTGTTTTGACCAGAACTGGCATACTTGTGGCAGCTGGGGCTGATGAGAGCTGCTGGTCGGGATTAGTAGGACTTGTGCCATGCAAGAGGGAGGCTGATGAGCCACAGTTGACTGGCATAATCGATGGCGAAGTGGTTAAAGGTGACTGTGCAGGCAATGTGGGAGGAGTGGAACTAGAATTGGCTACAGATGGGGATGGAAGACCTGGAAAAATAGCCAGCCCAGGTGTGGAGGAACGCTGTGTGTTGGGGGTAGCTGATGGAGTGTAACATTTGTTGACAGAGGAAGTGGGAGGATCAGAGCTTTGATTAGCAAGAGCAGATAAAGAAGCAAGCTCACTTGTCACAGCAGAAGGTAAAGCAGATGAATTGATTAATGAAGTGTCATTTGATGTCAGAAATCCCTTTAAGACAGACAAAATTGGGTTAGGCAAGTTAAGCGAGCCAGGAATGGTGGTGGCAGGAGAATTAGCAATTGTAGATGGAACAGGACTAGAAATCCCTTGGGCATTGGGCGGCAAGGACAAAGGGAGGCCAGCAAAGACTGATGACAATGGAGCAGGATTATTAGCAGAAGCAACTGAAGAGGTTGCAGAGAAAGGGAGGCCAGCAAATGGTGTAGCAGCAGATGCAAAAGCTTCACTGGGTGCAGGTGTGGCACATGGAGTGGAAGAACCTTGTGGAGCGGGCATAGCAGCAGGGATAGAAGCCAGCCCAGAAAAAACTGAGGGGATAGGGGTAGAGGTTGCACTGTGAACAGATGTGACAGGAACACTGGGCAATGAAAGGGATTTGATGACAGTAGGGGTTGGGGTGGATGGCTGAGATGTATGGATGGAAGAGGAGACCTGTCCTGGGAAAACAGGAAGGACAGGGGTAGACACGTTCATCCCAGAGATGAGTGGAGTTGCAGGTGCTAATGGATGGCTTATTGCCTTGACAGGTGATGGGGTAGGGACTGGAGTAGCAGCAGGTGTTGAAGGATTAGAACCATGAGGAGTAAAGAGCTGATTCGCTTGTGCAGAAAAAGCTGCAAAGAAACAAAACCAGTAAGAATACTTGAAACTGTCAGAAAGGTTTGAAATCAACACAAAAACATTTTATACAGCATTTCAAAATATGATACACAAGCAATAGCTAACACACAATGTCTACATATAAACAATGAACAGCGGGGCCTATGAAAACAAACCAAAAAGGTACACACAAACACGTCACACAAATCATACACCATGTGGGCTAACACTCCTTTTTAAAATGCTCTGTGGCATCTGCTACCTCTTCATGATCTCATGCAAAACAGTTGGAAACTCAAATACACTTTGTAAGAACATCTAAGTGATACAAGTAAACACCCTCCCTCTGGTCCCTAACATTTGGCAGTACCCAAACCAGATCTAATATTCCATCAGCATCAGATCACCTGGGCTCCTCTGTATCCACTCTCACTGAAGGTCAGAATTTCCTTCAGAACCAGTTAATTCAATGTATCATGATTTCAGAGAAGTTTAGTCAACAACTGAAGAAAGCTGATTTCAGGTGCTGGTAGTTTTCTTTCCTTCAAAATCTGGTCATTCTCTTCACTGTGCTTCCTTCAGATTTTGATTCTAAGAAGGTACACTTTGAAATTCATGTATCACACTACAGTATTAAACTAATATTGGCACTTGACTTTAGCAACAAGGATTTCTAGGAGTCTTTAGTCAGGTGTCTGTAATAAAGGCAACCACCTGCCACTAAAAGTGCCAGCTTGTGTCAATCCTACAAAGTAAGTTAGAGACATCAGTCAAGCTGCAAGAAAACAGGCAGGCACACTGTGAATGTGGAGGTTAATGGAAAGGAGCTGCATTTATGAACACTGGCATGTCATGACTCTCGATAAGCCTGCCTCTAGTCTCCTGTGGAACATGAATATGTTAATAAATCATTGCTCTCAAACAACCCTTGTGCTTTATTTTACTTTTGGAATAATCTGTTCAAATGCAAGCAAGACACTCATCCAACCAGTCAAACTCACCACCCAAAACTCTCTAGCAGCCTACATGTCTCTCTTGCCTAATTTCTACATATAATTCTACATACAAATCCAGAAAATTATTCTTTAAATCTTGGACCTAAGTTGATATGACAAACTTCAATTTAGTGTATGTTGAAACTCTAAAATGTGTAAATCTGAAAAAAACCTATTTCCTTCTACATACTCTTTTCAAAAAAAAAAAAACCCCAGACTACCCAGCCCTGGATTCTGTTCTTTTCTCTCTGTTTATTTCCAAGCTGAAGACTCTCATAAAGATTACAGTTATTTAATCCTGACAGCCAAGGTAATCACAAATGAAATACAGCTGTACAAGAAGCCAGAGCTGAACTTTTCTTCCTAAGAGAATATTTCATTCCTTAACACCATATTCATTTAGCTGCATAAACTAACATGTAAAAATACATGCATACTTAAAGAGGGGTATACAAGAATTAAGTGATTCTTCAAAACATTTCTGTAGACCCATCCCTGGACACAGAGAAGGAAGGACAAAACACAACTTTTTTTTTTGGTCCCTAGGAATATTTACAGTAGCTAAACTTATCACAGTCATTTTATCTATTTGCAGTATTTGTTAATATGCCTGACTCAATGGTCAGTAAATTCTCAGTTTGTCAATTCTAATAACATTATCAAAACCTTTTTATAAGTAGTTCCTAATGAGATTTATTATTATGCTTTGTATTAAGCACCACACAAAAACAAATAAAAAATGCACAACTGTCTTGGTAAAAAGAACAGGATCTTACAGGGTAAGACAAAAGTGCAGGCAGACACAGTTGGATCTAACATTCTGGGATAAGACCTTCAAAAATTTCTAAATCTCTCTTGTATTCCTACCTTCTTATTGCAACTGATCTATGAAATTAAAATGTCAATGAGTTTTCCAACAGATGTCCAGAATTTTAAAAATTGCAAAGATTTACTGAAGTATTTAAGTGCATGAATATTGCAAAGGGTATTTTGATTTAGTTTTTAGCACTATTTCTCACATACTTATATAATGAAGAGTACAAAAAGCTTTGATAAGCTAACACAAAAGAATGAATTTTAATGTTTCAGTGCTTTTAAGTACAAATGTCTGATGATTTTTTTTCTCCACTCTCAAGAGGTTCTAATGCACATACTTAGTGGCTGCATACTTAGAAGGTTATGAAGATCCCACTAAACTTGTTGTTAACATTTTCTGAACAAGTAACAAAAATACAATGAACACAAAAATCCCCCTGTGGATTTGCAATTTACCTTGATTTTGGGAAGGTTTTGCCTGGCTGGAAAGGTCCTCATTTTCTAAACAGAGAACAGCAGCTTGTTATTGAAAGGCAAATGAAACTCCAGCAGTGAATGATCCACTCCCAGCAATGAGCCAGGAAAAACAGCATGAATATTTTTAAAGATATGCATGCTTTACCTGATGCCACTTGATTAGCAGTGTATGGTGGAGGAGCTGGTAAGCCTGGAGCTATGACATTGGCCATTGGAACTAAGCCAGCATTGTTGTAAGCACCTAAAATAACAAAGGCAATACACATCCCTATTGTGAGAACAACCTGTATCTAGATGAACCAGTAAGCATCTTCACCTTTTAAAAAATATTTTCAAGACTGTAAGACATTCCTTCATCAAAAAGCTAGACCAGTTAACTATCCAGACTGGATGCTGGCTTTTGCCAATGTCTGCCTGAAGGGCATACACTGTAATCCAAATTTTACTAAGGGCAGTTCTCTTAAGAGAACCTGAAAAAGTCAGGTTTCAATTCCTTTCAGTTTCATTTTGCCTGAAAAAACTCAAAGGGGAGGAGTGATACAGTGTCAGCAGCATCACTGGTTCCTTTCCTATTCTTAATTAAAGGCTGTTGCAGCTCCTTCTTCAGCATTAAAGCTGGACAAACAAAGGAGCCAAACACAGATCAGTAACCATGACCCTTTAACATTAGCCAGAAAATTCTGAGAAAAAAACAATCCTTCTCAAATACTTAATCTAGTATACTTCAATATTTCTTTAAATGTTAAGAAATTCAAGTGGGTTAGCAAAGTATTTTAATATAAAATTCTTACAGCAATTAATATATTAAATATACCTTTTTCCCCTCTGTTATTTTTTGAAGCAACTGAAACTGTTGTATTGCTGTGGTACAGAGTTCTGATGAAACACATCTGAATTTAAATTGCAGTAACCACACATTTCACAGTGGCCCTGAATTAATAGTGTAAGAGCATAAAAACTCGGGCTTCATGGGAAAAGGTAGCACTTGAACAATACTGAAATTGCACTAATTTGTCATATAGAAGTCCTTTCTGATTTCATACTTTCATAGTAATTCCACCTGATGTTAAGATTTCTTGCACAATAACTCTTGCCTGAAAATCAGAAAAGCAACTAACAATCGCTGCATCACTCAGCAAGGAAATGTTCAAGAGGCAGAAAGCAATTCATCACCACTGACTGAAAACAATCACATTGAACAGTTTCACATCAGCATCTGCAATCTCATTAAACACACACGTACACGTATATACCAAATTTCACCACTTATGAGTTCTGTTGTCACAAGAGTTTTCTTAAAACACATGTTGCAGCCTACTAAGGCCCTGAAACCTCAAAAGCTCTTTCATATCCTAAAACTGTACTAATATTTCTATCCAGTCACAGGCCAAATTTTGTGCTTTAAGGTACTTTAGATAGGATTTATTCAATATAAATTCGAGTTAGTCTGCAAGTTTCCCACACAGTTTCTTCAGAACAAGTAATTTCCTGGGCATAAATAATCAATCATTCTTATTTTAGCCACCAGTAGTGCCCATTTTTCTAAAATGGCTATAAAAAGACTTGCAGACATCAAGTTGATTAGATGACTCAGCTTACAGCATGCTTGCTAGGAGCTCTGCTTCACTTTCTTATCAACTCCCTGAAAAACTCCCTGAAATCCCCAACATCAGTGAAAAGCAAGTGCCCTAACCAGAGCGCTCCTTGTTTTGCAGTACAGAATTTCAAGATTAGAAAATGCTTTCAGCTGCCTGCCAGACCTGCATCTGACTACTTTAAGTATTCTAAGCTTTCTTCCCAAGAAAGGGCAATTGCCTTGCCACCTCCCAAAAATGTCTCGAGTCTAACAATTGATGCAGCAGAGCAAAGAGAGGAGCTTATGAATAAAGGCTCAATCTTACTTAAGGCACTAAGAAATAGTGCCATTGCTAAAAATAGAGCAATGGCAGGAAAAAGCAATCACTATTTCCCTTCTGACACTGAAATCTACTTTTCTTTTAGGAAACTGTTAACTCTCCATTATGATGGACTGAAGGTAAAGCTGAAGGCAAGTGAGAAACAGATTACAGCCCTTCAGCAAGTTCCTATATAGTTCCACCTAATTCAGGGCCATGGCTGACCATATCCCAAGCTGGGTTCTACAGCAACAAGTCAGACTTGTCAAGCCAAAGCCCAAGCCTTGGCCAAATGTTACAACAAAGCCAAAGCCCTTGCCTTGTTTAACATGCACAATACCTCCCATAAAATTAAATATTTTGTCATCAGAACAGGATTGTGAACTGTTCTTATGGATGTTGGAAAAAGAAGTCAATATATTCCTCTTTTTATCAATTCGGCTGTCATGAAAGAAAAGGTAGAAACCAGTACCTAGAGTATGCTCAGGGAGCAGCAGCCAATTTCAGATATGACCCTGGTCAGAGAAACCAACACTTGGCACATTGCTTAAAAGGCAAATGCATGAACAATAGCATCAAGCTAGAACACACAGAAACCTTACTTGGTGCAATAGTTGCATGTGGCCGACATGGTGGGATGGGGTATGGAACTGGTTTGTGTGGATTGTACGTTGATGGAGCCTACATAAACAAAAATCAAATGGAAAAAGCAAGAGTGAAAGCATTAGGTAATGTTTCTCAGACAACAAGCTAACATTCTACTACTACAGACAGGCATTCTTTCTACAAATATAGGTGATATGAGATTTTTTCATCATATCCATAGTGACTGCAAGTATTTCACTCTTTCTGAAAAGAGTGAAACAAACATCACTAGTATACCTTTAGATTTTAATAGAAAACTGAGCACAAGTGGGAAAGGGAGCTCCTTTCTGCCTTGCAGTTCTCATATTCTGCAGTCTTGGACTGACTTCTCATTTTAGAGGTTTAGCACATTTAAAACTAGCAAATATTTCTGAAAATACCTATGTTTTTAAAATAATACAGCTTTGTGGGAAACATCTCATAATAGAAGTGATAATAAAACATTTGGACAATACTTCAAAGTAGTAACAGGTTCACTGAAAGTTTGTCCCACATGCTCAAAAATTTTGAAATACAGATCAGCTGTTGTTAAGAAACAAGAACCTCTAAGGCACTGCTGTAATTCAAGTTTCAAAGATGGAGGCATTTTCTGTGCTCATGTGAGAAATCCTCAGAGAGAAACTCATGATGGATTACCAAAAATGCTTTTAGTTTTCTCTTCTGCTACTGTAATTTAAATTCTGTCTTCAAGTACACATACATTGTATCCAGAAGAGAATATTCCCCCCCTACAGATAAAAACCAGAGCTCATTTTCAAGTTAAATAAAAATATACTAGGTCATATTCATTACAGGAATTTAGTTTCAATTAAATTGCTACTCTACAGTCTTCTTACAACATAACAGCATTTTGGGGATTTTTAAAGTGTCATTTATGTATTAATTTTTAGACATACTGGTTTGGATGGTCCAAGTATACGGGCTGCTATTCCCTTTCCCTCATTAGTACATTCTTCTGTGTCCTTTTTGATAGGTGTTCCCTGAAATAAAAGAAAATTAAACCAAGCATTAATTTAGAAGCAAACCTTGCTGTATAATTTTGCCATATTTTATTTTTTTTTCTGAACTACATTTGAGTTCTTGAACATTCTTAAAGTAACCATGTTTGTCAGGGAAAAAAATCAAGCCAACTAACTGTTTTAAGCTTATAAAGTAATGAGTAAGAGCATTCCAATAGCTTGGTTTGTAACACTGAGCTTTTGTAAAGAGAGGCATTTTAAACAGTGCATGTTGATGACAGAAATCTGGATTTTGACTTGTGGATATGATAACATTAATTTAATTTGGCTGTCCCTTAGGTGTTCACAGGAAATGCTTAACATGCTTAAGACCTACACTAAGATTAGCAGTAGTACTGTAGTGACCTTATTAGGTCACTTTATCAACCTACCAGCAAGCCTCTTGACACCTCTCCTGATTCTGCCAAATACTGCTGGAGTTTACAATGTTTTCCTGATATGAACAATTTATTTATGACATTGTTCAGGTAATGTTTACCTGAAGCAGCAGACAAAGAATGAGCAAATAAAAATAATGCAAGTTTCCTGTAAATGTGGAATGGAGTAAAACAAACAAACCAACACACCCAACAAATGCACTTTGGTTTTGATTCCACTCCTCCTTCCACATATATGAATTCTGGGTTTGGTTATACTACAATAAATCTTAAATCAAAGTTCATTTGTGAAAAACAAAAGCATAGGATCATGCTTACTGGAAAAATTCCATTTATGCGGCTTGGTTTGCCCTTGGGATAAGGATTGCCAGGAATCATGCCACAGGATGATATCATAGCATGAGGAGCCTTACAACCTGTTTTCGAAGCCTGCAAAATAATCAAGAAAGAACATTATTTGCTATCAAATTCAATGCTCTAAAGAAACTAGTTCCTACTTCATGACATTTACACTGCATGAATCAACCTACATGGAACAACTGAAGTCTGTGTCTCAAGTCTTATTCCAAATAATCCAAATAGTGTAAACTTCTGTCAAAGTCCCCTTCTGCTTACACTGACGTTGCACTTAAGCACTTGGTGCTCTCTAAAATACACTGTTTCCTCCAGCATTGATTCCAATTCTGTGTCTCTTTTTCCTAATGTCTGACAAAAACTTCTTCTGTTGCACATGCTCTTACCTTTTTGCAATTGCTTGTTTCAGCTTGTCTTACACCAGCAGCTCCCAGAAGTCCTGATGCTAAACCCTGAGCCCACAATGACACAATCTTAACAGAACCAAGGATATTAGTTTATGTTGATTACCTGTTCGAGAATTCGTCTACATCTTTTCTTCTCTGACATATTAATTCTGAACAGATCTTCAATCAGGCGATAATTCTGAGCATCAACAATGTTGCTGTAAAGATAGTGACAGACAATTACTGCCATTCCATCTGCTTAAGCTGAAAATGCTGAAAAGTCACCCACAGTTAAACACTACCCAAAAGCATATTAAAAAAACATAACTAGTTCAGATCATAATATTACTATTATTAAAAAGCCTAGGCTTAAATATGGACTTCATACCTGTAAGTAAAACAATATATTAGAACTAAATATCAATACAGAATAATGGATGATGATGGCTAAACTTTATTTCAAGCCTAAGTATGTAGAATAAATGAATTTTGCATCACAACAGTGGTGCCTTGAGACTTAAGGCATCAACAGTTCACCAGAAAGCTTTAATTGCTACTAACACACAATTCCTAGCATAGCAGAAAGCCAGAAGCTACTCAATTTGCCACAATTTCTTGTCAGTCTGGTGGAAAAACAAGTTCTCATCTAATTTCATTTAGAATTAAAAAGATAATTTCTGGTAAATCTCTGTAAGTTCTGCAGAGCTAGTGGAAGCCTTAATATAGTTCCAAAAGGTACTCCTCCTCTCTCTTCTTGCCCAAACAACACTAGACACACCAGAGAACAAAATATGTGACTACTAGGAGACCAATGCCTGCTTCTACCCACTTTATTCAAAATTCTGACCGATTTTTTACCAGCACTTCTCTGTCAAATATTATCCATGCCATCCAAACTACTGGAAATACAGAACCAAAAAGGAGGAGTCCTCAAAGGAGGATATTAGACAGAAATTAAATCAGTAGAACATTGAATGAAGCCATGAAAAACACCTCAAAGAACAGTATTAAAATGTGAATGAGCTTTCAGCTTTGTTCAATATTTCTGATTAATGAAGTAAGCAGCACACAGATTTGGGTTAGGATTTGTAATCACGACTCCCTTACTTTGCTCTAGTACTATAGAAATTCAACAGCTAAGAAGTTATTGTGCTTTTGCCCCACATCAGCTGAAGTGTAAAAATTGAACAGTCCAAGAGCTCCAGTCTCATTACGAGAAGGTAACATGTTAGTTTTGTGTGTCACTAACTAACTTTCCTTTGGCTACTCTGTTTTGGTTTGGTCTGAAATAGACTAGGAGCACTGACATGGCTTCCTTAAGCTCAACTCCTAAAGCAAAATCGTGTCTGTACCCTCAGTCTTAACTGTTTTATGAATATTTGTACCATGAATTTATATACCCCAGGAAGATCAAGCAGGTGGTAGTACAGCATTCACAGGGAAGACAGATATGCTTAAAGCAAAAACCTCTAAACAATCAAAAAAGAACAATACTTTATAAAATAAATCCCCTGAACCAAGCAGAAGATTTACATTTTAAATATGTGTAATAGATCCTTTGAAGCAACTCTATTCACTAGGAATATTCCAACTTTCTCTGTAAATAAAAATTTAGAATATCTGTTTTTTATATACAGTAGATTTGTCAGTTTAAGAGTACCATTTCCTTAATTCATCTCTACATATGTAATACTTAGAGGACTTTTCAAAAAAGGGTCAATTCCCAGAATTTCCTGGTCTCAAGTCTTCCAGATTTCAGTGAGCAGAGAAACAAGCTTAAGGTCCTCTTTGTTCTCTACAACATTTGAAGACCACAGTAAAAACACCACCAAAAGTGCCAGTCTTTCAGCAGTCAGGTCACACAGCAGCAAGAACTATGGAATTTTCCACAATCATAGAATCATTGGTTGGAAGGACCTTAAATATCATCTAGCTCCAAAGCCCCTTCAGGTGAGCAGAGGGACCTTTTACTCAGGTTGCTCAGAGCCCCATCCAGCCTGGCCTTGAACATTCCCAGGGACAGAAAACTCTCCAGACAACCTGTGCTAGTGCTTCACCATCCTCACAGCAAAGAATTTTTTCCTAATATCACTTTAAACCTACTCTTTTCCAGTGTGAAGCCATTCCCCTTGTCCTGTCACTATACCCCAGCTCTCTTGCAGGCTCCCTTCAGGTACCAGAAGGCTGCAATTTGGTCACCCTAACTCATTCCAGGCTGAACAAACCCAATTCTCTCAGTCTTATGTCTACTTTTACAACATCTGCTTCTAATTATTACTTTAAACAGCCCCATCAGTAATGGATTTCTGCTTTACCTTAACCAGGCACAGTGCTTCCTTCTGGGAGATATAAAGTTTTACATCCTCAAACATGAGCTAAACCAATACAAGTTAAGGAACACAGCAGAAGAGATACTTACGAAGCTAAGATTTCAAGGGCAATAAGTTTATCCTTACTGAAGGTGAAGCAGTTGAGAATATTAACCATTTTTGATGCTGGAACTGCCACTATTTTCTGATAGAGAAAGGAAAAAAAGTGTGTATAAAATAAAACAGTACCAGTATTTTAAACTCAGAATACAATTCAGTAACAGCTTCATATGGTATATTTCAGTAAACTTTTAATAGGCTCTCCCTCCCATTGGGAAGGAGACTCTATATGCTAAATTATGAACAAGCACCTCCAAAAAGCACTCACCAAAAGCAAAGAAATCAGGAGAGTTAACAAGAGTTAGAAAGGGTTACATCTCCTTCTGTGATACACAGGAAAGTAAAAGTCACTTTAGTCAGAAAAGATACCCCACCTAAAAACATGAAATTTCATAGCTTGGTACCACTGAAGGAGATGAAGAAGAAACTTTGAAGATTTTGAAGGGTATATTGACTCATCAGTTGAAAAGTAGGTGTCATAAAATTAAACTGACATTAAGAGAGCAAATTTATTCCACAAGATCATGTCACAAGAACTTACATGTTGTAAAGCCTTTATTGCCTTAAGCTGTGGTTCTGCCCAGGAGAAGTATCTCAGTAATTCAACAACCTGCAACAGTAAGGCCTTCCATTTATCTCTCAGATATATTAAAAATGTATGCTAACAGCAACAATATGACCTTTCCACTTTTGCAGCACATTGGTGTACTGCTACAAAACATCTCTCTGTGATGGCTGATTGTCGGTGCCTACCAGCATCTAATCTTCTATTTATTTCTAAGTAAGCACCTAAAAATTCTATTTTATGAGATGAAGATTTTCCATGGAAATATTTAAAACACTTACTTTTTGGCATATATTTACATATATGAATAACAATACCACTGTATTAGAATAAGTTAAAAAAATCAAGTATCAAGTATTAAATCAAGTATCTCTGAAAAAGCTTATCAACTATCAGGATCCCAAACAGTATAGTCCCAAACATACACCAAAAAAAGCCAGCAGAAAAAGGAAGAGGAAAAAGAAAATCTACATATTATCATATTATACATTATGTCTATTTAGACAATACACACAAAACAATCCTAAATTCCATTATGATAAATTTATACAACTTTCCAGACACAAAAAGAATGAAAATGTAGTGATTTTGATGACAAAGAAACTTGGAACTCTTTTTAATAGTGTCATGCTAATATAATAACAAGTAATTAAATCTCCTCAATAAAGATGAAAAGCTAATATGATCAGCCTCAGTATGACTGAAGACAATCACAGTGTATTACTGAATACACAAAAACAATAGCTCCCATTAAACCCATAAGAGCGTTGACTTTACCTGTTCACTGGAAAAATATCCATGAACATATTCAATAGCTTTTAATTTGTACTCAGTCAATACAGCCTAAAAGATACAGAAAAAAAAAGATGCATAATTAGTGACTCAAAAATTATAATTATAGCACAACCATCTGCTAATCTATTAATCTAAAATCTGCCCCTACAAAGTGACATTTGTATTAATTACATTGCAGCATTTTGAAGTAACAGTGCACTTCTTAGGTAACTGAGAATAGTGAAAAACAGGAAGATGTGATTTAATTCTTCTGTCAAAATAATACTAATTTTTTTATTTACTTGATGCTTTTTTGTTGTTGCTTATAACTGTTCTGAGAGAATATCATCATTCTTCTTTTTCCTCCAATGATTTACATCAACTTAAACAAGATAATTGCTGATTATTAACAGTTGATTATTGATAACAGTTGATTATTCAGGCAATTTCATTGCATGGCCCCTGTAAAGTAACTGGCAAAGTATTTTACTTCAGTGAATTTATGAAGAAATTGGATAACAAGTCTATACAGACAGAATTAAATACACAACAAAGCTTGCTCCGAAGATGGATACTGTCTTATCATTCTCCTTATGCATTCCAAATTTTAACAGGCAGTCATACCAAACAAACAAAGCACAGTACTTTAATGCAGCACTGGCCTTTTGACTTTGTGGCAAGACAGCTGTGTTGATAACCACTTGAGCTGTCTAACAGCCAGGACCTCCTCCCTCCCCTGTACCCAGCCCTCTGTGACAGGTACAACATGGAAAGAAGACAGCTAACAGCTGAATTCCTGCCCCAAGCCGGTGAAAACACCTTTTTTCCATGGTTTCCAAGTCCCTCCTCTAATGCCAGATCTCGTGTATTCTCAAACCACCTTTAGCTTTACCCACACACCCACTTCTATTTTCCTCCCAACAACTCTCTTCCTTTCTGTACCTCATTAAGAGACAAACTACCAGACACACTGAAGTCAAAGGGGCAGGAAGAATTTCTGCCTTTATGCTCATTTCTTCCTCTATTCCTTCCTCCTCTTCATGTGTTTTGGAAAAAAACAGGGTATGTACTTTTTTTACTGAAACAAATGTTACTTTCCCTTCTTAAATTAACAACTGAATGACTTTATAACAAGAGTACAAACAGAAAGCACTGCTATACATATTTATGGAAGGAACAAGCAAACAAACCCCCCAAAGTTTATTATGTTAGTGCTTGTAAATACACACAGGGAAAAAGAGAAGTAAGCTACACATGAAGACATTTAAATAATTGTTCCTGCTAACTGTAGGACTGAAAATGAACATGCCAACACAACAAACTTGTAAATCACATAATAAAGAAGGTTCTACCACAGAGCTAGAAATGAAGCTTAAACAAAAACATAGCAGCAAATACAAAACCAGCATTTGGATAATGAACATTACACCACAACAGCACAACTATTATTAACACAGCACAGCACTGATCCTTAGATCAACAGCAAGTTGGACTACAGGAATCCAAGCAGATAGCATAGAGGAAACATAAGTGCCTAAAATCACATGCCTAAACCCTTTTGTCTGAAGTCTTTAGTAATCACAGAGCGTATTCTGAAGGACTGCACTGCAGTAATATAACTGAAACATTACTCCCTCCCACCATCAATCATCAGAGAAAGCATTCATGTGCTAGTCATTCCTTGACTTTTTTTTTGTGGTTCCCAGATTTTCCACACAAATTCATAAGTTGGGAGGAAAGTCCACACCCTGAAATATCTTAGACTTTGATGTTTTTAGCTGTTTTATGAAAGAGACCTTTGGACCACGAAAATGTATGCAAAAACATAGTTGTGATAAGAAAGACACCCCTGGGGTTTCTGTTGAACAGTTTTATACCTCGATATGTTGCAAAATAATAATACTGCAATTGCAGCCATCACTGCCTCATGCCGAAGAGAAACCGAACTGAAACTCAACTCCAGAACCTGAGTCACAATAAAGGAAATTTACCTCTCCTAGACAAACCAACACAACAAAAAATTCTACTTAATACAAAAATGCTATGGGGATCAGTGTTGCACCACGAGGAAATGTCATTTGAAACAAGCCCTTCACTTGTCACACCAAGAACCTTCAGCAGGTAAACTGTTCTACTGTGACACTGGAATAACCTCTGCTTAACTGCAACAAAATACATTGTCAGAGATTTCTGCTTCCCAGGCAAAACAAGAAACATTAATCTCAAAGGTTCTGATTTTTCCTCTCCTTTTCTCCTTCTAGCATTCAGGGAAGTGTGCCAAGCACTAACCTCAAGCTTTCCTCTTAAAATCAGTCCCCTGTGCAGAGAGAAACCAGAGGCCTGCCAGACACGAGGAAGCCCAGGTTTGTATCTCTGCTCCCCACAACCTGCAGGATTTTGTTCAGAGAGTTTTTAAACAGAAGATGAAGAAGCACAGCTCAGAGCAATCATCAAAACACAGGATTGACATCCCAGAGAAAGAAGGTGTGCACACAGTCACTCCTGAGCTGTGGGAGACGTGATTTCCAAAAAGGACAGCTCAAAAAGAATGCAGCTCAGAAATCAGTGTTCCACGTCCTATTTGTGCATTGTACCTCCTAAACCAGCGCATCAAAGGAGAGTACTTCACACTGTCTCCGCACTGGCCAAGCAACCGCAGCCCTTCTCCCCAAAAAGACATGCTTTTTGGTTTTCTCCCTCGTCTTCCTTGAAAGTAAAAATGCTGCAGCAACTTTATCCAAGTGCTTATTTCCAATGAGGCCTCAAGATCATCCAACCAACCACGCCTGCTATGAGCAGGGACACCTCCCACTAGACCAGGTTGCCCAAGCCTTATCTAACGTGGCCTTGAACACCGCCAGGATTGGGGCATCCCTGGGCAACCTGTTCCCCTGCCTCACCACCTCCACAGTAAAGAATTTCTTGTTAATAGCTAAGCTAAATGTCCCCCTCCTTTCGATTTGTAGTCAGTACTCCTTACCCTATATTCCATCACCAAATGAGTAAACTAACATGCAAAAAGAGAATTTACCTTCCTAATTTCATCCAGCACGGTTTCAAATGATTTCTTATCCATCTTGATTACTGCCGACACTTAAACGTGGAGGAAATAACAGTAGCGATAAAAAATATCTTTGAGCATACAGGAAAAAAATGATTTAAAAAAATAAATAAATAAAAAACGCCGGGCACGGAAGGCGGCCGGGGCTGTCCTCGGCCCCGGGGATGGAGCGCTGCCGCTTCTGCAGTGGCGGACACGGAGACAAAGGCGCCCTCCGGGAGCCGCCCGGTGCTCCCGCTCCCCGTGCGCCCCGCGGGCGCTCCGGCGGGTACAGGGGTCGCGGCGGCGGCGGGAAGGGAAAGGAAGAGAAGGGAAGGGAAGGGCGGCAGCGGCGGCCGCCCCGCTCAGCACGCGGCACCGCGGCCCGGCCGGCCCGGGGCGCCCCCGCAGAGCATCGTTGGCGGCACCGCCGCCCTGCGATCCCGGCGGGCAGAGCCGGGGCGGACGCGGGCGGCCCCCGGGGCAGGCGGGCTAGGGAGGCCCGGGAGCGGCGTGAGCCCACAGACTGCGCACCCCCTCCGCCGGTCCCGCCTCCCTGCCGTCGCGGCCTTATGGCATCACAGCGCCGAGCGAAGGCCCTTTTCCACGCTGGGTGACGACAGCGATGCCTGCGCAGGAGCTGCGGAAATTCGGGGCGGCCTCGCCCCTCACCCAGCTCCCGGGGCGGCTCCGGAGCGCTGAGCGCTGCCCCGGGGCATCACCGCGCCCGCCCCGCGTCGCCGCTCCCGGTCTCGGTCCCGGTCCCGGCACGGCGCGGGAAGCAGCGGCCGCCGGGGCCATGTGGGAGGGGCGGCGGCCACGTGGCTGCCATGGCAACCGGCCCTGCCCCCAGGAGGCGGGAGCGGCGGCGGGGCCGGGGCTGCCATGGCCGGGACGCTGCTGGCGGTGCTGGCCCTGCTCGGCGGCTCCCAGGTGCGCGGCGGCCGCCCGGGGCTTCGTGCCAGGGCCTCCGGTTAGGGTGGGCAGCGGGGAGGGCCCGGCGGGGCCGCTGCGAGGGGCGCGCCCGGGGCGGAGGTGCGGGCGGCGCCCCGGAACCCGCCCGCTCTCGGTGGCTCCTGCGCCGCCTGTGGCTTGTGGGTTCCGGGTGGAGGCTGCGGCACTGGGCGGCTTCGCAGCACCGCCGAGGTAGTGCCTGCGCGGGGCCGCCCCTTCCCGGGGTTCCTGGCGGCGTGCTGCGCCCCAGCGGGGAGAAGGGGGTTTGTGGGTGACTCACTTCCCGCTGGATGCTGGCAGGCGTTCTCCTTGCTTGACGGCTCGTGGGTTTCCTTCGTGTTAGCCCGGCCTGTCCGTCCGCAGCAATGTGCCATCAGTGTGTCTGTCCCCTGGCCCCGGCAGGGCGAGGGGCACAAGTGTCAGGTGGCCCTGGGCCTTCAGGGTCGGCCGCGTTACTTATTAGCTCTGTGCTGAGTGCTCTGCTTCAGTGCTTACTTCCCCTGTTCTGCTGGAAAATAGAACAAGAAGGTGGAAGATTATTTATTTCCGTTATTGTTTAAAATGTATACGTTGACCCGAATCTGGCTGTTCCTGGCATTTTACACTTCTCCATTTCCAAGGTGTCGTTTTCATTCTTAACCTGTATTTTTTTCTTTTTCTTATTTTCGCATCTTGAAGTAGCTACTGAATCTGGTGCATTTGGAACCTTCTGTACTATCTTTCTCATTTTGGAGAGTGATTCACAGATATTAACAGCAGCTGTGGTGTAAGAAATTTCAGGGTGTGTGTTTTGCCTTCTAATTCCAGAGTTCCCCAGTCCAAAGGAGTTGATTAGCTAATTTTCCAATTGTTGAAGCTTTCCAAACCCCTGGCTGCAAGCCTGCTTCTATTTATCTGTCTTGTTAATTTAAATTGAGTAAATGAATTTATGATGCTTTTACTTTCAGCTGCTGTTTCCTTTGATCCCACCCTCAATGGAATTTAACTACTATATATTTATTTTGTATTCTCAGGTTTTAAAAGCAAAGAACTCCTCACATTGGAAGGGAGAGCAACCGTTGTACAAGCTGGACATAGGCTGGCCTAAAGCTCCAGAATACTTCACTGGCCAAACATTTTGTGTTGCTGTTGACTCTCTCCATGGTTTGGTCTATGTAGGACAAGTGAGTGGAAATACCATATTTCTCTCTGTGTTGTTTCTGTGGCTTTTTGCCTTTAAAGCATCTGGTTAAGATTAGGATATATATGTGTATGTTTATTTACATATATTTAGATATTTATATATGTATGAATAATGATTCTATCAAACTCAGAGAAAATATAAACAGAGCTGTCTCTGCTATATCTATTTTTCTGGCAGTTCTGGCACAACATTTGTTTGTGGGTTTTTTTTAAAGCATTACATTTCTGTGGTATGAATGCATGATCCAACTTAACTGAGTTACAGCAGCTTGTTCCCTCAGCTGTAAGATAAAATGTGATTCTGGGGCAACTGAATCTTCCATTCTTTGAGGCCTTGTCCCATGAAATCAAAACCACACAGCTCTTTCAACCTCCAGTACTTGGAGGTAAATTATTTCCTCTACCCAGGTCCATGTGTGAGTATCTCTAGGCCATGGATAAGACATTGTCTCCATGGGATATGGTGGGAATGTCGTGTAAAGCACAGTATGAGTATTTGAGTGCCATGCAGCTGATAAGCACTGTTGCAGTTTCTCATGCCCATTACATTGGGCACACTTTTCAGCAGGAACACAAAATCACAATTCAAGCTGAAGACCAGAATAGTTGCAGGCACTTGGCTGCTCTGAAGGCTGGACTCAATGTGATGTAAGGTGACAGTCTAGACTGACTGGAAGGTTTTTCATACTAAATTTAGACCCATATCTCTTTTTCCTTTTCTAGCTGGAAAAAGAGTTCCAGCAGACAATCGTGTCAGGAGATTCTTTCAATTCATGAAACATTGCAAAAACTTCACAGAAAGGAATTTTAAACTGTAAGATTGCTTACTTAATATGTTTTCTTTAGAACTTTTTTTACCTTTTCAGCGGGGAGACAATGTGCCAAAGGTACTTGTATTCTCAGAAGAAGGCTATTTCCTTCACTCCTGGAATGATACAGTTGAAATGCCTCATGGTATCTTTGTATGGAACACTGCAACAGGAAGTTCAATATGGATCACAGATGTTGGAACAGGTATGCATCATGGTGATATGAGAAATATTCAGAGGGGAAGAAAATGTAATATTGTTTTAAAAAACTTACTTAAGTCTCTCAAGCAATTCTGAGATAGATTTGTGCTTCACTTGATATGAACAAACTTCTCATGTGCTGCACAAAATAGTCTGAAGTTTCATGAGTGGTGCTGTGTGTCTGCTTAGACCTGCTGAGCTTGGTCAGCACTCCTCCCTACCACCCAGAAGTATCAGGGAAAAAAATCCTGATAGACATAAGTTTAGCCTGGCTAGACCTAGTTTTAGTGATCCTAATATAGTGGATGAATAGTGTCACAGCCTGTGGATTTACTAACCCATTATCAAATAGACTTTTAGAATTTATTATAGAATTTTGTCTGTTAGATTTAAAACATATTAATATCACTTACTTTTGAGTATCAGATCTTCAATCTTTGCAGTCAGTTTTAATACTTACATTTTGTTTTGTTAAGATGCTTTTGCACTTTGTTTTTTCCTTGATTCAGGGAAATACGGACACACGGTGAAACAATATAGCCCTTTGGGTAAACTTATGCAGGTCTTGGGCACACCTGGTAATGCTGGTTCAAGTTTGATTCCCCTGCAATTTGATCAACCAGCAGATATCTTTGTGGAGGAAACTGGAGAAATCTATGTTGTTGATGGAGATGGAGGAATGAACAACAGATTGCTCAAACTATCAGATGGTATGGAAAAAGGAACTCTTGCAGTAGGTGACCACTGAAAACTGGATTTTAAGTAACGTGGCTTGGGAATATTTTTAGGCGAGTATTAGGCAGAACTGTCATTTAACTTTAGCTTGAAGACCTTATTGAATCAGAACCTGTTTTACTGCTTGCTACTTCAGGAGAAATCTCCTAGTCATTCGTGAGAAGAGGCTGAGAGAGTGACTTTGTTCAGTGTCCTGGTTACCCCAGGACATTCAGTCTCCAAGAAAGAAAGCTAAGGGGGATTCTTTTTACTGTCTTTAGTCACTAAAAGGAGGCCACAGACAAGACAGAGGCACATTTGTTTTGAGATATACAGTGAAGAATGAGGAACACAGAGCAAAAGATTCAAGAGGGGTGAATTTCTGTTTGATTTTTGTTAGAAAGCATTCAGAGGAAGGGTGGTCAGATAGTGAATGACAGGGTCATCCAAAGATGGTTTGCACTCTCCATTCCTGTAGATGCTCAAAAACTGATGAGTTATGGGCAACTTGATCTAGCTTAAGAGTTGGATTTTTTATCAAGGCTAGTCCTGCTTTGAGGAGCAGGTTGGACCAGACAGTGTCTGGAGGACTTTTATAATTAAATTGTTCTGTGATTCTAATTAGCTTGCTCATACTCCTCCATTAGGGCAGTGACTAAAGAGTCTGCACATGTCCACAGGTGGAATAAGTGGAGGAGCTACTGTTTCTCCATTTTCCTATCAAAAAGCAGATACTTTCCTATTACTTAGTTTGCAAAATGGTAAATTGTTAAAAGTGAAAACTTCCAAGTAACAAGTTTTAAAAATCAATTTAGGAAATAAATGAATAGCATAATTGGCCAACTTCTTTTTTTACCTTTTTGTATTTTTTTTAATTCAGTGTTTAACAGAACCTTGGATTATGGCTCTTGTGTATTACTGGCTACATTTTTGTAACCATAATCATGAAACCACTAATAACAATCCAGTCATCACTGTAGTAGTCATGTTTTCTCTGAGATTTATGTATTGGGAGTACTGTGTTTAAACAGTTTAGAAATCTCACCTTTTACAAACTATCCAAAGTAACTTTGCAAGAGATTGACTTAAAAACTGGTTTATTTGTTGTTTTCTCACTGTGATTTTTTTTACTTTTATTTTTCATGGGGCTCACTGTTCAGACTACAAAGAGTTATGGCTGACTGGATCAAATGGGAGTGGCATTGGTCAGTTCAAGATTCCTCACAGTGTAACAGTGGATGCTTTTGGACGGGTAAAGAATTGAGGAAATTTTTTTATTTCATCTTCCAGCAGACTTCTTTATATGTATTTGAACAAAACAAAGCATATTTGTTTTTTGTTTACACTGTTGTGATCTGTGTCACTTTGTGGGGTTACAGTTTTCGGTGTGATAGTCCTGAGCTGATGTTTCATAGTGCAGGTTCTGTGGAAGCAGCTGCCTCCAACATTAACACCAGGATCCTGACCACTTACACTGTCAGTGTCCATGCAACAACAGAGTGTTCTTCCTGCAGGTTGCCATTGTGAGACTACAGGAGAAGTGTGTTCTGTAGTAAATAAAAGCACTTTTGTTTCTTCATGTAGAAGCAGCAGCCTGCTCAGGCCATCCTGACCTTGATTAACAGCTCTTCTCCCATGGGAAAGTACATACCAAAGGATCAAGTCCAGCCATAAATAGCTGTGCTTTGATGTAAAGAAAACTGGGCAGTGAATGTGTGGGATGAATGATAAGAGCTAGAAACATCAGCTCTGCTCTTTTTGGTTTTTTGTTGTTTCTTTCTCTCTCCTGCTGGCTGGCTGTGTAGTTGATCCTAAAACTTGCTCACAGAAGAAGCACAGAAATACTCAAGTGTGTTTATTAAAGACAATCCTGCTAGATGACAAAGTGGTGGTCCATTACCCTCAGTTGCTACACTTCAAGGGACTTTAATTTCATATTTTGAAATTCCAAATAACCTTTAGGTGATAGTGAGGCTCTAGCTAGGTTGTGGACATTATTCTCTTTTACATGCAGCTCAAGGCATTCCAAGAGTCTGCTTCTGCCAGGCATTAATTGTAAGTCCGGCTTTTGGTCTTCTGGTCCTAGAGAGGAGTTATGCAGTCGCTTCCTAATCTGTTTCAGGGAAAATAAGATTGCTTCACTAAAACACCACTGGTTGAAGCTAATTCTGCTGATGCTGTCTGAATCAGAATAAGAAGTGTATATAAAAATCAATTCTCTGCCAAAACTGGCAGAGTGGGAGAAAAAAGAGGAGGAGCATGGTCACTTTATGCTGCAGGATAACCGTGAGTTTATTCATTCAAAGAGAGTGACTGGGATAAGCTATGATTTTACTGCCAACATAGTGTGGACCATCATTTTAAGTTGAGAATTAATTGTTTATTCATAAGAAATCTAAGACAATGCTTTCATAGTGCTTCATTTAAAAACAGTGATGAAAGGTTTAAGTTTATGTTTACTGCTTCCTTTTTGGTGATACCCCAGAAAAGTCATGAAGTTTACTTACCAGACTTATGACTTGTCAACAGCTAAAACTTCAATGATTGTTGTACAAAAAATGCCTTCATTGGAACTGTCTAGTGGTATTGCTAGCTTGCAGTGTTTGTGAACCCAGTTAACACAGGGTGGGACAGAGACAAAACTGGTTAGACAAAACCAGCTAAACATGCTCTAAGTGTTTAAATGGCTAAATATTTGTAGTAGTATTAGGCATGTCAGGAGTGTTTGCAGATCACGATCATGAAATGAGACTACCATTGGAAAAAAATGCAGGTGACAGACCTTTAGACAGATCTTCTGAATTTAATAGGTGGAAATATGTCCTCATTGTAGGGATAAAAATCCTACCAAATATGTCATATAGCTACAAAAAAAGAAGAGAAGGGGCTGATTTCTCTGTTAAAGTAGTATAAAATAATTTCTGTTTGTTAACTTGTAGATCAGTTTTGGTTTATATCTGGCAGTCTGATCTATTGATTTAGTTTTGAATGGGAAGGTATGCATTCTTCCAGGATACAGTCTTCCATTTTTACTACAGGGAACTTTGCTCTCATAGGAAACAAATGCATTTAATTTGTTCTCTTTGTTGACAGCCATGATTTTTCTTTTTGATAGGTATGGGTTGCAGACAGAGGCAACAAGAGAATCCAAGTTTTTGATAAAGTCACAGGAGAATGGCTTGGGTCTTGGAATGGCTGTTTTTCAGAAGATGGACCCTATTCTGTCAGGTATTGCTGAACAGTTCTAGAAGCACACAATTATGTAAATAAGGTGTACTCTTACTGGTGAATTAAAATGTTGATATTTATGCCTGCTGACAAGGCGTTAACCAGTGAAATAAGGTGCTGGGTTCCTAACGTGTGCAAAGATCTGCACAGTTGCATCTTGACAGGGAAATCCTGGCTTTATAGCAAGCCCTGTAGATTTGAGTGCAGGATTGGGAGATTCACTTTAAAGTTGTTATGTTATTAATCTTACTCTGTTGCAGCTTTTACAGGAAGAAATATTTTCTTGAACAAGTTTTCTGTAGCATAATGTGTCTCAGTAAGCAGCCATATGAAGAGCAAGGCTTATAACTTAATTCCCAATGTTACATTGCATTTTGTTTTGGTCGTAGCCTTCAAAATCGTGATTGTTAAAGAGATTTTGTTTGTGTTAAAATGAGGTGCCACATGGAGTTCATAGTTCAAAAATATGTTTATCTTTCACAGGTTTACTGCCGATTACAAATACCTGATTGTAGCTCAGCTGAATATCAACCGGTTGGCAATCTTGGCAGCACCTCCAGTCGGCTCCATTGGGGACTGTGCCATAGTCCACAGCGTCCAGCTGGCTGATGAAACCAAGCCACACCTTGTGGATGTAGACATGAGGAGTGGAGCAGTCTATGTTGCAGAGATTGGAGCCCAGCAAGTACAAAAATATGTACCCTTAAGCTGATGGTTTCCCACAACTGCTGTGGCACAAGCTGTGTGACATCTAAGACCTATGACCTCATTTCCTTGAGTTCGTTATGGATTGTGTTTCCTTAGACAAGCACAGAACTGCACAAGTGCTCCCAGAACTGTCAAACTAAGACTCTGGCCTAACTGTTCTGGAGTTCTGGAGAAATACTTGGTGTTGAGCTGTTACTTGTTTAAGTAATTGTATTGTGACTTTTACTTATGTTCCAATTATAAAATGATAAGCATTTTAATTTTATTATATAAAACTTTATAAACACAACTGTTCATGTTAAATGTATAGAGCCAACCTGGGGCTCTGCTTAGACTGTGTTTGTTGTTAAATGGTCAGAAATGTCTAAAAGAAGTTCTATAAATTATTTCCTGAGAGAAGAGCACTTCATTGCAATGTTTCTGCACTTTGTTTTCTGAATGGTTGTGCTGATACTGTCCAAGAGAGAATATAAGGATGTGTCACAATGTTAAATTAGATGCTGCTGGATATTGGTGTCAGTACTGGCATCTGCCTTAGGTAGTTAATGACATAAGTATTGAAATCTGTTTTCAGCTCTAGCTAAAACCATAAAGTCTGTAATAAGCTTGAGCTAAATTGATATTAGACACTTCAAACTAAATTAAAAGTATCTCCACAGCAGCCAAGTACTGATTCTTAACTAAATTAGTTCTTAACCTTATTTGATTTATATCAGCATGAGTTTTCAGTTCCATAAGATTTCATAGTAGAACATATTGAGGTTCAAGTTGTGTAAGTTCCTCAAGAAAACAAATTGCAATTTGCTATGAAAGTCTTAATCAGCAGTAGGGACTGGGAGACATATGATTTTCTTCTGATTTAATTGAAGCTCTGTCAGTTAACAGCAAAGCATCTGGTTTCATTTATTTCCAGAACTCAGACTTCATCAGCTTCATTAATGTGTAAAGTTAAGTTTCTTACACTATATTATAGCAGATGTCTCTAAGCTCTGTCCTAAAAAATCCTGCTTCTCCATTCCCAGAACAAAGTGGTTCTCCTTTGTTTGCATGTTGCTACAAGATTTTAAGTTCACTTTATAGCATAGAGGGAACCAGGTATGGGAAAAATGAGATGGGGAAAATGGCATGGCAGAAATGAAACCATGTATAACTGATTACCATGGTAAAACTGTGGATCCACATTCCGTATTTTCTAGCTCTTGGAAAAATATGAGAGGATTTTTGCTGTTTCCACACATTTATTCTACTGTGTGGATTATTTTAATGCTAATTACCAGCTAAGAGAGGTTGTTTTTTCTACTTTCTTAGAAAGGGAATATGAAAATGGAATTGTACTGATGGGAAATACCTACTTCAGTGAATATTGTCAAAAGCAAATGCTACTTAATTTGGTAGGTTTCAACCTATGATCCCAAACTTGTGAGTCAGCAGATGGAAAAGAAAATTCAGATTCATATTTTCTCTGAAAAGTAACTCAGCTACGGAGCCTGACTGCCTGATTTCAGCACTATGTGAGATTAATGCACTAAATGTGAAAGCTTTGTTGTTGGCTACATCCACAACAATAAGACCAGATCCTACCTGGGGCTGCCCTCACTCAAGCCTTAGAAGCAGAACTTTAAGGTTATACACTAGCCAATATGGTCCATCACTCATGTGGTCTTGAATGGGAGCTAGTAAGCAATGTTTATTTGCTGAAAAAGTAGCAGTACTTCCTCTAGACCAATGTGAGTATGTCCACACAGTGTGTTGTGTGGCTTTTCTAACTAGTTTTTGACTAGCTCAGGGATCTCTGCTCTGTGTGCAATTTAGCTATTTGTTGTCTACACAAGGTGGCTTTATTTTATAAAATTTTACTATAAAATCATGATTTGAGCATATCTTGGTGTGTAGGGGGTCCAGGCATACCCATCTTTCTTCACTACATCCTCTCCTTATTTATTTTTCCTTTGTCACATCCATTTGAAAATAGAACTCCAAGCTCTCTAGGAACGTCTTTTTGTGTTCAGTTAAGCAATGTCGTGCACTTTTGGATGTTGACAAATAACTTACTTGTCCAAGTTTCTGCTTGCTGCATGGATCTGCTCTCAGCTGTTTTTCATGAGCTTTTGGCTCCAAGAAATGGGGAGCATCCATCCAGTTTTGTGTGGCTTTACTGAAATAGATCAAGGTGCCAAAATGTGCCTAGCCACTAGGCATTTGGGTATCAGTGATAAGAAGGGTCAAGGGATGATTATTATTAATAATTATGAGATGCTTAGACTCTATTTTATCTCTCTGTTTATGACTAGACTGAGAAAATGATTTTGTGCACTAACTTGCTAATTTTCTGAATGTTTTCTTATGCATTGCCTTGAAACTGATTTCTGAAGAAATGCATAGCAGGGGAATTTGATAAAATAAATTGAGAGATTCGCATTAAAACACTCTTGGGTGTTTTATTTCTGTACTAATATAAATACACTCCATTGCAATGGATTGCTCTTCCAAATTCAGGGCCCTCGGCACTTAAATAAGGTATTTAATAATTTCTGGTAGCAAGATTTAAATGTAATCTAAAATTCCATGTTATCTTTATACATCACTATTTCTGTGGCCAATCTCTTTTGCATTCTGATTTATGTATCAACACAGAGACATAAATATCTCTCATATGTTTCACTCTGAGTAATTAGTAAAATGGAATGATGAGTTACATAAGTGCCAAGTTTAAAAAAGCATTTAAACTGTATACCCTTATGATGCTAATTGGGAAATGAAAAAGAAACTAACAAAACACTTCTTATACCAAATCAGGTTTTATTTTCAGAAAAATTTACTGAGCAATCTGTCTTGTTTTTAGAAGACCTAGAAGGATTTTCTATGGATTAGAAATACTTGCACAAGAAAAAAAGTAACATACTGCAGTGTTAACTAGATGAGAGAGGACCCTAAGGTGATTGCTAAAACTGTTCAGAAATCTAATTTCAGGTAACCTATACCAGCTTTTAGATGTGAACAGTAATCACTGGAGTATTTTGCAGACCTTTTTGGGTAAGTACCGAGGTTGTTAACTGGATGGGCTTCCAGGAGGAAAAGACCAGATCACATAGTCCTCTCTCTGCACAGAATCATAGAATGGTTTGGGCTGGAAAAGACCTTCAAGATCGTCTGGTTCCAACCCCTCTGCCATGGGCAGGGAACTTTGCACTAGATCAGGTGGCTCAGATCATCCAACTACACCTTGAGCACTTCCAGAGATAGGGCATCCACAACTTGACTGGGGAAGCTGTGACAGTGCCCATGATTGTTTTGTGATGCTCAACAGCCGTTTTTTGTTTGTGTGTTCTCACAGTCAGAAATTTATTACCATATTTGGCCAAAACAGGAAATCAGGTTTGTGCTATGCAAGATCAGGTCAGTGAGGCTGAGCACCTCAATAAAAGCTGAAGGGGAGGGTACAAAAGTATGTTTGTGGGTCTGTTCATTGCTGGGAGTTCACTGCCTCTGTGGCTAAGTTCTCTGCCTTACAGTGGTTATTAACTTTTAGAAGCATTCAGTTGTCACTTATCTCAGTCAGCACTTACTTTCCTGACAGTTTGTATCCCGAGAAGCCTTCTCAAGTGATCCATCAGCCAGCAGTGTGTGCAGTCACTCAAATTGCCTGCACCCAACGTAAGAGGGCACCAAACCCCTGCTGATGCTTGGGGCACTCCGTGTGAGGACAGACCTAACAGCTGGTGCTTCCTGAACATTTTCAGTAAGTCAACAAAGGTAATTAATTGCTCCAGACTTCCTTTCTCTTTTCAAAATAGACTGCTTTAAGCATAAGCTGATCATAGAATCATAGTAATTTTGCCCTATTATACTGGATTTATGTCCATCTTTTATTTCCATGGTTTTCCTAGGGAAAAAAAAAATCAGTAATTCAGTGTCCAGAGACAACATATTATATTGTGAATTGATTCTTGTAGTCCTTCCATCCTTGGTTTCAATTGAATTAAAGTGATAGGTTGCTTTGGAAACATAATTATTTATAACAGTATAACTGTAGAGAATAATTATACCAGGAGAGCAATTCCAGTATATTTCCCTACAGAGGTGACCCTGAGTAAGATTAGAGCTAAATTTACTTAATCTCATTCACCAATTTTATTCTACCCCTCCTTTCTCAGCCTTTGATTTAAAAAAATCTTGCTCTGGTTTTGTATTACTATTTTATTCCACTCCTTTGGGAGATTGCATCTGCAAAAACTGTATTTTCCAGTAGTTGCCATAAAAAGGTTAGAACACAGGCTTTTCTTCAGGTAAATGATTCAATATTGTTGAATCATTCAGTCTTTCAGTGTTCATAAATCATTAAATTCATGTTGCTTATATGAAATTTTAAAGTAGGAGCATATGAATTCATGCACACAGGATGATTTGTTACTGCATTAAAGCCAAAGTAACACTGATACAAATGAGATATTGAATAGACATCTTTATCATAGTATCACATGTTTCAAGTCTTAGGAAACCACATCTAATTGTGTAACTGGATCTGCAAAACAGAGGTGAAAAATACTGCCCAGTTACAACTGGAATAAGCCTGGTAATTCAGTCTCAACTGTGGAGGAGTCTCTTACAAACAAATTAAGACTTGAGAAATCTCTTTAATCTCTTGAAGAGTCTGTATAGTTAATTTTTTCCTAGCAGTCAATAAGTATTGGGGACACTCTATATTTAATCTGGATTTATTTGTTTTCAACACCCTGTGTTCTGTTTCCAGGTAGCTTAGAGATTTAATATGGCTTTTTTTTTCCTTATCACCCATGGAATCATTTGCAGATGATGACTGAGTCATTTCTTTCTCTGCTCCTTATCTAAACCATATAGTTCAGAAAACTTGACTTGCAATGGAAAACTGATAAGACTATAATTTCAAAATGTTTTTGTAGCACGTTTTAATAAAAACAAACAAATGCAGAAGAATGTTTTCTGTGCTACAGGAAGTCTGAATATTAGCTTGCCAGCACTAAACCTATCTGTGTGCTGTACAGGAGTAATGCTATCCCCCACATGATTTGGTGAGGCTGAATTTATTTCTACTACTAGCTCTCAGTACAGTACTGTCTCTGACAGTTGTCAGAGAATTGGGTGACTTCATGGTAAAGGAATAAGAATAGACCAGAATGGATATAGAGTTTTTTATCACTCTTTGCTGTTGAAGTGCTTAGCAAAATTTTCATGCTGTTAACATTTTTTGACAGGATCTTATTCAGAAGATGTGGCTGAATTTAAGTGTCAGTAAATGTCTACTTGAAACAATCTGATAAGTTACTAGCAGGTGGTCAGTTCATTAAGGTCATTAAGTATTTTCAGGAGATTTCTGAGATACTAACTTGTGCTTAGAACTGCATTAGTATCACAGGAGAGAAAAAAAAAGGCAAATATGGTTCAAAGAAAGAGAAAATCCACCACACACACAAACAAAGAAAGAAAAAAAAACAAACCCACTACACCTGTGTGTGAGATTTCTGTAGATGTTCAAAAGAATTGATGACTGTACCTTGCCAATTGACATAAACCATAATGAATGAGTACTGTATTGGATATACAACCATGAAATCTATTACAACTCTTTGCAAGAATCTCCAAGCACATATGTCAGGATGATCTGGCTAATAAAGTTTGCTTAAATCTTAAAAGGGCTTTTAGCAATGTCTGATGACAAGTGTCCAATTGTGTGAAATGAAAAAGAAGGGCTAATTGTGGAAGACTAATTAAAATATTATAAATGAAGTTAAAAACTGGTTCTGTGCTGGTCAATCTATTGATAAATGTCCTGGAAATTAATTTGGAGAGTCAGGGACAGAATTTACTAACAATACTAACTCAGGCTTGAGAGTAAAGACAAAAGCTGCAAAGAGTTGCACAATATCATGAGATTGAATGGGCAATAAAATAGAAAAAGAAATATAACACTGATAAATATAAAATCAGGTACAATTAGTAAAAAGATGTCCAGTTTTATACACTGTGATATCTTTAATATATACTGCCATTCAGGAAATTATTCCAGCTCATAAAAGATGATTCTATGAAAATATCAGCTTCCAAACTCAGCAGCAGTCAGGAAACAAAGAGAATATGAACAGTACTAGGAAAGTACCAGCTGATCAAACAGAAAGCTTTGCAATGCAGTTATGTGAATTCCTAGTGCATGCCCATTTGGAACAGTACAGGCAATTCTGCCTCTTCTTCCCCCTTCTAATCTCAGGAAAGCTAAAGCAGAAATAGAAATAGTAGAGCAGGGGAAGAAAAGTCTGTTAAAAACCCTTGGCTGTATGCAGCTGCTGTGTGGGGTATTGTCAGCATTTCATCACAAAAGGCCTCTGCATGAACATAGCTGCTATAGCCCCTATAGCTGCTGCTGTGAACTGGTTTGGCTTCAGAGCTTGGTGAGGATGTACAGATGGCTGGCATGCCACGGAGGGGTGGGGGATACACATGGGCAGGGACATGTCATGTCTGTGGTATTTTCTGAGACCCCCATCGAAGGGAGGAAATGATGAATCTGACCCCATGTTCTTAGAAGGCTAATTTATTCTTTTATGATCTATATTATGTTAAAGAATACTACACTAAACTATACTAAAGAGTAGAGAAAGAATACAGACAGAAGGCTAAAAGATACTAATGAAAAATGCGTGACTCTCTCCAGAGCTCCGACACAGTTTGCCTGTGATTGGCCAATTAGTAAAAACAATTCACATGAAACCAATGAAACCTGCACCTGTTGGTTAACAATGTCCAAACCACATTCCAAAGCAGCAAAACTCAGGAGAAGCAGATGGGATAATATTGTTTTCCTTTTTCTCTGAGGTTTCTCAGCTTCCCAGGAGAAGAATCCTGGGCAAGGGCATTTTTCCAGAAAATATGGCGGTGACACATGTGGTGTCTATTATGCAGGAGAAGTTAGCCTGAAAGGAGGTAAGACTTTGCAAGTATCTAACTTTTAGTGGTGAAGGTACTTCGTGAATAGAACATGCAGTCACAAAGTCTTTGTCTTACTGAAAGTCAAAAGAATCAGCGTTGCCCTCATTCCAGTCTGATCACCTTTGATGTTCCTCTCAAGGGTCATGCGCTGGGTGCCTGTGCCACCTGTCCATCATCCCCTAGACAAAAAGGACTGTACTCTCTGCATCAGGTACTAAAATATAAAATAAAAAAAAATTTTTTTGGTAACACATCTTCCACAGTCTAACACACAAGCACAAGGTAGCACAAGCTAATTTTTGTCGGAAGATTGGAGCCCTTGAAAAATGTTGGCATTCAAACGAAGGTGCTCTTTCAATGTTTTAATGATTTCCAGCCAAGACACAATGCTGATGGTTGTGCTGGTTTATCTCATATGCATTGGTGTAGCTGGAACCAGCAGGCACAAGATGACTCTTGGCTCCCAAATGAGGCCTCTCACTGCAGTGTTTGTGGCAGTGGGTGACTGGTCTGCAAGCAAATACCCGTAATTGTCTCTACAGAGATGCTGTAAAAGAGAGAAAGGAATCATATTAGGAATCATACTAGGCATGTGCTTCAACATGTGTATAAATCTTACAGTGGAAAAATGTCTTTAATCAATTAAGGAGGAGACCTGGATGTCAGGGGGAAGGAGAGGGGAGGGATTCTCCCTAGCAGAGTCCACCCAACTCTGTAATAAGGCTTGCCCCATTTTACTTAATGCCCAGTCTAATTTCAGAGCTTTTACTAATGAAAACTAGAAAATTGTTATAAGAGCAGGAGATTTAATTATAAATAAGGATTGCCATGATTAGCCTCCAAGCTGTTGCCTTAACAAGGTTTTGTGATGGATGATGCTACCAGATGAAAACAGAAAGAAAGTCTGAACCATATTTAAGACAATAAGCTGAAGGAGTTAAAAATATTTGGGATGACTTTAGAGGTGGTACCTTGCAATTGATTTTAAAATGCTTGCCAGTGTTCTAACAGGGATGCATGGTACAGCAGACAGCTCCTGATTTTCCTGATTGCCCAATCTCCTTGTCATAGATGTCCTTCTTTCTCATAGAGTCAGGAGGAAATACAGGCCACAAAAAATATTTACCAAACATCTTTTATAAATTAAACTATTATTATTAATAGATTCAATTTACTATTTTCTTTACAGTTAAGTGTGATGGCCTGACCCATGATGATCTACCTCCAGAGCTCACCCAGTTGCAAAGGGCTGTCACAGACAGTTCCCACAATGTACTTACCTTCTCTTTGTCTGCTGCTTTCCAGTCACAATTCCTCCATCCTCACACAGATGTTGGCAGTGCACAAATCTTTTTCCCTGCACAACTCCCCAGCAGTACACAGGAGAGGAGGACGGATTGCACACCAGGAAGCCCTGGAGGGGCTTATGTTTAAAAAGTCTCTCTCTTTTTAAACCAAGCATTGCAAAGAAAGGCACAGCTTACCTAAAAAGGCAGATTTGCTGGCACTCTAGGAGAGTCCACCTCTAAAGCAGAGCTGGCCACCAGGAGTCCACCAGAAGGTTCCCAGATGCTGTGAAACCCTTGCAGCTCTGCAGAGCAGCCATGTAAGGTCTGGTGTGTCCCAGATGCTTGTGCCTGTGCCCTTCCTGTCTCACATGGAACCAGAGGGCCCTTCAGTCACCATGGCTGCTCTCTGAGCAGCACCTTCCCTCTCCAACACAGGAAGCAATCACACTCCCTATGTAAAAACTATAATGAGCTGCAGACACAACTTTTGCAAGGAGAAATATTATCTCTTGTTAGCACATTTGTGGCAGTTTAAAAGCCTTTGGGTATGCAAGGCCTTATGTAACTTTTTTTTTTTATCAACTTTCTCACTAGGTATAATAAATGATATCACCTTCCCCAGCAAATTTCAATTTGCTCAAGATGCTGTAACAAATTTCAGATTGTACAGATTGCATATTGTATGTATCCTTAACACAAACACACACACACTCAGGTATACAGATAATCTATCAGGAGAGGTGTGCAGCAGATGCAGTATATATAATCTAACATTCATACATATGTATGCCATTTTAATTTAATTTTTATTGATCTAGTCTGGGTCCAAGGCATGCTGGGAGAGGAGAGTGGTAGCAAATGCTTCTATAATGAAACTTCCTAAGCCACCCAGCATCAGCAGTGGTTCCCTGCTGTGCTTGCTCTGAACAGAGACAGTCCTTGCCCTTGAGGTCTTCCCCAAGGAAATGGGCTGGTGTTAAAGAAAAGCAATATATAATTCAGTAAGACAATCTGAAACTTCCATCCTTTCAAAAGGAGGTCTGGTTTGGTGTGAGGGATCCATTAGACCAGCTCAGGTGTCCCAAGGAATGCTATTGTGCCAATCTAACTCACTGCAGTAATTATAGTGTATGAGTTTGAATGGATTTTATTACATCCTTAGTTCTCACTCCTTTGCTTGAGAGAAATTTTAGCTAGGATAAGAAAAGAATAATAGCTGCTTGACCCAAAATCTTTATCAGAGAAGAAACATTTGCAGTTTGATCTAAAAATCTCAAACCCTGTGTAATTTCAGAAGAAAAAGAAACAGCACTTGGCACTACACAATACAGGAGATAAAAGCCTGCACGTTGCCAAGAGGTCATGACATAAGAACACTGCAGAAAATGAAGCAGTGGGAAAATTAATAGAGAGGAAATTATGAGCACCTTCTAAAAAGTTTTATTATAAACATACCTCTTAGCCCATGGAAGAATTTCTTTTTCACTGCAATGTGGTTAGAGGTGAATCCAAGTAAACAGAACATTCAAAACTTAAGTGGAACACAGTGGCATTTCATGGAAGTACAAATCAATGACACAGGCTGGAAATGTATCCTTTTTGTTAGGCAAAGATTTATGCAAGCCTAGTCAAATTGATGTGGTTCCTGGTGCACACATTTAAAGAGCTAGCACCAGGATAGAGCTATCCCTAGGATAGCAGTCTCGAATCTCAAGTGTAAATTAGACTCCAAATCAGGAGTGGCAATTGGTAACATTTAAATAAACACATCAACAGGCTGATAATCCCACTGCCCATCCCTCGCTAGCCCGTGCCTCCTCTCTGAGGGTGAGTAACAAAACCGGGTACATCCTCTGAAGTGAAATAATTAAATGGGCTGAATCCTGCGTGGCTGGGTGTTCAAAATGCAAATACTGCTGCTTTTTGAAATTCAGCAGAGAATTTATTAGCCTTTTATACAGATAATCAGATGCAGTGGGGGAGGGATGAATGGTAAAATTGAAGCAATACTGGCAACTCAGAAACTGTGGGACAAATGGGATTGGGTTCCTTCATTCCTGTTCTGGAGTAAGACTATTTTAGCTACTGCAGTTGGTTTAATTGCCTGGCCTTAGTTTTTTAAGTGGGTGAAAGCAAACCTGAAGCCTTGTGTTGGTCCCTTATTTTTTTGCTTTCCTGCCTGCTCCACAAAGAAAGGGAATGAAACAAAAGGGGAATCTGACCACTCCTCCTCCAGCCTGGAGAGGTCTCCAGGTGCCCATCAAGGGGTGCTCTGCATCACCCACAGACCACCCTGAGGGGATAGAAGGGAAGAGAGAACAGAACCAGCCCTGGACACTTCTCCCGTTTTTTCTGCAAATGTTTTACTTCGAGCCCAGTCTCAGACCCCAACCTTGGTGTCCTGTTCCTCTTCTTCAACAAGGCTCTTGAGGAAACTCCCAGGACTGCAGTGAGCTTATCAAAATATGAGTTGAATGATCAATAAAGCAAGTCATGTCACCCAGCCAAAACCTTCCAACATTCACCTTTATTAGACATTGGTTTTGTTTACTTTTGACCTCTGAAGTTAAACTATTCAGGCTGAAGTCACCCATGCAATGGATTTCTTTATCTTCGGCTTAAATCAGTGACTTCTAAGAAAGTATATTGTTTTCCACTTATTCAGAAGAATTTTAAAGCAGGCAGAAGCTCTAATACCTTCCTACTAAATATGGCTTTAAATTAAGCAAAGGTCATGTCCTCTGCATGAGATATTTCCACTTGTTATTCCTGTGGAAAATATGTGGATGTATGACTGTGCAGTGGGCCTGGAGATGTCTGAGGAATGGGAAGCTGGAGGAGACCACCCAGGAGAGAACACTGAATAAGACAGGAGCCCCTGGGGAGAAAATAAATTGGTGATCATGTCATTAAAGATTGTAGCCATGATGCATGCGGGGAAAGGGCAGATTTAAAGTTGCACAGATGGCATTAACTCTGACACTTGCTAGGTTTTTGCCTGCTTGAGTTAGTAGATTTAACAAGGTATTAAATGTGCATATGTACATGTACAGTATTGTTTTCTGACAATGTGCCTTTGACCGGGTAAACCTGTTTGCAATTGACAATACCTTGACACACAATGCCAGTGATCCCTAAGACATAGCTGAGGAGAATGTAAAATTACAGTGTGAAGTGGGCTTTCAGTGTTACTGAGAAAGAAAATAATCTGTGTCACCAGAGGTGGGCTGCTGCTTTGGATCTTACTCTCTCTTTACAGTTTTCCTTACAGCTGTGTCCGATGGTGTTTACAGTGTATGTGTCTAAATGGAGGGGAGAAAACTGTTTGCCAGAAGCCTCAAGAATGCACAACAAAACATTCTTCTTGGTTTGTCAGTTACTTGTTTTTCTTACTTCTGTAATCAGCTCTTTTACTCCTTCTTAGCTTTAAATTTTATTTAGCTGACCTTGCCTGTACAAAGATCCACAAAGAGAACAAGCCAGTCTCCCCTCTCAAAGTGTAAGATTCAAAAATTAGTTTGTAATGGAAAATGCTTTCAATCTTTTTAAAAGAAATAGTGATTTGAGTTACAACAAGGAATATTAAACAATTTCCTGTACTGAGCTACAATAGATGTTTTCATCTCTACACTTCTTCTCATTGCTCACTATTATTCTTACTGCTTATATATCTTGATGGGTTTTAATATGCTTAAGATGCTTCTCCAGAGTATTTTCCTAAATTATCGTGAGCAGAGTTGTTATATGGTTGGTCCTTTCATGTTCTGAGCATCGAATTACTTTATCAATTAAGATTTTCTGAGTAGTCCTATCTTGCTAAAATTTGCAAATCAAATAACTCTTAATTTAAAGGAGAATGATTTGATGGTAGTGTCTACTGAGTTTTAGCTAAAGTAAATCAAAACACACGCAGCTGAAATTGTCTTAAAAGCAGAAAGGCAGTTCCACTGTGAATCTGTGGGGGTGGAGGTGATGAATTACACTGTGAAAGAAAATGAAAACCAGATGGCACTTGCCAAACACCAACACAGGGCAGTTATGCACAGTGGAGGCGCAGCCACACAGCACTTACACAAACCTGTTACCTAGATCCTCACCAGGCTGCTGAGCAGAGTGAAGCCTGAGGTGTCTGGTGACATCGGGGTTTTGTGAGATGAAGACAAAGCAGCAGCTCGGGCTGAATGAGCCCAGGCTGCAGATAAGATGAGGGACAGGCAGTTTGCCAGGAGCTCCCCAGCACTGGTGACTTTGCCCAGAACTTCTGCACTGTTTGGAACCCCCACCAGTGCCAGCAGGGCAGGGAGCTGCTGGCTGCTCTGATAACAGGGAATGAGGGGAGGTTTGAAGGCTGAGCTTGAACAGGGTGTTTTTTCCCTTATACAACAGCTCAGGCATCACTTTGGTGGCCACAAATAGTTTTCAACTCACAACTTCAGTTGCATTATGAATCTTAGCTTGGTGTAGGTGGAACTCAGATTTTATATAGGAGGAGATAAAACTTGTAGGAAAGGTTAAAACACTGACTGCAATGCAACCAGGAATAGAATTGTCACTGACAGCAACAACAAAAACAGGATTTTCCCCTATGCAAATAGATCACATGTTTTGTTGTTGCTAATATGACCCCACTCACTAGGACCAGAGCAAACAGAAGATACAAGCTGGTGATGAGGGATTGACATCAGAATTGGGATGGTTCTGCTCTTCCAAAGCATCCACAGTTTACTGACTGGGGGGTGCAGCTGTAAGTGAACAGAAGCTTTTTGCTCAGCAAGTTACTGCTTATTAAATGTTGTTTTTTTGAATTTCTTTGCAACTTTAAAGTAGCTTTTCCAATCAGCAGATGAGTCATTCCCCTAATCCTCTTTATTTTGCCAACAGACAAGTAAGAAGACTCAGCTGATACACCCCTTGGCATATTGCCATTTTATGATTCAGTCTACTATCATAACTGTTTGTTGTTCTGCTTTGTTTCAGTGAAAATGATGGATTATAATAATTGTTTTGCATATTTCTACTTCTTTTTTAGTCCTTAGATCTAGAAAGGGGTTTGGACCCATTTTCCTGCAAGTGAATCACAGCAGAGTCATGCTATTTTTATTTAGAGATACCTAGGTTAATTTCTATTATCAACATCTCTTATTAGCAACAATAAAGAGGAAAATCAATTCCCAAGAAAATCCTTATGGGCACTTTCCCATCAGTAAAAGGTTATAGCACTGCAGAGTTAAAGCCTCATCATCTCTGTATGACTGTTGTTGCTGGGTTTGTTCCAGTTAAAGTATCTTGTGAAATGGTCACATGAGTGCTTTATGATTGAATTCAGCAATTTATAGAAGATTCCCTTTGGCTAGAATTTTCCAGCCTGCAGCTGAGATGCAGTAACTGACAGCATGCCTGGAGCAAAGAAAGGAACAAATTTTAACTGGAGATCCTAACAGCTTGTGTAGGTACACATTTTCAGGGGTTCTGCCATGCTGTGGCACCATGCATGGAGCTCAAGGTGAAAACATTTTGATCCATTAACATTGCAAAACTGACCCCTCCTTCAGCTCAGGTGTATGTTACACATCACAATATAGAAAGCTTCTCTGTGGGACAGCTTCCAGATTTCTCATCCACCACATTGTGAAGGCAAGGATCCAATAGATCTATTAGCTGTTTTTCTTGCAATTCCACCTGCAAGCTGACTTGAGATGTTCAGCTTCTGGCCAAAGCCCTGATTTACACATGGTCTCCATGTGAAAAAAAAATTTTGCTCTTTTCCCTGAACAACAGGAGGGTCTGAACGCCTGTATCTCAGGTTGAAAGGCTGGATGGCAAAGACTATGTCCACTCTATTAAAAATACCAAAAAAGAGGGTTTGGTCCCTACTCCTGAATGACATGGACTGTCTCACATCAACAGAGCCCAGGACATGTTCCTCTTGTAGCACTTCCACCCCATCCTCTCTCTGGATGTCCTCTGGCACCCTGTTGGTGTCCCTTCAGCAACAGAATTATGATTTAGAGGGCTAGGGAATGTCACCTTGTTTTCTTTTTATGAAATCATCTAGGGTTTGCTCTGCAACTCTGAACTTCAAGAACCTGTAAGTGAATGTTTTATTCACATCAGTGTGGCACAAGGACATACCCCAATGATGGAGGGTCAGGTTCACTCATGGTGCCTTCTGACAAGAGTTGCTGAGAAAAGATTCTCCCCAGAAGCACTTCTGGGCTCTCTCTTGGAAAACATTCATTGGAGTGGTCTGGTCAGCCCTTGAGCAAACTAAAAATTCAGCAGAGAAGAGTTGGGGACCAGTGCTCAGCCCCACCCCTGCCCCACATTTGTTTAGATGTACTAACATATCAGGAGTCAGCACCTTATTTCACCAAAACAGTATTACCAAATCACCAGAAAAGGAATTACATGAGTCAAAGTCAACATTGCACACACCCTCTCCCTGCCAGGGAGCAAACATTCCCATCAAATAGTTTAATCCAGATTAGAAATATATATATATAAATCTGCCAGAGAAGGAATCTTAAATGTCTCAAGCCAAACTGCCTCCTGGGACTTCTCCTGGGAAAGTCAGCCTGTGCCCCACTCCCGCTCAAGGTCCCATCCAGAATTATGGTTTCATCTTATGCAAAACACCCAAAGATTTTTGGCAGAATATTTGAAAAGTAATACTGCAGCACAATCATAAGAATTCCTCTATTTTTAATGAGATTTTCTGCCTGGTTAATAAACAAATTATGTTTTAAATGAAAGCTGCCTCTGAGTTTGTTCTCCCACTGGATTCCAGCCCAGTTGACTAAGAAGGAAACTCCAGAGAAGTTCTGTTCTCTCTGACAATGATCATGCAGTGAACTGATGTGTAATGGTTATTTATTTATTTATTTGCTTGCTTACTGACTTGCCATAGTTAAGCTCTGTTGCATTGCTGCCTGCTGTCTATCCCCATTGATTTAAAAGGAATGTTGCACCTTGGGCTGTTTTTTTGCTCACAGTACTTTTGCCACCCAAATCTCTTGGTGGTGGTGTGTCCTGTCTTCTAGCCCTGGGGATACTTTTCTGTCATAATCATCCTTTTTCTATCTTAGGGTTAACTCTTGCAGTTCTTTTTTCCCTAGAGGTGAGGGAATGGATAGAAAAATGGAGCCAACAACAAATGAAAGCAGCAGGGCTGCACACCCCAGCAGAGTAAAATGCTTGACTCAACCAGCACTGCTTTAGAAAATCATAGTTTCTTCCCAGGTACCTTACTGGTCACAATCTCTACAGGTCATTGCTGTGCTCTGTAGTCACAGAGCTTCTCAGACAAAGAGTTATACATTTTAATTTATCTGTGAGGCAACCAGCACAGCAGCAGTGCTTCTGAACGTAGACGATAATTCATTCTGGCACTGTGCTGAGCTGTGTTAATATGAAAATGCAGTGCTGATTTTGTTTATTTGTTTTGTGTAAGGAGATTGATGCTAAATTTACACCTGCAAATCCAAAAGGATCAGTGTGGTTTAAGATAATTGCATAGCTTAGCATAGTTGTAAAACTGCAGTTGATTCTGGCACTGGGAGCCTGCCTTTGTGTCTCAGGTTCATCTCCTGGAATGGAGTGCCAGTTTGTCCCACAATCCCTCATTTATTTATTTAAATCTAAAACAATCAAGATTGGTTCCCAAGGCCCTGTGGAACTGCCATAATAAATTATGCAAAAATACTGTCAAGTTAAGCCTCAGCAGTTCAGCCAAGTATCTACCTCCACTGTCAGCTGGAATGCACGTCTCTGCCTCCTCTGAAAACCCTCTTACATAAATGCCTTTTGCAATGTGCCTGGAAAGTCAGCAAATTTGGAATCTTTAAAAGAAGCAGAGGAAAACTTTCCACAACCATCAAATATAACACTTTGCAAGTGCTGTGCTTTTCCCAGTTACTGGGAACTTCTGAGGAAAGGCCATTTCTTGGTTTTGCAGACCCAGTCCAAAGGTGACTTTACTGTGCACACAAAACTGAGTGTGTCAGAGGATGAGACACTCTTAATCCAAACAGAGAGAGTAAGGAAAACTGCAAGGGATGACCACAGATACATTTTTTCTGCTTTCCCAGGAAAACACCACAAACTCTAAGGAGACTCTGAAGCACTGATCACAGCTCCTGAGATACCAGTACCTTATCTCTGCATTGGGTCTGTGTGGCAAGGTTTTGTTGGGGGGTGCTACTCAGGTGGTGGCTGTGAGAAGCTGCCAGGCGCTTTGCCATGTCCCACAGAGCTGATGCCAGCTGGCTCCAAGACAGACCCACTGCTGGCCAAGGCCAAGGCCATCAGAGAGTGCCTCTGGAATAACAGAGTTAAGAAAGGAAAAAAAAAAAACCACAGCAACTTCAGCTGGAGAGAGGAGTGAGGATATGGGAGAGAAACAGCCCTGTAGACACCAAGGTCAGTGGAGAAGGAGGGCGAGGAGGTGCTCCAGGTGGCAGAGCTGAGATTCCCCTGAGACCTGTGAGGAAGACCATGGTGAGGTAGCTGTGGCCCTGCAGCCCACAGAGGTCCACAGTGGAGCAGCTATCCCCCTGCTGCCCATAGAGATGTGTGATGAAATGTCTGTAAGCCCCATTCCCTGTCTTCCTGCACTGCTGGGGGGAAGAAGGCAGAGAGTTCAGGAGGGAAATAAACCCAGGAAGAAGGGAGGGGTGGGGAGAAGTTGTCATAAGACTTGGTTCTATTTCTCATTGTCCTACACAGATTTAATTGGCAATAAACTGAACTAATTTTGCCAAGTTGAGCCTTTTTTGCCTGTGATAGTTCTTGGTATTGGTAACATAATCGTCTTTATCTCAACCTTTTTTTTTACATATTTTCTCTCCCCTGCCCAGCTCAGTAGGAGAGTGACTGAGCAGTTTTGGTGGGCACCTGGCACCCAGCCAGGGTTAAGCCACCACATACTCCCAGATATGCTGTCTGGATTTCAATTGTTGAGCTGCATGAGGCATGTTTACCAGCATCTAACCCTGAGAGAGCCATCATGTGGATCACGTTGTCACGTTGTCAGTGTTTGTGCCCAAGAGGGAAGGCTGTGTGTGTCTCACGAGACACATATTATGAGAACTGGCTAAGAGGAATGCTAGCAAAGGAAGAAGAAAATGATAAATAAAGTAGGCTTAAAATAGTAAAAATATTTAAACTATTATTTTTACTGTAGAAGCTCTAAACGCTGAACTTTTTTTCCCTAAAGCCTATGTCCCTGATATCTCCTGAATAACTTCCCAGTATATCCTATTTCTTCCTACTCTTGTCAGTACTGTGGCAAAAAGGTCAACTGTCACAAAATACCATTAAATTCCTTTAGCCTCCAAAATGCTTGGCTGCATCTAGTCTGTCTGTTGGCACTGCTCTTTGTTATGTAGTAACTGCTGTGCTCATGAATTGTCTGGAAAAATGCTTGTGGGCCCATTTCAAAATCACACCAAGAACTTTTTGCAAAAATGCAACACAATTTTGGCAATTTCAGTTGCATGAAGCACATTCTGCAATCAACAGAGATCAACAGCCTGTGTCCAGCCAAGGATGCTGCCCATCCAAAAAAGCTCTTGACTTAGGGGACTTGAGATTTGCAGCTGCATCTCAGCCTGTTGTCCATGTGCATCTTTGGTCTCCACAATGTCTGTGCCTTGGGATGGATTCTATGAAAAGTCCAAGATGACTATGGGCCCGCTACTAGGTAGAAATAAAGCACCAGATTTCTGAAATCTGCTTCCTAAACAAAAACAAGGGAAGTTGAGTGAATGGAGGCTAGACTTTAGCTAGATCACTAAGTCCCATTTCTCCAGATCTCATCTCTTTAGAGATGAGATCTCTTAGACCTTACAATAACAAATAGAGCCACGTGCAAACACTTTCCATTATAGAGCGAAGCACTAACACTTTCAATTATAAAGGAGTTACACTCTCTTTGAAAATCATCCTTAGCCAAGGCCACATCCCAAATGGGCTCTGTTTTTCAGTGTTTCGGTAAAGAAGCAGCCTCATGGGAATGCTAAACACCCTGGGACCAATATTAAATATTGTGTGATATTGGAAGGTCACTTACCCTCCTCAGTGTTTTCTGCATGAAAGACTCCTTAGAATGGGGAAAAGTAAAAGGTTTTTTAAAAAAAAGACATCCTATTAACTGAGGCTGTATATTGAGTTTTCTAACATGGCATTGCTGAAGTCTCCAAAGCAACTCAGGTTTCAAAACTTGCAAGACCACTAAAAGATAAGGGAGCACAATCCAGGAACTGAAGTGGAAGAGTCTGTAATTAGTTTTGATGCAATTACCAGCATGCATATTTAAATCATACATGTACATGCTGTATGCTGCACCAAAGTTTTGTTTAAGCTTCTTGTCTTATTGAAAGCCTTTTGCACAGGTGAATGCAATTTAGCTATGTTCGTAGGTAAAGCAGACACAGCAGCTGGAGGATTAATTAAACGTTTGCCTAACTACGTAAACAGACAGTGATATATCTTCATAGCATCTGGCAGTTTAACCATTCACTAGTCATCCTATAATTAGCATGCTGATGAATTTAATAGAATACTGTTCTAATATAGTGCCAGATGGTCCTTCTGACTTAACAAGGGGAATGACAATCTCTGTCATGTTTACTTCAAGGGTAGCAGAACAGCCAAAAAGATCCTTCATAGACTAAACACTGGTGATATAAGAGGTTACATTTTCTGCCCTCAGAAAGTTTTAAGTGTTGCTATATGAAGGTTCAGGAACTTCACATGAAAATTATGCTTGACTTCCCTTGTTTATTTCTACTGTTTGGTAAAGACATTAGCTTGCTTGCTGTGTTTGCAGACAAACTTTGTGTAAGAGAAATAAGCACCAATCCCAAGGTGCTGTGGAACAGGAGGAGGTGGTGGATATCGAGTAGTGCTCAGAGAGGTCTGCTCTGCAGCAAGGCCTGTGAGATGCCCCCTGGCCACCTCAGTGCAGCTTTAAGTTAGTCCAAACATTACACAAGTGAGTCTTTGCTGTAGCTCCATTCATTAGAAAATTACATTTACAAAGAAACTAGTGAAATGGCAAGGACAATAAAATGAGGAATATCCACAGAAGAGAAAGTAAAAGACAGAGATGGTGACATACTTGCTGTCAATAAGTAAAGACAATTATTATGTAGCCAGCAGAGAATTTCAATAACCTTCGGTATCATTCTGTAGTTTATAACAGACTTCACTGGAATTAGTAGTCAGACTACAGCAATCTTATTATCAAAGAATGTCTTTTAACTAAGAACCTCTGGGAGAAGATACTGTGTGTGACAGATAAATCTCAGTGGTTCTTTCATTCTGAAGCTGAATGCAGCCTGCTAGGCCAAAGTCTCCTTCCTGACAACTATTGATCATGTTCCAGCTGAGCTCCAGCGAACATTCTTAACATTAAAACTTGCTGACTGATTTTTACTCAGCCTATCTGTATAATCCCTTTCTCTTAAATAACAAATTATACTGCTAAAATGTCAGTGAAGGGACTCTGTATAGACTGCTACCTCATCAGCATAAACAACATACTCCACACTAATATCCTAAATTCCCTGCTACAGAGAACAATTGCTTTTAACTTCAGGATCTTCCAAACTGTTTCTAGACTGATGGGGATCTCAAACTACTTTTATGGGCTCCTGCAGTGATTCTGACCTAAAGAGCATTGCACAGTGAGGATTAGTGATCCACATAACAGTGACTTTGAAGGCACAAGGCCATGCTGTGATATGCACCAACAGCATCACCTTCAGGCCTGTGCCATGCTGCACTTCTGCCTCGGTGCAGGGCAGATTCAGTCGGGTGATGATAACAGTGGAGCAGCTCCCACTCCAAACCAGTGATTTCACACCTGCCTGGCCTTGCCTTTATCTCACAGCGTACCAAAAAGTTGTCATGTGAACGTCCTCTCTGTTTGACAGTAGAAATGATGAATGGAGTTGTTTTCTTGTAAGAAAATCCTATAAAAGCTTGAATTACCAGAACAGACCAATCCTTCCATCTGATGGGATCTGTAGGGCATGCTGCTACTCTCCAGTGCCGCACAACACAGAGTTCCCAGCATCTAAAGGGAGACGTAAGTTTAACTCCACACTTTTCCTTCTTTATGCTGTTAGCTTTTTAAGTCTTATTTTAAATGATGCTTAACAGAATCCAGGCGCCTTTCTTACTGGGATCGTAACCCTGGTGTGCAAACCCCTTGTTGCAGCCGGCAGGTTCCAGTCAGAAACGCCTCTCTGGAGAAAGGCTCCTGACGGAAAGGGGACCCCGGGAGGGTGCGTGGGTGACTGCCCAGGCTCCCGCGGCGGCCAGGGAGAGCAAGAAGGGGCTGTCTGAACGCGTTCCTCGGCCAAAGTCCTGGGTGTCCCAGCAGCGATGGGGCAGGGGAAGGGAAAGCCGGGGGACACTTGCCCTGCGTTTGCTCGTGTGTGAAGCGGGGCCTCCCGCACAGCCGGCGGGCAGCAAGCGGGGCTGCCCGGCCCGGCCCGGGCACCGCGGCGGCTCCGGGGCGAGGAGGAGGTGGAGGGGTCCGGCCGCTGGTGACGGCCGGGGCGAGGGCTGCCCGTGCCCTCTCCTCCTGGCAGATGCCCCCGGCCGGGTCGGGCCGGAGCGACCCCCGCCCGCTCGGTGTACGAGAGAGGGGCGGCGAAGGGAACGGCGCTCACAGGCTCCGCTCCCGATACCCTGGGGATGGGGCAGGATACGCGACAGGTTATTGCTGTGCCAGGGTTATGGCTGTGCCAGGGTTATTGCTGTGCCAGGCAAGGGCGGGGCAGGGGGAACCCCCGTGCGTGGAACCCCACCCCGCCACCCCAAGAATGAGCCGACAAATAGGAACGTGTTGGGTGCGGCTGTCACGGCCGTAGGCAAGGATGTCATGCTGGACAGGGTCAAACGCTTTGCATTAATACAGAATGCCTGTTGCTCTGCCCCACGCACCAACGCTGTAGCCCCGGCACAGAAGGTCACCAAATTTGTCAGAGCATGATTTGCCCCTAGTAAAGCCATGGCAGCTGATACCAATCACTTTGTTTTCCAAATGCCTTAGGATAATTTCGAGGAGAATCTGCTCCATGATCTTGCCTGTCACAGAGGTGAAACTGACTGGTCTGTAGTTCCCTGGGGTTTTGGCTTTCCCGATTTTAAAAATGGGGGTTATATTTCCCTTTTACCAGTCTTTGGTACAGTCTTTGGTGTCTTGGTTTCAGACAATTTAAAGGAGAATACTCTGGAATGAGTTGTCTCCCTTTATAGGAGAATATATATGAACATATCTGAATTGCATTCACCTTTGGAAAAGCTGGGCCAGTTGTTGTCACCTTCAAGCTAGTTTGTGATAACTTCCAAGATCCCAGTGCAATTTGCGTTTTCTATTTGAGCTCGTTGTGTAATGAGGGCAATCCATATACTCCAGGTAGCATTGGTGGTGTGACATACTGCAGGGACCTTTCCTTTAAACATCCAGCCAGGATGGTAGTCAGGGTGCCAGAAGAAGCTGTGCTTCAGTGCCAATCACTTCTGAGGCAGCTCAAACCCCTCCATAGGCTGCAAGAATCTCTTCTGCAGTTGGAGTACAGCTGGCTCAGATCCTCTGTATACCTGACTCCACAACCCAAGAGGTCATCCTCGAGTCTCTCCAGGGACCTTCTGCCAGAGGCTCCAGGCTGTGGTGTACAGCATTTAATTCTGTCCTGCGTGGCCCTACGGCTGTGTGAGTCATTTCTTGTTTGATCTCTTCAAAGTCTTGCTGTTGTTCAGGTCCACAATTTAAACAGTTTTTCCTCTGTGTCACAAGGTAGAGAGGGCTTACAATCTGGTTGTATTCTAAGATGTGCATCCTCCAAAAACCCACGGCACCTAGGAAAACCTGAGGTTTTTTCTTTATGGTCAGTGAGGACATGGCAGCTATCTTGTTAATCACCTCTGCAGGAATCTGTTGACAGCCATCTTGCCACTACACTCCTAGGAGCTGAATTTCCTGGGCAGGTCCCTGGACCTTATTTTGTTTAATGACAAAAACAGCTTTCCAGAGAATCTGAATTATTTTCTCCCATTTCTCAGAAACATCTTCTGCTGTGTTGCCCCATAAAATGAGATCATTGATAGTGTTCTGGAGCTTCACCCTTTTCAGTGCAGTCTGGATCGGTCCATAGAAAATGGTGGGACTGTGCTTCCACATCTGATGCAGTCAATTCCAAGTGTACTGCATGTTCCTCCAGGTGACAGCAAACTGTCAAGAGTGGGGTCCCATTTTGCTGCCTTGCACTCCAGTTCATACTGAAGTTCTGGAGTGTCTGTCACGGCAGCACATACCCCGCAGCATGGCCAGCCCGAACTGCCCACAGGCACAGCCTCACAGTCTGGGGGTCGGCAGCGGCCCTGTGGCAACATCATTGTCAGGGAGCTAGAGGGGGATAGCAATGGGGGATCCAGAGCCCCTCTCGGGCTGCTCCTGGCTCTGCCCCGCCTCCTGCAGGAGCTCCTGCACCGCCTGAGCCTCCACCCAGGGGAGGCCCGGGGCAGCCCCGGCCGAGGGGCGTCTGTGCCGGGGGTGTCGCCGTGGTGGGGGTGGGACGTGTGTGGGTACGGGGCGCTCTGGGCTCCTCAAGCGGGATGGGGGAGCGGGGGCATCACCAGCTCCTTCGGGGGCAGCAGGGCCGGCCAGGCCCTGGCAGCTCCTGGTCCTCTGCCGCTGTCAAGAAGTCGCTGTCGGTGTCGGTGTCGCCGCCGTGCCTGGCACTACGCAGGGTCCCACGGGCAGCGGCCACTGCCGCTCCGCCCTGCGGCTAAACACAAACGGCACCGCCCCGGCCCCGAGGTTCCCCCGGTCCCCTTGGCTGCCCCCACACCACTGCCTGCCATCATCTTCCTCCACGGAGCTCTGTGCAATAAATACGCTGATACACAGAAATGTGTTTTTAACATACAAAGGCAGTGTCTAACCTGGTTGGCCAGACTATAACCAGATTGGTCAGAGTGATGGTTGCAGTCTTGTTGAAAGCAGTGGTCGCAGTCCCATTGAAGCTCTGGATCCTCAAGTGGTACCAGAAGTCCCTAAGTCAAAGATTGAGAACAGGGGGAGCAGCTCAACTGCTTGTCAGCCCTACAGGGCATGGCAGCCACACATCCTGTGGAAATTGCTGAGAAGGAACTTAGGGATCTTTTGCTATGGGTGCGGTGTAATTATCCACACTCAGCGTGCTGTTTGTTGTTTGAGCCAAGCTTTTGGAAACAGATCAACAGACACCTTTATGATTGGGCACGAGAAAAGATAAAAGGGCAGCAAAGCTTTCACCTTCAGCGAGGGTAATGCTGAAGGCAATTTCGTGAAACAACAGGAAGGCTGCCGGTCAGCAGCAGGCAACACAGACTCCTACAGGGGTTGAGGGAGGGAAGTCACCCTGCCATCAGCAGGCGGCAGTTGTCCCTACCGACCCAGGGGAAGCAGAAATTACTCCCACTGAAGGGGAGCGGGAGGAATTGCCTTCACCTCCAGGGTCCCCGGCGTCCCATGGGTCCCCAGAATCGCCAGAATCTTCAGGGTCCTCAGACACAGGCACACCTCTACCAGTCCCAGAAAAGCTGAAACTAGCCATTTTCCCCAGTGAGGAGGAAGATTGGGATTTCGCCTATTTCAAGGCTTGTTATCCCAAATCGAGAAAGCCAAAGCGGAGCCTCACTGCAGAAGTGGCGGCGGGACAGGTGAGGAGGGGTGCAGACAAGATCATGGGGCCCAAAAGGGAGGGGAGCTGCCTCTCAGCGACTGGCAGAGCCATGCCACGGCGGCACTGGACAGCCAGCGGCAGCCTGGGGAGGCAGCAGGGGCAGCCGGGAGGGCCATGGGAGCAGTGGGAAGCACGGGAGTGGTGGTTGCACGTGGGGCAGTGCCAAAGATGCACTTTGATGCATCTCTGATGCATCTTTGATGAACAACTCGCGCAACTGCAATGGCGAGTGATCAGCAGCCATCTAGGGAATGCTCACGGGTCACGGGAACTGTGTCAAGCAGGACCGGGCCAGCTGGGATGGGGCACAGAATTGCGGGAGCCAAATATGCAGCAGCGACATGCACAGTGCTGGCGATGGCAAAACACAGAAGTCAGAGTGGGGAAGGTTTTTTCCTGTTTCGCAGATGCATCACAGGCACCGGCAGGGTGGGAACCACATGCACCAGTTGTGGGTGTTGGCATGGAGCCAGGGGAGGTGAATCCTGGTGGGGATCAGAGCAGCCAAACTCAGCAGCCTGCACAGTCCCAGCCTCAGTCAAAATCTCAGACTAGAGATCTTTTGGAAATACAGCAGATACTATGTGAGGCACTCAAAAACTAATCAGATTTTTCAGTCAATGCAAGGCAGTCGTGTTGTTTCTTCAACAGCAAATACTCTTCTTTCATTTATGAATGTTGGGTCTTCATCTTTACAGAATTTGCAAGCAGCACAGGAATTTCAAATCCCTGTTCACTATCCAGGATCAAGGGCAATGGCCACAGCTCAGCAGGGGTTGCAGATGCTACTGATGCTGGTGAGTCCCAAAAGAGGAGAGGCTGCAGCATGGCAGCAGCCACAACAGATGACTTCACTTTACAAGCAAGTGCCTGTGGAGATACAGGTACACACAGCACAAATAATTCCAATGACAGATTGGGCAGATATTAGGATGAAATTAGCTAAAGAAAGAAATTTATTACGTGGCACAGGAGACTTCTTGGTGCCAGTGAATTATGAAGCTCAGGGCCAAAAACGAAGATGGGAACGAATAAATCATGAAGTAGTCAAAGATCTAGAAGAGGCCATCAGAGATAATGGACTGGAACTTCATATTTTAAACAGCTTTTAAAACTCACTTTCAATATATATGACTTAACATCATATGATCTCAGATGTCTTGCGTCAATGATCCTTACAGACACGCAAGTCCTCGTGTGGGACATGAGATGGAGAAGAGCTCTTCAAGATGGGGAGCTGAGAGCCAGATATCAGGGCGGAAAAAATGCGAACCTCACCATGGCAGGTGTTGTTGGCTGGTGATCCTCCTGAGGACAACCCAGTGCAGCAAGCGGTGAGACTTCCACAAGAGGTGTTGAGCGACATCAAAGAAGCAGCATGAAAAGCAATTCTAAAAATTGCACCAGCAGGAGTTCAAGACACCATTTATATGGACATCAGGCAAGGTCCTTCGGAGTCTTTCTCTTCATTCACAGATTGTCTCATGCAAGCAGTGGATTGACAAGTGACTGATGAGGTGGTGAAACCACATCTACTCAAGAGCCTTGCATTTGCCAGTGCAAACGAGGAGTGCAAACGAGTCATCAGTGCATTGCCACATCAGGCCTCTCTGGCGGAGATGGTGGAAGCATGCAGCAAGGTGGGAACTCCTCAACACGTTGTGTCCATCGTGGAGGAATGGTTGCGGGAGCAGTTAGAGGGACAGTTGGAGGAATGGATAGAGAAAATGTTCCAAGTGCAAAATGAAAGATTAGATAATGTTTTGGCAAACTTTGAAAAGAACAGCAGTTCTCTTGGAGGACAATATTACAAATGTGGGGCATTTGGGCACTTTAAGAGAAACTGCCCACAAATGCCAAGGACTGAAAAGCCATTGGACATTTGTCCAAGGTGCAGTAGAGGAAAACACCTTGCAAGTGAGTGCCGCTCTCAGACAGATGTGTACGGAAAACCTCTACCACATCCAGGAAACTCAAAAAGGAGCGTGCATCACCAGCGCGTGACGACACAAGCTACAGCAATAACACAAGACCAGACAGAAAAATCATCGGGGAACATCAAGCAGACCCCCTCCGCAAAGCAATCTGCGGAATCCCCAGCCACCGAGAGTTGCTGCCACCAGGCACACAGTGTACCCTGGCAGCTTCCAAACTGATGTGCTTCATGGATGAGAGCCATGCAGTGATACCCACCGGTGTCACTGGAACTTCACACAAGAGACAAGACATTTTAATAATCGGTAAGGACAGAAGCAGTATCCTTGGACTTGTCATTTACCCCTTGATCGTCTTGGCAAATCATAGTGAAGAGCTGACAGTTCTAGCCAAAGCTCTTTGACCATCACTGACTGTTCTAGAAAATAGCCCGGTAGCCAAAGCTATCACTTTGCCACCACATGCAGTGGAACAAGTCATGCCAGTGTTTGGTCAGCAGGAATTTTCCTCTGGTGACCACGTGGAAGTACACGCTTCCTGGATAAAACACATAGGTTGGGATCAACCCACCATCACCTGTCAATTGATCTGGTGGCGAAAGTCAATCACCATCAGAGGGATGCTCAACACAGGGGCCGATGTCACAGTCATATCATACATCTTTTGGCCCCAGGAATGGAAGTTGGTTGCACCCTTGGGTTCTCTCACAGGCACACAGGGGAGTTCCCTGTGTCTGCAGAGTGAGAACACAGTTGTTGTCACAGGACCAGGAGACAAAACAGCAATCATTCATCCTTTCATTGTGCAAAAACCCATCACTGTATGGGGAAGGGACCTTTTAGCGCAACAGCGCATGAAATTGGAAGTGGATTTTTAGTGGGGGTCACTGTGGCACTCACCACTCTGAAACTGACTTGGAAAACAGACAATCCTGTCTGTGTGGATCAGTAGCCCCTTGAACAAAAGAAATTGACTGCTCTGAAGAGCCTGGTCAAAGAACAACTGCAAAAGGGACACATCAAATCAACGAACAGCCCATGGAATTCTCCAGTGTTCGTCATTCGGAAGAAAACCTCAGGCTCATGGAGACTGCTGCATGATCTCAGAAAAATCAACAAGGTCATCAAGAACATGGGACCGCTTCAACTGGGACTACATTCTCTCTCAATGATTCCAAGAGGTTGGCCACTTGGGATCATTGATCTCAAGGACTGTTTCTTCAGCATTCCGCTTCATCCAGATGATGCTCCTCGACTTGCATTCTCCGTCCCAAGCATCAACAGGGAGGAGCCTCTGCAAAGGTACCATTGGGTGGTTCTTCCACAAGGCCTAAAGAGCTCGCCGACTATCTGCCAATGGTATGTGGCGCAAGCTTTGTCTCCGGCACGGAAAAAACACCCGGGGGCAAAAATCATTCATTATATGGATGATTTGCTCATCGCAGCACCAACACAACAGGAGCCACAAGAAGCTCGTGACTGTGTGATTGCAGAAGTGCAAAAATGGAACGTCGAGCAGACCCCCTCAGCAAAGCAATCTGTGAATCAGCGTTTTTAAGATTCAGATCACACCATGGAAATACCTGGGGTGGAAGATCTCAGAGCGAACAATAAGACCACAGAAAATGGAAGTCAGCTCAAAAGCCAGCAATTTGCATGACCTGCAATGGCTTCTAGGAGAAATCAGCTCAATGAGACCAATCTTGGGGATCACAAATGATGATATCCCATCATTGCTTGATCTATTGAGAGGGGACAATAACATGAAATCTCCCAGAACTCTCACACCTGAAGCACAAAAAGACCTTGAGAAAGTTACAGAGATCATTCATCAGAAACAGGCACACCGTTTTGTGGAATCACTGCCCTTCCAGTTGGCAGTTTTGGGGGAAAAAATACAGTTTCATGGCCTGATTTTTCAATGGGATTCATCTCAAAGAGACCCTCTCTTAATCATAGACTGGATTTTTTTATCTTAGAGGTCTCCAAAGACAATCCTCACGGACCTGGAGATGGCATCTCAAATTATTATAAAAGCAAGGACAAGGTTGCTGACAATGTCAGGCAAAGATTTTTCAACAATTTACTTACCACTGAAAAAAACAATATTTTGATTGGGCAATGCAGAAATCAAAAAATTTGTTAATTGCATTGTTAGGGTATCCTGGTGTTTGCACAATTCATTTTCCAAGCCATAGGTTGCTGAAAGCAAAAATAAGTTTTAGGGAAAAGCCAAAAATAAGTGAGGAACCATTGGACGGGATGACGGTATTTACTGATGGTTCAGGGAAGACTCACAGATCAGTAATCACATGGCAAAATTTGATTACAGGAGAGTGGGACTCAGACATAAAGATAGTGCAAGGTTCACCACAAATTGTGGAGTTAGCAGCAATGGTCAGAGTTTTTCAATTGTTCCAGCAACCCCTCAATTTGATCACAGATTCAGCATACATTTGGAATGTTGTCAAACGATTGGAAGGATCACTTTTAAAAGAGACAAACAATGACATTTTATATTCATACTTATCATGTATGAGAACATTGCTGAAAAACAGAAACAGATGAAACAGAAATATTTTGTTGCCCACACCAGAGCACATTCTTCTATTCCAGGACTTCTAGCAGAAGGGAATGCCCATGCAGACAAATAAACCATGTCCATTTCACAAACTTTACCAGGCATTTTTGAGCAGGCAAGATTGAGTCATGCATTTTTTCATCAAAATGCACAGGCATTGATGGAATCCTTTTGCATTTCCAAAAGAAGCAAGGGAAATCATTAGTGCTTGCCCAGACTGTCAGCTTGTGCAACCACCTGCATCCACAGGAGCAGTCAATCCAAGAGGATTGCAGAGTCTCCAGTTGTGGCAAGCTGATGTCACAAAATATCCATCTTTTGGGAAACTAAAAAATATTCGTGTCTCAGTTGATACTTTATCGGGAGCAATTTTTGCATCCTTGCACCCAGGAGAAACTGCACAACATGCCTGTCGACATTTTTTGCAAGCTTTTGCATCATTAGGGGTGCCACAAGAAATAAAAACAGACAATGGTCCAACTTATATAGGGAAAGTGCTTGACAAATTTCAGAAAAAGTGGGGTGTCAGACATACCTTTGGTATTCCCCACTCTCCCACAGGTCAAGCAATCATTGAAAGAACTCATCGTACCCTGAAATCCCTTTTGGATAAACAAAAAAGGAGGGAGGCAGAAGCAACACCTTACATGCGGTTGAACAAAGCTTTGTATGTGTTGAATTTTTTAAACGGCTCTTTTTCAGAGCCCACTCCACCAATTATCAGACATTTCTCCAACAGCAGACAAGCAAAACTAAGGGAGAATCCTTTAGTTTTGATCCAAAATCCAGAGACAGGACAAATTGAAGGTTCTTTCAAACTAGTTACTTGAGGCAAGGGTTTCGCTTGTGTTTCCACAGGGCAAGGACCGAAGTGGGTGTCGGCAAGACACATGAAGCCCTATCAGACCCAGATGCAAGCAGACACGGATCCCGGAAACAAAGAGGCAAGCACACAGACGGAAGCAGATGACAAGACCATGAACATCTCCTCAATCAATATATAAGTTCAAGGACTTGGGGTTTCTTTCGGGGCTTGGGTGTCATTGTATTGCAAAGCTTCTCATAGGGAGTGAAGCCATGAGCTTGGGGTTCAATCAGGTGTTTTTCATGTGCCTCATTCTCTTGCTTGTTACCTTGGGCAGTGGGGCGGATTTGCCCATGATCAAACCAAAGAAATATTCGGGAAGCTTTGGCCAATGCAGAGGGTTTGGACAGCATCTGTTTGACACATTCAAGGCTGAGGAAACCATTTTCAACATGCTTGGTACGCTTGCCAGTGAATGAGTGGCCGATTCCAAAGAACATCCCTCCAAAGGTCTCGCAGGTCATCTCAAATCCTGTAGATGGATGGCGTGTTTGGTTACAGTTTCTTCCTGTGGCTCCTTTTGAACCTCAGAAACTGGAAATTCTTGGTTCGGCAAAAATGAATTTTTGTATAAAATTTGGTTTTTTGGAAGCGACACAAACAAAGAACAAAACAATAGATGTCACCCCAAATCATATCATTTATAGAAATGTGTCCTCTTGGTGCAAATACACCAAGGTGTCAAGCAAACCATCCTGCCAAGTTCCAGCGCAATTGCCGCAAGGACTCTTTCTTCACCATTGTGGAACTTTTGAAAACAGCTTTTTACATTTTAGTAGGGCTTATATTTCTTCTGCTCCTTTTGCCATGCCTTTTTCAGTGCATGCGACGGGCCATGAACAGGGCTGCAAAAGAGGTGTTCTTGGTCCAAATAGGAGGGGGAGATGTTGGGACCCAGGACATTCCTCTGACTGCTCTGGGTGATTCGAGACCCTGGCAAGGGGCTCAGAGACCTTGGCATGGAGTCAAAAACACTTGTGCCTTCAATTTTAACCCATGGAAAAACTACCAACTTTGTGTAAGGCAAAAGAGTTTGAGTAGAATGATAGTTAATTTGTCACAGGGTGAAAAAGTAGAATTTTGGGGTTTTTAGAATGGAGGTTCAAGAGGCAAGATGGAGGAATCTGGGTGTGTCCTGTCCTTCTTCTCCTTCTTCTTGTCCTCCATCTTCTGCTGTGATGGTGACACTTCTGGATTGGTTTAGAGTAGAGACAGAGTGTCTAACATAGGTGATAGGTATTGGAAAAATATTGTAAATAAAGTATATGTAGTTCTTAGTATAAAAAACATATGTAATAAAGGGTAAAAATTATGGAAGAGAGGAGTGAGCAAGTGTGAGAGAAATGGCAATGCACAAACACTGAAGTGACAACACTCAGTGAATGAGAGGAATCCTCCAGGCACCAGTCCAGAGATTTCCCTGTCTCTGAAGGATACATCACTTGAAAGGGACCTGCACAGCAGCAGTTCATGAAGGACTGCAGCCCATGGGAAAGACCCATGTTGGAGAAGTTCATGTAGGACTGTCTTCTGTGGGTGAAACCCCGTGCTGGAGCTGGGCAAGAGTGTGAGCAGGAAGGAACATCAGAGACAAATAAACACAGCCCTCCTTCCTGCATACCCCTGCCCTGCTCATGAGAAGGAGGTAGATGAGTTGGGAGCCTAGGAAGAAGGGAGGGATGGGGGGGAAAGGTGTTTTTAGGTTTGTTCTTATTTTGCAGTGCCCTGCTTTATTTTATTTGCAATACATTAAATAAATTTCCCCAAACTGAGTCTGTTTTGCCCATAACTGTAATCAGCAGGTGATCTCCCTTTTTCTGTCTCAACTCATGAGCTTTTCATTTTTTTGTTTTTTCCTCTCTCAGTCCCATTGAGCAGTTGAAGTGATAAAGTGGCTTGATAGGTGGGCACATGATGTCCTGCCAAGGACAACCCAACACACCTGTCCTGGCTGTTAGGTTAAGTTTTGGCCTTTCCACTGAGAAGCAGTGTCCTCCTGGGATGCTGCAGCTAGCAGCCTGTACATCATAGGGTCCTCAACTGACTGAAGAGTAATAATTGATACCAACACACTCCTGTCACAAATGGGTCTTAAGCAGGCAGAGAAGACTAATTTGTTACCCTTCCTTTCAAACTGTAACAGGGAAGAAGCCTAAATGAAATCCTTTTGTGGATTTGGATACAGGAAAGGGTTTCTCTAAAAAGAAAAGATGTGTGTGTGAGGCCTGGATGTGTTCAGTCATATCTTCACAGATTTTTACAACTAATTTTTCATTCTGAATATAAAATAGATATTTCCCAAGGTAGTAGATCACTGGCAGGTTTTTATGCATGGCCTTTAATTGCTGAAGTCAAATGAGTTACACCATTAAAAACTGAACTGCACCTCAGCAGTCCACAATCCCTGGCCTTCTCTGACCAGAGACCCCCAAAAGTCTTCCTCAGTTATTTCCATGCATGTTGCTCTCCTGACTGAGGAGCTACAGCCTCAAAAGCTCCTTATTGCTCAAGGGTAGAGGGGACTGAGGTGCAGCCTGTGAACAGCAGTGTTTTCTAGGGTGTGACAACTAGCAGTAACCCCAGGGAGAAACTGCAACACTGATGATTCTGAGAGAGGAGATAATGACAAAAGAGAAGGTAAGGATTTTCTGGAGATGTGGAACAAGGGCAGAGCACTATATGAGCTAAAGGAAAGCAATCTTCCACCAAAATTGTGCTAGCAAACTTGCAGGCATGAGAGAGGTTTGACAGAGAAAGTAGAATTAAGCAGTAAGAGCACATTGAAGCTCTGAAGTAAGGTGGGGAATAGCATTACGTTACATGTTGGTGCAGTCATTCAGAAGACTGCTTCTGATTCTGAAACCTCTTCCAGAAGGTATTCAGCTGCAAACTGACTCCTTGATTCAGTAATGTCTTAAGGAGAAAGACCAGAAAGTACCTGAAGGGCAGTATCCGATCCTCTTCCATCCTCAGTCTTTTCACAGATAAAAGAAACAGAGTGTAGGAAGGGACAAAATTCACATGAGCCAAATAATTTTTCTATTTGGCTCTTCATGAAAAAAAAATATTTGTTGAAAATAGCTGGCTGAGGGAATATAATTTCACAGGATGAACAATTCCATGTAACGGTCACAGGTCTATGTCTCCACTAGCCCAGGTCCCAGCAAACAAATTATTCATTTGTTAAAAGCAGGCCTGTCTTAAGTTAGCTCAGGGAAGGAGCTAGAACACAGGAATAGAGCCAAGAAATGGCTGTGAAATTTTTATTTCTGGCTTTCTGCCCTTATAGGACTCTCTCACAACCCCCATTTCCTCAAAGAAGTGTTTTGGCAGAGGGTATGCTCACAGAGCCTGGGATATAAACTCTGTGGGCTGCAGCCAAGAGTCCCTCCATGTGGCTTCCTGAGCCTTGCCTTATTTTATCTCTCCCACTGTCCCTGCCCTTGGGATAGCCTCAGGGTGCTGTTGATAGATTTAAGAGTCCAACTAGTTTGCACACTCATGGCATTTTTCATCTGAACAGCAAGTTGATAATAGCATCATCAGTTATCTCCTCAATAATTGTGAAGAACACACTAAGAAAAATCTGGTAAGCATTTGGCAATATCTCAAATTATTTCAAAGATTTTCAAAAGCACTCATAGGGAATCTGGGCTGATGCGATTCCCCTACCCCATCACCTTTAACTGATCATTCCCATGGTGGGTATCTGCTGCTTAATTTGCAAATGTCTAGTGCTGAGCAATGGAAGTTGCTGAAGACATTTAAGTTATTAAACATTGGCAGAACATTAGGCATTAAGACTCTGTGTAGTACAAAATGGCTTGTTTTTTCATTGAGATTTTAAATTTCAACTGGTACTTTTAAACATCTGTGTATTAGTCCAACTTCACTCATAATTCTATTGCATACTTTGTAAGAAGCATCCATACAATAGAATTACTTTATTACTAGCCTTAATTGTTGGCAGAGACAATATAATTCTGTTATGATGCTTCACAGAAACACTGCAAATATAACACATACATAAATTACTTCTTACTGAGGTAAAAGTCCCTTCCATGTTAAGCACATCTGTGCTGTGAGAATACAGAATGTCACATATTTTCCTGGGAGCAAATAGCAAAACTGCATAGTCTACTGAAAGACCTACTGGCAATTAGTCTGCTGAAGGGTCAAAATTTGAAAGGTAATACTAATTCTCTTATCGATCTTAGAAAATTTCAGTGCTCAGAACCAAAGAAAAGAGCATTCAGTTAGACTTACTTCCCAGTCTACAACTATTTGTTCTTCCATTTAATTTGAGCTAGGAATAGAGAAAAAATGCTTTATCACTGTGTCACCTGCATAAGCTGTTATATTTGTTGATCCCTCCCTCAGGAAGACAAAAAAGAGAACACTATTCTCATCACCTCCATCAGCCATAGAAGAACTCAGCTGTGTAGGCCAAAATTAGACATATCAAAGCACCTTTGATCACTTCATTGTCTGTCAAGTTCTCTCCAAAGCAAGCACTGTCTTCCATAATGGATTGTATTACTTTGAAATGTCATATTTAATGTGTGTTCATTCCTTCAGATCCCTGATACAGTCTAAGGTGCTGACTGAGCAGCACCACACAGAGAGCCTTGCAGGTGGGTCTATTAATTTCAGCGTGTTCCTGCTCCTCAATAGCATGTGGTTTAATTGCAGAATTGGTGAAGCAAGGGCATCGCAAGAATTTATCTCCATTTTTCTGTGTGTGCACAACCACAAAGTCATCCTGCAGTGTGGCTTTGAATGAGTTATGGGACCATAAAAAAGTACTTCAATTCACAAAGCTATCAACTCTTTGTCATGAAACAAAAACACCTGCCAGAAGAGTTTTATTCTTACTTGATAATCACAGCACAACTAGGCATGGGACAAAGCCATCATTTAAAGGGATATTATTATGCAGCAGACATGCTCTGAGGAACCATAGTCTAAATTTAGTTACTAATTAGAAAAACACATTTTACAGATGTCATTAATTAGCCAACAATCTGAGAACTGTCTCTTTCAAAAAGGAAATGTAATGTTCATTAGTAAAGTACCCACCACAGGATTTGACTTTTCTTGCCCAATAGATCCAGCAATGGGTCATTACTCATGTAGGTAACTCTTGTTTTCCACTGATAAAATTAATTCTAAGCTAATTTAGCTAATACTAAAATTATGCCCTTGAGAAGAAACTGAAGAAATACACAACAAGCTATCATTCTTATGTCACTTTCCAGAGTTTTATGAAATTCCTCTTCTGTCTTTCAGTCTGTTTGGACACAATCAGATCATACTTTTGTCTAATAACCTGTGATTCAGAAACTTCATTTTTCATACAGAAGAGCTAAAATACTGAGGAATTCCTGTAGTTCTGGGAGTCAGGTCCCTGAAAAATCATCTGTAGCATCAGTAAAATACCAAAGCTGACATTTAGAAATGATCAAGTAAGTTGAAATAAAACTGCAATATGAGGAACAGGATGAAAGTTGCCAGTGGTGGGAACATGGCTTTCTCTGTCACATGAAAAATCTTGAACTCTCAAAGAAAAGAATGTCTCAAATATTTCAACCAAGAGAAAAAACTGTTGTTAAATGTTACAGCGTTGATTTATGTGAGCTGTGGTTCAATGGCCATATGCACTCGATTTTTTTCTTCTTTGCACTGGGTCATATTTCTCCTAGTGTCTCATTTTGGGAAGGAAAATGGCTCAAGAAACTTGTAAGGAATTCTTTGTCCACAGACACTTTTCAGGAAATGTAAAGTGTACCTAGGTAGCCTGGAAATGGAAAACTATAAGGACATGGGGCATCTGTTCTGCAGTATAACTGAGGCACGCTGCTTATATATACCCTGAAGCACTAGGTACTTGGCCAACTCTTCATTCCAAGATTTCATTCTTAGGGTCTCACTTCTCCAAAGGAAAAATATACTATGTGTGGGAAAGTCTTACCCTTCAGGAAATTAAAGATATTAGTCTCATTTTGAGTTTTGACAGAATGATTTTAGTTAGCCCTGGAAAACCTGAACCCTACCCATCAACAAAATCCGTGTCTCCTTCACTGGTTTTTGTTTGTTTCTGTTTTGCTTGGTTGTTCTTTTGGTTTTGTTTTTGGGTTGGGTTTTGGTTTTTCTTTCCAACATTAGACAAATTTCAAGTAATTTCCAAGTATATTATTGAAAATATTTTAGAAGGAAGTCTCTGAAACAAAGACATGGCAAACACTAAACAAAGCTTTAGGATCTCTTTTGAGAGTCATAGCAATGAGAAATATTTGTAGAGCAAGTCAAGCATGTTTCTTAGTGAAATGAAAATCCAAGGATTTACCTTCTATTGATTCTCAAAAATCTCAGAGACTTTGAATGGCATTGGTTTCCTAAGACACAGACTGAGCTGGTTGTAGAAATTTCTCTTGTAGTTTATGGAGACTGAAAGGTACTTCAAGAAGGAGAGATATCCTACCTTCTGTCTTCCAGCTTCCTGGGTTAAAACCCCAGGTTTAGGAGTAATTCGGGGCCTTTCACTACAGAGGAAATTGAGAAACAGTGAACATTTTTTCTCAGTGTTTTTTTAGGAAACCCTTCTGGATTTCCTTCACTCAAAAAATAATTCAATGCTAATGTTTTGCTCATAGAAAATGATGCATTTCTCCGTTGTCTGATAATCACTGTTCTCTCCTGGGACATTCTGTACAAATGATTTCTGAACAAGTTATCAGTCACAGCCATGTCTGTGTATTCAAATTTTCTTTCATGGGTATTGAACCTACATTTTAACCTCATCTATATAAACACAGCTCTAATTTAAGTAAACAGTGAAATATGTACATGCATTTTTTATTTTAGGAGATACCTATAAGAAGAATTTTTTCCTGTCTGGCCTAATTTTGGTTTTTAAAGTTAAAATTAAGCTGGTGCAATTCTACCTATTTGTTAGTCTTGGGATCCTTTAAAATGAGTTTGCTGAAGGGACTTAAACTTGAGGCATGTAGCTGCACCACTGTGGCTCACCCAGATCCTTCAGCACTGTTTCTGTACCCTAATTTAGAAAAACATCTCAGCAAGTATCATGTGTATGGAAAATACATTTTTTTTTTCAGTATTTTCTTACATAGACAGTCACCTCTGTGAATATTCTGGCTTCTAAAGCCATTTACAAGTACACACTGTGAAAGAAAATCCAAACTCAATTAAAGAGGATTAGCTCTCTCTGTCCCGTGAGGTGGCCTTTCTGCTTGCATCTCTCCTGCAGCTTTCAGTTTCTGAGATTCATGGCTGTTACCCTGGGAGCCAGAGTCATATATATATGTTGTGTTCAAGACACTCAGTGAGAGAACAGAGAATGGATTGCCTGTTAACACAAGCACAGCTCTGTGTGGCAAGTGGCATATAGTAGTTTGTATACAAATTCAGGCTATTGTGCACCAGACAAAATAAGACTTCAAATCAAATGAAAATGAAAAATTTTGTTGCTTTTACCATTTCCTTTTACCTAAAAGTATTTATGCAGCTGCAATACTTTATGATTAGACAAGAAGATAAGAAGAAATAATTTGCACACTTTTGCAGTATACAATTTAATGATGTTTCAAGTCCTTGTATTACTTCAACAGGCATGGGAGGCACTGAAGAATTTCTGGACAGTCATTCATTTCTAAGTAATATCTCCTACCCTCCCACCTTATTTTTCTTTCTTCTTTTTTTTTTTCCCCACATGGATTGTAAGTTTTTTAGATTAAAATATTGTACATAGTTTTACTCTCAGAAATCTTTGCCAGCAGATAATACTAGCTTTCTGGTTGGAACACAGGAAAAAATGCAATGAAAATGCTTCCAATCCCAGGAGAAAAAAAATCTTTCTTGTAATTCTTTTTTATCAGAATAAGCACTTATTTATCAAAATGAGATGGAAGTATTCATTATTCAGAATAAGATGTCTAAAATGCTGTGTACAGTTAAATAAAATCATAAGAGTACCAGAAGCAGTCTAGCTTTTTGCTACTGGATTATATCAGACAAGCTGTCCTAGTTCAGAGTTAGCTTGCTGGTTCAGATTGCTAATATCACTGTGGCACCAGCCCACATCTTACGTCTCGTGTTTGGGGGCAACAGCCTAATGCTCTCTGTTGTGGCAACAGGGAGAATAATCACCAGAAGAGGATCCCAAATAGGTTAGCAGTTCTTGAGGAGGATTGGTGGAAAATGTTTCATCTTCTTCCTAATGGAGCTATGGAGAAGCTCCACTTTTTCCTTTTCCCTCATATCTCCCCCTGTATGTGTCCTTCCAGCTTTGCTATACTTTTTCTGTTAGAGTGGCTGTCACTCTCTTCTGACCCTGTACTAAGTTCTTTCAACTTGAAAATGGTCAGAAAAGCCTTTGGGTGGTGCTTGGTAGTTTTTCCCCTCAAATTAGTTTTTTACTATATCAGTGTGCTGAGCTCACTCAGCATGCAGTCAGAGGAGCACTAGGGCAAATGTAAGGAAAGGAGCAGGTTAAGCAGTCATGGTCAGGGCAAAAAGGAAGAAAGGAGAGGTGTTGTGAACAGCGGGAGAAATGTGACACACTATATGTGATGATTAGCAAATTTTGAAGTTTATTGAAAGTTTACTCATATTTATATTAGTGTTAATGAAGTTTATACATATTGTAAAAGTTGAGTTCATTATTAGTTAAAGCACATTTAGATTAATTACACTTGTTTTTATTCCTTAGCAATTATTTTGTTTCTATGTTTGTATTTTTCTAACTTTTTTACTTAAGATAACTACATTTTCTAGCAAGTGATTTTCTTTCTTGTCTTTTTGTTTCAAAGAAAGTTACTGTGACTTTCGTCAGTAATTGAGCACTGGTTGCTCAATTTTTAACTTGTTTCTCTTATCTTTATTTATTAGTATCACATCAAAATATCTTTTCTCAGCTTACTAATTATCTAAAAAGCTCTCTACAGAGAGGAGAGATGAATGAACTGGACTCCTTTAGGGTCAAGTAACCATCAGGTCAACTCAACTCAGCTGTATTATCAGCCTAACTTCATTATTTATTAATGGAGTTAAAGCTACCTTATCAGCAGTACTATTTCCATCCAAATTGCAAACTATGTTTAGTTATTTAAGTGGAGTGATTTTCATGTTCAAGATCCACTACTTATCATCCAGGAGGTTACTTTTACTTCCTATTGATATCTCCTATCAATATGCTGATGGTGGGACCAGGCATTTTAGTGAGGCATGCTGGATGCTGCAACACTTTATGAGAAAAACCATCCCAAAAGAACTCTCAGGCTGTACAGTTAGGATGTTGCACCTGAACTCTTCCTCTATTTTGTATCCTATTTCTCCTAACAGAGAATCTTTCATGTGCCTTTTGAAGCCATGTTAAAAAGCCAGGCTGGTTTGAGATAGTAGAGAGGAGCTGGTCATTCTTGGGATCCTTCCAATATAAACTGAACAACTGAGTGGGTGTGATGGATTGCAGTGTAACACAGCAAAACTCTCTGCTCTAAAGGGAGCCAGTTCTGACAGGCCTGTCTAGAGGAGTATTCAGAAAGAATAGGCAGAAGACAAGCAACTTTAAGAGATGGGGTTCCTAGGAGGAAAGCTAAACTGAACAAGATCCATCTGCTCCAGAAGGAATCCTTGTTCCACTGTGAGAGGAGGAAATGGGTTGAACAATTAGGCAGAGATGCAGCTCTAAATTTAGTTCCAGAGATTATATAGGCGTGTCTTCTGCTGCTTGTATTCCCAGAGATTTCCCTGAAGCGGTATCAGTCTGAGCAGTGGTTATTATGTTATTCATGGCTTTATGTTCTGTATAAACTATTTAAGAGATATGGGGAAGAAATCTTTTGTACATGGCCTCTAAGGTTCTGGCAAGTTACAACTGACTGTTTCTCCTTTGTTTAAGCCTGTTCGTTAGAGGATGAAGAACAAGAGGAGAAACCTTTTCATTAAGTCATGTATATTTTTTAAAAAACTTTCACCAAAGTTTCAAAAAATACACTCAAGGCAGATGCTTACTGTGTCCTTTGGTCTATAGGGGGGCAGGAAACACCATGATTTGTTTTTCAAGAAACAAAGATGTGTATCAGTCCAAATGCCATCCTGACTGTAATGGGAAAAAGCTCTGATAATGGCTGGACAACATGAAAGGAAACTGCGGAAGGAGCACAGAAGCAGCAGATGCTTGGAGAATACAGAGTGGCAATGCTGGCGGTGCATTAAAAAATCTGAAGGAATAGAGGAGAGAATGAGTTTTAACTTGAACTTAATGGAGACTATTGAAAAATGGAGAACCAGATCAATAGTCACAACTGACTTGATCTAGCACACGCAGCAGTTCTATTGTAAGCAGGGCTTTGAACTCAGTGGCTTCCAGATGTCCCTTTTAATCAACATTTCTGAAAGCTTTTGAATTCTTGCAGTGCCAGGTGAGGACCTGCTGCCATTGTCTGATTTTTCTGCATTCAAAATTACTACTACATTGCACACATTTTCAAAGACATCTCCTGATGGCTTTAGTGCAGGGATCCTTCTCCTCACCTGGAAGGGCAGCCCACAGAGGAATAGGTGGGATGAGGCACATGAAGGTGGGAAGGGAAGTGAGACAGGGGCAGGCTGCAGGGAAAAGAGTGTTGGTCAGTTTTATAATGGGATATGGAATTGCCCATTTCTTGGTAAACGGGTAGAGAACGCTGGTAATTATTATGGTGTGGGGACCATATGGTGTGCTGCAGGTGTGCCTGCCAGGTCAGTTGTAAAAGAAAAGGTTTCCAGACCAGGTACCTGTACTGATAGGGGTTACTGTAAGCTGGCAATATGCTACAAGGCCTTAGAGAGGCTGAAGCTTGGGCAGCTGGGGAAAACTCAGCTCTAGCCTTTATGTTTTCCAGATGAAGGATGGTGCACATCCCACAGGTCACTTAAAGACAGTAGGTATCTGTTAAGCCACAGGGGCATAGTCTTCCTGAATTCCATAGCTGTGTTTTTCTACTGAGAGTAGCCATAGCTGTGTTTTTCTGTTTTTCTGCTGGCCCAGGACAGGAGTCATGGAGCTCACTCAAATCCTATCCAATCTCCTGCTGTTGGGGAGCTGCTCAGCAGGGCTCAGTGTCCCTCCTTAAGGCACAGAGCTTTCACCTCCTGCTCCTGAGAGCCACTGAGAAGCACCCTGGGTCCCCTTTTTTGTTCTCAGGAGCAGGAAAATTTGACAGAAGTGAAAAAACATCTGGCAGAAAGAAATGAGCAAAAAGTGAAGCCTGCCCAGGGCTGGTTTTCATCGTGCATGCAGCTGTGAACAATTACCATCACACCCACATGCCAGAGCACACACATAATCATGCCTTGTAGGCACAGCCCACAGCAGCCACAGGGTGCTTTCAGCTTCTGTGGCAAAAAAACATCCCAGTTACTATCAAATCCACTAGGCCTGCCATGATGGGCACTCACTGATAACCCAAATCAATCATATATGCATGATTTTGGTATCGCAGCATTTCAGGCAGTAAAGAAGGCAAAGGATAATGAATAGAAAAATGCAAATACAGTATCTCCTGTAGAAATCTATGTTTTCTGCACAGGTTTTATACTACCCCTCAGCCTAGGACCTGGGGGCCATATCAAAATTAGGAGCTGCAGTGACCTAACTGCTTACCTTTGTCTGTAATTAATTCAGATGAGCTTCCCAGAGCAGCCTCCCTTGCTATATAAGCTATGAATATAAATAGACATGATAGTTGAAGGCTTCATTTCAAGAGCTGTGGAAGAATTTCCTAACTCCCTAGTTTTATTCATCTGAATCACATCCCAATACAATTTTGGAGCAAGAACTGGGAATATGCTGTCTCTCCAAACCTGCTTTCTGTGCAAATGAAACCAGGGTCCAAAGAGGTGCAAGGAGCAGCATGACCCTGGGGTACAACACAATATATTCACTAGGTAGCCTCTACATAGCCTGATAAGTAGGTCATTAGTTACAGACACTTAATTTAGGCATTATAACTTATTTTCAAATTGACTGAAAGGGCCATCATGGTCTGACAAGAAGCTCTCTAAGGTGCTCATTGCTTTTGTCACAGTTACTTTCAGAAGCCACCAAAATAAGCATTTAACATTGGTGTACTGAAAATAGCCCTGTAATGTCCCAAATACAGGTCTCATCTTCCAAAATTTTGAATGTAGGTCTCACATTTTTAAAGAGAAGCGGTTTTGCACATTTTTAGGCAAACTTTTGGTGGCTTAGGTAGGCTCTAGAATGCTTTTTAGGAGATGGTAGACCTAGATTTAATTTTTGTTTGAGCAGATTCAAATCCACAACTTCTGTCCTAGCACCAGTATGATTTATTTTACCAGGTTTCTGACTTAGCTTCATTCCAGCATTCTCTAAATGTCTCCTTGGGACTGCGTAATTGTGACAAGAAATATTTGTGAATCACTAAGCCAGGTTAAGAGAGAAAGGGTGCAAGAATCACCCTGTAGTTTGGGTGCTTGGATGAAAAGGAGGGTTTCTGCTTTATGTTCTTACTGCTGTCCCTTGGCTTTATTCTAGAAACTTTCTGATACAAAATAAATTTGCATATCTGAGCCAGGGCTTTTGTGGACCTTATTACAGAAAAGAAAGCTGCCAAAGGAAGAGATGGGATAACTTGAGGAGCCCCTAGACCTCTGACTCACAAATAGATGAAAACAGACCAGACCAATCATAGAGAACATGTTCAAAAACTGTGTTGCACTGGAAAACTGTACACACATCTACTTCTGTCTCAGGAACAGTAAAGAGAGTCTTTAACTAAGTTTGTATTCCTGACTTATTGGCATGATGTCCCTCAGAACTAATCAAGAAATCAATGTGCTGTGATGAGGTGAAATTCTGATAAAAAGCACAAGGTTAGAGATTTTGTAGTGTTGAGGCACCATTTAGGAGACGGTTAGGATAAAGAGAGTGAGATGTTCCGGGATTGGCCTTTGGCAAAGTTATTTGGATGCCAGACTAAATATTTATGGTCTACAATAACACTGCTTCACCTAGATCTTGCCTAGGCAACAACTATGTTTCCCAATTTTAGATTGGTGTCTTCCAACAGGAAAACTGGGCCAGCTTGGAACAATAATCACCAGCAGGGTTAGTTGTGCAGGCAGCTAAGAGTTTAGAAAATCACCCAGCTGATGGATTTGAAGGTTGCCAAACCAGAGAACCTTCCCACCTCTGTGTATGAGCTCCCCCCAGCAGAACTGGGGCACGATGGCCACCCTGTGTGGGGCAGTACCATGAACATCATCCAGCATTTCAGTACCCCTGGCAGACAAGAGACGCCTGTGCTGTGCTTTCACCTGGGTTTGAACAAGGTGCCTGGAATGCCAGGATCTGAAAGCAGCTTGCTGGAGTTCCAACGAAAAAGATGGAAGTAAAGGACCTCAGAGGCATTGAATGATTAGCTTGTGTTGGCACTGCCAACCATGGCAGCAGACTGGGTTTCCAATGTTAGTGCCAATGTTTAATGACAATATTGCAGCCTTTAATCTGAAGTAAATGGAGTTGATGTCATTGAACAAGATGAAGGAAAAATAAAAGCACAGGGCTTGACAGCTCCCATTCTAGCCAGCATTGGCATAAAATTCTCCTCCATCCTGTCCAGTGCTCCAGCTCTTTCAAAACAATCTATGAAGTGGTCATGCTGCATTCAGTACATTAGCAGTGACTGAAAATGTGATCACTGGAAGTGATACACAGCTCAACAGGCTGCACAGTTGTTCTATGATTTTTTAAAAGGCCACATATTTTCTGATTTAGTGTTCCCTTTATAAAAAAACTGACTTATTCCTTTTCACACTGAGAAGTTACTCCGACTTACTGAATTCTTTGGAGGAAATATTTCCATCTAAATCTGTCTACAGTCGTCAGATAAATTCTGAATATACACAAGGGAAGATTTTGTTCTTTGATCAACTTAAAATTTGACTGTGTTGACAGCAAGTTATGTCTGATCTCATTTAAATCAGTGCATAACTCAGTTTGCTTCAACTAGAGCTGCTCTGGATTCACACCAGTGTATGTCTAATGAGAGTTTGACCTTGCTTTTCAGTCTTTTACAGATAGTTGTTCAAATAATCTTTCTGCAGGCTACTCAAATTTGTTTCTTCCATGCTGAATGACCACTCACTTCCAGGCAAATCAACTCAGCCCCTCCCAAGCATGAAAGGTCAAAATTTTGTCCAATTTCACCTCACCCACTGCCCAGAATTATAGCTGAGATATTTTCTCTTTTTCTGGGTCCTCCAGTCTCAAGTTGAAGCAGGAATATTTGTTTGAGGACCTCTCATATCCTTGTTTTCTTCCAATTAGTGAATAAAAACACCTTCTGACTTCAGAGCTCCTCATCTACTCCTCAGAAGTTCCAGAATTATGTCTGGGAAATTTTATATATGTAGTCTAATATACGGGAAATTAAGTATGGCCATTGACATATGAATAAATTTGCACTTATAAAACACAACCAGAGAAGGTACTGAAATGCCATCTCATATCTCCTTTCCAACAAGAAGGAGAAAAAGAATCTCACATTTTTACTGCTAAATGGGCAGATATTTAGGTAAACAAAATTACACTTTCTACCTAAACATTTTAGGTAGAAAGTGTAATTTTGAGACATTGCAGTGAAACAAGGCAACAACTGTTTTTGTAGCTGCTTGTACACATACAGGATTAGGGGAAAAAGACCAAGAACAAACCAAACACAAATCCAGTAAAAAATTTCCTAACCTGATATGCTTGGCTTTTATACATGTAATTCTGTCTTTCTGACTGGACAGGGGACCCCCTTATTTTTTTCTGTTCTTGAAAGGTTTTAGTTTTCTGTTGGCAATACTTACCCAAGGTTTGGGCCCATCAGGATAAAACTATGTTGTGTTGGAATGTACGACCACAGCTGTTCTCGCACTGCTTCACAATGATGTCAAATTAGATAATGTTCTGGATTTCAAGTATCTTTGAGAGTGAAGTTATGTTTATCTCTGCATTGGTGCTTTGACCTGTCATATCACCCTGAAATTGCCTGGGGACCAATCTTCTCCAGCTAAAGCTGTCAGTTCCTTTCACTGAGCATCCTACTGCTTGGTCCTTCCTAACCTGTCTGTGGATCTGTCTCACATGGATCAGTCTGGAGTGGATACAAGGAATACACCACTGAATCCCTAATTATGCTGCTGCTTTCCTCAAGAGAAGACGGAATTTCTCTAATTATCCTGTTTTAGCTACTGGTTCTGAAATAAACAGGAGACAGAGTAGAAGAACTCATGGCATCAAAAACAATAGCTAAAACAGGGTAATTAAAGAAATTCCAAAGAACCAGTAGTCTAACTCTTTTGGTGCCAGCCAGCCCACATCCTTGCCAGTCTGTTGCCACTGCAGTTGAGCTCCCTGTGCTCTAGGGAGATTTTGGGGGTTTCGAGACTGCAGCAGTAATTTTGTGGATCACTCTTCTTCCATGTGCCATCAGTTAACTACCTCCACAGTTGTCACTGCCTGGATGCAGAGGGAAAGAACAGACAAACAAAAGTCTGCTTTTGAGACACCAGGTTGCCTGCCCCACCATGGTGATATGTGTCTGGGTGCTCTGACTGCCTCTGTACCAAGTCTCCTGCTGAGCAGAAGATGAGGGCTGCTAAATGCCATTAATAGACCATCCCTAAATGATTTTTCTAAAGTTGAATGCTTTTTCTAAAGTTGTGGCCAGAGCTAATAAAGGCTTCCCAGAAGTGAGCATTCTTACCCCTCAGCTCAGAGGCTGCAGGTTGGTTTGGGCACCTGAAGAGAAAGACAAGAAGAAGGGGAGTAGGGCAGGGGAGGGTGCAGACAAGTTGGAATTCCTGCTCCTGCAGCCAGGAAGCTGGGAGGATGGGGTGGTGACCACCACTCCATTGCTTCACCTGAGAGTAGTAGCCAGCAGCCACACCTTCCCGTAGTGACTCTGAAGAAAGAGCAGCAGCTATTCCAGTTCTCCCATTCTCCATCAATCACAAAGCCAGCAGCCATCACAAGTGTTTTACCTCCCTTCAGCAGGATGCTGCTTTGGGCAGGTGCCTGCTTTGTCTGTTCCCAAAGGAGCTCTGGCTTGGATATGAGGATAAATTTGGCCATGTTTTACTGCTGATGTATTTTTGATGTACTGGTGACCTGTAAAAATCCCTGCCCAACACTAGATGAGTAAATTCTTGTGACAGGCAAAAAAAAGTTGGTCTTTCACGGTAGTTTTATATATCTAGTGCTGGAATTCATTGGAGATTCATGAAGTAATGAGCCCCTATGTATAGTCCTTCCTCTGTACCAAGCCACAGAAGAATGCAGAAGCAAATGGAGCCTCATTGCATAATCTGCCTGCTGAAAATAGGAAATAGGTAAAAAAAAAATTCTTTCACACTTTACAATGAAATTTTCTTGTTCTTTATGGACCAGCTCAAGCAATTCTGTTTCAAACACCACACCCCAATCTCTGCTATAAATCAGGTGAACTCCCTCAAGTCAGTGAGCCTGTGAAAGAAACACCCCCTCAAATCACAAGCTTCTGTTGCAGGGAGTGTGCACCAGACAGCACTCTATTTTCACCTCCCAGGAGCATCCAGGTCAAGTGTTTTGAGTAGAGGAGGTAATAATGCTGCCTAGTTTTAAGCCCCCAGTTTAGGGGCTTATATGGAAGAGTTGCTCTCTCTCAACAGGCAAAGGAGAGAGAGACAGCTTCTTCCAGCCAGAAATCCAGAGTATTTGTCTTATTCTTCTGAAAGAGCTCCTTCACTGCCTATATGGAAAACTTAGGTTGATCTCTAAAACAGGTCAAATGAGTCCTAAAATGTTCTGTCTTTCTACCCAGAGAGCTGTGGGGAGATTAGTCCAATCAAGGCTTCTAAAATAAACTCCTGAATTTGGTGGCTGTAGTTTGGCAGTATGCCTAACACATCTTTACCTGGATATCCCTGTTCCAAGGACATTTTGTATTCTACTGACTACATATAGTAATAGGGGGCCAGCTATAAAGAAAGCTCGGGGAAATCTTGGCAGTGATAGGGTTAATTGGTCACTGTTACACCCTACCAATCACCCTTAATAAAATTCTAGAAATTCTTTTAAGGTCATTCCTGCAAAGGGCACCAAACAGGAAGCCCTTTTTCCCATCCCTCACTGCAAGTAGTGTCATAGGTATGTATAGTTTTGTAGTGTTCCTGTAATGCTAAAGAATCCACTCATTGCCTCTTCACAGCAATCCCTGTCTCAAGGAAAAGGCAGGATATTAATGCTTAATGCAGATGATGAAAAGCTATATAAACTGTTAATTTGCTTACAAGTAGGGGACATTACATTTTGTAAATATTTTTGTCTGTTGGTAACTGTAGTGGTTCTCTGGCTCTTCATTCTCTATATGGGCACAAATGGAGATGAACGAATGGAGATGATCAGTGAATCAAATGATAAAACCCAGAGAAGGTCAAAGCAGTAGCATTTATTGCCATCATCTCTCAGAGAATATATGAGGCATTAAAATTCTGATACTGTACCATATTCCAGTCACAAAGATTTTAACGAGCACAAGTAATGGCATCAAATGAATCTCACCTAATGACATGAGCAATAACGAGAACAAGGAAAGGTGCACACCACAGCCCTTGAGTGTGACCCTAAATAGGTGGTTTACAGTCCATCTCAGAAAGTGGGGGCTGTGGCAGCATATTAAGGAATGCACAACACAGCCAAGCTGTTTAGTCATTACTTATTGCACAACAGCTGCTGTTGATTGCTACTTCTAGATGTCTGAGGCTTTGCCATCCCAGGCTACACCTTTTTTTCCCCACAACAGTCATGAAATTTCTGTTGGCAGATAATGAAAGCTGCCACAAATAATACAAGGGAAGCTAAGTGTAAATCTCTACTGTGAATCCACAATTACTTCAGGAGAACAGAGTAAACAATGCAGCTGACAAGGCTCATATCTATCAGCTCTTCTTTAATATCATTATTTTGCATAATATGTGGTTGCAACTCAGAAACATGCTTGATCCAGGCATATCATCTGTTTGCAGGCATCAAATCAAAGGTGGCATAAATGCTTTTAATTTTATAGAATCTGGAGGATGAAGAGCAGAGTAATTCTATGCAGTGTTGACTGGCAGAAGTTTGGAATTCCTCTTTGCAGGCTCCTTTCCCCAGGACTTCTAGAAAATGTGACAGAGATTAGTAAAGCAAAGACTGAGCTGCAGATTTAATTGCCTGGCTCTGGCACAGACAGCAATAATTGCAAAAGACAGTTAAGAATGTATTAAAGATTCCATCTCCCCACTAAAGATGAATCAAGTTGCATTTTCATCATCAGCAATAATCAAATTGTAGTTTAGTTTACTACAAGCCTGCCCTGACTTGGCTGGGACATTATTTGCCTTCCTGAACAAATAACTTCTTCCAGAAACTACCTGAATAAAACCAAGGGTTTGCAAATCCTAATTTGCTCCTCTTAAAAATCAGGCCAAACTGTCACTTACAGCCCTAGATTATTGTGGTTTAGATTACATTGCACTAAAATTTAGCCCTAGCTGGAAAGCTTTCAGACAGTGTTATTTGCTCTTCTGTCTGCCACACTGGCACCAGGGCCAGCTGGAGACAGAAAAAGACAGTAAGCTGCAGTTTGTACCTACTTGAGGTGCCTTTTTTGTACCTACTTGAGGTGCCTTTTTTGTGTTGTTCTACAGGTTCTACAGTGGCCACCACACAGGGCTTCATTTGGGGATTGTGGCCTATTCAGTGCTTACACTGTGACAGTGTTGTTGCATTTTATTTAGTGTGATCATCCCATATGATCTGCCTAGGCCACCCCTGCTAAACAGGAAATACTCTGACCAAAGCTGGCATGTCAGAACCTTTTTTTGTCTACAGGTTTTCCCAACACATCACTGCATATTATTGGAGCTGTGCAATGATTTTCTATGATATTTAGTATTAGTCTCTCTGCCTATAGATTTGCATAATTTATTATAATTTTCTCTCCACCCTGAGTAATTCTCAGTTTTATGTTTTTTACTCAAAATGTGTCTGTTGTATTAAATTATATATTGCTCCAAGGTGAATCTCCACTTATTTCTAATCATTACTGACTTTTTAAAGTGAAAATGTGGCAGGCAAGCTCATTTATTTCACTTTCTGAGGTCAGTCTCTTATTTTCTCAGTTGTGTCATTAAGACATTCTGCCACATAGAAGCTCTTGAGTTATGATTCTGCCTTCAGTAGTGGTATCTGCTCCATATCCTTGCCTTGTACCTGTAAGAAATTTAAGGCCATGTGTCATGAAGATTCAGCCAGTGAGGAACAAACCTGTGAGCTTTGGGGTTTAATGCATGAGCTCTTATTACTTGCAAAGCTCAGGTAGGTTGGTCAAAACTGAGCCAAATTCATCTTTCTTTGGCCCAAGAAATACCAGACATGTCTGTGAATCAAGGAGAAAAGGTGTCATGAAATCCTTTGAAAAATCAGTGAGGAACCTCCTGGGTTATTGTCAATAAATAACTTTGAAAGTGCAATATGTAACAGCAGCCATTAGAAGTCAGGATTTACCTGCACTTGTGGAATCCGATGGGCAGCACATTTTCTGGAAGGGGAATGTTGGACTATCTCTGTACTAGAGATCAACATTGATTATCTCATGTTCACCAGTTAAAAGCTAGCCCTGAAGGGCCAAATGTTACCTTCAGTACCGATTCTCTTTCAACCAATGGTGACAGTGGTGTCATTCCTATCCTGCTCCCTAGAAGCTGTTGAAATGCTGTCCAGTGATGCCACAGGCACCTTCTGCTGCCAGTCATTGCCAACTTATTATTTCCAAGACGGATGTGATGCTGCAGATGGTGAAGTGAAGGAGCCTTGTCCACCAACACAGATGACTGTTTGCATGCTCACTTTTTGAAGAAAAGTGATCACAGACACTATGGTATGCCATTGTATCCAGCACAAGCAGTATGTTTACTTGTCCTATGGACTTCAGTGCCACCTCTGGCACAGCCAAATCCTCAGAAAAGCTGTGACTGGAAATACACAGAATTGTCTGCTGACATTGCCTGTATATTGTTTGCACGGTGCATGGCAGGACCATGATCACCATTTTGGTAGCAGGATAATGGTGAGTCCTGGCAAAATAAAAGCTGTGTGCATTTGCAGGACCTTTGTGCATGGCTGCACTTGTGCTTAGTTGTTTCCTAACCACAGCCTGTTCTGATGCCAGTGGGAGTGTGTTGCCTAAACCACTGGCTCTCAAACAGCTCAAACAATTTCCATCTTCTTTTTCCCAGACCACCCGTGAAGCCAGAGGGGGTTCATAAGTTTAAAACATTTTTGTGGAACATCAGTTTCACAGACCGACTGATAACCCCTCAGCAGATACCACAGATCGGGAGCCTCTTGCCAAAGCTTTCCCAAGAATGTGCTTTGTAGTGATGTGCCAATATAGGAGGAAGAGAGAAAGGAGATTGGGATACTGCTCAGCTCACACCTCTGATGTAATGATGATACACACACTATACTTCTTTTACTTCACCACCAGAGACTCCCAGGCATCAGCAGGACTGTGCCTGCAAGTGGGCCTTCGCTGACCCTTTGAAGCAATTTGGACAGGGCTCTCTGTTACACACAAAGATTGATTCTATTTTAAAAAATGCTAAAGCTGTGTGGTTATGCAGCCTCTACCAGGGTACAGATAATGATGAGAATAATAGCAACCTTTCAAAGGTGAGGAATTGCCACAGATGAGGTTGGGAGTTTAATGGGTAGATGTAGCTAATTTAATAGTACTCAGGCACTGGGCATTAAAAGCCCAGTTCCCGTGGGTTGCTTTATACTAGACTGCAGGTGTAAAGGGAGCAGAAAGCCACTGAATCATCTTTCTGGAGCAGCAAATTCACCTGATATAGGAGACAGAGGTTGTCATGCGACAAGGTTGTATAATCTCATGAGCAAGGCTGAAGAAATTAGAAAGATGCCAGCTATGTCAGTGTATCCCAAAGATCCTTCTTCCAATTTATGACAGCCCTGAAGATGTTTGAGTGTAGGCCAAGGTTCTCCTATTACTAGCCAGCCAGGGAATTTGAAGGTCAAACCCATTGTAGTGCTTCCATTTGTCATTCCATTTTTTTATGCCTTTAATTTGACTATAGCAAAAGGTTTCGACTCAGGTGTATTTTGCTCTTCTAGCCCAGGGAGTACAGATACATTAAGATTGGACAATATCTGATCAAACTTCTGAGGCAATAAGAACTGCATGTAAAATTCTGAGATTGCACACAACTCTGCCTTGTGCTTTCCTGTGGCTATATTACATACATTTATTGAAATTCAATTTGTAGTTAGGGAACAAGAGGACTTTTTAAAGGCAGTTTATTGCTGCAGGTAATAGAAAAGACATAAATCTGCTAATGCTAAAGTTTCTGGACAGTGATACTCTAAGCAGTTGTTACTGGGGGAGTTTTACCAACCTTGGGAAATCTCAGACAAATACCATAAAACATTTTTTTTCACACATCCTCTGAGTCATTGTGAAAAAAGAAAGAAGTGGTTGAATTGCTATTCTTTTTTCATTTAATTTTTGTCTTTCTCAAGTCTTGGGAAAGTCAAAGAGCGTATATCAGCATACTTTAATTCAAATAACAGAGGTTGGAGAGACATTTTCTAGAACTTTTAGTGGAAAGTTCCTTAGCAGATATTTTCCTGCATGTAGCCCAAAGTGGTAAAAGATAGAATTTCTCTTCTGTAAGAGCTGTCTCTGAACACAGGATATCAGGGCTGTCATTGTATGCTGCAGTACTTTCTAGTCAGCAGACAAAATACTGCTTCCAAAGTAGCCAGCAGTGCTTGTCCTTTATCCATGGGGAGATAGTAAAGGTTTAGTGCTGGTAAATGGGGATGAGACCTCCCACTTCTTTTGTCTCAGTGCATGAGAAGATGCTCCCTGACATGCACTAGTGTGGCCGCATTTCTCTTCACAGAGAAAAGCAAGGCCAGCTTCCCAAGGATATTTTCTGGGAATCACAGCGAGGAACCTCAGAGAAAGAAAAAACAATTCTTATCTCATTGGCTGCTCCTGTATTGTGCAAAAGTAGAAGGCAGTATGGAGATTGTTTACCCAAAGTGATGGTGTTTTGTTTCCTTGACCTATCAGGGCCAAGTGCGTGTGCAGACTGTCGGTCAGCAGACAGTCACAAGATTCTGTTCAGTTGAGTTGAGTGCTTGTGCAGTTTCAGTTCAGATGTAGTGTAATATAGTATAGAATAATATAGTATAATAAAGTAATTAATTAGCCTTCTGATAACATGGAGTCCTCCTTGTCATTTCTCCCTGCCATGGGGGTCACTCTGGATCCTAGACACTAGGCATGGCAGTGCCTTGCTGGTACAGCTGCACTGCTGTCCAAGGCTGAAGAAAGAAGAGTCCTCAGCCTTTCATGGCACTTGGAGTGAGGAGCAGGCATGGATTTCTATAAACAACTACAGCATGACTCCATCCTCAGGGAGAAACGAGTGGCAGCTTTGTGCTCACCGCACTTGTATCAATGGGGAGCCAACCACCCTCAGCTGCCATTTCAGCCCCACTGCACTCACTGATCATGGAGAAGGCGACTTGTGGGGGACACACCAGAGCCCATGGTTTGTGAAATATGCAGTAAGTCCCTCCAGCTGTGCTACTCATATTCTCACCATGGCCCTTTTCCTTACTCCTCCTCTCATCTTCTGTTATGTTCTTTGCCTGCTTGCTGCATCCCGTCCCTAGTTAACTTATCAGTTCTTTAAGATGAGGATAATCTTTCCTAAATATTGTACTTACTCAGCATGACAGAAGCTTGAGAACCTCTGGGCTTTCCTGTAATGAATGTAATATATAATAATAACAAGATGTCATTGAAAAATGAGTCTGGCACTGTGCAGAATAATTGAGAGTAATGTTAGTTTTTAACAGGAACACTTTTTCTGCTCAATGATATATACATTTTGTCAGAAACAAGAATTATCAAAATTTTCAGATTTGCAATTTCCCCCTTCATTTATGACACTACTTCTTTTCTCCTTCATTTTATTATCTGTTAGATTCTTTCCTGCTTTTGACTCTAATATGCAAAAGGAGTAAAACTCAAATTCCAAGATAGAGTTGAGGGTTTAGGCTGCATTAAAAAAAAAAAGAAAAATACTGAAATTCCTCATTTCTGAACATTTATTTTTATATCATTTTTCAACAAAAGTACTATAAGTGAAATATTTGCACCAGTTATAAGAAAATTTATGGTGACTAAATATATCTCTCTTTCCCCTTTCTAGTAGCCATCCATTTTCTCCCTCTCTCTCTTTTCTATTTGCCTGCATCTTTTCACCTCTCTTGCTTTGACCTGTGCATGCAAACACTCACTGGCACAGATACTTTGACGGGTGCTTTGTCTCTGCACAGCAGAGAGGCTAAAGCTGAGCCTGGGTTTTACATCTCTGTGTATTCTCCAATCTCCTGTCTAGCCTTTGAGAGACTCACAGCTACACAAAGCCAATGGGAATATAAACATTCTTTTTCATTTCTTTGGTATGTTCTCCAATAACAACAACAACAACAAATCTTTTCTCTTTTTCTGTTTTTCCAGCAGTAGCGAAGAAGCCATTGTCTTCACGTTTAAACTGGAAAGTTCCAGAGGGAGAGAAAGACAGGGAAAATCCCTACTTACAAAAATAATACTATAAATTATTTTAATTATTACAGTTTGTGATACTGAGCCAATACCTAAGAGGCCCTCCTGAGAGCTAGGGGCCCCTTTGTGTTCTGGGATGATACACACAAGGACTCTGCTCCAAAGAGCTTCTTATTTTCTTTTAAGGAATTTCTGGCGCTGATTGGATGCTGATGAAAAGTGCTGGCTTGGCAGCAATAGAGAGGAAAATCTCTTGTTCATCTGCAGATGGTGCAAGCTTCCCCTTTCCTCTGTCCTGCTGGCCATCAATAGGGCCCTTCGAGCCAGTCATAGTTTTCCTGGTTGCTGGGTGAAGCCCAGCGCAGAGGTTCTGGTGGATTGTGGTACAAAGTTTTCTGCTCTTGGGGGGAGTTAAGGTCACTTGAGCTCATATCCCAGCCTGAGCTCAAAGCAGATACACAGAACACAAACCTGTGTGGATGTGTGGATACATCCCTGTGTGTACGCACAAGGTGTCTTTCCTGACCCCACTGTTCTGTGGCTGTTTTCCCATTGACTCATCCTCTTCATCCTCAGACTTCACCCTCTTCATACTTGCCATATGTGTGTACAAGCTTGCTACCTTTCCAAAATGTTTTTAAAGGATTTGAGATGCTGTGTATCCTCTGCAGTATGTTGGTTTAGTTTGTGTAACTCCAGTGAGGCCAGTGCACCGAGACTGATTGAGAATGAGCTCTTGATTTCCTTATTAAGGGGATACAGCTTTGAGTCCTGAGATACCAGAAGCCACCTTCCTGCAGGTGCAGAGGATGCAACAGGAGGGTGGCAGGAAAAATCACTGAGGAATGGGAGAGGAGACTTCTTCTCTATGGCCTTTAGACACCTTGGCAGGAAGGTGCATTTCCTCCTTCCTTTTCACACACCCATCTCAGGATTCACTCTGGAAGCAGGCTTAAAGAAGCTGGCTCTGACACAGTGTGGGAGATAGAGTGACAATAGCTCTGTCTTGCAGAGGGACTGTACCTTAACCTCAGCATCTTACCCTTAAAGCTAGGATAAAACTTTCATTTACAAGAAACAAAGAATTATCTAGCAGAATTGAGCATAAAATTGTATGAGTAACTTTTTTTTCAATAGCCATTCTTACTCTAAATCTTTCAGTACCCAAGATTTCTGTTTGCATTCCCCTGCTTTGAGTAACCCAAACTATTTAGCTTCTGGTTATATTAAGTGGTTTTTAAATGGAAAATAGGAGCTCAAATTTAGCAGCCATTCATTAAATTCCAAGAAATGCAGTGTGGTTTTTAATATATGCTGTACTTTTTATAACTGGCGCACTTTTAGGAATTCAAAGTGTTAAATAAATTAGACGGTCCAGTGAATCTTTTCCAGCCCAGTGTGTTGCTGGGATTTGGACCTGGTCCACTGCATTTCTTTGAAGCTCTTACTGTTCTATATTTTGTTTTCTAATAGCCTAGTTAAGACAAAGAACATTTCCTTCAGAGCTTCTAGTCAGCTCTGCATTTCACTTGGCTTCTATTTGATTTTTGGACTGTTTCTAATTGATTTCCATTAATAAGGTAAAAACTCTGGTTGGCTTTTTTTCATCCCCTGGTGCAAAAAGAAACAAGTAATATGAAACATAAAGTTTATTTGGATTCTATCCAAACAGTTAACTCCTTTCAGTTTATCCCCAGTAGAAGTTCCTTTGGGGATGCACTATCATTTCATCAGTAGTTTCTCCTCTGCTTCTGTATTTCTTCAATTAAAATTCATTTCACAGAGTAAAATTTGTTGCCTATTTCTGTTAGAGATCCACACTCAAGGGGTATAACACTCCAGGGTTATACTATGATCAGAAATTTTGCTGTATTTGGCATTCTGAGCACATTTTCTCCTTCCTGTAAATCACGCATATTTGTATTTATTTGTAACTTAGTCCATGCTAATTTCCAGCTATTTACATAGCCACAGAATCTTAATTTTGTTCTTGTTACCATATCATCCTTTTTTCTTGACTGACTAGAGGGAGAAAATTACAAAGCAGACATGATCAAAACTGCAAAACTCAATTACAGCAAATGATGAAATATGATGTAATAAAGAAATGATTAAAAATATCGTGTCCTGTTACTTACTGTATATATTTTTAGGTTGCTGTGACTTTTCATGTTTAAAAGGCTATTTTAATAAATATTTCTGACCTAGCACCTTGATTCAGCACCTGCAGTAGAGAGATTTGCTCTAGTATTAATCCTGTTTTCCTCAAGGCCCACTGGACAAGAACCAGGCTTATAAGGAGAAATATATTTAGATAGAATCAATTTTCCCTTCCATGCATGAAATTCCATCTCTGGCTCTGGTAGTATTAGGTTCTACCCATCCCCTGGATTATTCCCACCTTAACCTCTGAATTATGTGAGGCAGGCCGAGCGAACAGAAGAAAATGGTATTTCCATCAGCAAACAAAATATTTTCTCATCTGAGTGTGGGTATTTGGATGCATTCTCACTGCAGGGGTGTACCATATAATTTTTGTTTTGCCGACTGCCCAGGCCAAATCCCCTGCAGTGCTAATGCAGGCGGACTCCATGCCAGAGCTGTGTGGAGTGGCAGAACTCACCAGGCAGGCAGGGACAGCAGGGCTCCACTGCCCATCACTGGGAGGTGAACATGGCCCTGATTGCAGACATATGGACAAATCCTTCCCCACAGCACAGTGCAGTGTCAGTGCCCAGTCTCAGGGTTCTCCTTGAGAAGCCCCAGGTCAGAGGCAGTGACCACCTCTGCTTCAGGCGAACACCTTCACTCCCTTTTCCGACCTTGCCTGTGCTTGTGGAGAAAAATCATTTGGCAGCAGCACAGCACTGTCAGAAGCTCACTTGTGAGTGCCCTCTGTGCCTTTCCTGGGAACAGCAGGAGCTGGGACAGGAACAGATTTCACCCTCACTGGCACAGCATGTCCAACCTGGCAGCTTGCTCTGCCCTGACCTACTTCGACAACAATGGGCACTCAAACTCACCAAGGCTGGGTGCTGCAATACTCTGCTAGCCTAGCAGAAAAGTTGGCTTACTGGTGCAGGCACATGTTAAATTGAGAAAAAATATGAGAATCAGGCAACATCTTTCCTGGTTATGTCCTTGAGGACGCTCCTGGGTGACACAGCTGTCACTTGCACTGATACCCAGCAATTGGTGGAGGATGCCAGGAGCCGTGCCAGCCCTGGTGTGGCTGTAACACGCTTTCCCTCAACATGACTTGGGGCAAAGGCTTTCCCTCTCTCCAGCTTCACCTGCTGCTTGCCTCCTGATCACCAAAAACCCTCCTGCACAGCCCTTGTGCTCCCTGCTGAAGTCCCTCATTGGGAAAATACTAATACTGTGTGTCAGTGGAGGTCCTCACTTCTTCTCTGGTTTATTTTCTAGAGGGTTTGATTTTCTTTTTTACCACTACTGGTAATTTTATGTTTATAGTGTTTTTATGGCCTTCGTGATGTATCATTTCACTGTGACCTCACAGCAAGCCCATGTGTGCTTTTCCCCCACGTGATTAATTATTTTAATAGAGGCAAGAGAAAGAAAATGGGGAGTTTGTGGATAGTGGTTTTCCTTGCTTGGTGTAGGGAAGCATTTCATTGTGGCTCATTAAGATTCGCTGTAGCATAACTCAGTAATAATGTGGAAAAAGAAGTCATGTGCTTGTGGGTTGTGTGAACTGAAATTACAAGCCATGTCCAAACCTCTGAGTCACCTCTGCTGTTTCCCAACACAGTGGAGTCCAGGCAGGAAGCATTGAATGAGCAAATACAGTGCTTAAAACCATCTATCCCAGACCTCTTGCTGGGTGCTTCTTGAAAAACTATCCATAAGCAATTTTAAAAGGATAGATTTAATGAGTGGGCAGAGAAAGGCACATATTACCCTCCCCAACTAGCACTAATTGACACTGGATGCCTGCCTCATATAGCATGGCTAGGGAGTAAATAGTAATAGTAGTGGTAAATAATGCTATCAGTGTGGAAACTGATCTGGTCATTAGCTGTAAAACATAATGCCACAGAATCCACACTCCAGGGGTCCCATCATTTGTATTCACTGTACTTCCTAAAGAAAACTGAAATCTTATAGAACAAAAAACTGGCATTACTCTGGAAAGGAAATGAAGATTTACTTTAAAATAAATTTTAAAACCCCAAACAAAACAGACATCAGATTTGAGATTTGATGCACAATGTTTTTAGGGAATTTATTACTGTCCCTTTTATTTCTGACCTGCAAAGTTTGTATACTTGATATATGGCCAAACTACAGAGCTTTCCTCCAGTTTGGACCCCAGCAACCACTTTTCTGGCCATTTGCACTCTGTCAGTAGCAAGTCTGGTGTCCTCCATGCCTGGACTCATGGTCACAAAACCATCCCACTTTTACTCTCATATGGAGCAGATCTGAGAGTCTATTGTCAGATCTTCAGACTATTTGTTGTTGTGAGCAAATGTATTCTTTCAGTTCTTCTAGTGGACAAGTGTAAGCACCTAAAAAATCTGTGTGGGGTATGGAAGGAAATTTCTTTGCATGCTGCAGTGCACTGGAAGAGTTTACAAACTTCAGGGTTGCAGTTGGAAACAACAGCAAGATTGTGAGTCAGCTGAGTAACAAAGAATGGATGGAAAAAGAATACTCTGGGATAGTGACCTGCAAAGCCAATGCTTTTCGTTTATTCAGAGACCTATGAAGTATCAGGCACAGATCAGGATTAGAGTAAAATGGCAGAGAGGGATGGATGTGGGTGCCTTAGTCTGTGACAGCAAGGAAGCTCCAATGTGCTATCAGAAAACCTGGCTGAAGGGTGGTCCCCTGACACCAAAGAGAGACTGGCTCCTATTTTCAGCTCAGGTTTTATACTACACTGAAGTCCTCCAGAACAGATCTAATTTTAGATCAGTGGAGGCAAGGCTGAATGCACAAAAACATCCTCCTACTAAACAATATCTCTGTTGAGCATTGTCATCTTGGGTATGAAATTCAGCTGCTATATCCATACCAGATCTGTTAAATATCTAGAAATTATTCATCTGTGATAACTAATGAGGAAAATAAGATAATTAATTTCAGTGTTTCTTGCAACAGGGAAGCTGTCTGGCAAAATATGCCAGACAAAACACCCTTACGAAACCATGTCATTAACTTAGATGTTTAGATCATTCACATTCCTAACCATTAATAAAAAGGAGAAATTAAATGACAATCTTTAATTGTCTGTATAATTCTTCTTAATGAGTACATTCTGGAGTACCATAATGGTGGTGTAGGTTTATGAAACAGAGATTTGTCTTCCCTTAATAAGAAAGAAGGAAGCAATAGTGCAGTACTGGTTAATTATTGGATACCCTTTCACTGTGAAGTAAAGGTCTATGCACATGCAAGCTTGGAGAAGTAAAAATATGTAACACTTAAAAGTACGTATGTTTTCAGAAAGCTGAGAAGGTTAGGGGAAAAGGCCAGGAACTGATGGGATAATAAATGAGATTAAAATAATTGAGATAACTGTGGTAACAGTAGATCCATTAAAGAATGTATCATACAAGAGTCACTAAGGTAATGGGATGGTTCACCTGCTTAAAAATAAACATGCAGAAGTGTTTGCTGGCTCAGGACAGAATGCTTAGGTGAGGCAGAGCCAAATCCATGGTCAGTGGAGATGGGAGAACCTCAGTCAGTGCCATCCTTCAACTCTGTATCTAAACAGAGATGAGAATAAGTGTGCTTGGAAGCTGAAAGTTAAAACGTTGTGAGATATCAATGTGAGTTTTTCCTCCAGTTTGTACAGCTGTAGGCCAGCACCTTGCCAAAGCTCTTCAACAGCTGCCTAATTCAGGCATGAGAGAGTTGTATCCAATTCAGGTTTGACTGTCAGCATCTGCATGTTCTCACCTGTGCATGTCTCCACAAAGAACCCAGCCTGTGTTTTCATGCTGCCTCTCGGCTGAGAAGGATTTCTCCCCATGTATCTGCACACTTGCACTTACTGCTCCTTCAGACCCTGCACTGCAGCATCTCAGAGACAGGCTGGGCAGCTGCTGAGGCCATTGCTCATTGCATCCATCTCTAGGGTTGCAATGCATTCATCTCTAGGTTGCATGCATCTCTAGGGACACTGCTTAAGTGTCCTCACCCCTTTGTCTCTTATGGTAAAGTTGGACAGAAGCTCTTCAGGATTAGAGCTCCTTGAGGCTCAGATGCACAAAAAGCAAGCTCTTTGTTAATCTTGAGTCTAGGTGAATCAGTGTGAGATGAATCAGTGAACAATCACGGTTAGTTTGCTCCAAGGTTTGATTGAGGTGATGTTTTAAATTTAAGCATACTTCTTACCTACATATCTTGGACATATGACCTGGGGCACTGGCTCAGTGGTGTGCCCACACCAGCTTTTGCTTAGTTCATGATGGCAAACCCAATGGATTAATTGTGAAGGGCCTTCAGGACAGCCATAATGCTCAAGGGATCAAGGGTGGCATGTCTCCAGTGGGATCTGTGCTGCCCAGTGCATGTCAGTGTCCTTAAAAGTGCTGATAGCTGCATGGTGACACAGTCACATCCTCCTCATCATCGCTGATTTACTGCTCCTTAGGGAGAGTGAGGGCAGTCTCCCTACGGAGTCGTAAATCAGTGGGCAGACATGTGGGCCAGATGTGACCATGCAGGAGGTGGGGAATAAGGGGGAGGCATTCTTGAGAAGACCATCCTGAAGGTCAGCACGCTGTTTAAAGATGGTACTGCAGCTTTGTGATGACACTAAAGCTCACAGCTGGTTTCAGGCTGTGGCACTGAGCCTGGCAGAAGAGATTTTTTTAAACTCAGTCTCTTCCAAGCAATGCAGTGACTGCTCTTGCTTGAGGCATTGCTTGTCAAGCTACCCTTGAACAGATCAAAGCTACTGTTGATAGGTATAATTTGTGTAATTCAAAAATCTGCATCATTTGTAGAAAAAAGTTTTGGGATGCTATTAGGAAAGGAAAAAAAAAAAAAGGCTTTCTTTGTTGTATTGAGCTGCTGGCTCATAATTGCTTCCAGAAGGGCATGATGTTCTTCTGCTTGATTTGGTGAAGCAGCAATATATTTTGTTGAGGTCTGAGCTGACTCCCTGCAGCTTTGGGCCATTACTGAATTAGAGCCAATAAAGAGCATGCCCTCTTTTCTTTGCCTGCAAGTCAAAGCCTAGTGGGGCTCAGTAGGACATTTAAGTAATCCCGGATTAAATTAGATTTCTCTGAGCAGAACGTCCAAAATGTGGTGGATGACACAAACCCACTCTCTGAGCAGTCAAATCCTACTTCCTAGCAAAATCATAGGCAGGCAAGAATGTATTGTCATAGAGACTTGAGGAGCAAAAGGCTGTGTTCTCAATTTTCACTTGTAAATACTTCACCCACACTAGTAACTAGAGGAATGGCTACCAGGAGGCAAGGAGTGCAATCTAACCAGCATGTGCAAAGGCAACCCAAACAAGCCCTGCTTCCTCACCAGCCTCCTTGTGTGCCCTGTACCACAGCAGAACCCAGCCTGCTTGCTGAAGCTTGCTAATGCTCAAAGGAAGAAGTTGATATTGTTTATATTCTACATTCTTCCATTGCTCAATATCCAAATATTTCACAATGTAGATCCAGTTTCAAAAGTTCATTTAAGAGAGAATTCTTGTTCCAAGCCCAGTTTCCTGTTGCAGCCTGAATCCCAGAGCAGGTCATGTGCAGCAGTTGGCTCATGACTTTCTGGAGATGCTGCACCACTGATTTTATAAACAATGTATAGTGGGAAATGGATGAATATGTTTCTTATTTGAATAAATTAAACCTGGCAAATGTAATTCACTCCAACAAGAATGCCTGTTGCTCATGGTTTCCAGAGCATGCTGTGCAGCTTTCCCAGGAGCAACCCAGGGACAAATCTGTCTCTACACAAACAAAACTCCCTTGCACGTCTGTTGGAGCAGCTCCAAGCAGAGAGAAGTGTTTGATCCTGGAGTCTGATTCCCCACAGGCCAGAGAGCGAACTCTGACCTGAATAATGGAAAGCAGCCTTGGCTCCCGGCAGCCAGGCTGCACGCAAGGAGGCTCTGGTGTGGCAGAGATATAAAACTCCAGCACTGACAGGAGCTGCTGCCTGGCTTGTCTGGTATGCGAGAGGGGGGCGAGTGATGCCACACTCACAACAGTTGAGGGGAAGTTTGAGCCCCAGCTCTGTGTGGGAAAACCAAATGTATTCCTGCCAGGGACACTCCCTGGCAGCAGCAGGAGGCACCTAAGGAGCCCCAGTCAGAGCATGGGTTTACTTGTGTTCATACATCCCTGAGCAGCTTTGCTGGACGGGAGCTTCTGCTCAGGGCTGCGCTCAAATGTGGCTCCTGCCAGCAGGGACAGTCTCAAGGGTTCAGAGGGGTAAATCCTCTTGTTGGCCCAAGTGACAAATCAGTTCAAAGGGCTGTATTGAAACCCCTTTTGGGGATGTGAGCACACCAGTCCAAAAGAACTACCTGACACTACCATTTCTCCAGGACCTGATGGAGGCTGTGGAGGTACCCAAGTGCAGCATGAGCCCTTTGATGGTCACATTGTGGAAGAGCATGGTCATTCTTGGCTTTTTCAAAGCTCTTTTGTGTGCTTAAAGTGGAGCAGAGTGTAACTTTTTTGGTTCTTGTCATTATCAGGCTAAAATTAAAATGTATTTATTACTCTGTACTGTAGGCTTCATGCTCCAGTTCTGCTCCTGCCCAGGCTCCCCTTTGCCTACTCTGCTTTTCTTTTTTTTTTTCCCCAGGAGATGAGCAACTTGTTCCCTATCAATGTACCTCATTGCCTGCAGGTCTGAACATTTCCTTAAAGAGCCTCTTAATTCCAACCCCCCTGGCATGGGTGGGGACACCTTCCACTGGACCAGGTTGCTCACAGCCCCATCCAACCTGGCCTGGAACACTTCCAGGAACAGGGTATCTACAACGGCCATGGGCAACCTGTGCCAGTGCCTTGCTGCTCTTACACTAAAGATTTTTTTTCCTAATATCTAATCAATACCTACTCTGTTTGAAGCTATTCCCCCTTCTCCTGTTCTACATGTTCTTGTAAAACACCCTTCTCCAGCCTTGTTGTAGACCTGCTTCAGGTACTGGAAGGTCATAATTAGGTCACACCAAAGCCACCCCTTTCCAAGGCTGAACAAACACAATTCTCTCAGCCTTTTCTCATAGGAAAGGTGTTCCACTCCTCTAACCAACCTGATTGCCCTCCTTTGGGCTTGCTGCAACAGGTATATGTCCTACCTGTGCTGGGGACCCCAGAGCTGGATGCAGAACTCCTGATGTAGACAACGGGGAGATGTACACTTCTTACCAGACTTTTTGTTATGGCCTTTGGAGATTTTCAGTGTGGGAGGGAGCTTGTGATGTTTCCAAGTCTGAATTTTACATAAATTTTTATGAGTGGCTTGTATTAAAATTATTTGTCTGAAACTTGTGTATGAGTGTGCTCTTGGTGCTTGGGCATGGGTTAACCCTGCCCAGCTCTTCTGGGGAGCTTGGATGAATGTGTCATTCCAGTGACCCTGTGAGAGTTTCTCCTGAAACAAATGAGTCTAAAGGAGGTCAAAATGAGGGTGACATCCTACAGCAGCCTTGTGTTCATCAAAGTCCCTTCTGTTGGCAATAGTGCCAGTGCCGCCTCTCCCCCCTGACTTTTCCAGAACTGTTTGTACAATCATGACCTTTCCATTTTCTCTGTGACTTTGTGAGCAGCTTTTTGTGGGCAGAAACCTGGAGCCAGTACTGGGCAGAGTAGCAGGCTGTTTCTTTTGATGGCCCAGTGCTCTAAAAGCAGCTGGATTTTTCATGGGATAGCACCGCAGTCTCAGTAGCTCCTACAGCTTTTTTCCTAATTTTCTATTTTTAAACAACTGATACAGCCTTTTGTGTGTGCACCACCTCTGTGGGGCTGTGTGTGTGGAGGAGAGGCATCCTAGCTGTGTGTTTTGTGCACGCACATACACATTCACTCATACCCTGACCTTAATTATGCCTCAGGTCACAGCTGTTCACCCCCATGAGCCCAGCTTATCTCTTACTCCCATGAACGTGAATCCAAAGCAATTCCACTCATTTACTCTGACTTCAAATAAGCTGCAGAACATTGAACTGGGCAAAACCAGACCAATTGGGTGTTTATTTTTTGAAGATTGAAGTAGAAGAAGTTTTTAATCTTTTAACAACCCAGCTTTTGGCCTTTGAACGCCACAGGCTTTGCAAATGTGCCACCTCCTTTGGGAAATCTAGCTTGCAATAATTTTGCACCATTTCACAATATTATTTGTTCAGGCATTGAATGATATAGACTTAAGGAATGAAAAAAATAGAAGAATACCCCAGTTAGCATGGCCTGTTACCTTTCCAGCCTGGAGAAAGCTTTTGTTTACAGACAATGGTGGCTTGCAGCCAATGTTAACATGGCCTTTTGACTTGCAGGCCTATGGAAATCTTCCTCTGTCTTTCCCAGGAGGTGTCACTATGAGCTATCACTACACTGCCATACAGTTCACAGGCATACAAGGCCTGGCTTATGGATGGAATTGACTGCCAGCGACCTGGCATATAAGTTTTCTTCAGCTTTCTTTCTGAAAGAGGGCATGACCGACAGTCGAGAAGTCCTAAATATTTATGTTGCATCTTGGCTTACATGGATTTTGCAGTTCAGATGGGTTTCTCATATCCACAAGTCTCTCGATGCAGGAGAAGATCTCTGATTATATAAGAGAAAAGGAGAGGACTGCTCAGTATATGAGACAGCATACAAAGTCCCCACAAGCAGTGATGCAAGTGCAGTCCCATACTCCAGCTGCTTTACTGGAATCTCTGGTTCTCTTGCTCATTCCTCCTAGTAACCTGATATTAGACTTCACCTCTCGGCTTCCCCGCTGCCTTCATTTCTCTTAAAACCTGGAGCACTACAAGCTGTTTCTCGCTACCTGCCAGTGAAGAGCAAAACAGGCCCATGACAGTCGCTGAGATCCCAAAAAGCCCAAGTGGTTGCTATCAATAGCACCTTTGTGTCTGCATCTGCAGCACTTAAGAGGAGCAGCACTCAACAAAAGGCACCTTCCTCCAGAGAGAGATCCACGTATCCTTTCCAGTGCTATCCTTTCCAGAACAAGGGACCTTCTATCCTGCACACAAAAGAACAAGGATTTGCCTCTTGACTTCGTTTTTCTTCCTGTAAGCCTACTGCGGGAAAGTTCTGTTTTATTTGAATGCAGCATTGTTTATTTATAATTTTGTACTAGTTGTGTGACAGATTCAGCATGTGTCACCCAGCAGGGGAAGAGTAGTAGGCTGGAGAGTTAACAAATGCACTGCAGTGAAGCCAGATGGCCTGTTTTCATAAGGAGCCTCTGAAAGATGCTCTGCTGCATAGATTTCTTTTTTTTTCCTTCCTTTGGTGCCCAAAATTCACTAGAGCAGTGTTACTGCATATTAACTCACCCACCAGAGCTTCGCAGGTCTGAGCTCCACCTTGTTTCTCATCTAACACCTCCCATGGGCAGAAAAGCACACAACCTGATGTACTGAACCAGCCCATCCCCTCTCTCCAGAAGCAAAGTCAATAAACGAAAGGCTCCTGAGCACCCTCTCAGTTTCAGTGTACCAGGGGCACTGAGGTGTGGATCAGGTGCTCCTGTCCACCAGTGGCCCAGGGCTGCTTTCAGCCTGGCTGGGGCACAATCAGCCCCCTCCCTCTGCAGTCAGAGGTTGCAGAGTCTAGCCCCAGCAGCCTGGAGGGTCCTGCCTGATTCCCCCTGGGAGCTCCCACGCCTGTCAAAACATTCGTGCACATCAAGGGGACTCACTTAGTGCTTAGCTCCTGGGAAGCGGCTGACTTGAAAGCAATCTCAGAGCATGTTCTAGTGAAGAAGATATTTGCTGGAAGAGTATGTAGTTGTGCTTACATTTTCCCCAAAGGACCCTGCCCCCGAGGAGACAGAATTTTCCCTTTCTTTTTCAGGATATCATTAAAGAATGTTTCATCTTCTTCCTTATTTTCTCCTTTGTTTCTCCCTCCAGTTCCCTGTTGGGATGTTTTCCAGTTTCACAGAGCTTGCAAGCACTTTCCTCTGGAAGCCATTAATACCAATTTCAAGCCTTAGTCTTGACTTGAAAGAGATGAGACAGAGTCACTTTTCAGGCTCATGAAAAATGGGGCAAGACATGAGCTGATTAGGTATTTGCAGCATCAGTACACCAGAAAGTCTGATAATACAAAAAAAGAAGATGGGCAAGCTAACTGCTGTTATACATGATATCACAGCATTTGTTACAATCAGCAAAGAAAATCTTGACATTTGAGCAGGAATTACTTTAAAGATGGCACCTTTTTTCCTCTACTCAGCTTTGAATTGCCTGTCTGAATACAAAGGGTTAAGTAAAGGGAGGCTATAAGTGCCTTTCTAAAGAATTAAACTTTTAAAGAGCTAAGGACAAGTGATTTATTATGGAGATAAGGCAGCATTAATCACATGGGTTTGTGGAAGATTTTGTTCTCTTTTTCCCATCTTTGCTCCAGGGGAGAAGCTACCCACCCACCCAGAAGCTATCCTCCCACCCAGCTATCCTCAGTCAGCCTAGAAGGTGTTATTCCTCCCAAGGCTGGAGGAAAAGCTAAAGCTGAAATTACCATGGGAAGGGAGAGTTTTGAGGTGGGTATAGAGGGGCTGCCCTCTATAGGATAGATGTTGGAGAGGCTGTAATATAGGACAGCGAAAGGGCTGCAGGAATGGCTTCAGCATGATGCAGAGACACCAGAGTTAACCTTAAAGGACTCAGTGGACAATACAAGAGGCAGCCTAGAAATGGAAATAGCTATCTGTACCAAAGATTGCCAGTGTGGTGTCAGCCCAGGGCCTTGTAGGGCATCACACTCGGCAGAGCACAGACACTGCACACTCTGTGAGCCACTTCCACTTGTCAGAGGTGAGCTTAGAGAGGCCCAGAGCCCCACATGTGTGAGCAAACTCTGCTACTGATTTAGATCTCACTTCAAATGCTTTGAGGAAAAAACAAGTAATGTGTTGTTTTGAAGACATGGGCTTCTGCATTTCTACAATTTGCTGTCACACATTCTTGAAGGAGAGGTCTTTGAAGACAAGGACTATGTAAATTAGTGATTAATTTTATCCTTTTATGAGTTTAGCAATGGAAGAAACAAACAAACCAACACACATACACACATATATATATTTATATATATTTATATGTATATGTATAAATATATATATCCTTAAGTCTGAAATGCTGAAATGCTGGGCTGAACCAGTTTGAGGAGATGTCTTTGAAAACTGAAACTTCTTATTTGGAATTGGCTTTGGTTTATTTTCAGCTTTTCAAAATAATGAATAAAGAAAAGACTACGTTGAAAAGGAATTTGTCTGTCATGCACAAAACAAGTGAGAAGGTCACAGCAGCTGTCAGTAGTGATGAAGGACAAAAGGCCAGAACTGATCCTTATCATTAAAGTCTTGTGGCATAGTTACACACTGTCCACACTGTTTAGGGCGAGCTCTTTCCATAGCAGATTCCTCTTGGAGAGAGACCAGTAGAGAACCATAAGAAACTCAGGGAGCAAAATAACTATTTAGCATTGTGGATGATCAGGGCTCAGGCTCTTTCTCAGGACTTGTTTCATTTGGCAGTTTAGATGGTTACCCGCTTTAATTTGAAGCTTTATATTTGCTATACTTACCTGGCCTATATTTAAATTATTTTGCTAATTATTTGATTGGATATATCCTAGTTGTTCAGAAAATCCCCTGATCATTATTGTGGGGTGAACCATTCATTCACACATTCTCAGTCTATCCTGTTGAAGCTGCTCCTTTTTTGCATTGTAGAGTTATATACTTATTTGATTGAAAAAGAAAAAAGGGAGGAAACTACACTGTGAACCAATGCATGTGAAGATCTGTCAGTATGGTTACAAAATCACCAGGATGGAAGCTGTCTGGTCCTTTCTTCACCTGGGGGTGATACCATCCATCAGCACTTGTTTCCTGGCAGTTTATCTAGCTGATAGTAAAGTACTCTTTACTGACACCAGCAATGGTGATTCTGCAAGCTATTCCTCTGCTTCAGTCTTCTCTTCTTTAGATTTAACAGTCTGTTTCACCTCAGCAGTCTTTGCTTGTAGCTCTTCTTTTCATTCAGCCTTGAACTTTCCCACTGTTCTCCCCCTGACAGTCCTCTTTCAGATCCCCACCTTCACAGTGTGTGGCACCCAGCGCTGGGCACTGCACAGCTTGACAGGGATAATTCTGGCAGTATCCTGGAGACTGCATTCCTGTTTCCCCATCTTTGTGTGGTGTTTTCCTCCTCTGTGTGACACTGGGGCCTGTGTTCAAAGCTTTCCATAAACTTTTAGAGATAGCACCCATCTCAGAACTTCAAACAGCAAATACTTCAGCTTTGAAAAGCTACTGTGTTTAGGTGGGCTTTGAAGCAGATGCCTCCCTTAAAGTGCACATGTTTATGCTGATCTGAATCATGTAATTGTCAAAAGTTTTGGAAATGTCTTGAGGACATTTGCCAAACTAGGGACCACTTAGGAGGAAATAAAAGGACACAGTCACTACGTTTTTCAACAATCTTACCTCTATTTCTGTCTCTGGTTGGGAGGTAGGGATGCAAGAAAATGTGTGGAAATGACAGAAATAAACCCAAAGAACATTTGGGGTTTTATCACAGGTATGTGAGTTTGGGAACACACTCAAAGGTGTCAGAGCTAGATGATTAATTTCTAGTTTGTCTTAAAGTAGGCAGTGCTAAATTACAATGAAAAGAGAAAACAAAAGATTATTAATAGTTTTTACATTGCTTTCTACAAATATTTATATTTATGTGTCTGCGCAGGCACATACATGCACACATGTTAATGGAAGGGATCTGTGATATTCTGCCATGTGCATTAGTCCATGTAACAGCAACAGCAGGTATTTGGTTTAGTGAAGAGATTTACAGAAACGTTTTCATCTTCAGTGTAGGCAATCACTCAAAAAGTAAATATGTGGCAGGTGTACTCATACTGTAGATCACAAGGGTGTTGTAAGAGTTGCTGTAGCATAGCAGGATGGTGTTTCAGGCATGAAATAATCTTATTCTAATTAATCCGTGTGCTTCCAAGCATAAATGAATAGAAGAGCTCTGAAAAACTGTTTCTGAGATCCAAGGTTTTTCCTGGGAAATACCAAATAAATATTGTTTAGATTGATTACCAGGTTTACAGTTAAATGATTTCTATGGGTCATGCCACAACATTGTAGTCATAAAATTACCTGCAGAAAGATAGGAAGACAGGAGTCTTTGGACAGTAATTTATTTATTTTATCTATTGCTACCTACTTCTGGAGAAAAAGAAAGTGGTTATGATCACTTTTGTTCTGTATTATCTATGTTATTCCATTGGTCCCTTGGGACATGGAAGCTTAACAGTGGCAGCCTTAACTACTGTTTGGTTCCTCCTTGTTTCTCATGTTTTTTAACTCCTGCAAATGAATTGTGAAACAAATAGTCAAGTGGTTTCCTTCCTTCCATTGCCTAATTGTTCAAAGGAGAGAGTCTGCTCAGGATTTGACTGTGTCTAGCTCTAGATTGCAGTGCAAATAGGATCATAAGAAGAAACAAAAGTTTCACTGCTAAGTTAAGAAATGTTTTATCAAAGTAGGCATGTGGGCTGTTCCAGCTTAAACATAGCTTTAGCTGATGTTAAAATGTCCATCAGAGAAGATAGTTTTGCTCTGTCTTGAAAAACTCCTGGAAATGAAAGGTTGAGAAAGACCAGGACAACCATTTCCCTGGTGTGATTGGAGTCACCAGTTTTGCTGCTCCCAAAGACAGCCTGATATCTATCATTAAGCCTGGTTCCCCTGTTTCTGCATGAACATGTTAAGCTGGACTCTTCATCTCTTTGGTTTGGTTTTTTTTGGTTTTTTTTTTTGTTTTTTTTTTTAATCTGCTTTCTTAAAATAATTAGAAAAGAGGCACTCGGAGAGGAGATGACTGCTTCCCTCTTTTGTCTTGTATAATCACTTCTGGGTCAAGTCTAAGGAGAATGTCTAATTAATATTGGACCTTGCTGGTCTTTGGTAAAATTTCACATGCCTGAGGCACACACAGCTGCCCTTTACACCTCTGCAGGACACCAGAGATGTGTAGCTAACAAATAGTCTTGATTATAACTTGGCTAAGACGAACACCAAATCACTTCTTACTGCAGGGGGGACAATCACCAATGTGGGAATTTCCAACCTGGAAATTCTTTAGTCTTGATATGCCTATCTTTGCTTTATTTCTAACTTCCTATCCCTTGGGCCTTGGAAGTATATTATATGTAGCAAAACTTGGATTCCAAGCCTAAATGGCATTGGATACCATAGGGATATTTTGTACCAGCATAGAGCTGTTCCATTTCATTTACTCCCTGCAGGTAGCACAGAATTATCAGGCAGAACCAGCCTCCATCTCAAACAGGAGTCGGGACAGGATTCAATGTCTGCACAGGGTGTTTCAGCAGATGGTGCAAGAAATCTTCACAGCAGAAAACTGGAGAATAATGGATCAGACAGTTTGGTCTCAACCTTCTGTAGCTGGTTTTTGTGCTTACACAGAGATTTCAACTGGTGAAGCTGCAGGTCAACCTGAATGCAACAGTGTTATTTAAAGAGGAAACTCAGACATTAAGGGACAGCTTCCTGCTGTCCCATCTTTTTCCTGTTCTTACATTTAAGCTAATCTGTTTCCACCTACCACAAAATCCCGATAAAATACTGAGCTACTACATAATACTTTGTTTACTAGAATTTGGTGAGAATCCTTGTTTTCAGAATCTCATTTTTGAGAAATGTGTTTTTGGATTATATTTTTTCTAAACTGGAACTTTGTGTGTATTGTTTGAAATTGAGCAGAAATAGGCAGAAATTCTTCAAAAAATAGTCCCTCTTCAGAAACAGCCTTTCCTTTCTGATGTTCATTTTATCATCTCCACCTGAAGCAGTTCCACTTCCTGTAAACAAATAAATAAATAATATTTCCTGAATTAGAAAGCAGCTGTCTCCAGAACCTGGAAGTTGGGGTGCATATATGGGTTGAGGGAAATGTCCCTATAGCAGTGAATATTTAGTTGGTTATACAACGTGAAATAAGTCCAAAACACATCAGGAGTCCCTCTGCAGGCCAGAGAAAAAACAAAACAGGAAAGTATTAATGAGGCACAAAATCTGGTTTTTATATTCCTTGCAATATGGCTGTTCAATAATGGCTTTTGAAGCTCATAGATGCTCATAGTAACAGTGTCTTTGTGCACTTGGAATCTCAAAAGATTTTATTTTAGATGCAATGGCTGCTTTAGAAGTGTGAGTTATGCACATGCAAACAGAATGTACTTCACAGTGCATCCTTTTTTGGATGTTTTCTATTTCCATCTCCTTAGACTGTGAGTTTAAATAAAAGGCAAACATGACTACCTAAGCAGTTTGAAATAATGCAACTTGCTTCAGAACTGTCCATTCTATCACAGTCTTCATATTTATTATCTCTGTTTGAATGCAATCATTGAGATTGCAAGACTGCAGCTTCTGCCAAAAAATTGCAAGACTTCACAGCCCATTGCTGTCTTCAGAGCTGGAGGACGAAGTTAGAGGTGAATCTTGCCTTGCAAAAGTATAGGTGCAAATTCACTGGTACTCAGTGGCAGAGGTTTTACTCTTGATAGAAAGAAAGGGCACATTGTGCTTCCAAAGAAAGGTGTTCCCTCTTAGACTTCCTGCCTACAAAAAGGCTTTCTGCTCAAAATTACATGTTTGGGGGTCTTATGGAGTGCTGTGGCAATCTGGAGTCACAGTATGTTTGGCTGCCAGGTTCAATTTAGGCACATGGTGTTACTACAAGGTTTTTCAAACTATAATGCAGCATGAGGCTGGATTTCTTTCCACTTTTACCTGATTATCCTTAGCAGAGGCTATACAGTGAGCTGTCCTGCACATCTGAGAAACCAGTCCAGAAACCAGAAGGAGCTCTGTCTTGTAGTAGGCTCCATAAACCAAATCACTAACATCTTCAGTTGGCATCCAGAAAAGTTTTCATCCATAAAGCCTGGCAAATGGTACAGTCCTGGTTGCTGTATAACCAAGACACCTAGAACATAAACCCCATAATTCTGAGTGCCTAGATAAGCAATTTCTTGCATTATCAAGAAGAAACAGGTTTCCTCAGGAAGCAAATTCAGAAAAGACTGGCATTCCACACCATCATCCAAAGAATTGTAGTCCAGCCTTCTAGGCTTTGTAGTTAGGTACTTAAAGTTAGGCAGAATGGAAATATTTTCCTCATTGGAAATTAGGCATCACTGTCTGTAAGTAACTGAAGTTCTTCCATAACATATAAATACATAAGCACTGCACAGGCAAACTTAGGCTTGAAAAGTGTCTTCAAGTTAGTGGGATGCCCAGCTCTCTGAAAATGCCTATTTCTCTATATGACATGGAGAAAACACTCAGGTGACTACACAGCTCAGATGCACAACTTTTCCATTGCTAAACTGAAATTAGCTGAATCTCCCTAAAACACAGCTCTGTGACACACTCCAAATTATGTTGGCTGCCAGTTGAATATTCAGGGTAAGATCATGCATGATTCAAATAATCCAAGTGGGATTTTCCATATGGGAATTTCTACCTCCTCACAAATCACTACTGAAGCTTGTGTACCCTTGTATGTTCATCAAGGATATTGTCATGTCTTGGACTTGAAATGATGCAAACATTAGTAGGAGAGGAATACCTTGTCTTTGGAAGAGAAATTACACAATTTTAGGGTCAATGCTTCTTATTGTTTTTTTCAATTATCTGGACAGTGCAGTTGAATGTACATGAAGTTTGCTGAGGAAGAGCTCTGGATTTCCTCGATGACAGAGATCTGGAAACACTGGAGAGAGCTGGACAAACACCAACTGTATGAAACAGAACAAGAGCAAGTGCTGGATTCTCCACCTGGTATAGAGTCATCAAGGTTATATATACAAATGAGGGAGCAAGAGGCTGGACATGAGCCCTACAGAGAGAGATCTGTGGGTTAGGGCTGGTGGGGTGTGTTTAGGTGGTAGGAGAGGGAAGGAAAACAAAAAAAGGGGATCAGGCAAAGGCACAGGCCTCTTGGGTTTTCTTGCAAAGGTGGAATTCATCATACTTCCATAAACAAGGTGCAAGCCGTATCTCCAAAGGACTGTCCCCTGGCGAGCAGAGATTTCAAAATCAAGCAGGGTTATGGAGGGCAAGCAACATGAATCTCTGAAACTAAGGGAACACACAATGAATGCAATCCTTCAGTCCTTCTGGACTGCCTAGTAACCACATGGAAGACAATTTTACCTCTGTATAGAAGCCTTAAGCTATGACTTCATATTTATCCCTGTGCTCCTTCTAACCCGAAAGTTTTCCACATCAATATGCTTAAACAAACCTTTCACTCCACACTCAAGAGCTGTGATAGGGCATGAGTTCCCCTTACCCATGTAATGAGGAATTGCTTGGAGAGTAATCTCTAAGTATCACTAAATTCCTGATAAGCTGCCATACTTACCCCAAGGACAAGAAACTGTCCAGAGATTTGCATATCAAATGTCTACTGATGGTTTTTACAACAGGACTTGGAGCTGGGCAGTTGCAGCATACATTATGAAGCTTACAGCTGTGTTCAGTGATAAGATAAGAGGTTCTTTTGTAGAGACCACTGCAAAAGCTTTGTCAGTGACTGAAATGACACTTCTATCCCATCATGAAAGATGCCTTTTCCAGTAGATGTGTAGCTGGCATGACGTTATCATTTGAATTGTTTTTTGGGTTTTTTTCATGAATATGAGAGGGAAGAATCTTGTGATTTATGAAGTGGTCAGTCCTTTTTTATTATTATTTGTAACATTAAAAGAAAATTGACTGCAGCAGAAGGATTTTATAACCATCTATAAACTTGGTTATCAGCACACAAATATTATTCAAGAAATACATAAAACAAATCACTCCAAGGCTGGAAATGGAATATTTATCATTATGCTGCCACAGGGGAGATGCTCTGGTTATGGCTAAGTAGAAATTCAGCCTATTTTTTATAATTATTTTGATGCTTGCAGTTTTCTGAATCAGAATTTTCCCATGCTTTCTCTGAACTGGAAGATTTTTAATTAGAGTGTTAATCTGTTAAAAGTCTGTGACCTGTTTCTCATTTGCTTAATAAAAAAGAGAAGGAATGAGAAGTCACCCATATTTGTAAATTCATCTATTAGGGAATGATTTTGTGGATTTTGTATACCAATTCATCTATTAGGGAATGATTTTGGGGGCTTTGTGTACCATATACATTTGTTCTCCCCTAGCTTTGATTAGGCATCTAGCTTAAGTCCATTATGTAGCTCTATCACAAATAACTGAGAGAAAACCTAAGACGACAACTCCTTTCACCCATGCTGACATCCACTACTCTTTCACTTCTGAAATCTCAGTGTCAAGACTAGATGAGCTGGTGAATCAATACGTAGTTTCAATTAAATTACTTCACCCAGAATTTGAAGAATGGCTTTGGTTTCAGTTTATAGGGAAAAGGTCCAGGACCTCTGTCTGTGTAGCCTACTGAGGAGAAGGCAGACAGTGACACAATCACAGTTATATGGGTTCTTAGGGCATGTAGCCTTTGGTTATGTTTGCTTCAGTCTGTCAGGCAATCATCTAATGGCTGGAGGGTGGAGCTGAAGTACAGGTTTCAGTTGTGAGTAATTAAGGAATGGAATGACGTACCAAGGGTGGTCATCAGTGCTTTACTGCTGGCATTTTAAAATTGACTCCTAGCTGGTTACTTTTTTTTTTCCTTCTTCTTTTTCTTTAAACCAAACAAGAAACAAGAATTAACTACAGGAAGCCCTTTGGTCTGTTTTTTATACCTTTTGTTCTAGGTTATATCAACCCACCATACCACCCACTTTTGAATTAACAGTCATGTTTATCTCACTCAGCTTTAGCAATTTAGCCTTTGCAGAGTCAGGCAATCTATGGTCAATGGAGTGAAGTAGGTACTTCCATATGTTGTTTTCCAAGACCATGCTCCCTTCATATTATTTGATCATTATTTGATCCATATAATCAAAGAGACAAAACTTGCCTGTGATACTGCAAGGCAAATCATGACAAACTCAATCAAATGCTATTAGTCTAATTTAGAGGAAATTTCTGCTGAAACCCACATGAGAAATGACTAGGGATGCTCAATGTGCAAAGTGTAGTAGATTCCTGATAGACAAATCATAGGTTAGGATTTTTCTTATCCATGTTAATTCATATTCATTGTAGTAAAAAGAACACCTGAAGCCTTTTGTCAGGAATAAGAACAGAGGTGGTAAAAACTGTGTAAGTCTTATTTTCTTTTAAATGTGTTGAAGGTATTATTCACCTACAGATTATTAAATGCACTTTACCTGAGTAAAAATTTAATAGTGCAGGGTATGGAGGTAACTACTGTATAATATGAATGACAAAGTAACAGCGTGCCTCATTATTGCACTCCCACATTCAGTGACAAGATAATTTACCAGTTGTGCTCTTCCTCTGTGGTCCTCACACTGTAATTAATCTATGCATTTGAATACAGAAGAGACCTCTTGCCCTTTAATTTTGAAATCTCAGACTTCTGTTCAGGTAAGTTATACCTCACTGGGCTAGCTACTGAATTTTCACTAATAGTATACAGGAAGAAAAAAATCCATCTTAGCAGCCCATCCAGCAGCATGGCTCTGCAGGGCAAAGATTTGACCTTCTTTACTCTGACAGTGGGGAGAACTATTCTCAAAGAGATGATGTGGATATTACTGAGCCCTAGAGTTCACACTTCAGCTAATGGCTGGTTTTCAGAAAGCCATCTGCAGGAAATTTCAAAACTTCTCCCATTACCTGTGTGAGTACTGCCTTATGTATGCAGTTCAACACAGTGTAACAGTGTGATTTCATGTTTTATCTTTATCTGTTCTCACATGGTCTAAGTCCCACGGCCTTTGCTTCAGCAAAACTCCCAAAAATGGCTGTATAAATTTTGTTAGGACAAGGACAATGATGTTGGCAAGCAATGGCACTGCACAGCAGACACAGATAGTTCTTCAAAAAAATTTGGATTTCCTTTTCCATCACTTCTGACACTTTCTCCCCCTTTTAATTAGGTCAAAAAGCTGAAAGAGAAGAAAGAACTCTGAAAACAGTTCTGAAAACTCTCCAAAGGATTTTTTTTTTTTTTTTGATACATGGAAACAAAAGGTTCTGCTGTTTCCAAATTGAAAGGTCTTATTTAAAATTAAGGTGACATTGAAGTGCATCTACCCAAGGAGCCATGACATGGCATATTACAATTGCAATTGTAATGCCTGACATGCTCGTTCTGCCCTTGGATGAGGCTACTTGGCAGATGATGAGAGCTCTATGTACTCAGATGACACACAGAGCACAGTCAAAAAGAAGATTTACACTGTGTTTTAACCTCAAACTGCTCACATCAAAACATTTCAGGGGATGACAGTGCTTTATTTTGAGCATAATGAATTTTTACCAAATCAAATGTATCTGGGATGTATTTTTCAGAATAAAAATAGAGGCAGAAGGGTGTTGCAAGGAAAGTCAGATTTCCTCAGGAAATTACTTATTTTGCTGAAATAACATTATCTCTCAAAAAAGTGGAAAATTCACAATATTCAGGATGACATAGAATTTTTTCATGCTCCCTTTCCACAAAGAAATGAGATACTAATTCACTCCCAAGAGAACCGGAGGGATTTGTTGTTTGCTTTGTTTTTAAAGGAGGATGTATATTCAGTCCCATTGGAATTAAAAGAACATCTTCAGACCTGAATAAAAATGCTTTCCAAAAGATGTCAAGAGGAAAGTTTTTGCAGAGCCAGCCTCTTCAAGAGCTTGTTACAGCCAGTGATCTCAAGCAAGAGCTTTAATAAGAGCTGAATTTACACACAAACATTTCGAAAGCAAATAAATAAATAAGTGGGGAGAAAGAGAGCTTCACAGCATTCAGTGTAATATTTTGGCATAATACTATGAGCACTGCAGTAGAGAAAACCATGCATCTGTTTTATGGTTGGTTTATATTCTTCTCTTGTGTGTGCATTTTATGCACATAAAAATTAACAACCTTTGACTACCCATTTGTATTTATAACATCTGCAGTACCAATGGGTGCAGTTCTAGTTTTTCTGTCCCAGGCTTGCTAAGCATCCTAATTTGGAAAGAAAATGCCAGATAACTCTCCAGGGGAACATTCACTATGTCAATGTCTCTTGATTCCTAGACATCCTAATCCTAATGTCACCAGTGGGAAGTCTGCAATGGAGGAAATCCCAATGGCAGTGAAGCAGGGTAAAGATAAAAATGCCAGTCTTTGCTTTTTCTGTTTGAACCAGTTGAGGTATAACTAAATGCAGTCTGATGTTGGAGTGGCCTTTCTGCTTTGGGGTCAAGAACATATTTTGACAATGTAAATGAAAAATATCGCTGAACAAGATGAGTTCAGGAAATTATATTCACACTACAACAGCCCCCACAGTGGTCACAATCAGAGCTGTCTGGATTCCCCCTGTTGTTTGTGAGTACCTGGCCAACAAGGACTCTCCAGTGTATTCTCTGAGGACACTGGAGCTCACCACTGCCTTAGAGAAAGAAAACAAAAACCAAACAAAATAATAAACAAACAAATATACAAGAAACAAAAAAAACCCAAAACAAAACAAAACAAAAAAAAAAAAAAAACCAAAAAAAAAAACCCCCCAAAAAAAAACAACAATGAAAAACAACAACAACAACAACAAAAAATCCAACCAAACCAAACCAAAAAACCCCAACCAAACCAAAAACCACAAAACACATCAGAACCCCAGGGCCTCCAAAGAGCCACTGGCACAAACCCCTGAATTCAGCTAGTGGGACTGTTACTGTGATAATTTTAAGAGAGGTTTAAAAAAATTTATAATATTCTCCTCTGCTACAAATTGCTGCAGTGAATATGTTCCAGCTGGTGTGCAGCTGGTTCAATTCAACTATTTCCATTTGCAGATAAATTCTCTAGCTGTGAGGAAGTTGCCAGTTGTTTTGCTGATAAATTCAAGATTTCTTTTGAGCCTGCTGTGCTGTGGGGGAGCAGGGGACTATCTCCAGAGGGAAAATGAAATTTCTGATGAGCTGCATGCAGTAATACACTGAAACTGCATCTTTCTGGGGTTGCCCCCAGGTACTTTTAAAGTCAGCCCTTCCTCAATGAGAACAGACAGGAATGAGTTAGTGAATTATGATGAAAAGCAGTTTTCAGCAAAGTATTGATGTGGAAAAGGCCATGTCACAAACTTCGGGTGAACCTTGAGTCAGTTAAAGTGGGAAATGCCCTTCTCAGTCTGTGGGTACATCTCAAAAGTGTGTTGTACAATAGGACCATTTGATAAGAGTGTCTTTGAGACTGCTGTTGAGACTGGCTGTGTCCAAAGCTCGTGTTTGTACCCAGACACTGGGGAGCACAGTCTGGAACTGTCTGTGGAGCACAGAAGGTCTCAGAGCACTCCATAGGAAAAGCCAGCCCAGGGGCAGATCTTATGAATGAGGAGGAAATAGCCAAGGCCTCCATGGTACAGAGAAATATGCATTTGGACAGAATTTCCTCCATTTTAGTCCTTCTTGTCAGCTGTGAAAACCCTGCAGGTCTGCTTAGTTGCTATTGAAATTTTCCTACACGATACCAATGGCGCCTTTGCAGAATTCACATTAGAGAAACAAGAGCTCTATTTTGGCCTGAAAATGCATTCTGCCAAGCAGGGGTTTCTGGTTGTTTGTTTCAGCAAGATGAATAGCACCCAGCTTAAAAAAAGACATGAGCTTCCTATATTTATGTTGTTCATGTTCCCTGTGCTATGGGATGAGTTTACCTTGGCTAACACATACACACAGGAAATGAAATAAAAAATAGCATGGAGAGGAATATCTCCAAAGTGGGCAGAGCAACAGAGGTTGTTCTTAGCAATCAATGCTGGATGTGTGAACAGTGGAAAGGAACCAGGGCTTGGTGCTGCCATCTTACTTCTTGTCTTGGTCTGACGTGCAGTTAGTAAGTTACAGAAAGAAAAATGTTAAAGTAGAAAAGTAAATTAGAGGCTTTTCTCTCAGGAAGAATGGAAATGGCCTTTTCTGCACAGGTTAAATCTCCCCTATCATTAAAAAGCAAAGAGAAATGGCTTCCAAAGAGACAGAGCTGACAGGCCATGTAAATGGCCAGTAGCTGAAGTCAGAGCCCACATAGCCTTTCCAAGTCTGCTGTGACTAAAATCTGCAGTCTCCAAGCCATTTGTTCTCCTCCACAGCTCCTCATACCAAATTGATCTCATTTTTTTGACTTTCCATATTGCCATGCTAATGTTAAGCTGGAGCAGGTCCTCCTACCCATATGACCCAGGTGATTGCAGGAGTGGAGGAGAGCTGCAGGGCTGGGAAAGAGCAGCAAAGGGCTGGGGAGAGCAAAATATTGCTTTTTTGGGAAATTTGTCTATGGAGGGTGCTGCTCAAATAACCTGAAAAAAATTCCACACTCATTTTTCTGTTGAAGTAACTGAGGTCAGACTGTACCTGGTATGTGCCCACAGAATTCTGGGACTCCCCCCAAAAAAAAACTACACCAAATCTATGGAAGTTCAGCACAGAGTTACACAGGATAACAGCTTTGCTTTTGCCCTTACTGCATTTCTGAAATTGGCTGTTACAGAAGTGCAAGTGTGCATTAACCAGCAAACAAGTTTGGTTGCATGCATGCAGCTTTTTCACTCTTTTTTTCCATCTGTTGTCTCCAAGATATTTTCTCTAGATTCCAAGATGCTGTATTCTGGTCAGAATACATCATAACCCATCCAGACAGCCAAAGTCTGCTTCCAGCCCCAAATTTGAAATGACTGCCCTCTTTCTTTCTAGTCCTTTGGTATCAACTTCAGCTTCCTGACAGCAAATTTGGAAAGACTGAAAGTTGGTCTCCTTCTATCTGACATGTTACAATCATCTGCCCCCATGCTGAGCTGTGTTTTGGGGCTGTAGTCAGCAAAACATGTAAGTGCCTGCAGGGCAATATAGCACTGCTAAAACCTTTCTCTTGACTTTTAGGTGTTTTGGAAATTACTTGCCACTTATATAAAACAGAATATGAAAACCTGATAGCTCTGTTTTGCTCTTTCAGATCCCAATATTTGGACTTTATTTGATTGAACAAATGCTTCAGTAGTCTAAGATGAATACTGAAAGCAATGAATAAAACTTCCTGAAAGCAGAACCCAGCATGTTACTGAAAATAATTACCATTAAACAATCTTCAGAAATTCTATTTTGCAAAATAAGAACTTCTCCTAGGTTTTCCTATACAAACATTCACACTTTTGAAAATTCATGCTGTCAGATTTTCTCACTCCAGTGCAAAAAATTTTCCCAGGCTGCAGTTGGCAATTCCAGCAGTTTTCTCCATCCAGTGAAGCCAGGAAGTGTGAAAGCTGGGGAATTGTTTTTCCTTAAAGTATGTTTTTGATCATTCACATATGTGGTGTTCAAGATTTGGGCAGAAGTCTGCTTTGCTTAGCTGAATATCAGAACTGGGCCTCCTGCCACTATCACATCCTCACAAAGAGGTTTGGCTCAAGTTTTAGCCCAGCTAAAATGGAGGAAAACAAACCTACTTTTTGTGTCTTGTGAATCAATACCTGACCCTCTGTCTTGCCTATACTACCTTAGGGTGAAACTTGTTTGAAGCATAAAGAAAAAGCAATTTAAAAACTTTAACTCTTTCACAGTAATACAATGTGGCAAATTCTTCTTTATTTGGCTGCAGGCAGGAAGTCCAGTGAATGTCTTGAAAAGCAAGATTTTGCCAGTTTTACCACATGCTTCTCACATTTTTGATGACTGTACCATTCATGTGTCAGAAATAACCACAAGGAATGTGAGTACTTCAGGCAGTACAAGTTCTCTAATGGCTCTACTGTAGTTTTTGGAACAGAACCATGCTCCTAGCTACTCCTAGATATATGCCAGCTAGCAAAAATCAGTCCACCCCTCTCCCAAACAAGTGTTCTAATTAAATTGCACTGCAGCAAGTTCAGATGAAGTCTCTGAGAAGGGGCAACTCTCATGCTTTAAATACCAGATGGTAAACTCAGAGGATGAAGCCTCAGTGGAACTTATGCCTGGTGTAGTCTGAGCTCCTGATTTAATACAATTTGTAAGAAACTTTTGCCATGCTGTTTCAAAGCCCTCTGTTCTAGCAGTATGTTGTCACTGCAGGACACAAAATAAAACAACGCAGACACCAGAATCTCCAAGGTAAAAAAGAGGGCAGTTTAGTTTCTGACTCTAACATTTATAGATTTCCAAAAGTGGCAGTGGATTGGAGGGTGACAGTGTCACCTCTCCAATGACACTGGACAAACCAACAGTCCATCAAATTTCTCCTCCTCCATAAAAGAATGCCAAATAATAAGTATTTACAGAAAAGTGCGTGAGAAAGTTTGTTACAAGAATGTAAACATCAGAAGGCTTAGAAGAACTTAAAAAAAACCAGGGCGACAGTAGGTCAGGGAAGGGAGTCTCTTAAAATGCATGTGCAAGTGGGGGCTTATTGTAAAGCTGGATTTGGTGTAAAAAATGGGATTTAAAATATTAGAAGCAAATTGAATCAAATTCCTTTCAATACTAAATTCTAGGGAAGGCCCTTCCATGGAATCCATGTTTATCTGGAGGAACAAAAAATAAGCAAACAGATCCTTTTTAAGTAGAAAAAACTCTTAAAATAGGGGCTGACATGACAGGGTGGGATGTAGGTACCTCAGTGCTTAGGGCTGCTCTTACACTTGCCAGCAGATCCAAAGCTGATCCCCTGCTTCATCCACAGCAGGCCCAAGTAAATTGATTTTTCCTTAACATGATCCAGGGTTTGCCCCTTTATTGCTTGAGTGAAACTTGTCCTTGCTGCAATCGATCCATTCTATTTATTTTCTCTCTTTGAATCCATTTGTCAACATTCTTAGAAGGTTAACCTTCCAAAAATTTTGCAGCCCTTCTCAGCTCATCTATGAAATGTCACAGTCCTGTTTTATAGTCCATGATACAGGTCACCAGTGAAACCTTTGAGAAGATCCTGAGATGTTCATGGCAGAGCCCTGATCATTCTTCCTGACACTGAAGCATTACAAATACTGTCCACAGCTCATCATACATTTTTGCTCTCCACCTGTAGAAGGATTTTCTAGGCAATATGAGCTTGTCTTTTAGAATCTCTGATATTTCTGTCCCATTTTATTTTTTCTGATCTTGTGGCCATGATAAAGCCCTTACCTATACCTTTCTGGCCCATTGTCAGAGAAATGAGGGCAATGCTCTGTTCTCCTGTGCCTCACGGTTGTGCTGCAGGGCTTCATCATCTGAACATGAGATGTTCTGAAAAGAACTTTGGCAGTAAGTGCTCCAAATTGATATGAGTCCTAGTGGAGAGCATTCTTCTATACACGGGGAAAGAACAGGATTCAACTTTCATTTCATATGAAAGCTGAACTGCTTCATTTTATTACTTCAGGCAATACCAGAAAGAAAACAAACAGTAAAGAAATTCTTAAATCAAGGCAATATTAATCCCCTCCCCCCCAGCCACAACTCAGTTCAATTGCTGAGTTTGCAAGAACTCTAAATGCTTTCCTTTGCCTGAAACCACCACTTCTTTATCCATTTTATTGCTCAAAATTTTAAGATACTCCCCGTCAGTCAGCGTGCTTGCTAACACCTTGCACTGGACTCCTCTGCTACCCTCTGACTCTGCTTTTGAGCATAATTTCATGAATGACAAGAGATTGTCTCTCTCTTGCTTCCTATGCAGGCTGCTCTCAGCTGGCTTGTTCAGCTCAGTTCTGGTCTTTATTGCACAGTGCTTTATCTTTACAGCTCTTATCAGACATTTGTACCACTTTCCTCATGTGCTGGCTATTATTGGCAGAGGGTCCATTGTTCAATGTATCAAACATATACTGGAAAATTGCTTCTGGCAATGATTCTAGATATTTTTTTTGGTTCAGCAATCAGGCTGCAGCACACGTGATTTGTGCTGGTTGCTTTGCATGGGCTTGGGACTCAAAGTGCAGAGAGACATCCATGCTTTTAAAGCCAGAATCTGGAATTAATGCTTTGCACTGCAGCCTTAGACTAATATAGCTCAGAATGGGATCGGATATCTGACACACCCCCAAAATGTCTGCTGTGTTGATCACAGTTTTCATACAAATAAGAAAACATTCTTTAAATCCTCAGTGTCTTTTAAATCAAGAATAAAAATCCTGAAATTAGACCTGTTCCTTTAGCACAGCTGTGGCCTGCACCAAAGAAGTTGCTGTCCTGCCTGTTCCTTCCTGCTTCCTTCACCTTATTAGGTTGAAGGGGTCAGGCTGTAACACTACATCACCCTGAGTACCACAGGAAATTTAGTAGAGACTGGACTGTTTCCTCTCAAACACAACTTTTCTCCATGGCACTTAGCCTACCAGAGTGTCGCCCTGCTCTTCTAAAGTTCTTCTAAGCCTTCTGGTGTTTACATTTTTGTAATGGAGTTTCTCACGCACTTTTCATGTAAATAATGATTGTTTTGCATTCCTTTCTAGAGGAAAAAAGAATTGATAGACTGCTGTTTAACCAGTGTAGTTAGAGAAGTAGCAATTTCATCCTCCAATCCATAGTCTCTTTTAGAATTCTATATATATCGAAGTCCAAAATAAACACACCTTTTTTACCTTAAACATTTAAATGTGTGAGTGTTGTTCATTTCGTGTCGTATTACAACACCAGAGCTTTAGATTATGAGGTTGGAGGGAACCTTGTAGGTGATGTAGCTAAAATTTCTGAATAATGCACAGAGTGTGCCTTGCTTCCCCTCCCATGTGAAGTCCACCACAGTCTTACTGAAGCTTGCTTTAGATCAAAACACTCTTGTTGAAGTCAAAGGCAGATGTGCCCCTCTTAGGTTGGCAGTTATTCATCTTTGCTGCTGAAAATGCATGTTTTACTCCTAACTTTCATTTGATTGGAATTAACAGTCTTACATTGTTTTTTATCACATTTTTCTCTGACATGTTAAGAAAAAGAATAAAAACTTGAATATTTTCCCATCCTATTAGAACGTAGGTTGCTTCTTTGTTTTGCATGCAATGAGCAAAAGGATTTCCTTGCATGTCTCATTATAAGGCATCTCTCTATTCCTCAAAAGTTGCTGTCACTATACTCTGCATTGTTTCCAAGATTTCACAACTTTAATGCATGAGCTACTTATACAGATATTTGTTTTTAAGGAGCGTTGTTTGCAGCTCAAGCAACATTTCACATTCACAGTCACCATCATCAGTCACCATCATCCTCATTGACAATATCAACCATTAAGGACCAGATCATAAATTAAAGTAGCTTGGAAACTTCATGGATCTATGCTTTATAGATTGCCTAGAAGCATTAGAAGGGTCAAGGTTGGCCTCCTACAGGTCCCTATCATCTTCTTGTCCCAACAGATCAGGCTCATAGGAAGAAATGAGCCACTGGTACATTTCTTATTACTCTCTGCCCTGTCCTCATGAGGGAAAGAGCTTTGGATCCCTGCTCCACCTGGGAAGGACATTATCTGCCATGCCTAAAGGGTAGAGAGTCATAACCCCCAGTCAGAAAGACCTAAAACCACATAGATCAAGAAATCCCTTAGTTTCTTGAAAATAACACCAGTTTTTCAAATACTGTGCTCTACAAAAGGTGCATTGTATCAGCACAATTTGGCTTCACACATCACAAAAACAGTACATCTAAACAAAAGCCATATATCTTAAACATTCTACTAACTGATGTCTCAAGCTGCTCACTGTTGCTTTTTCCCATCTTTCCCCTTCTCCTTCCATTACTTTACCTACTCTAAAATTCTGGTTACAAAGTCTTTGGAAGAGGTGCTTTTTATATCTTTGCAGAGAAGCTGACACGATAGATCTGTCTGATCTAAACAAGACCTTTGAGTGATAGGCAAGGCTCATGAATAGTGATTATTGCTTCCAACCACTAGAGAACTCAGCACTTTTTCAGAGAAGTTGACCTACTTAAATTGTATATACAGGTAGTGCTTGCAGCCTTGCATTAAATTGCTCCAGCAAACAGTCAGAGAGAGAAATGTGGAGGATACACAGCTATCCTGCAGGTCAAGATGTGCACTCAGAAATGAGAGCCTGCAATTATAGCACAGGTCTTGTACTGAGGCACTTTACTGAGAGCTTGAGATTGTCCTTATGGGAGTTGAGGGATCAAATGCGAATTACTAACACTGTATCTTGTACCTAAGACAATTACTGGTTCAATGGCCTAAAAGAGATTGGAAATTAACTATTCAGAGCAGGTCTACCTTGCCAAACATCATTAATGTAATCCAGATTTAGCATAGACCCACACAGTGCAACAAGGATTTGGCTTTACTTCCATTTTTCTCTGACCCTCTGTCACTCATTCTATGGATTTCAGGCTCTCAGTTCATCTTCAAGGCCCTGAAAGGAGCTCCCAAGATTTTTGGGAAAATTATACACTGGTCCAGGTCTGGGGTTTGAAAATGCTGATAGACAGCAAATCTACTTACAGGTTTTCAGTCTGCTTTCCCCTACTGAATTATAACAGAAGACATGGGGGAAGAAAGTATAAATAACAACAATTAACGAATGAGACATTAAAGAACTTCCTTTCATAACTGAGTAAATTTTCAGAAAGGTAGAGGCAAAAAACAAGCAAGAAAAAGAATAATCAAACACTCTGTGCATACGATACATAAACTCAATGAAAGAAGGAAAAGAGACAGATGTCACACTGAAAAATAAACCACTAGGGTGCTTATTAAAAGTGACAATACTCCTACAGAAAAATATTGCTGCCTTGCTGCAACAGACATTAGACAGTTTTCCATAAGCAAAAATAATTGTCTTGGTATTTAATGTCAACAATTTACCACCTCCTACAGAGATGTCAGCAAATACATACCCAATCCAAAACATTTTACATATGAAAACAAGAAGCCAAGTTAGGAAAATAAGTACTTGGCTTGATTAAATGTAATGGATGAAACACTGTTAGAAAAGAGCTGTTGTTGAAGCAAACTGGGTTAGGGTCTGGGGGTAACTGGGGCTACTGGCAAAAATTACAGTGTCCTACAAGCTCAGCTGCACACCTGAGAGTGTGCTAAGAAAAAAAGCAGACCTACAAGGAATCAGGCCAGGTATTCACAATGATATTTTTGGTTCCCTCACTTCTTTAGTGTCGAATGTTTGATTTTACAGGAGTGGAAATTTTACTGAGTTTTTCCTCATTAGCAAAAAGCTGAGAGATGAAACATGGAGAAATTGTTGCATGTTTCTGGAAATCATACTTCAAAGCTGTAAGTAAGATGCTTCTCTTGTGTATAATAGGGCTCCTGTGTTTCCATAATGTGATAAAATGTCAGACCCATCTTTCTACTTATAATAATTTGGCTGTATTAAATATTTGGAGATATGTCTGAGCATTTTTTGGTCTCATTTTTGTTACAGGAAAAAATGGAAAACCATAATCAACAGCAAGAGATGGAAAATACTAATATCAGCAAGAGTACAAGCTCAGCAGAAGGGGAATTTTCTACCTTGTAAATATGCAGCTAACGTATTAATCACAAGGCTACATGGCCCTTGGCCAGGATCCAAGGATGAAAGATGCATTACTTTTGCCAACAGGGAACTCTTCACCTCCCCCAGCCATGTATGCTACAAAAAGATGATGAGAATGGTTCTAAAGTAGTAAAAGCAACATAGATATAATAGATTTAGCATGTAAATATGAACATACATAGCACATATCAAGCCTTAACAATATAGATTATGGTTTACTTCCAAAAATTGATTAAAGTATTTAATTAGATGCAGAGCATTCTTTCAAAAACCCAAGATTATTAAGTGTTGGGAACATGGTGATCTATTTTGCACACAGGCAAAAAAAGATGTGAAAAATTTCAAATAGCACCATAGCTTGCAGGGGAGTTTGAATTTGCTTTGGCTGCACACAGTTTAAACATGATGCTGGAAGGTCAGGCAGTGCTCTTCTAAATAAATCTATCAGAATAAATGGAATTGCTTTGGATTTGCCCTGGATTCAGTTAAAGCAGGATCTGGTCTATGAAGTTCATTATGGTCATTAATGCAAGCTGAAATGAAACTCCAGGAAGTTCTTTACATTTTCTTCTATTTTATTATGAAATTATGTAAGAATGAAAAAAGATACAGCTAGGTTTCATTAGGGGCTACATATTTTCAGAGAAAGGTTGTTTATCTTTATGTTTTAGAATCTCATGCTCAACTCTAATCAATTGTAATTTAATTGTAATTGCTTTTTAAGTTTCATTAAGCAGTGAAGTAAAAACAACTCTGGTCTAAAAGCTCTCCAGACTTCTCGTGCTCAGGTCGATATCCATTTTCCTACAGAGGCAACAAGGACAGGGGAAGAAAGTCAAACCTGTGCCTCTGCAGTCCTAGAATAACTTGCTGGGAGGGAGGGAGGGAGGGAGGGAGGGAGGGAGGAAGGAAGGAAGGAAGGAAGGAAGGAAGGAAGGAAGGAAGGAAGGAAGGAAGGAAGGAAGGAAGGAAGGAAGGAAGGAAGGAAGGAAGGAAGGAAGGAAGGAAGGAAGGAAGGAAGGAAGGAAGGAAGGAAGGAAGGAAGGAAGGAAGGAAGTTGGCCAGTTGTTTCAGCTGCAAATAATTATTATACATATCTTGTTAAGTGTGCCATATATCCTAGGATCTGTCTACCAGAGCATTATAGTAATTTAGAGTAAAACACACTGATCAGAGCTGGCACTAAAACTCTTTTGAAATGGATCTGGATGGCAGTGTGACATGGCACCATCTGGGTTCTTCTCCTGTTTGGACATAGAGTGGGTGTACGCTTTGGCACTGACAAAATAAGAATGTTATCAGTGCAGTACATGTTGACACTTCCCCGGTGAAGCTGATGCCAAATCTCTCTGAATGAAAACCTGGCCTCCTTGACATCAACAGGAACTTTGCCATGAGCTTCAGCATGGCACACATTTCCCTTCTATCTTGAGGCAGAATAAGATGAAGCCTCATATCTGGAGTAACCTCAGAGGACAGAAGCATTGAGGAATGGACCATGATGCAGATTTTCATGGGGTCCTCTGGCACAGATAAGACTGCAAGGAGCAGTATTCTCCTAAAAATGTACAAATGTAAAGCACTTATTGGAAAGAAGCTTATTGTATAGTCTTACTGCCAAGCAGTTCATTGTGTGTGCACAAGCTTGAAAAGGATTGAAAATAGCCATAACTAGCTGAAATGTAAATGTTTGCATTAAAATCCTTTATAACAGCGGGACTGGTAAGCCTACAAAACAAAAGAAGAAAAGAACAAAATGCCCTCACTCAGCACGACTGCTCTCAGAGTAATCTCAAAAAAAGGCAAAACCAACAAATACTACAGTGTGTTTTACTTCTCCAGTTACATTTTCTATTTACTTTGGCAATAGTCACTTAGCACCACTGAATTTTGACAGAGAAACAGTGATGACTAATGGAGGCAGGTGGTATACATTTGAACTTTACAGACATCAAGCAAAAATCATTCACAGAGAACTGTGGAAAATACGATAAAAATAGAAAATCCAAAAGGTCTGAAGCCCTTATATTAGAAGAAAAACAAAAAAAAACCACCAAAAAAAGAAGATTCATGTGGCTTTCATTCTGGTAATAAAGCTGCAAATGTGGACTCTGAATATGTTGACAGCTAATTAGCTAAACCATGGCAGTGCAAAGTGTGTGCTGCCAAGCAGTGGATGAGAAATCTCTTGCCGTAGCATGGGAGTTGTTAAAAGTATGTGTACCTTGAGAAGGGAACACCAGATTTGTGTTCTTTAGTGACTCCTGTTGTCATCAGGAATGTGCTTTTAGTTTACACACAAAAGCAAGGAGAAAAGGGACTTTAAAATGTCTATAGAGGAGCATCTTCTTGCAACATCAAACCTTAATCAGAGTATTTAGTTGAAATCTTTGCATACCACACGTCATTGTACATATCACTTTTCATGCTGGCAGATGCACAATGCTTTCTGTGTGAGGGTTGCAGCTGCTCAACACCAGCCCAACAAAACTCCTTAAATATGTACAATTCTAATTCAAATAAAATCAGCAAACAGAAGCATAAATTAAAATATGACACCCAAGGAAGGGTGTTCAAAGGACAAACACCTTCTAACAGCAAAGAGTAAACATTAATAGAGACTAATTAGGTACAAGTGAAGGCAGAAGCCCATGTAGAGTCCATGCATCTAGTGGTTAAGAAGGAGCAACTAATTAAAAGGAGGAGCTTGAAGGCAGTCACAATGGTAACTGCCTCAATTTCAACCACTGGAACAGTGAGTGCTTCCTTTCCTGCCTGAGAGCCATGATCAGGTGCTCTGGGAGAAGGAGATGACAAAACAGCAGGAGCTGGAGTAAACCCCCAAATGGTGTCTCAGCACTGGGTAAAATAGGTGTAATACAATGAATAACATAGTGCCAGACCTTCTGTTCCTCCTGCCTCATGATGTAAAGTGAAGGCAGTCGAGGAAAAAAATGAGAAATTAAAATGTGCTCCTTTGCATATCTTAGAAAAGACAGACCAGGGAATTTGCTGAGAGGAGTCCTGAGAGGATCCAGTGTGCTCAGAGAGCAGGAGCAGCCAGAGCAGTCTGAATTAACAGCACCTCAACATTTCTAAGGTGTATTGATGTCATCCTTCAGAACTGAAGCTGATGATGGTTTTTGAGAGACAACTGTAATGAGACTCATGGAAGAAGCCAGTGCTGGTGTGCCTGCTTCAAGCACCTGATGCCATCTGCTGAAGGCACCAAATTGTTTCCATGTCAAAGCCAGGGCCAGAGCCTGACCAGGGGAGGATGATGGTCAGATCCACTGGGATGCCACAAGCACTCAGCACAGCCATAGGATGCCACTGGGCATTATTCATGCTCCACATTGCTCAGGTGATGGGGAGTTCAGGAGAGGATGGCAGGTCATCATTGCTCTTGGACAAGCACATGCCACAGCCTCAATGACCCCCACACAGGGAAATGGAGTTCAGCACACAAAACCCAATGACATGCAGGGCTGTCACAATTTTAGCTGTGTTTTCAAGAAATCCAAGAACATAAAAAGTTAGCCCTAGGCCCATAGGCGAAACTGGACAGAAATATGCACAGTTCCCAAGTCCAAGTAGCCTGGTATGCCCGTGTCCATGCAGGTACACTCTCTTTGCTTTGCTAAGGCTCTCATCCCTGTTTCAGCCCTCCCAATAACAATATCCCTATGAACATGTCAATCACAGGGCTGTGCCTGGGCAAAGACTGGGAGAATGTGGGTTGGCATAAATGAAAACCATGCCAAGGAGCCCACAGGAAAAGGGTACAGGCAAGCACATGTCAGCCCTGGGGACATTGGCCTAGGTTTTTTCATGGGTGCAGAGTTAATCTGATAAACTCAATCAAGCTCTTTTAGAAACATGCACTCCCAAGGAGTACAGATCAGGAATAATTTAATTTCAGCCTAAAGTAAGGAGATAAATTAGAATCAAGCCCTTAAAAAATCCTATTTCTCTTCATTCACATCAAAGAAGATTATCTAAGGTGTAAGCATCTGAGGTGTACTCAGACCCTCACTATTAAGTGACATTATTCCTACTCTGAGGCATCTGATTCTAACTGTATGATTCAAAAGCCTGTAATTGCAGGAGTGGCTGCAATGCTGAGGACTATGGACTGTCTCAGTTTACTTACCAGCAGTTGAAGTTAGGAATGATTATATCCTTCTGCAGCATCCAGCTATAATAAAGATTAGTTAGTGAATGTGCCCAACAATAGTTTTGCTGAGAAAAGAGGTTATTAATCAAGCTGGATACTCCAACCAATTCTCTCTATTGTGTTTCAGCTGTAGGAAAGCACATCAAGCAACAAAAGGCAGGGGAGCTGCAGACATGCCATCAGAAACTCCCAGTAATGTTTACTCTACATGCCATGGCAACCAAGTTATTTTAGCCGTGCCTAGCCCTCCTGTGTGCTCTGTTTCACAGGCTTACTTTGCCACCAGTTTTGGATTGCCAGGTTTCAGGGTCCTGCCTCTAAGGGAAGGCATCCACCCTTTCCAGCCTGACCTCTCCCATCCCATCTTCCTAATGAACCCATCCATCTTTGCCTGGTAACAATTCAAGCATGTCAGTTCTTTGAATGGGAGGAAATATCTTCAAAATATTTAGGAGTTTCAAAGTATTAGGATGTCTTTGCTGAGCTAACAAATACCCAGATGATTTAACAAAAAAAAATCCCAAACCACCCAAAACCCAAAACAAATCACAAAGAAAAGAACCCCCCCTCAAAACAACAATGACAAAAAGCCCGAATCAACAACAAAAAATCTTCCCTCCAAAAAAATCCCAAAAACCACCAACAAACAAAAGAGAGGAAAAGGAAATGCACATATGCAGTGAGTGATGCCTCCAATTTTTTTACATCTTTGAGTAGAAATGAGAATAATTTATATTCTCATTTTAATTCCAATTAAGAATTATTCTAGAATAATTTTTGAAGTGGAAAAAGCAAGGAATCCTCAAAATAAATTTATGGAATATTTCTGTTAGGGGGAGGCAGGAACCCATCCTTGTGTGCCTCTTGCCACATGTCACCCATAAGCATGGGAAAGGTGACAACAGTTGGGAGGAGAGGCAGAGGCATTACATTTTTCAAGTCCTCTGAAAGGTCCAGTTGCTCCAATTTGGGAGGGAGTTCACTCATGACTATTCACAGAATGCTACCACTTGTGCTGTGAGGATTTGCCTGCCATTTCAGAAAAGTGCATCAGTCAGAAAGCAAAGGAGAAACAGGCCTGGTGTAAACTGAATAAATTTTTTTTAATGTCTTCACTGGGGAAAGGCAGAAAAAAGACAGATGGCTGCTTTCAGGTGATACAAGAAGACTTTGCATATAAAGTAATTTGTAAAGGTTTCTTAGCACCACTGGCTAAAGTAGTTAGATAAAAATTATTCAGTGTTTTGTTTTGAGCATGCCACAACTCTCCATGAGATTCAGGTTTTTCAAAAAAAAGGAGTCCTAACTATAGTCACCACAAAATAAATTCATACTTCAGTAGGTTTCTTACACTGCCAATGAAACTTCTGTGCCAAGAATTCCCTTCTGAGGGACTTCTAATACACTGCATTACTAAAAAGAGACATTTTCCTCTGCAGGATGATGTGTTTCAACAAACTGAAAAACATGAATCTAAAATACTTATTTTCATACAAGAGTAACCTGATGGCTCAGAAGAAAAAGTGATTTTTCTGTGTCTTAAAATGCTGTAGGACTCTGTGAAGCTTACTAATATATTTGAAACCATAAAAAAAAAAGACAAAACTCTATTAAATAATGTTCAGGCTAAAAATACCTTTTTATTATCCAGTACTTGTAGAAAGGAGGAACGTAAATGGATAATTTTTTTATCTGCTCATTATTATTGCTGCTGTTGTTTTTATTGCTGTTACTGCTGTATTATTTCAGAGTCTATTTTAAACCCCAGTCAAGGCTGAAGTTTCACTTTAATTTTTATAAGTGATCCATAAAATCTACATAATAGATTACTGTCGCTGCAATACATTAGAGTTTGCATGGAGGGAAAGTCTCTTCACATTGAATGTTTTTTGAAAGGACTGTGGAGGATGTTTAGGAAAAAAGTGTGAGCAAGCCTCCTGCTCCCATGGCACATCTCTGTGGCTGCACAGGCTCCAGCTGGGACAGCTTGTCAGGTAACACTTTCTTCTGAAGTTTTTCAGTCCTTAAAAAGGCTGTGTTTATTGTACAATTGTACTAAGGCAGGGAAATGGGATTTTCTCTGCCCATCTGAACAGACCCCGAGATATTTACAAGGACATGTAGTGATAGGAAAAAGGAGAATGGTTATAAACTGAAAGAGGGTAGCTTTAGACAAGATATTAGGAAGAAATCTTTCACTCTGAAAGTGGTGATACACTGGCAGAGGTTGCTCAGAGAAGTCATTGATTCCCCATCCCTGGAAGTGTTCCAAGGCCAGACTAAATGGGGTTTTGAGCAACCTGGTCTAGTGGAAGGTGGCAGGTGGAAGGTGTCCCTACCCATGGCAGTGGGGTTGGAACTGGATGATGTTTAAGGTCCTTTCCAACCCAAACCATGCCGTGATCCCATATTGGAGCCTGGGACTGCAGTCAGAGCGGGGCCTTCTCAAGGGCTTAACACCCTTTTGCATTGGCTATGGAATTCCTTTTCATCAGTGTATGTCTTTCAATGTGGGCTGCTGCCACACCGAGTCAGCGTGGGCCATTTCTCGTTTGAAGGATTTGTGGTGTGGTAGCAAAATTGCACAGGAGCAGGGAAAAGGGAGAAATGTGCCTGTCCTTGCTGGGCACACAGGGGTCAATACAGAGCTTGGACAGCTATGTGGAGGCAGAAAGCTCTCAGACACTGGGGCATAGGCAGCCACTTCAGTGCATATTATTTACCCAAAAGTGTTACCTTAGAGAACTTAGTCCATGAGTCTGTTTCTCTCTGTGGGAGCCAGATCAGAGCAAAGCAGAACTAAGCAAACCAAACTGCTTGGCTCCTTCCTTGCTGCCAAGCCTTTGATGCCAATGCACTGAATGCTTTGCATTCTCCAATGAGAGGTTACAGAAAACCAAATTACCCTCATTCAGAGATAGGTCAGGGCCATGGCTGTGTTACAGCCCTTCAGTCTCCATGTCAAGAAAAACAAAGAGGGAAAAAGAAAAACTTCATTCCAAAACATCATGGCTCTGATGCCAATATTTCAAGTGGGAGCATACAGCAAGGCCAGTTTTATTTCATGTTCAGCCTTAGGCCACATAAAAACCCTCACCCCTAGGTCTATGAGATGAGCTCAGCTGGTCAGAGCATGGTGCTAATAAGACCAGGGTTGGGGGTTCAATCCCTGTATAAGCCATCTACTTAAGATTTGGACTCAGTGATCCTTGTGGGTCCCTTCCAACTCAGAATATTCTGTGAATCTTTTACATAAAAGCCCAAAATCCCTTTTAATCTTCATGAACACTTCTCTGACACAGGTGACCAACATTTCCTGTTCCTAGGTGGAAAAGCTATAGTATGGAGATTAATCCCTAACCATGCAGACAGAGTGAAGTAAGATTAAAATTGCAGGTATTTTGCCAGCCTACCCATCTCTGAAGTGTAGAATCTCTGGGTTTACCTACTGCCATGAGCCTGAATATTTTCATCTTTGTTTACCTCCTAAGGGTGACAAATACAGACTGTATGATGTGTCTGAATGAGGATTTGTATGCTTTACTTCCAAGCTGATAGAAAGGCCTCCATGGCACTTTCTTCTCTTGCTTGCAACACCCAGATGTCCCTCCTTTTGGTTTGCATCAAAAGCTGCCAGAAACCTTGAGACAGATTGAGAGACCCTTGGTGACTTGGTAAGGCTGGAGATCAGCCTGCTCTGGAGGTGAATCCCACCTGCAGCCACAGAGCCTCCATGGAGACAGGACATGCCCTGCCACAGCCACACAAACCTGGTCTCACCATACTCCAAAGTATGGTGGAGAGTCCCTGGTCCTCATCCAGCACAGACACAGGCATGGCCACTAAAGGAATTGTTACTGCTTTCTTGCCTAACAAGGAATAGAAAAGAAACAAAAACTGAAGTGATAAGAATTGTACATCTGAGGTTTTAAAAACTTGCTCTTGACACAGCTTCAGCAAATTCATGTTGGACACACACGAGTATTCCCTGAAAAACGCAGAAAAAATATTTAGAGCACAGCCCAGTGTTCATCTGGTATATGGAAATGTTTGACAGACAACAGTATCAGATCCTTCTGGTTTTACTGTAAGTCCTTGGCAATGCTGCCATTGTTTGAAATATTGCTTGTGTCCTAATAAAAGAGCCGTAAGTAATGACTGTCCCTACTCCAGCCATTGTTAAAGATGTTTATTTTTCAGTCCCTTGGACACTATCCACAGGACAGACACCAAAAGCTCACTGTTCACAGATACACCTCCAGGCTCTATTCAGGTCCTCAGTTTCTGTGTGTGTCTCCTTCTCATCACCAGGCCTCTTGCATTTTCTTTCCACCCTGGATGTCCAGGCAGTTTCTGACAGCGAAGAAACACCATGTCCAGTCTGATGATGAAACTCTGCTGACCTGGGAGTGTTCACATTAACTGTGACACAGAAAGTACTCATGAAAATGACCATGAATCCATTTCTGGCAATCTGGGTAACACCACAGGCACAGTGTTCACTCTTCATAAAGATGATATGTTGGGTATGACCCTTACAAGACCCAGAGGCAAAGAAAAATGACCAACAATGCTGAAGCAGGGTTACTTAAACATATCAGCTAGGATGGATCAGAGAGACTTATCTCCACTTGGGAACCAGCCACCTGGAACCAGAACTGTATGGACCTGTCTCTTACTCTCCTATTTTTTTTTCTCTCATGTTCACATGGGACAAATAAGTCTATAATGTTGAGCAATAAAGTTTTGCTCTGTTTGAAACCTGGGTAGACCAGAGATGGGATATAGTGACACCTGAATTGCAGTAAATTCTGAGCAAAAACATGTCCAAGAAAGAGTTGACAGTGAGTGAGGGGAAGGGCAAAGAATCCCAGTCCTTGTATTTGCTGGCAGCTGAAAAGGCAGCAGACGTCTTCATAAAACAGCTTTGCCCCTCCTGGGCTGACATGGTGCTGTCAGATTGAAAGGGCACGAATGCCAACTGTGCTGCCTGACATGCTTCAGTGGGGAGAAATGCTGCAGCCTGTGTTTGGCAGCATGATTTGCTGTCAGAGAATTTCGTAGCCTTGGGGTGCAATTACCAAAAGCTCTGGCGCCTGCCGTGTTCAATCTGTGCTTTGGTACCATCGATGGCTGGGTACCCCAGGAGCACCCAGCAAACACAGGAGGATGACAGCATGTGGAAACCATCCCACCCCATGCAGAGCCAGCACTGGGATGTGGACTTGGTGCAGGGAACATGGAGCAGGCCGTGGAAGCAGTGGGCCACGTTTGGCCCAGGTGGCTGCTAAGCCTCACCAGCTGCATGCACAACTGGGACAGAGGGAATGAATAATGAATGTGTGCAACAAGGCCAGCTTGAAGGTAAAAGAGTAATGGGAGGACAGAATGGGGTCTGGCAATCTTCCAAGGGAAGAGGTTTTAATCTGTGGGGTTTGTTTTATTTGAAGGCCTCTGATCCTCAGGCAAGAAACAGATAAAGGGTCTGCAAGGTTTCATATGTGTACTGTGCACAAGGGGCAAGATGTCACCCCATCCATCTGTACTGGTCTTGTCAGGAATAGAGCTAATTTTCTTTTTAGTAGCTGGTGTGGTGCTGAGTTTTGGGTTTTGCATGAAAACAATGTTGGTAGCATGCTGGTATTTTGGTTGCTGCTGAGCAGTGCTCACCCTAAGCCAAGGACATCTCAGTGTCCCATGCTCTGCCATTGGCCAGGTGCACAAGAGGCTGGGAGGGAGCATGGCCAGGACAGGTGATCCAAACTGGCCATAAAGACATTCCATACCTTAGAATGTTGTGCCTAATATACAAACTGGGGGAGCTGTTGGGAAAGGGCTGATTGCTACTCAGGGTCTGACTGGGCATTGGTAGGCAATTTTACTGTACATTACTTGTCTTTTGGAGTTTATTCCTTTCTCTTTCTCTCTCTCCTTCTCATCATCATCATCAACAACCTCAATGTCATTTTTTATACTTTATTTCAATTACTAAACTGTTCTTATCTCAAGCCATGAGTTTTACCTTTTTCCAGTTCTCATCCCCCATCCCACCAGGGTAGGGGCAGAAGAGTGAGCAAGCATCTGGTGGCACTTGGCTAAACCACACAATTCCAGCTGCTGGGCTCACAGATTTGGTTCCTGCTGCCCACCATCAGAGTGAACAAGCTTTGAAGTGAGAATTGTGCTTGCCCTAAACAGGGAAATCACTGAGTTGTAGCTACAACCTGAGGCTTGTCAAAGGATCTCTGCTTTAAGCTGCTCAGATGCAGCTGATCCACTGAGGTCCTATCAGCTAACTTGGCCTTTTTCATGTGCAAGCACTCCCAGGAATACATGAAGAAAATGCTGCAAATGAAACTTTGCTTTCTTTTACATTCTGCAAGGAGGACTCAGGATAAAGCTAATTCCACTCTGTCTCGTGTTCAGGTTCTCAGTTCCATTGTGCACAATTCTAGGGCTGCTTAAAAGCACTCGGTAAATTACATATCAGAATATGTGTCAGATATTTTTTAATCTGAGAGCCTGGGAAATGGATGCAAAACAAAAATAAAAAAAACTCCCAAGCATGTAGTTGAGTTTGCTTACTTATGAAATCTCAGTGGAATATTTTTCTCTGTAGTCTATGAGGAGAAAAAAATATGGGAACTGATGATCTTTTTTTTTTTTAGACTTCTTTTAGTGAAAAAATTCTTCACTGATGAGTGATGTTACTAAATATAAATGCTGATCTCTACAGTGGCCATATTAGCAGATTGCTACATTTTATGAGGCAAATGTGTCTGCACAGAGCTGCAAAGAGCAGAAGATAATGAAAACTTTGGAATCAGATAGAGGTGACCAGCAGGACCATGAGTCAGTATGTGGAGTCAAAGCCAGCACAATCTGGAGGAACCAAAACAAACTCTGCAATAATTTTGGAAGGGGAAGTCTGGCAAGCATAGCTTTACCTGGGCAACATGAAATACAGCAGATGGGAAGATCCTGAGGGGGAGAGAAACTCAAAGGTGGGAAATTAAGCCTCATAGTCCTTGGCAGTCCACCAGGAAGTTGAGAAAACTCAACTGAAACTGTACCACAATGGCAGCAGCTTCCCTCCTGCCCCAAACACACGTTCCAAAAGCGTGCCCTGAGCCAATGAAGCAATGTGTGGAGACACGAGGGACCAGATTCAGTGGACTAGTAGCTGCATGTTTTTCACAGATCTTGCTGGGGGCTGTGGCGTACCGCCAGCCTTCTCCTCTTTGGCACTGGAAAGCTTCTACCCAAGAGGAGACCTGCTCAGACTCAGACTACCCACACAAGTTGCCAGCAGATAGGCAGAATGGTCCTTGCACAGCTGACTGGTTGCTTGCAGGACAAAGCTGTTGGCTGTCCTGGTTTAGGGCAAATTTGGGAGAGAATTTCCAAAGGAGAGCCCCTCCAGAAAGCAAACCCACATGGCCCCTCCCCCCAACCGGTTCGGGAAGAATTCCTCAGAGAGGAATGGAAAGAACCTGTTTATTTAACAGGCACAGCTCCCCCCAGCACACAAAATGAACAATACCGGATGACGCCACTCTTTCACTGCTCTGAAATAGGTGACAAATTCAGAAAGTCTCTCTTGGAGGCGGTTGCTCTGTTCTTAGTCCCTCTGGCGCTGGGGCAGCTGCTGCAGCCACAGGGTGCAAACTCTCGGTGTTCCCAGGTCCCAGTCTGGAGCAGGTTCGAGTAGGTCCAAAAAAAGAAAGGAGAAACAGTCCAGGAAGAAATTTGGACTGTTTAGCTAAACTAGCTAATGAGCAGAAGCAAGACTGAGAGCAAAGCAAAAGCAAAAGCAAAAAAGCAAAAGCAGCACTATGTAATGCCCCGTCTCTGTGTCCTGCCAGCCGTGGGGGAGCGGCTGATAAGAAACCCAAACAAAACTTTCACTGTTCAGAGCCAGTCTTGAAGGCACAGAACATAATATCCAGCATAAACAGAACACATGAATGGGGATACAAGCATCATAACATCACCCTAGGACATTGGTTTGGAGGGGCCATTTTGTCTTACAGCTTCTGGAAGGCGTAAGTGTGAGTGAATGGGTATTTCTACACTTGGTCATTCTCTCAGCTGGCTTCCTCAGTCAGGATAGGCTGAGATCTAAGCTAAAAGCAAAACTTTGTTAAGAATGGGCAGGTAAGAGTTACAGAACTGGGGGAGTCATCACGGTTCAGGGATGAATAAAACATAAATGCATGCAGAACACCACCTGAATGTGTATTGAAAACCAGGGTTCTGGGAAGGGAAGATAGGTAGAACAGTATCCATCCCTGGCAGGCATCCAAAGCATCCAAGATAGTCAGCTTGCTCATTGTGGCTTTGACCAGTGAAAAGGTGGTGAAAGAAAACAGCCACCAGAGTCACCTGCTCCCCTGCATCACCTTGCTTCAGTTTCTTCCCTGTACTGTGAGCTAAGGGCAAGGAACTCAATCAAAGTTACCATGAAAAGAAAATCAAGAAGAGGGTAGAACAAACTGACTGAAGGAAGGAGAGTTATTAACATGCAAATCAATGTAGATAAGTCAGGGGGCAAGGGGAATCTGAGTTTAATTCATTTAACAGCACGGATATGTGCAGACCAGAGCTGACAAGAATTTAAACAAAGATAATGCCCATGTGTTATGTGTGTTCATGTGCTTCGCAATGGCAACAGGGGACAGTGAAAGAATATATATCCCTGTGGGCTGTAACATTTGCTAAAATGACTTTTCTCAACACCTTTGAGTGGCCAATCCTGCACACATAGGCATTCTGCCAGTCCACCCAGAACTCTAGTTCACAGCATCAGAAAAATGCCCAGCAGATTTCTTAGAAGGAAGGTTTATGGTAACTACTTCCAGTTAAGAACACTTAAACTGCATTTATTTGCTAAGTAATGTTGACTTCCTGATTTTTATGTGTAAGAGCTTTTGTTTCAAAGGCAAACCATAAAAGAATATTCCCCAGCCTTTTTTCTCAGCAACCTAAGCAATACAGCACTCTAAATCTGTCATTGGCTGAGGTGGGGATATTTTTTCTGAAACCTGCTGTTAAAATATTGGCAGTACAAGTCTGCTTTAACATTACTGATTCCAAACAAAAGGAGACACAGACATGAGAAGATTAAAAGACTAAAAACAGGAGCATATTTTGATTTCCTGGAGAACACAAGATATGCAAGAGTTCTGTTTGCAGAGGACTGGCAGGATGAGAAATTGCCAAACCAGGAGCAGCTGTCATAGCAACCACATCCAGGAAGAGAAGTGGTGTCAAGCCAGACATCACCTGGAAGGAAATTTCCCTCCTCTGAGGAACATTGTAATAGAAGGAAAACTTTAGAAGCTGTTGGTCAAGGCATGTTCATAAGACCTGGAAGATGCAGGTGAAGACCCCACCAGAAAGCAGCGATGCTTCACGGAAAAGGCAGTTGTTTGATAGAGCCTCGTTCATAGGTCTGTTTCTGCCTTTGGCTTGCACAGGCAGCTCTTGGCAGTATTACATGAGTGCTTCTTTTTCCCTGTCTCTCAAATGGGGAGAGCCACTAGGCACCTTCTCGAAGTCCATTGAGACCTGCCAATGGAAAAATTCTGCATTTGATGACATGAGTGCCAAGAAAGATGCTTGGGCTTCATTAATGACATTTATTCAGTGGGTTCCTCTGCCTCCCTTGTGGGATCCTTTTGCATGGTGCCAGGGTGTACCAATGCTAAGAGCTGCTCAGTGAGGTAGGTTGCCTTGCTGCACATCCTCTGACCCCTGTGTGAAGGCATAGGGCTTTTCTAGAGCCCAGGCAGAGCTGCTTTCAGCATGGACTGCCTGGGCTAGGTGAGACAGAAGGAAAGCCATGGTGAACCAGACCCAGCAGAGTCCCATGCCCTGTAAAGGTGCAGGGCAGGAGCTGGGTGGCTCTGGTGACACATGCAGCAGTGAAAAGGGTGACATCATGTTCTCCAGGTGGGAGACAGCCTCTGGTAGGCACACCTGGCTACCCTGGGACCAAAACCATCCCCAGATCAGCCTGCCTCTCCAGCTCCAGCTGTGCAAGGTCTCACCTTTGTGCACATTTCCCCAACTATGCTAGTAAGGTGTGTGTAGATCCTGATACCCTGGGGCTTCTATCAGTCTCTGCTCACTTTCAGTTTTTCATGCTCTGGAATGCCAAGGCTAGTTTATCTCAGTTCTCAGAGTACACATGCCCAAGGCCATGAGCCACTACTCAGAGGAGACTCAATATTGTTCATTTAGTGATTTTAATTTAGCATAGCTGAATGTATAAGATATATTGATATGATAAATTTGTTGCTTCCCTCTAAGTTCAGCCCTTTTGTGCTGAACTGTAGGATGCTAAGAATAAGTGGGTACTTTGTCAGCAGCAGTAGCACTTCAGAAGACAGTCCAATTTTCTTCTTGCCTCCCTCAGGTTGCTCCTCCATTGCTAAAGCTCCCCTGCATGTCCCTTCATCGTTCAGCTATTTTTAGATGCCCTTCTCCACAGGCAGTTGATCCACAAATCAAAACAAGCTATGGAATTTCCCAGTGTTATGGAGATTTTTGGAGGTTTAGTCCTGAACTGAGATCAGACGACACTCAGGAATTCCTTGATTTTTTTCGTTAGACATGGCTCACAAGACAGAGCCCATGCTGTGCCTATAATCCAAAGCCTCCTTAAGAAACCTCAAGTTCTGTCAGTTCCCAGAAAAGAAACATCCACAGGCTGTAGGAATAATAATGCAATGTGGCCTATCATTCAAAAGCCAGCTCTCATATTCTGTGCAAAAGGCATAGGTTCCTACCAGATTCTAGATTTTATATTGGTAAAGTCAACAGCTACATCCTCGAAGCATTGGAGGAGCATATTTAACATGTTTGTGGCCATTTTCTGTTTAACTTGTACTAATTTTTAACACAGAAGTGTACTAAGAAGCCAAAAGATAACAGGGAACTGACATAGCTGACAATGTGGGAAAGTTGCTTCTATATCCTTCTGCTACTTGAGGTGACATGGTTTCCCTACAAAACAAATGGCTTATCACAGATTCTATTATTCAGGAGACAGTAAACAGTTGCCACAATGCATGCCTCTTAGGCATTAAAAAGGTCTTCAGGACATTTGTCAGCCTTACTTGATTTTTGAAGGGGAGGGCGGGATTTTTTTATACAATTAAGCCTGAGCAACATAGGAGTGTTTCTTTTTGCTAGAGGTAAGTAGGCAGGAAAGAAAATACTGCTAATATGGCAAATGTTTCCACCCTATTGGCAGGATGACATATTTTCATGGTGTCCTGAAGCTCAGCTGGCAGTCAGGGCAGTTAGGGTGGCAGTCAGAGTCCAAGGCTATCACCTTTCCATTCAGCTGTTGTCAGAAATGGTATACAAATTGTGCAGAAAAGTTATCAATCACTTTTTTTATTTGCTCATCTTATACGTTCAGTGGTCTACAGTCACCAGGTGTCAGGTACCCTGGCCTCTCTTTGGGCCCATGATGCAAAGGAGAAAAAGAAGATCTCCAGTTTATCACTGCTCCTGAGATCTCTCCCCAGCCACAGTGTGGTAGCTGCTTAAAGTATCAGCATGAGGGAGCAATACCTGTGCTCCTTAAAACACTGGACAGCTTAAAACCACCTGCCCCAGAAGCTGGGTTGTGAATTGCTGCATAGCTCAAGCAATGTATTTAGGGTCTGTCAGCACCTTCGCTCTGCATTGCCACGAAAGGAAATAAATGTTCAGATTGACTGAAATGGCTCCAAGCAGCTCAGAACATTTTGTAATTGTGCTGAGGCAGCTCTGAATGGTCCTGCTGTCTGAGAGACAATGAAAAAGGAACAGCAGGCTTTGCTCTAAGTACATTTACTTCTTGACTGTTGAAATCATCTGTCTGAACAAGGTTCAGGCAGCAATGTTTCCTAATTATGTAGGCCAGTGAAGTACCCAGCACTGAGTGCTGCATTCACAGGAGTTTTACTCTGGCTCCCAAAGGAAGCTGCATATGAAATAGGTTGCTGAATCTTTTGTAAAAAGCATTTGCCTTTTTAAAAAAAAAGGGTCCTGAAATGTCCAGGTACAGAGTGACAGAATACCACCTAATACAGTGCCTTCCACCAGGAAGATCAATGTATTGTAGGAGTAAAAAATGGAGAGGAAGGAAGAAGGGAGAAGTGCAAGGCTTAATAAGCATTTAATTAGACCTCAATCTTCCTAATATTGGATAAACTGGAAACAAAACCACATCTATTATCTGGAACAGACATTACTGAAAATCCGACTATCAACACTGCTGATGTACATTTGGAATTTCTATACCGTTATTTTCATTCAAGTGTCTAAATTTTCACACCAAAATTGCTTCAAAAAAAGTTTTCAGCTTATATTACTTGCTGACAGATATCATTTTTCTTTTATCTAGTCATCTGTTTTTATCTGTCATCAGCTTTTATCTAGTCATCTGTTAGGTCTCTGATTGCTGGTTTCATAGCTGCAAGTTAAGCATAGCTACAAGCTACAAGCATAGCATACACTGCAAGTCACAGGTCACACAAAATCAGCTCCTGGAAAGGTATGCTTCAGTAATCTTACTCCATTAGCTAAAATATCATTCAGATCCTCCTTGAGAGTCAGGCTGGCCCAGAAATCTGCCCTATAAGTCACATTCCTTGATATTGACAGTATGAGCAGGGGTACCAACAGACTGAGGAGCCATGAAACTGCTCACCAGTACATGACAAACACAGAGTAACTCTTCAGAGAGAGATGAATACCACTGCTACACATAGTCAGCAAATGCAGATTGATTAATATTTCATTGCAGAGCTAAACACTTAATGTTATTCCTCTTTGAAATGTCACTGCGCATCTGGGCATGGCTGCCTTTACTTTCTACGTGCTATTTCTGAAAAGTTAAGTTCTTCCCTCTTACCACAAATGGGTCTGTTCCCCACAGTGTGACTCCTCCTAGTATTGTTGCCCCAGAACTTAAAAAAAAATAGAATAGACATTAGTAATAACAACTATTAGGTCACTGTTGTTCAATGGTCTTCAAGAGAGTGGGGTGTAAGAAATGCTCTGGAAATTAAACACTTAAACTAATGGATTATCCCACAACAAGGTACTCTGAGCAGTTAGTGAGAAACAGCTTGAAACCTTCCAGAAGTGACAGCCATGCCATGCAGCAGCAAGCTGTAGCAGAGGTCTGGGGAGTGTGATGTGGAGAGCAGCAGCAGATAACCCTGCTCACAAAGCATGCCTTTGAGTGGGGGCATTTCCTACAGTGGCTGTCAGGCACAGGGATCTGCTGAAGCCAACAGGAGGGACAGGGGGAAGCAGCTTCCACAAGCTCTGATCTTAGACAGAGAGACAGGTAGGTGTAGTAAGGCACTCTAATGTCTCTTTAATTTCTGTGTGCACCATAATTAGGTATTAATCCCAGAAGTGTAGAAAACAAATGATATGTTGACAGCTACTTGAAAACAAATATCTCACACTGCAATTCTTAATATAGCCACAGAGCTCCAGGCAAGAAGCACTTCATCATTTCAAATATACTATCCTAATTCTAGCTTGGGTTTTAATTGAGATTTCTTTTCCCTACCAAAAGATACCACCACTGAGTGAAAGAAATTCCTTTACTCCTGCTGTACGGTGGAGCTGCTTTACTTTAGGGTAAGACTTGGGCCCTACTGATAAATCAGGATATATTTTTCCTAGGTGCTGGTCAAATAGAAAGCTCACTGACACTGTTGTTGCTATAACATGGAAGACAATAATCCAAATGCTTTAAATGGAGAGTTACTGAGCTACAGTAAGTCACAGTAAGGAGCATCTGCTACCACCCTGTAGTGGGGTAATCAGTAAACCCCCCAGTACAGGGCCATATTTCTACTTTCTATTTGTTATCATTTCCATTTGGCAGTAGAAAGAGTCCCCTTGGACCCACCCAGTCTAGTAATATCAGCAAAGAACTGCAGCCTGACATCAATAGCAGAATTTACCTCATATCTTTTGAAAAGTTCATTATATTTATTAATCCATTTTGCTTTTTCTTGTTCTGGAACAGGCAAGATAAGGATACACAGCTGGCTTCCTTTGCAAAAAAAAGATGCTTTATTATCCAAATACAGCAGTTTGTTTATCTGAATAATAAGTACAAAGCATTATTTTATTAAGAGCTTCTGATATTTGAAAACATAACGCCTAAATAAACACTAATTGCCAATATTACATGTCACATAGATTTTGCTTTTGTAGACTCTTGTTTTAGTTAATTCTCAGATCACAAGAAACATTTAGATAAGTACAAAACCAAGAAGATATAGGGATTTTTTGTTTATAAAATGTGTGTCTGTATGTTTTCCATAGGAAAAAAGATGGATACTTTACCAAAACATAATATAAAGCCAGATAAAGAATAGCTACTGCATTTTTCCTATTGAATCATGCCTGATTTAAGTCAGTGGACTATTTGCCATAGGTTTCTATAATTTTTGGACCAGGGTCATAACGTTTGGCCCACACCTATTGAAATGAATGAAATCCTTAACAGGGAACAAAGTATTCACATTAAGTATTCACATTCACTTTAGCAGGGAAAGCTAAAGCTTTATCCCATGCTGTCATAAGCCCAAAGTTTTGAAAAGTGGTCACAACTGGCAGAGGTTTAGGGAACAAGAGAAAATTCTTGGGCTTAGCAGCAGAGTAATTTGTAGAAAATCACCCACACCTGTGTAGAAATTGGCTGCTCATTACTTGATGAAATGAGGTTCTTTGGTGATGAGCTAGAGCAGAAGTGCTTCACACCATGACTGTTTACAAGCCAAACAAATGCACTTTATTTCTTTATTAAATGTACTTAAATACTGATTCTGCTGGCTGATATGAGGATAACCAAAGCTACCTCTAGCTCCTGGAGAATGAAAAGAGGATGAAGAAATTCATGCATGCGTAGCAGGGCTCCATGCAGTTGGCAAATGCACATGGAGCACACAAAACACCTTGGCTTCAGTTCTGAAGTTGGTACTGGTGCAGAGGTCTCACACAAGGGCTGCTGCAGGAGCTGTGCACAGGGGACTGCCTTTGAGAGGGACAGGCTAGATGGGAGCACTCTTTGTCCTTAATGTGCTCTCTTGGGACCCCACACACTGGCTTCCATGTGTGCCCTGTGAGAAAAATGTCTGTAAAGTTGCCTGAATGGCCACAGACTCAGGGACTCACTCCTTGGGCTGCAGACAGGAGCATTCCATGGTGACAGCAAACTTTCCTCCCATCCCCAAGGCACGAGCAGCTTTCTGACTGTTAACACAGACCTGCCTTTGGCTTTGGCTGAGATGGGGCTTTTCTGTGCCCTAGCATTGCCCCCAAGCCAAACTGATGTATTGCCCCTGGGGAGACAATCAGCCTTGGTGCATGTTTACAGATGATTGTGCATCTGGTGACGGTCAGTATGGGCCACAGCACCCACTGAGGAGCTATTTGAGGGTCATGAGATGTCCCAGTGGGATGGAAGATGCTCAGAGCAGAGTTACCTATAGTTCATTTGCTCTTAGACAGCCAGGAAATCAGGCAGCAATGCTCTGGGCCCTGGTGATGTAGATATATATAAAATGAAGCTGTGCCATATGTTCCTTTCAGAATTCCTATCATTTTCCATTTACCTAATTTAATATGCTTGGCATAACATAGAATATGTACCCAACATACTGACATTCACAGCAGATACTTCTAGCAGACTAAAAGGTCTCAAAATTGTCCACAGAAGGAGTCAGAGCCTGTCTTTACTCAGCTAAAATATCAATTTAAATTTCAATGAACATTCTGTTTCTTGGTGAAGAACACGAAAAAGGCCATCTATTTATATGTTAGCCTAATAACCATCCTTCTGTCACTAAGACAAGTGAGCTTGAAACTGTTTCAAAATTTTCCTTTTTTTTCTCTGATCCATCATTATTTCAAGAATAATAATAAAAACACTTAATACTCAAAAGCATATATTTAAAATCCTGTCTTCTTAAGGGATTACACTTAAATGTCACTTCTAAAAAAAGACATATCTAATTTCACCATTGTCTCTCTGAAAGGTTAAGTATGTAGAGAAAAATTAATGCTTATGTTGATGTACAGATTATCTGTCTTGTCAGTCAGTTTGATATTTTTCACAGACTATTTCAATGAATGACAGATAAATTGCAGTTACAACTGATTTCTGGATTTTCCCTCAAGAAAAAGGAAATAGAGGGGTTAAATTGCCTCAGGAGTTATAATTTCAAAACATTTTTAAGGGCTGGGGATTTTTGTCATAGACATATATTTGTGTTTTGGGGAGAGAGCTAACTCTAAGGCATATAGTAAAAATTTGATGTTAATATTGTTGTCCTGAAAAGCAATTACTTTTTTGATAGGAATAGCTTAATGCTCTCTAAAACTCCAGACAGGCCTTCACATGCCTCATATTTATGCAGACATGACTGACTTAATGCTTGAACGACACAATTTGCATTTTTCTCTCAGGAAATACTGTGTTAGTGCTCAGGACTGGAGTCTGGAGTCTGGCAGTGCACATTAAGATGCATAGGGAAAGTCCCCAGCTCTCTGGGATTTGGGTGGGGGAATGTTCTCCCACAGTCACTCCCAAAGACTAAGCTTATGTAAATAAAGTTGCATCAAGTCCTTCCACCTCCACTTGCCCTACTCCAGCTTCATATATGAAGTGCCTTTCCAGACAGATTATATTTATTCCAAACTAGCCCTTCTGACTCACTGTGATGTATTGACTGGATTTGTGACCAAGGGAAGAGCAGTGGATGTTTGCAAGGATTTTAGCAAGGCTTTTGACACAGGCTCCCATGTTCTTTGCACCAAATTTGGGCTAATATGGTCTGGATGGGGAGGGTAAAGCCTGATTAGATGATGAGGCTCAGAGGGTCGTGTTTCCTGTTTGGACCTGGATGCCTGCAGTGAGTGGGGTATCCGCATGTCTATTCTGGAACCTCTCCTGTCCAATGGCTTTGCCAGTGGAGGAGTGTGTTCTCACCAAGTTTTCACATGACACCAAGCTGGGGGGATCAGGCAATATGTTGAGGTGTAGGGCTGCCAGCCATAGGGCTGAGACAGTCTGCAGGAATGGCACAACAGGAACCTTATGAAATTCAACCAGGAGAAATGCCAAGTCTTGCACAGGTGAAGGAACAGGGCCCTGCAGTGATGTAGGCCAGGACTTATTGAGCCTGGTGAAAGGATGGCTGTGGGGGCACACAATAACCCAAGAGAAGCCACCCACACCCATGGGGAGGTGGCAGGAGATGGAGGTGAGCTCTTCTCAATTATTCTCAGTGGGAGGATGAGAGACAGTCTTCATTAATTGAAAAAAGTGATCAATTATAAGGAAAAGTCATTCCCTCTTGGGACAGTCAGGCAGTGGCACAGGCTGCTCAGAGATGATCTCCATCCTAGGAGGTTTTCAAAATTGGGTGAGATAAACTCCTAGGCAACATATTGTAGCCTTATGACTGACCCTGCCTTGGGTAGGAGGTTGGACCACAGATCTTCTGAGGTTATTTCCTACCTGAATTATCCTGTTGTCCTAAAACAGCTTCTGATAATGAACAGTAGTCTGCAATTATAGGACTTTTTTTCTACATATATATAGCTCCTGTATTAGTTGAGAGTGGCAGAGGAAACTTGAAGTTCCCAGAGTATTTTTTGGAAGTGGACTAAGACCTCTGGGTGGTCTGGAACACAGGAAGTGTATAATCACCCAAAGAATGAAATTTTGCAATAAATTTTGAAATGTGCTTGTTGGGGGGAAACTGCTTAAACAGTTCTAAAATACAGCTTGATAAATTTATGAACAGGATTATGGAATACAATAGCCAGCAATGGCAGGGAAAAAATTCAGTGTCCTAGGACTGTGTGCAAGCTTATCTCTTTTGTTTAGACAAATGCAAGGCCAAGCTCTTCATCTTCAAGAATAAATAAATGGAAAATTAAACATGGTAAATACTGTAAATATTTCATTGACACTCCACACTGAGAAATCGAAAACAATCTTTTGCCAGTTCAGTTATTAGAGTTTGTAGCTGTGAGGCTTGATAACCATGATAATAAATGGTATTTATATTCTAGTGCAAAATGGATATCAGAACCAAAATGCACAAATAGGGACAAACCTAATTAGGCTGTGATTGCTTTATTCATATCACAGCAGCTGAAGGCTATATGATAAACAGCTTCAAAGCAGGTGCAGCATATGTCATGGGCTTGATTATTAAAAATTGACATTTTATTCAAGCCCAAATTTCAAAAAGGAGATTGTATACAAATTCAGTCATGCTATAATGGTATTGCATTGCAACAAAACCCTAATTTTCTTCATGAAGTAATTGTATAGTTCCAGTTTGTCATGACAAATCAAGCCTGAACCCAAGCATAGGAAGAATCTAAAAAAAGTCAAAGTGCTCTTCACAATGCATAATCCAGGATATAACCTTGCAAGAGTCAAATGTGGAATAGTAACACACATATTTATAGCCAGGTCACAGAAACTTTTTATAGCCAAGCACATTTTCAGTGGAAGGAAAGGCATGTTTCCACAGTAACCCACTGTACAAAGGCAGCATTTTTTGATTGAGATACACCTGCCAAAGATCTGACTGCAGTCAGGGGAGCCACAGTCAAAATGGTGTTTATATCTTCTTCAATTTTAATAAAGCAGCAATCCACAACTCTAACAGGTACATTTCATACTTACTGTGAGGACATATGGGGTGCTGCTGACCTGCAGCAGGGTTGGGTATGGTCCTGTGTGCTCATAAGAAGGGATGAGCCTTAAAACCTGGAATCTGGAGGGAAGAGCTCCTGCTTCTGCTGGTGCTGTGGGAAGACCATGTAGGGAGCCAAATCCCCAGAGCATGGTTGGTGTGCTCCTCAGCAGAAGTGCAGTCAGATGAGATGGGGATATTATGGGCTAATCTGGAAGCGTTAAGGTACAATTTTGTTTTCACTGCGCAGCACCATAAAGCAAATAAATAGTGCTTAGCCTATAATAAAACTCAATAAAATTCCATTGAGTGATATTAGGATTGATCACTGTAAGCTGACATTGCTATTTCCACATTCCTCTGAAATTCTGCCCCGTGCAATGTACAAAGCAATGGCATGATGCCAGATTTGTTCAGCTCTAAGTGTTATTAACCACCAGAATTGCAGCTGAAACATAGATGGTAACCTAAATATACTCAACAGAAACATAATACTGGGAAAACGGGATCAGAAAAACAAATTTGAAAGGGAATAACATTATTTTAGTTATGATTAAATAAATTGGTTATGAACTTATAAATTAAGTTCACATTGCTTTAAATAAAGAAAATAAAAGATTGATTTTTTAAGTTTTTTAGGTACAGTGCCAGTGTCCTGTGCAGAGAATGCTGCCTGGTAGGTATTTGATCAGAGCTACTGGTGTTAAGGAAGAAAAGGCTTATTTCAGTTGGCTGAATTGGGATATATAGTTTGTGTGAAATTCTGAGTCTGCAGCAGCCAAGACACAATGGGGAAAGTCTTGCTGAAATCCTTCAGGACACCTGACAGGAGCAGGAAAAAATGTGGAATATGCCAGAATGTCTCCAGTGGCAGTAGATGTCTCTCCTCAGGCAGTGTAACTGAACACTAAATGTGTCTGTGTTTTATGGGGTAAAAGGATACAGCATGGTTATAAAAGTCCTGAGTATTTCTGAGAATTTTTCCGGTGGAGAGTTGGGATAGGAACTGTTTCATCTACTGGCACAACCATACGTTGCAGGTATTGATCAAGGAAAAATTTATTTACAGAGATTTTTTCAAATACAAACATAAAATAGCACATATTATATATATATTTTACAAAAATGAATATTGAAATAATAAACATGGTACAGCACAATACAACATCAATGAGCTAAACATAACAGCAACAGAAATCTATGTCTGGAAGAAGTTTGCTGTTAGTTGTACATAACCAACAGAGCTCTACAGTACCGCGAGTGGAATTTCCAATGGACATGAAAATGTCCATTTACTGCATTTCATAAAAAGTACTATAGTAAGGGTACATATGCCAAGTAATTATTTTGCATTTTGTAATAATGCTGAAAACACAGAGTCTTAATAAAAGTTATATAGGGCTGAATAAGCAGTGGATAAATGTTTGGGGAAGAAAAATGTGTAGAGATTATACAAAATACTGATTAAGTGGCTTATTGGTCCGTTTATTAAGTTTAATGTCTAGATTAAAAAGTGTTGCAACACCAAGTCTTAAACCACCAGAGAGAAGTAAAAAAAAAAAAAAAAAAAAAAAAGGAGAGAAAACAAAAAGGAAAAGAAAGAAGAATCGCACCAAAAAAAAGTTTCCCCCTCTACTTATTTTGTGCCATGGTCAACATCTGTGCGTGCGTGCGTGTGTGCTTTCGGGAGCGCCGCACTGAGGGGCTGCCAGGCGCTACCCCAGCACGTGGGCGCTGCCCCCCCTCACCAGCCTGTCCAGTAATTGGTGCATGCAGAATTTCACCCTTTGCCAAAGCAGAGTTTTACTTGCTTATATTTTTTTGGAGCAGACCCTGAGCAGGCTCAGGTGAGAGAGCCGGTCCCTGCCCAGCCCGGCCGGGTGGCTTCGCACCTCCCTGCCACCCTGGGGCTGCCCGCCGTCCTGCTCCTGAGAGAAAGCACTTGAAAATTCCTTGTCCGTCGCTGTTGTCCAGCAGGCCTGGGCGAGCCTGGCAGGCCCCTGCCCGGGGCTGGCTCAGTAGGGGTATTGCTTCTGCTTCTTGCCCGAGAAGCAGGCGAGCCAGGTGCACACCAGCATGGCGGCCGCCGCGCCCCCGCCCGTGCAGTAGTAGGCCCAGCCGATGTGGCAGGTCCCTGCAAGGCAAACACAGGGACAAGGGTCAGCGTTAGATGGGGGGAAAGTGCCGTCGCCACCACCCTCCCCTTCTGCCTGCCCAGGAAAACACTTTTCTGAGATTTCAGCCCACTTGTGTGCCCATCTCCAACAGGGAATGCAGGACATAATTCAGGCTTTGCCACTGCAGTGCGGGAATTGGAAGCTGGATGTGGCTGAGAACTGCTGGGAGATCCTAACCCAGGGCCAGGGCGACCTGCTCACATCCCCTCACACAGGCATTGACCCTGACCATCCCCAAAGGAGAGCGGCATCAGGGGAAGACCTGTATGGGGGCTGCTGTGGAAATGGAAGCACAAAGCCTAGAAATAAAAAATTGACAAATTTCCCTACCCCTGCTTGAGGTCACAACCCATTACTGAAAAATTCACCCATCTTCTGTCTAATGAGCGTCACAATATGGCTTTCAATCAATTTAACGGCCTCAGCATCTTTATACAGTCAAACTCATCAACAGTAAATGGTGCTGGGGAATCCCATAGTGGACCATAAAGTGATTATTTCCCTTTCAGCACTGTGCCTGCAGTAGGGGAGTAGATCAGGAAAACAGCAGCTGCAGCAGGGAGGAAGCCTCTTTAGACATGTCCAAAAGCAAGGAGATGGCTGTTGCTACTCCTCAGGATTTCACTCCATCTCAGAATCAATTTTCATTTGGGCTGCATCATCTTTGTCCTTTTTGAGTGCTTGGGACTTGTTAGCACTGAGGCTCTTTCTGTGTTGTTGACACCTTGGGTGATATCACCCAGCTTTGAGCAGCGAGTGCTCTCAGTAAGACAAAAGCAGCAATGCAAGACTTCTTTCCCAGCCTTCCCAAAAGCAGCAGAAACCATCCTTCCCTTCAGAGAACAGAAGGTATCAACAGAGTTTCCATCTAGAAATAGGTGTCATGCTGGCATTCTGTCCCAATGGCATCCCTGAGGGCCAGGCTTGAGGTTCAGGCAATTATCAACTCAACTAATCCTGCCTCAGGCACAAGAAACACAAAATATCTGTTCATCTTAACATGTCCAAGGCATTCGCATGCCTCAAGGCAGACAGCACTGCCACTGACTGTTTGCAGGATATTGTCTGGCAGGCTTTGTAAGGAGACATTAGTGGGAGGCAACACTTATGCTCCTGGTCACTTTGAAGATCTCAGGCTGGCACCTCAGCAGGAAGCATAATACTTGTTTAATTTTTTTCTTCATAACCCTCACAAATTTTTATTTTAAAAATGTTCAGTGAAACAAAGATCCTGATGTGATCAAGAGGACTTGAGGACTTGTGGCCTTGGCTTGGGCTCACTATCCTCTCTCCTTAATGTGCTGGAGCAGATAGAGAGATTTACTTGGTTTGTCATCTAGTTGTGCTCTGTAGATAGCACCATTCTTGCCTTCCTTACAGAAGACTGCACAGAGAGTCTGACTTCCTGAAGAAAAGGCCATCAGAAACCCTGGAGAGCTGTCTAGTGCCTGGCAATGTCCCTGATGCTGACATGTGCCCCATCACTCAGCAGTCTGTAGAGAGACCTGTCTCTGGGCCACCTATTGCTTTGTCTGTGTACACACCCTGTCCTTAGCTTCTGCTGGGAATTTCAAAAACTGACTTAAGCCTACACCAGAGGTTTAAACTCACTGGATCACTTTGAAAATTATCATGTTTATACCAGAGTACGGTGTGCTACAGCATTTCTTGTGATGAGATGGACTCCATCTGATAGGTCTTTTTAAATTGTGAAATATTCCAAAAACTACTAGAGAATTTTAAGTGCAGCTTGAAAAAGTAAATTTTTCTCATCATGATGTTTCCAGGTAGAGAAAATGTCAAAATACTACTTTAAAAAGAGCTTGAAGATTAACCTGGTGTCACTGCCCAAAGCTGTAACCTAAGCAGGACAGAATGAAGTAAATTTGACCTTTTTATATGGTGTGATTTCAACTTTTGTACCTCGGCAGTGGGAGAGAGTATGTGTGTACATATTAAGAAGAAAGAACTGTTAAATCTGTGCCAGAGATGTGTTCAACAGATATAACACATACATTCACTCTTGGCTGAAGAGAATAACATTCATTTCTCCAGACCATGATCCATTCCCCAGGGAAAGGACCCAAAGGACCACTGCCCTACTTAATGCTCTGAGGCACAGCAGGCAGGCAGCCTCTTGATCTAACAAATGCAATATGGTTCACAAGTGTGAGTTGGGTCAAGAAGAGCAAATGAAAGAATGGGAGAGCAGGAGAATGGATGAAAGAGCTGGGAGCTTGACCTTACAGCAATAATAACACAGCAATAAACCTGGCCATTATTTCCAGCCCATGTCAAGAGCAATGGGAGGCCTTGGAAAGAACAGCTTGATCTGTACTCGGATGATGCTGAGCAGAACAGAATTTCAAGCTGCTGTGCTGAAAAGGAGCCTGCAGCAGGGCAGGTGTCTGAAGGTATAGGACTTGGCTATACTTTTCATTGCAAGTATAGTTAAGGATAGATACAAGACTAGAGATAATCCATCTCAAAGGTACCCATTGCAATGAATGCCTACATCGCATAGCCACATGTCAAAATAAAACAATGACAGGCATTTTATAACCCTATATTACACAAGGAGGAAAACATTTTGGAGTTGTTTCTGCTTTGGTGTTCTCATTTTACCACATGTACGGCCTATTTTAGTCTACTGCATCCTAAAGAAAGATTGTTGGTTATCAATAATTGGGTTACAGTTTTTGTAAAATGACTTCTGCTTCACATTGATATGAAACACTCATTTTAAAAGTAACAGAAAGCTTTATAAAAAGCAGAGTTGAGAAGCTATTACTGCACTGACACCAGCAGGACTAGTTGTGTTTCAGTGGTAAGCAAATGTTGAAGAGATTTGCAGAAATGAGGCTTAAATTCAACCATCAAATAGAGCAGTTTGCATTCATGGAGCCTGTCATATAAAAGATTAGAAATCCAGTACTGCAGTTTCCCTTTTTTTTTAATGTCAAAGTTCTAAAATGAGAAGCAACACTACCTAAATACTTGATAGAATTAAAGCAGTTGTTGAAAGCATGTCAATTTTCACACACACAGAAAGGCACAAAAGCTCTGTTGTTTCCGTGAAAGATGCATTGGAATACACACACATACACACACAAAAAAAACCCAAAAAAAACCCTATATATATATATACCACACATACACATAGGTAGAGGAGTCCCCATCCATTGAGGGTGTGGAGGTGAGAGCAACAATGTGCACATGTTCTTGCTCCTAAGATGGGCTGATCTGAGTTTGTGCCAAAGTAAATTCCCAGCAGCTGAAGTGCTTTTTTTCATCTAATAGAGATGACAAGCATCACAGCAGCTTGCTTCTCTGCACAGAACTGGTGTTGCTTTAAACAAATCAGTCTACACCTGACAGGTCACTATTGAGGGAGAAGCTGTGGCTTCAGCACTTCAGCACTTTGTTAATACTAGATTTTTTTTTTTTTTTTAAGAGAACATAAATAATTGGAGCTCTTTGTTGTTCAGTGAAGCAGGACTGTCCAAGTTGGCTCAGAGAATTTTGTAGCCAGCCATTAAGAACTTTGTTTTCACCTTTGTTTTACTGGGATTGGCAGCAAGAGAGTGTCAGGATGAGCACTGAAATAACAGAATAATGGAGCTTTCAGCTATAGGCATGGATGGCCATTTTCCAAGCAAATAAAGAAATGAAAGACTGGAAACATTCCACTCTTTCTTAAGAGGACTGAGAAAAATCATGTTTCCTGAGGACAGAGGACAAAAATTACGGAGAGCAAGGACACTATCAAAAGGAGATTTACAGAAAAGAGTCCCATGGAACATAAGACAGTATTTACTAAATCAAAAGAAATCAGTAAATATGGAAAGGTAGTTTTGCAGTGATGAATGGGCTTACTAAAAAGCACTTCCATGTCTTTTCCTGATTTCTAATGTGATCCTTGAGGCCAAGAAATGCATCCCCTTGCTTCCCTCCTCCTCTTGAATATATAGGCAAATAAAGATTAAGACAAATTTGGGAGTAAGTAAAATTTGGCAACAGAAAATATGTAGATACTTGATCTACCATGGAGCTGTGCCAGGATCCAGTTGCCAAAATGTAATTTTACCAGGATTTCTATTCATGATGTCTTATAAATAATTATCACATATAGTTATCAAGGTCTTGGAAATAACATATGGTTTAATCTAAAATAACCAATAATTGCCACTTATGAAAAAATATCCTGAATATGAAAGTATCTTGGATGCAAGCCTGTTAATTGCAAGACTTAGTATCTTAAATATTTGTACCTTTTTTGCTGTTAATTTTAAGACTATCCTGGACTCACAGTCTGGAGTACTTGGCAAACTCTAATCAATTAACCTTAAGTACAGCCTATTTTCCAAGTTGAAGGAGAAAAGGTTTCAGAATTAGCCACACTGTAGAGAACAAATTATATACCTTCAAAAATAAAACCTACAATTTTTACTTCCAAGAAGTTGTGCAGGAATTCTAATTAACAGATTCAAAAGAGAGTACAGTACTACAGAGAATGTGAATTCACATAATCAATCAGGGTGTTGGAAAAGTAGTCAGAAAAAAAAAAAAGAAAAAAGTGTGATGCTAAGGGATATACTGGGATTTGGAAATTTGAAAGACATAAATGAATGTAAAAGATAATCAGCTAATTAATAAGAAGTTAAACCTATTTTGAAACAAAGCCAAGATAAATTAAATAGCTGAAGATCTTTTTCTTGACACAGTAACAATGAAAAACTGTCATGCGAAATCAGATGCAAAAGCAGGAAAAGAAGTTTAAACTTGGAATGCCTCCAGAAAGAATTAAAGTAGTTAAGTGAAACAAAGAAAGAACACTATATAAGGTAAAACTGCAGCTCAGAAAACAGCCTGATACAAAATAATGAATTCAGTGGAGCTGGTTACTTTTTCTGTTGCAGATATGATCTTCTCAACGGATTTAACTTTTAAAAAAATGTATGATTTTTTAATGCGTGTATTTTTTTCAAGCTATTTTGGTAACTTAGAATTGGTCTTTACTAAATGCATAAAATTTCATAAAGTTCTGAAGGGTAAAAAGTGAGGAAAAAAAAAGCCAAATTGAAATTTTTTAGTCTTGCTGTATGTAGACACATATATATGATCAAATACTCCTTTCTTTGGAGGATCACATAATTTTGTTTAATCAAACCTCAAATTTGCTGTAGGTGTGCATTTATCATGGAGCAATGAAGGAGAAACCAATACCCAGTGTCAATTACAAAGCTCAAATTCCCAGGAGCAAATAGCTTATGTGCTGCTAATGAGGAGGTTTCTTAGCCTCCTGCAAGATGTCAGCAGAAAGCTCACCTAGTTCAGAAGTGAAATCAATTTCCTCTCTCTTAGAACACACACAATGCCAAGATTCACACTGGACTAGTACCCCAGACTCCCTTCAGAGACTACGAAGAAGAAAAATCACTTGTGTTGTATTTCCTCTTAAAGTAAACATGTAAAGTACAGCAGATGAACCATGCTCAGGTAGCTCCTATTTTTCTCCCTTTCAACTGGGAAGGGATTCCAAACAACCAGTTCAGTTGCACTTTTTGAATAATAAAGAGTACCAAGTAGTTGCTCCAGGTGGTCTGAGTCCCTCTCTGGATGCTGCTTCCTATGTCCACTGACTGCAGAAGGTTCTTGCATGACCATGTCTAATTCTGCCAACAAAGGTATGAGGCTTATAATAGAATGATAGAATGGACAGGGCTGGAAGGGACCTTAAAGATCATCTACTTCCACCCCTTGGTTGTGGGCAGGTACAACTTTCACTAGACCAGATTGCTTAGATCATCCAACCTGGCCTTGAACACTGCCAGGGATGGGGCATCCACAGCTTCTCTGGGCAACCTATTCCTCACCACCCTCACAGTAAAGAATTTCTTCCTAATATCTAAACCTAGATATTAGGTTTCAGTGTGAAGCGATTCCCCCCTGACCTGCCACTTTGTGCTCTTGTAAATAGTTTCTCCTTATGTTAGACAGAATATATGTGGACCTTGATATAGTCACCAAAAGCTTACAAAGATTTAAGAATGGAAGCTGTTTGGGTAGCACTAAAGAGGAAATGTTTCTTGATGGAATACTTCCTTTACTAGCACATAGTTTACTCAGTCATTTATCTAAGAACTCAGCAGCTGCAGCTCAAGTATGCTTGTAAAGGTTGTGCTCAGCCCCAGTCAAAAAATGAATGTGTGAAATCTCCGTGCTGTTTGCAGAGGATCTGCAAACAAGAAAAATGCCTTTTTCAGATAGATTGCTTATAGAAAAACACCATTGAATGTTTTGCTTTTAATAGGATACTAACAAATTGTCCTCCCTTCTAAATCCTTTTCTTGATATTTTAGCACTCAATGTCAACACTCAACCAGATGCTGAAATGATGCCACCTAAGACAAATTAAATAGTTGACAAAGCCTTTTTTACATCCACACTGCTTTCTGCTTTCTTTTCAAGCTGTTTTAGTAACTTCACTGTTTGCTTGGAAAGTGCTTTAAAGATCATTTAACATTTCCACAGCAAAAGTAATTATCAAGGCAATGGTTTTCTTTAAGATATTTCAAGCCCTCTAAAAGTAGCAAAAGGGAACCTTAATAATAATGATTTTTGAAACAAATATCCATCACAAGAGAAGTTCCTGAGAGCTTTTGAGGCCAATACAGCTGCTTGGTTAGTTCAGGATGGGAGCCAGGCTTTTATGCTTCTCTCTAGATAGTGACTTTGGCCAGGTGTGCCCTTTCACAGCAGTCTATACACAGCAAGCGAAGCTGTGTATTTGGAGCTATCAGCTTTGGTTGCTGCTGCAGCTGACCCCAGGTCAAGGATGTCTCTGACCATGAAGGAAGAGATAGAGCTACTGTATTTTGTCAAAGAAAGAAAAAGTATCTGCCAAGTAGTTCCAAAAAAGTTCAGTTAAAAACAGAGTTTATCTTAAATTTCATGTCTTCACTCTCCCTGGCTAATAAGTACCTAGCATCACTTCATACATCTGGTGGTTGGGAAGTGGCAGCTGGTGGCTCATGATGACATGAATCATCTATGTTTCAATAAGTGAATCTTACTCTAGATAAACATTTTGCTGTTTGGGCTCTTAGGCATTGGTCTTGTAGTGCTGTTTCACCAGATGCCAAATTGAGCCAAGGCTTGATTTTGTGAGTTAAATTGAGCATGCCCTGACCTCTCTGGGACCTCCTGTGCAACTTGGCTGCCTCTGCACTCATCACAACAGAAATCAGCATGTAAAACTGAACAGTTTCCACATGCATATCCAGGGAAATCAATGGACAAAAATGAATTTTCACACTGATTTTTAGACTTTCAAAACCAATACAAATGTGTTCACGTGTACACTCACATTGCCCCTTTAAAACAGGCATGCAAGTTGAGAAGATTTCTTCACACAGCTTAAATATGCACAATGTGGAAGATTTTGCAAATGTCTAGTGCAGTCTTCACTATTGTGCATACTTTAACCTTAATGCAGAGTCCCTCACTTTAATGAATTGCCTGATAAAACACTCCTTTTCCATCTGTTTTCTTATGTATTACATTTAGAAATGAAAATAAAATGGTATTAGTGCCTCTAGCTCAGAAAGATTGAATGTGTCCTATATGATATGCCATAATGACAGTTACTTTTAGGAAATTGCCTGCTAATTCCTTTTGCAGAACCAGGGATTTTGTAGATCTGACTCACTTTTACACCCTTCAGTCAGCAGCTCCATCCTGCTATGCCACGTCACTGCTGCCCTGAATGGGCCCACAGGCAAGTCCAGGGTGTGAATAATGCAACCTAACAGTAACAGTTTGCGTGGTGACAAGAGATCAGGGTGATTTTGATCCATCCTCAGTGAAAGGCAGTCCCTCTGAGCACTGCTCAGTTCCTACTCCAGTCTCCACCTCAGGCACTGTTAGCCTGTTGCCAAATTACAGGACAGACTTTGACTCAGTCAATGAGCAAGCAGCTGTGCTGGCTTAAAACATAAACATTTCTTTTTTTCTTACTTTCATTTATTTGTATTGCCCTATTTCTAGAAGTTAACACCCTAAAACAGTGGTAGAAGATTTCTCATGTTCATAATCTAGTGTTTCAGTGAGAAATCTGCTCCACGTGTGACCTGTGATCCAGATGGGATGCTGCAATAGGGAGCGGGGCTCCAAGACCTTCATAGAGGTCATGCTGACTGCTGCAAAGCTGGGAACTACAAGCAGAGCAACACAGAACAGACCTATCATGGCCTTGGCCTCTCAACAATATTTGCAAGAGGTCATTTGTCAAAGGCCTAATCTATCAGTGGGTTTCTTTTCATGATGGCAAAACCATACTTCTAGAGAAGAGCAGGGAGCAAGCCCCTCTACAGGTACACAAGCCTCCTTATGGAGGTCTTTATGGTGTCTGCTTATGGAGGCTATTCCCCATGCCCCTTTGCAAAACTGCTCAGCTATTGAATGTAATTTAATCAACAAATGGAGTTGTCCTTGGCAGGGTATCTTCATTTGAAGAATAACTCCTCTTTGTCAGAGATGGAGCTTTACAACCATTTTTATTTGATTGAAAAAAATAGCACAATTAAATACGTAAGTGTTTAAGTGAATCCTTTGCACATAGTTTGCTTAATAAAAATCAAATAAATATCAGTTTTTAAAGAGAGCAGTAAACTGCTGGGTATTTTACACTGTCAGCTCAGGTTTTCTAGAAAAGAATACTCAAATCCACTTAAATTAAAGGCATAGTTATTTTTCCTGCAGCCTTTTTAAGTACTACTTTGGAATCTACACAGAAATGTGTGTGTTTGGCAGGGGTGGAGTGAGGGGTCCCTTCATCACCATATGGGCCATCTCAGCACTATTTGGAGTGCCTATTAGTCTAATACCTTTTCAGAGTGCCTGAAGATATGGCATTTCTTATCTAGCACACCCACTAAATATTAGTCTTTTTTTTCCTGGGTTCTTAGCATTGCTATTTATTTATTCTCTCTAGTTATGAGCATGTTATGGGGGCAGGAGTTTGTCATGCTTTCTTTAAGCAAAAGTTTTCATTTAATTATTTATTCTAGTATATTTCTGGTTGACATTACACATCACAGTGCACAATTCAGCTGCTTCTCAAGACAGTTTTTGCAGTCCCTCATCTGTACCTGCCTCTTGTTCTTCTTCATCCTCCTATAATATAGATTGCAGCTCCTGGCTTTTATTTTCTACCTTCAACCTCAACCATTTTTCCCCCTGACTTTTTCTAAGTCCAGAACAAGCATCAGTGCAGAACCCCCACCTTTGCTGGCTCTGTGGTCAAACCTGTTGAGCTTTGATCCTCTCCCAGCTGCTGACACATGTTCCCTGTAGCCCAGGCTGCAGCACTTGCTCTGCCATCCTGGCAGAGAAGGCTGAATGCTGTCTGCTGATCAGCATTCCTGTGAAGACTTCTCCTTTGAGAGCAACCAGGAGCTGAATTATCCTCTCTGTGTCATCCTCACTGGCACCCACAGCAGCAAGGGGTGCAGGACCAGCACTGCATCATCACCTTTTCTCCCATTAACAAACCAGTGCAGGGCTCACAGCAGCTCAGATTTTCTGAGAGCAGATTTTGAATGCAGCATTGTTCTTCAGACAACCCATTTCACAGGCTCAGGAACAAAAACCATATCATTACAGCTTAATCAAATTAAATATTCAAATGAAAGCAATAATTACTTAAATTTGTCTCGAGACTTAGTAAGATTAAGTCTTTGAAACATCATTTTTGGCCTGTAGGCTATAATGAGTATGCCAGTCCCTAATGATTCAGAAGAGACCTAGAGGGTTGGGGTTATCACCAACCAAGAGGTATTTATGGAAGACTAGCAGCATGGTTATTAAATGGCCCTCGGACAGTACCTCTTCTTTACAGATGGTTTTGATAACACACCATCAAACAGACACTGACATTAAGTAAAAAAAAATCATAGCCAAGCATTTAAGTTCACTGCCAACGTACGTGGAAAGATGTTTAGTGGCAGGGCTGCCTAGCAGAAATCACTGCAGCAAATTTCAGCTCTCATTATGATCTGTTAATTAATGTGTTGACATATGATTGCAGCAGATCAGTGAGACCAGCACTGCTGTCAAGTCTAGGCATGTGTCACACAGGGACTGTGTGCTCCAGCTCCAGAAAACACAGAGAGAATTCACAGTTAATGCAAGACTTCTCTTGGTCCTGCGTACCTGGAAGGAGAGCTGCCAGATGACATTTTTTACATTGGTTTCTTCACTGACTTTTAAGGCAGAGTAACTCAATTTTGGCAAATATCTGACTCATGAGTCAAGACTGAGACAGTGAAGGCGGTCTTGGAGACTGCTCAGACTGTGGACATGACAGTGTTTAAGGCTAACAGTTTGTATTTGGGTAACAGCCCAAGTGCTTTGGAGAGCTCACACTGTCACAACACCCACCTTCTGTGACTCTGCAGAGAAACAACCTGGAAGGTAATACTTTTCTGCACCTGGGAACAAACATAGGACACAAGCTGGAGCCCCAGAAGCAGAGCTGCTCACATGCCTGGCATGGAAGAGCAGGAACTGGCGTGCACCAGTGAGGTGCTAGCTGGCCTTTCAAAGGGTGCACTGCTCAATGGGCTGGCCAGGAGCTACTTCAGCCTTCCACACAGGATTGGCCATGGGCAGGGATGAACCTGAATCTTGCCTGCAACATTACCACAGAGTTTTGCCTGGTCTTTCTACTACTTTCTATCCTTTGACACATCTTTCCATGGAGCTGGGAATCTAATTCTGGAACACTTTTTTTCTGCTAGTTAACTACACATTTCTGTTCTTATTGTTCTCTCTCCTCTGTGTTTAAATCTTTCTATTATTAGGTGAATAAAAAATTTGCAGGAACTTTTATACTTTGCTGAAGAGCAAATTTAATATCAACAGCTCAGAAGGAAATTAAGGTTCAGAATAACAAGGTAAGGCTTCTAGAGTACATTAAACATCCCCCGAGCAACACCATAGGTGGTTGCTGATAAGACATCAGCGGCACTGTAGTGATGGGTACTCATACTGGTTATGAGAATTTCTGGTCCCCTGCCAGATCAAATGTACTCAAAACACCACAGGAATTCTGTAGGGGGAGTGGCCTGGAGCATCTGTCCCAAAGCAGTAATTTTTAATCTTTCAACCTCAATTCTATTGCACATCTTGACAAGAACTACCTCTGAGATGGAAACAAATCTCCTTACTCCTGAAATCTGACAGGAGCATGAGTGTAAAATCAAGAGATGATGCAGCAGGTTTGTCTTTAACCCATTAGACCATTTTTATGTACTATTCCTTGCACTGGGATTACTGTCAGGCCCTGTACAAGTCCTGCACGCACACCTATGGAAAGAATTTCTATGCTTAACTAAAGTTTAGCTTTCAAGAGCTGGAAATGGGGAGCTCTGTATGCTTAGGAGCAGAAGCTCCCAAGTCTGTGGGGAGTCAAGGTGCTCAGTCCCTCCTACTCCTTCAGGAGGATGCAGATCCCCCTCTTCCTCAAGAGCATGGGATCAGGGAATACTTATAGAGAAGGGCATCAGCAACTGCATTGATCCTTCCAGCTAAACAAGGACTCAGATGTGCATTCATACAGCAGATCCTGATCATCCACATTGCTTAATCCTTAGGTTGCTGCTGTTGCCTTGTTTGTTTTCTAGAGCCCCTGCAGAGAAAACACAGGTGTGAGCCCCGTGTGGCTGCACCCCTGGCTCTCATTCCAGGCACAGAGCAGTCAGCAGCAGTAAGACAAGTAGCTTGTTTGGGAGAAAGCAAACATAGGGTGCAAGTGTTATTTGCCAGCTTCCCAAGTATGTGAGTGACATACAAATACACTCTAGGCTTGTGTTAGAAGGCCATAAACATCCCAGAATTCAAAGACAGCCAATTGCACTCCTGGAGAATTACCTTGACGTGAGCTGTGATGGGATGCCTCTGTCTACCCTGTCGACCTCCAGGAGTGTTAGCTCCCATATTACAAGACCATTAAATCTGATTTATTTCTTAAAATATGCACACATACATACATAAATACATACATTTCCTTTTATAATGTTCTTCTGGAAAATATTTCCAGAGATCTATCTGAAATCCCCTGCCTCGGCACCATTCCAGAATTATTCAGTATGATTTGCCTACCACACACTGGTAGGTTGCTTCCCCAAGCCTGTGCTTTTAAAATCCTAGTTTGCTTTTGTGGCCAACACATAGAAGAGTCTTAAGTGGCTGAGATGCTCTGGTGATGACTCACCCAATTCAAACTGGTTGGAAAGGTTACCACAGGTTTGTCTGACTTCTTCACTGTCCCAGCCAAGAGGATAGAGGGCACAACCAGAGCCGATCAACAAACCTATGGAGAGAAAAGGAAATAAAAGTTTGTACAAGCAATTGCCATTAGCTTAAACACAGGCTGCCACTTGGGAATCAAAGTGTCAAACTGAAATTTGGGAATCCCAGAGAAAAAGAAGTCTCTTCTTCTCCTAAAAATAGATGAAAACCATTTGGACTGCTGCCTTCTGCTGCAGTGTTTTAGAGTGGTCTGTGGGATGGAGCCAGTCTGAGTAGTTCAGCAACAGAAGCCATGCTCCGCTTCTGAAGCTTTTATCTGAGATCTTTTGGACTCCTCTACTCTCCAGAATGGCTTAATATGCAGTTTGGAATACACAACATGTGGTTAAATAGAAGTGTATTAATGCCAGCATTTACAAGCTGATTGCTTCTGATTAATTAAAACAAGAATCAATCAGGGTCCACCTAGGTTCCATCAGGAAAACTGTCAGTTGTGCTAATCTGTTGCCATTTTCCTTTGTTTTTCACTCTTTCAAAAGCAAGGTTTCATACCACTTGATCAATGCATACCACAGGTACACACTCCACAAAGTTTTCCTGATTCATTCAGTGGAAACAACTGAGGTCTTGAGTCGTTTACATGTTATTATACTTGGTTTAACATTCACAAGACACTTTGCTTTCTCCAGCCCTGGTGCTTCCCCAAACAGACGTGTTTTGGCAAATCCTGTTCCTTCACAAGACATCGCAGGGAATCAGCAATGCTCCTATGCACCATGACTGTTTTGCAGAAGTGGCATTTTTATCATATTGCATTCTCAGCTGTCACTGCAGCAGCTGCCAAAAGGCCGATGTAGCTGGCAAAGCATTTTACACAGACAGCCTAGAGAGGACATTTCAATGTATGTTACAACATTTAAATGCTGCCTCCTTTGCCTCAGATCTTATTGATGAGATTGGAAACAAATCAGTGTGTAGATAATGGGCTAGGAGCACCTGACACTTCACAGGCTGTAAAGCCAAGCAAGCCCTCCCAAGGTTTGCAGGGGTACCTTTTACCTGCGAGGCAGAGCACAAGGTTTCAAGCCCTACAGCTGTCACTTGCTGCCTTTGGGCATACCTCTCAACCTCACATAATCTTGCTCCTCCTCTGCTGATGATAAGGAGCAGTGCTCCCTGGCAAAGCACTTCTGCTGCCGTGCTCTCAGGACAGGAAAGCCCCAGGTGTTGTGACAGAGTCACTATGGACATCACACCCGTCTAACAGGAGTCCTGAGAGGGATGATGGCTCAGAGCCTGGAACTTGCCATTTCTCCTGTTTCCATTCTCAAGATTCCTAAGCTTCTCATATTGCTGATGTTCCTTAAGATATGGAAATAATTTTATTATGCTCTTGATTTGCTCAAAGACACATGTCAACAAGGCCCTGAAGTCCAGAAGTGGTATCTCATCTTTCTTCAAAAGATGTTTAACGCTCTTAGCATCTTGGCTGTTAGCAAAGTAGCTCAGCAGCTTCCCTGCTGCTCCTCCAAGCACACCGGCCCCTGTTTAAGCCCAATATTAGCTTCCTGGATCTTCCTCCACTAAGTTCAAATTTTCTTCTTGCTGCTCAAGCCTATTTCTTCCTTCCCTTGTTGAGCAGTCATTGCCTGCTCCTGTCTCCATATCTACATCAAATAATGAAAAAGAAATCCCTGAGGCAGCCCTCTCTCAGATGGAGCATTCATTCACCCAACAGCTGTGACAGGAGAAAAGCAATTAAGGACATTTGAATGCTAGGTATTTTCAGAACTCTGCCTGATCTGGGTATGGTTGCTTCTAATGTCCTCACTAATATCTTTCACAGTATCATTTCATTTTTTTTCCCCTAGGGCTGTAGAGCTAAGGGCAGCTCGTAGAATCCATGTAAATGAGAGTCACTTCTAATTAAATTCTCAGAAAGGATGTTTCTCATACAAGAGAATTTAGGCCAAAACTGAGTCTACTTTTGTTAAAGACAACCTAAGACTCTCAAAAAAGCCCCTGCTGATTCTCTCTTGAACTGTTAAAGCAAGAGGTGTTGTGAAGCACAGACAGCATGGGTAGTGTGCTAGGAAGGGGCAGGACCCCATAGGGCAAGGAGGAACATCACCACTGATTATGAGAATGGTCGGGGAAAGGAGGAAGAGCACCTGGATGCCAGAGTCAGCTTCACAGACCAGTGGACTGTGGCAGCCCCAGCCAGTGCTGCCGTGGTTCTGACCCCTTCCCACCCTGCTCGTGGTGCCCAGTGCCAGCCCAGGCAGCCACAGCTCAGGAGCTGCTCTGCCCAAAGTGAAGTGCCCTGGCTGGGCTGTTTGCACCCTACCTGTGCACTTGGACAGACTGTCTGGGAGACCTCACAAACGCTCAGAGGGCTCTGCTGCAAGGGCAGGGTGTTTATATATACATCTGTATGTAGGGGGTAGTAGGGCTTGCACCCACCAGCCTTGGACCAGATTAAACTGCGGCCAGCCCTTCCCCACAAACAGGTCCTGGGAAAGCCTTCTGCCCAGTTCTTCCAGGAGAGCACAACAGCAGCACTGCAGGCAAGTGAAAGGACTATTAGCATAACAATGCTGCTCCTCCAAACCCAGAACAGGCTCTTACTCAGCCCTTGCCAATTACTCTCCTCAGGTGGCAAGAGTGTCTAGTGCCCACTGCATTCACAGACTGTTTGTTTTCAGCTCTCTTTAGGTTTTGTTGCAGCAACAGGTTGTTGTTTGGGTTTTTTCCCACGAGTATTGCTCACGGCACTTTCCACTGCCACTCTCCAAACACAGCTCATCCTTTTCCAAACATGAGTACCTGTTTGCTCTTTCTGCCTCTGATGCTACAGTGGATCAGTGATCACAAACCTTGGTGATTTACCTCCTTCCCTATTCAGCCCCCTCTTTTCCCATTTCTGTACAGCCATGTTCAAAGCCCAGTTTCACTGAAAATAAATTCTGGGATTCAGTCAAAAATTCCTTAGCAATGCAATATACTGTAATGTTGAATTGCTCCAAAGGATCTCACACATGGATGCTGGCCCTTAAAGCCATTCCAACACTGTCTAACAACCAGCCCACAGCACCCACCACTGAGCCTCACCATTAGCTGTGCCTCCTATTAAGAGATAAACCAAATAAGGGAAAACTATGTCAGAAAGCTTCCTTATCCCAGTGACAGCTGGCTCTCCAGCTGGGTAGGGGCTTATCAGCACTGAGTTTCACTTGTGAAGTACCAGTCACCGAGCAGTGCAGCTTCTTTTCCTCTCACAGCCTGTGCTGACTGGGATGACGAGATCAAATGGGAACCTGCTGCCTATTGCTGGTGCTGCCACATGACCCCAAAGCATGAGTGCTGCTTTGTAAGCATGCTTATATGCAAAGGACAAGGTATAAAGCCATGGGCAAGCTCACACACTTCTTTGAGTGAACACAACACCTTTCAGAGACCAGCAGAGTGTCAGGAGCTCCCATCTGGCAAAAAGGCTTTTATATATATATATATATATTTGTTTTGTCACAGGTACCCACTGGCCACAAGACTTGAAGCTGTAGCTCTGACATGTCCTTTGATATCACTGGTTTTCAGCCGGTTTTGACTGACCTTCAGACAGTTCCCCTTTGTGGTGCAGATGCACCTGCTGTGGATTTGTGTCTTGACAAAACACTTGTGTCCTCCAGTACCTCTTGCAGGCAAGGTTCAGGCCAGGCTCAGGGATTTGTCATCAGCATAAGATTTCCACAAAGATTTAGAGCTTGCTAGTCAGCAAGAAAAGGTTTCACAAGCTTTGCTTTATGCCCTGAGGTATATTTTTATCTATGAGCATGTGTGTGTCATGTCCCATTGCTTTCAGCAGGATTCTACATGACTTCAACAGGGCTGATGCTGCCTTGGTCTGCATGAGCACTGAAGCTGAGAACTGGCATTTGGGGTCCCTTATTGTATGCACCAAAAATGTGGAGTGTGCCTATGGTGTGAATAGGACTTGGACAAAAGCCCCTCAGTCCCTTCCTTCCCTTCTAATCAACCCATCCCTGTTTGTAAGCAACTGTGTGGATCAGATCCTGCAAAAGCAAAAAGGCATACCATTACCACTAATAATTCATACATGCTCACAGCCAATTTATTTAATCACAGAGGATGTAGATCCTGCTGAACAGCTGCAACATTCAGTGGAAGATCCGAGTTGAATCCAAGGGCTGCAAACCCAGTGGAAATCATTAAGCTAATTTTGCAGCTTCAGTAAAGAGCAGTTACTAGTTTAGCTCAAAAGTCACATTCTGGCCTGCTTTACAGTTATTGCATTTACCCAGCTATGCTACCCAGGATACTAGACCCATCTTTACAGCTGCTTAAAATGCTTAGGATGCCTATAACATTTTTTTAAAAAGGAAGGAAACCAAAACAAACAATCTGCTGTAATTACCATCCTCTGTCATCTTCCATTATCCACTACAGTTGTGAAAAGAAATTGAAAGGGGAAGGAAATGTGCAGATCCCTAAATGGCACCTTCACAAAAGGGGCTGCAGCCTCGAGCTGGGAGGGACCCAGCCAGTGGGATGGGTCAGCAAGTGGAGGTGCTGGTGGCACTTGGCAGCTGTTTTAGATGATGTGCAATGTACCAGTGGAGGTGTTGGCACTGTCACAGACCAGCTTTTCTGGAGAGGTTCCATATTTAGGAATGAAACAGGCTCCTTGCCCTGCTCTGTGAAACACTGCTATTGTGAATGCTGCATCTGGCTCAATTTGCTAGCAAGGCATGGGGACAGACATGACTGAGCACAACCAGCCTTGGCAATCCAAAGCTGGAATTAAGACCTTGGCTCCAGTACTTAAGAGGGTCCCAGACAGCCCCTAGGCTCTTTGTGTGGTCCATGCAGAATGATGGATCTCTTCAAAAAGTGATCTAAAACCAGCCTAAGTGAGGAGCTGCCCAGATCTACAGATTATAATACTGCAAACCAGAGGGTCAGACAGGGGATGCCTTAACATTAAACCATCCAGAGTAATCCTTGTCCCTTCCAGACTGCCTTCCCTGTCTCTCTTGCTGTGAGTATAATGCATGATCATATTTTAGTAACACTTAGCACTTGAAAGATGATCTTGTCTGTCTGGAGTGGTGTTTGTGAGTGAAAATAATTACATAGAATAGGTTCTGCATATGGTGGATGCAGCAGGGAAGGGACAGTAATTACATTAGTGGCTTGGCACAGATCTAGGTCTCATCTTTGAAGTGATAAAGAAATGATTTGTGGCATGCAGCAAACAGCTTACTCCAAGAGGTAAAATATTAAGCACTGTTAATATCTCCAAGAATATCCTGGATATGAGCAAGTCTTGAACAATAAATACAGAAGGATTAACAAACCAAGAGACAATAACCAGATTTTGCTGTGGGCAAAATGACTGCACTCATAAACACCAAGACCTATCAGCAAAAGCCAGTGCACAACATTGGAAACTTGCAAATCCCTGTGGTGGGCTGTCCTCAGATTGCTGCTGTGGCTTCAATGGGAGCCTCCACTCAGGGACCTGATGTGCCTTAAACAATCCATGCAGACATCACATCATAAACTAATTGCAACCATCCTGACCATTCAGAGCTGAAAGTCCTGTTTTACAGCTCTTCCTCTCACTTGTTGAGGGCACAGTGTTCCCTGATTGCTAAATGGCTCATTCTTGGTTATTTTGTCAGTCCATTTGATGATTTCATCCCCCAAAATCTGTTAAATAGAGCCAAACCTTCCATAGTCTCCTTCCTTCTCCCTTGCCTAGGGTGAGTGAATCTAAGCACATGATTCAGCTAAGTCTGATGATGAAAGCCATCAGTTTGATGAATAAAGAGAGGTGGTGATGGCATTGAATGAGGCACTTAGCTTTGGACTCAGCCTCAGAGGCTTGCTGCTACAAAATGCACTTTAAAATGGTAACTGAACCCTTGGTGGCTTTCCTTGATTATGGGCTTGTTAAGAGCTTTTTACATGCACTCATTTTTGTATATCCTCAGCTCCAGACAGTTAAACCCTATGAATGCAGTGAAAGAGACTGCTGGGCACCATAAATGCCTCCTTGCCCAGCAGTTAGAGGGGCCTGCACTGCTGTAACAGGGACCCTGGGAAGCCTCTGAAGAAGGAAAGAGCCCTTCAGTGGGCCCTGTCATTGTAAAATTCCAATTTGTATTTTCACTTAGAAAAATAAAAGGAATGGGCCAGACTTGATACATGTACTGCAAAGAAAAATAAAATCAAAACTGAAGGCTTCTTTTTGTACAATCACTTTTTAGTGAGAAATATCTACCTCAAATTATCTTCTTCATTTCTCTCCCCTCTTATGTACTTTTCCCCCTTTTATTTTCAGATCTCACCAAAAAGAAAACTTGCCTTTTTGTTTTGTTTGTTTTGTAAGGACTTTTTAATGTATACTGTTCATCTGACAGATATTCAGGCCATATGGAGAAGCTGACAGACAATAATTTGAAAGTCATCACTTTCAAGACCATTTTAATGATGATTCTTCCTTTCACATTTTTTTCTCTATTAGCCAGCCTGAATGCTCAAGGATGATAGAAAGTTTTCACATTCCCATCTGTCACTTGAAGGTACAGTAATCTTGACAAGCAAAACAAAACCAATTTTTAGATGCAGCACGGACTTTGACTCTCTGTTTCTTGTGATTTAAAAACTCACCTTGCTGTAATGATTTTAAAGCATTTATCTCCTATAAAAGGGACTCCAGAGTGTGACGGTAAAATGGAGCTGGTGCCTGAAGTTGTCTGTTGCTTTCAGACATACTTTATCCAACAATGTGCTTAAAGAAGAATTGGTTAAAAACTGGGATGTGAAATACTCCAGTAGACACTGAAATACTCCAGTAGCTTCTGAAGTCCCTGTTCAAAGAACCCTCTGGGAGCTGATACCAAGCAGCAATGGAGTGATAGAAGAGGGTCAGAACAGATTGAGACAAACTCCAGAGCCTGGGCAGGACAGCAGAAGCCAACAGAAGAAAGAGAGCAATGCTGTGCCAGCTGCAGGCAGCCTGGCTCCCATGCCCATGGGAGTACAGCCTCAATTCTGTCAGTGTCTTTATACTGGCAGCTCCCAGCACTTCACACTGAACACCCCTTCTTTAGGGTGACACTTCTACCTTCTCTCAGCACCACCACTTTGTTCTTTGGTCTCTCCGTTGCTCTTCTGTTAGAGAAATGTTATCACACCAATCCCTTCCATTGCTGTTAGTATCTGTCCCTCAGGAAACCCAGACATGGAGCTGAAATGGGCTTTTATTAGGATTAAACAGAAGATCAACACTTTGGGCAAAAGTTCTATCTTTAGTTAGTAGTCACTAAACATAGGACATTTGACTAGTTCTTTATTGAGCCTGAGCTTAATGTGCCATTTGAGAGAGGGTACAATCCTGTGAATTCACAAATGTGAATGAATTGATAAGGGACTCCCTCATCCCGGTGTTCAGGCAGTGGGGGCACAAACAGAGAAATAATTCTATGCTTCACCAAATTTCCTCCCATTTCTCCTTCAAGGGTCATGACATGGGAGACAGCAAGTTAGTTCAGGGTTTCACTCAGGTCAAGGTGTTTCTGCCACAGCCTTCCTGTAGCAGGATGTTAGAGGGACTCTTACACACAAAGGAAAATTAAACATAAGGACAACACAAACCAGAAGGAATAAAATGCTACTAACTTCAGCTTGCAGATCTTGCCTCTAATAACACTGCTTAATCTTGAAAGTGATGGAAATAGGGTTTTCCACCAAGGGCAAAACCCCATCACCCTTTCTCTTCTGGTTCTGAGCTCCAGGTTTTAATTTACACCATTTGACTTTACTTAGCCCCCCTTTTCCTGACTGTCAAGCCCCACACCTTTCCTGAGACTTTTTGTGTTCCTTTGGGTTACTCCACACCATGAGCATGCACTGCCTGGCACCTGCTTGGCTCCCAACCTCAGCAAACAGGCACAGTGAGGAAATGCCACCTGCCTACTAGAGCTCTTGGAAAGGGGGGGCAGTGGCAGAGGAAGCCTAAAAATGGTATTACAAATGTGTGTCAGCATCCAGCCAGCAAAGTGCTGTGTCATGGGAGAGTCACAGCCCTCACTTTCACTGTAACAGAGCACGGGGCAATGGAGGGTGCAGATGGGAGTTTTCTGACAGATGAAACATCACTTCACTTTGTTTTTTGTTTGATCAAAGGTGGTGTGCTCCTTGCTATAGAGGTGCTTCAGGCTCAGAGAGGGAAATTTCCCCACCCAGAGACGCTTCCTTTCTAGGTGCTTCAGGTGGCACAGGGCATATCAAACCTGTGCAGATGCCTCTGCAGTGGCAATTGAGTTGAGATCTTTGTCAGTCCAAACGGGGGAGTCCAGAAGACATTTTTTCTCATACTAAAGAATGCATAAACATAGGACTGTGTTTATATGACTAGGACACATCTAAGCTCACATAACTCTTAAGACAGCAAAGACATTCACATGGGACAGGCAGACATGACATAGAGGCAGCAGGGAAAGCCAATGCATCTGGATTAGCAGCTGGAGCTGGAATAGTCAAAGTCATCTCAAATGGCACTAGGCACCTGTAAGTCAGTGACTTGATTTGTGCTCCACTGGCAGTACAAACCCGGAGTGGGATTCAGCCACCCAAATACGTCACCTTCTGCCAGTTTAATTGCTGTTCAGTATCTTGCTCCTTTAGCTGCCTCTCCAGAGCAGTGCAAGGTTCCCCTAAGTCCTCTGTCATACCTGCCAGCACACACAAAGATTTTGCAGACCCTAGGGTATCTCTAACAGTGCAAGGCATCGAGATTTAGCCTAATGAGTTCCACCCAGGATATCTATTGATCTTAATGTGAGCTTAGAAACCTACCTCAAGGGGAAATAGCTGTACTGTAAACACCTTTATAAAGTGTATGAACCCAGACCAAAGTTACTTACACTTTTCTTTATTCCTTACCTTCTATCCTTCTGCCCTCATTCTGTCCTGAAGATGCAAATATTTCAATTCCTGTCATCAATTCTCTTCCTTTATGGGAAATTACTTGAATTTTAAGGGAGAAGGAAAAGATCGAAGGAAAAACTGTGTTCCTCCAGAGTGTAAACCTGTATGCTTGACTTTAAAAGAAAACAATTTGTATTGAAAAAAGTTGCTGCTTCAAAATGGCCTTGGTCTGCCTCAGTTGCTACCAGTCAGAACTAGCTTTGGCAAGTCTCTGTGTCATTTCTCCCAGAGTCTGTCACACAATAAAATGATTGACACCAATTGTTCTGAAAAGGATGTGACATGGTCCAGTTAAAGGCAGAGTGAGTCTGCAGAGTGGAACTGAAACGCTTGAAGAGCTCCAGAAAACACTCTGGAGTTTAACTGTCAGCTCATTTTTGTTTGGCAAGCCATGATCAATGCTTGTACATTATAAGCTTTATGGCAAAAAAAAAAAAAAAGAAAAAAACAAAAAAAACCAAACCCTGAGTGTTATCACATGCCATCAGACTTCTTTATGTGACAACCCATCTGTGTGCTCACCCTGTCGTTTTGTGACTCAGAATCAAATGCTTGACAGTTCAAAGAGTCTAGATCAGCATATGGCATATGGCATAATGTATTTAAATAGAAATCATTCAATTAGAAACACAAGGGTGCCTACTGTAAATAATAAAAGGTAGTTTAATAACTAACTTCCCAAAATGCATAACTCTCCATGTAGTCATAGTAGATAAGGCATATTCCTTTTCATTAATAGGAATTTCAATAGCAAACAGAGACTAGCCAAACAGCTAGACAGAACTTTTCTGAAGCTCCATGCTCGAAGGATTTCCCAGTACATTAACTGATCTCATGACAGACTGTAAGGGGGGAATGAAGGAAATATATCCTGCATCAGTGAAGATGCCTAAGCAGAAAAATGGATAAATGGACAGGCATCCCCATATCTTTTCAACAGAATCCATTTAGACTAAGGACTAAGTCTGCAACACCCTGACTCTTGAGCATTACTCCAGTGATTCCGCTGCTTTCAGAAATATTCAGTCATGGATTAAACCAAATAATTGCTTTTCCATGTCTATTAGTTCACTAATTTATTAAAAAGCAATTGTTTGTAGATGATGAATAAAGCAACAAAAAATGTCCAGCCAATTCCTTCACTTTGGTGGCATATCCCTAAAGTCACAGGGGAACTGGAATGGATGCAAAGCCTGTATCCAGTGGGGGAATTCTGCATACCAGGCTTCTGCCATTTAAAAGTGTTTTTTGGTTGGTTTTATTTTACTTGAGCTGTCCATGGATTAATAGAAGATCAACCACTGCACATCTCAGTAAAACTTCAACTATACTTAAGACTTTAAAGTCATATTTTCAGTACACACTCTGCAGACCCTCTGGCACACCACAGAGTACTTTCCAAGGAAGTTCATACATGCTACTAGGAAATCTATACCTGCAATAAAAACTGAATGGCTCCGCATTTCTACTAGATAGTGTCTAAGACACCTCAAATCAAATGAAATCACTTATCTAGATAGGAAATAGAGTAAGATAAATAATGCTGTAAAAGTCAGTGGCAATCATCAAGCACAGCTGAGAATCACTTTTCATTTTATGCTTTTCTCACTGGTGCTTCACAGGTTTAAGTCTTCTATTCTGCAAAAATGGTCACACCAGCAGCGTAGTTGATACACAGGCCTGCAGCCATCAACTGCATCTCTATCTGTACAGTGTATCCACTGCTGATGGATAATGCTCAGCAAAGTGCTGTAAAATACAAGGGAGCTGGTGGAGAAGAGGTCAGTGTCATTTACTCTTTGCTGCTGTAGCTGCAGCATTTTTTAGCAGCTTTTTAAATACCCTTTGCATTCACAAGGCTACTTGCAGAGCAAGCAGCTAAGCACATGAATTAATCTATGCATGAACAAAGGTGCATTCAGTGCTATTTGCCTTTGCGCTGAATTACAGTGGGAAATCAAAGGAAATGGAGTTAAATCTAAGCAATACTAGACTCCATGTGAAATCAATTGTTCGTATGGCTTCCTCAATTAAACTAAAACCAACTATTGCCCCATTCTCAGCTACTGTGTTTTCAGTAAGAGGAACAGTAAGATTCAACACAGCTCCAGTTGGAACTGTGTGACACTCAAAATACTGTTTCATACTGTTAGACTGTGTTTTGTTGTGCATGATTTTCACATGCTGAAAAGCTTGCATCATGAGACATATCCAAGACAAAAATTATATTTTTATTTTTAAAAACAAATAAAAAACACAGCTTTTCTGTGTTTTCTATCCAAAGGCATTCAAACTCAATAACTGACCCAATTTGCAGAGGGAAAAAGTACTCTATCGAGTCAATTTTCCTCAAATAGATCCCATTTTCAGTTTGTCACAAAATGTGATAAATATGATTTTGGATAGGAGCTGCAGTTTGTTACAAATATATTGCACATCTGCAGCTCAGAAAAAATTGGCACTGTCACTTATCCTCTTCAGAGAGAATCCATATGGACAACCTTACCAACATCTCAAACAAACCTGACTCTTTCTGTTAATGAAAACCAGTGTGTGAGAGGGAAGAACTGAGTAGAAGTGTGTGCTTCTCCCTTCTCATGAGCCCACCTTTGAAATAATTTTGAAATGAGTTCAGTAAAGTTTAGTTAATAAACTAGGGCTGGAAGGGACATGAAGAAGTTATTTAAATCATCTTTCACCCTCAAAGTCAGGATAAGCTCTACTTGTACCTTCCAAAAGATGTGTTTGTGGAGTCTGTTCTTAAGAGGCCCCTCACAATGGAGATCCCACCATCTTTTAAGAGATTCTGTTCTTGTGGCTCTGTGTCTGCTACAGAAGCTTTTCACATTGTCTAACCAGTATCTTCCTGTGGCAATTCCAGTTCACCCCTTAAACCATGGACTCTGCTAAACCCCTACCGGGACTCTGAGAAACCATTTCCTTTTCTTCCCTCTTTGCACCACCTTTCTCTATAACAAGTTAAGCAGGCCCAGTTTATTCCTTTTCTTTCCTGCTAGAACTGGCTATTCCATACGGCCTCTTTCCCCTTCCCAGAGGATTTCTGTGGCTGCTGGCTTCACAGTCCGTTGGAATTTTCCCTTCAAAAAACAAAAAGGCATGCCAGAGTACTATGACAGCAGTTGAAAAATGAATCAAACTGTTGCTTTCAATTGAGAGAACCCAAAAGGAGAGTTAAACGAAATTAAGACCTTGAAGGGTTGATAATACCAACTAGCAAAACCCTAATATGAACTGTGTGACTCTTGGAGCTCATCTTTGTCCCATCTTTCTGAAAACTTTTTAGAAATAATGCTTTATGAGCAGTGGAAGACTCTTCTAGAAACTCTTCACTATAAAGGCTGTCCTTGGTAAAAACCAATCAAAGCTTTGATATCATCGCCAGCACTCAACAGTTCTGCTCCAATTTACAAGATCATTGGCTTAATGGATTAATACTTAGTGAATGGAGCATGCAATTCCTAGAAACAAGACATGAATTTTTATTTGGACCTAGGAGTAGGGAATGCTAAGGAGTAATATCAGCATTGGCTGGACCTCCTACAAGGACTGAGCGAAAATTTAGGAAAAAAATTGAAGCAGAAAATGAATAGGCTATGTGGTGAATGTTAGATGGCTGCAGGAGCCACGAACAATGGTACTTAGGCTATTTATAAAGTCTTCAAGGAGGAAAAGCCCCCTATTTTCAACTCTCCTCATACCCTGGCTTTTGTTTGCATTCTTTTTTCAGAACCAGCTGACTCCTACGACCCATCCAGCTCCTCACTAGCCACTTGTGCCACTGGTTCCTGCTTGAGTCCCCACAATTTATATCTCAGATATCAAATGAGCATCCTATGATTTCTGTGATGCAAATAAAACCCAAAGTGATCCCAGGCCAAAGCTGCTTGACAGAGTTATGTATTCAGCAAACAGCCCCTGACTGAAGCTGGAGAGCAGCTTTTGGTGTGCAGGCTGAGCTCAGCTACTTAGAGAGGCTGCAATCCCTCTGGTGCTCCAGGTCCCAGCAGCTGCCTCCTGCTTTCCACAGTTTTCACACAATGCTGTCCATACAGAACACTGGTCTGCTAAAGCATTTCAAAACATGAGCTTCCTTTATGGCTTGGACAGGGACTGGAGCAACCATGGTCTCATATGGGCTATAGGATATATTTTTAGACTTGTGAAAGTATTACACTTAATATACAAAAGCATGAGTAATTTTCACTGCTGGAAATCATTGAAAACCAAGTATATTTTATCATGAGAGAAACCCTGTCATGCTTTGACTTTCTATTTAAAACTAGAATAATACCCAGCAACTGCTTTAAGGGAAGGGATATTCCCTCCCTCCTGGATCTGACAAGACTTTTCCTTGTCTAACTTGTGTACTCCAGGGGTACCTCTATTGTAACAAAAATTGTATCCAAAAGTATTAGAAGAGCCCTACAACTAAGTCAGAAACATGGAGATCCCTTTGCTCCTGGCTTTTCTAAAACGTAAATATTCATTTTAAAAGGATACAATCAGATCTTCCAGGACCAGTGGTTCATCTTTTTTTTTTCCTCCTGTCTCTTTTACTGCCACAGAATCCTTGTTTTGAATTATCAGAACAATAATTAGATTCCAGGAAGGAGGAGGGGGTGGGGCAAGCATTCTTGTCCCCCTGAGAGGAAGAGATAAAAGTTTCATTTCTGAAAGCTGATGTGCCAATGGCGGATAATGGGGAATTGGGATTCCTGCTTAACTGCATGGGAGACTTCAGTGAAGTTTATTAATAAAACAATTTAGATAAACTCCATTTATGCATTATTTGTACTAGTATCTTGGCAACTGCTTATTTAGCATCTTGAACACATCAGGAATTTTAAAGGGAAATAGTGAAATCTTCCCTCAGACTGTAAAACCTTTAACAGCAGTGGGTCTGGGAAGTAACAAAGAGTTTTCTTTTTCTGCTTCTCCTTATTTTTCTTCCTCCAACCAAAAACAATTTTCTAATATCCTTGGCATAACTACTATAATGAAGCATAATTTATTTGATACTTACACAGCCCCCTTAGGATTACTTCGTGCAGATAGCCAATTATAAACTCTTACATACTTTATAGCCCTCATTACGTCTGACAGAGCCACACTAATAAATAATGCAAAACCCCTTTTGTACCCAGTCTACCTTGAGAGAATACCGGGGTCTGCTGTGGAGGGAAAAAGCACATTGTAATGCATTCCTATTTCCAAATGGACTGAAAAACTTTCTAGCTTCAGCTTGCTTCCTTGGGACACTTTTTTTCTCAGACTGGACTCCTGTGGCTTGATTCATTACTAGATAAAAATCAAGTTCGAATAGAAGTGGAACATGACATATGGAGTGTCACTGCCGTGTCACTTCCTCGTGACATCCTGTCAGCTGCAGACAAGAAAGGGGGTCTGAAGGCAGAACAGCCAGGTTGAATACAAATGAATGAATATTCGGCTGTAGGCTTTTCACTGTAACCAAGCAGAAAGGGTCAAGGCTCAAGGAGCACATGACACCCTGCCTGTGCTGCCTTTCTGGTGCAACTTCCAGACACTGCTTGTGCTCAGGTCAAGGCTCTGGAGGAGAGCAAAACAGCTCTGACCATCTCTCTGCTGTTAGGATTTAAAGAGCAGTGTGAGCAACTCAGCAGAGACATGGGATTGAATATACATAGATAAGGCCCTGGTGGACTACTTTATTTTTGCCTTTAATTGACATGGTACTACTTTTTAAAGAAAAAAGCTGCAACTATAATGACTGAGAAACATTACCAAGATCACTACAGAAACCTGGGGGGTCCCAGAGGTTACAGCCAACTTCTGTCCCTACCAGGGACTTCTGTGCAACCACTGTTACTCATATTGCCTCTTGAAGCCTTCTCTTCCCTACATAAGGAAGACAGGATAAGAGTTCCAAAAGGCAAGGATTTCTTGCCTCTGTGTGTTGCTTTGAGACCTTGAAAGAAGGTATTAAAAAGATTTTAAAATTGCAACAGCAAGCAAATAAACAAACCCAACTTTTTCATGGGTATAGCTCACCACAGTCCTTGCTCACAGAGAAGCTACTTTGACAGACTGTGATATGGGCTGCAGAACCTGAAAGTTCAGCTCCTGGCACCAACACTAAGCAATAGTCATTATATGACACATCTCCTTAGCTAATGTCTTAATGGCCACAGCAAATTAGGCAGTCTGAGATTCCAGCAGGCTTCTAGGTCTGCAGCATCTTCAATATCCCCATGTGGCTCAGCACAAATGGGGAATGACTTAGAATAAAAGTCTGTGTAGTATGAATTCCTTAGTTACGGTTAAGTTAGAGCCCTGCCACTGAGCCCTGCTAGATTATGCAATTAAATCAGCAGCCCTTCATAGCTGGCTGTGAGGATGGCAACGAGCAAGAGAAACAGGGACATTTGCCTTTGCATGCAGCTACAAGGAAATTATCTGCCATTTTAACTACAGGGTTTGACTAATGCACACTGAAGCACTCACCTTCAATTAGCCATTTAACCCAGCAGATCCAGCTGTGATCTGAAGAGGCTGAGATACCGCTAAGTGTTTCTCTCACAGGAGCCATAGGGAATGGCCAGAGGATGTGATAAGCAGGTATAATCCAACTTGCTGACAAATCCTGTGTTTCCAGGAATGAGCAAAATCCACAGTATCTTTTCCATTTTGTGCACCCCTCCACTTATGATAATCTCAGCACCTACACACCTCATTTGGGAAGAACATGCTCCTGAGAAACCCTGCAAAAGTGTCAGTTGAAGATTCAATATTTTAACTCATTATTTATGTTTTGTTTCCTTTTAAAAAATGAAATAAGCATAAATAATACATGAGAAACTTTTTACAGTTTGCAGGCAGGAACAGCAACTAAACTTTAAAGTGTAAATACCTGCTACTTTTGGTTAAGATGATTGTGGAAACAGCCTTTGCATAAAACCTCTTCATGATGAGGTTGGGGTGTCCACAGTCTGGCTATTCCCACCTGAAAAACCTGTTGGCAGTGTCAGGGTAACTTCAACATGATCAACAACAGGAACCAGAATAAGGCCATCTTCCCACCTGGCTGTCACTGAGGCATGGTTTGAAAGGCTTCCCCCTCCCTGTCTGCACCCTTCTGCTCACAACACTCCCATCATCACATCTTCCTCACCTGTCCCAACAGGATATTGCCACAAGCATTTACGTGGCTGCTTTGTAGAAAATAAGCATTTTTTGCTTCCTGAAGACAAGGAACAACATACAGTCAGAAATGAGAGTTTGGAAATGATACTTAATCCAACCTACAATAACAAAAACCAAAGATTGTGCCACTGTACTCTGCAGCAGATGACTGTGTTTCAGGTCTGAGTCTAACATGCAGCAGATTTGCAGAAACTGGAGATGGAAATGTACAATTTGCATCCAGTTCTCTGCTCCCAAGGGGTGGTTCATTCCCTGAGGTAGTCTGCTGTGCTTTGCTCCCTGAAGCACATTGCTTTAATCTGTGCTGAGCACCACGGTGTGTCCAGTCCAATTTCAAAGGTCTCCAAGCAATAAAGGTTTATGGCTTTCCTGGGGCAACTGTTCCACAGCCAAATGGCTTGCTCTGGTGTGATTTCAGGGGCACAGTTAAATGGAGGCTTGTATCTCTGTCTCACCAGGAAAATACATCTGCACTTAAGAGCTCTCATAGAATAATTTTTTTGTATATATATATAGACACTAAAGCAAGGTTTCTTCTCCCCAATACTACATGACATCTTGTGCTCCATCACATTGACCTTTCATTTCCACCGAGGAGAAGAAGACTCAGCTTGCCTCTCGTTCCCCACCACACAAACACCACGCTGTGAGAACAGGCAGCACAGCAAACACCAATGGCATCCCCAGGCACAGCAGCCTCCTCTGGAGCACGACAGCTCACCACTGCCTTCGGGAAGAGCTCAGTGCCACTTGCTGTGGCCACGTGGGGAGCTGAGCAGTCAGGATTCTCTCTCCCTGGGTTGAACTCCAGGTGCTCCAGCTCACCACGTGGAGTGCACCACTAACAGGCACAGCTGGGGACACAAGGGGCACTCAACAGGACTGCTCCTCCTCCTCCCCACAGCAGCCTGCTCCTATACAGGTTAATGGCCACAAAATATGACTTTGGGATAAATTTCGTATCACAGAGGATTTTATGTCGTGCCATTTCTGAAAAGAATAGTTAGACACACTTACACATTCTCAGCTGCATCTTACTCCCTTTCTCCCTTTCTCCCCTTTTCCCCATGCAATTTCAAGCTAACATCAACCAGCTCAGGGAACCACACCAGCCAGAAAAGAATCACAACTTTTTAGAGGGTTATTATTCTGCTGGTATTAACTCTCCAAGTTGGCATACTGATGGATAATGTAAGTGCCATGCCAAGGGCAAAGGGCCACTCCCTCTCAAGTGCCAGTTAATTATCTTAAGCAAATTATCAGACCTTTTTAGAACCCTCCATGCAACCACATAAACAGGTTGGGAGCCTAATGTGGACACATCAAGGGAACAAAGGGTGTCTAAACAGAGCTCTGGCACCTGACCAAGTCCTGGAGAGGTGGGCAGAGCTGAGGGGACCTGCAGTGCTGCCCACAGCTGAGAGTGGAGAAACTGTGGAGAAACACAGTAAGTGGGGCTGAGAAAAAGCCTTGGAGACAACTGCACAGAAATGAGACAAAAGAGGGAACTAAGTGCTGCAAACGAGACATTGAGGGATATTCAGAAACGCACAAAATAGGAGCAGGATGAAAACTGAAAGCTGAAGGAGCACAAACTTTCGAGAAGATGGGAATAGCTTCTATATTCAAGGCAGTTAAAAGGCCAAGGAGGAAAAGATTGTGACAGGAGCCATAAACTTAGATTACTTGCGTCAATAAGGAAGAATAAACTGTTGTGTTATAAGAAGGGGCCCTGCAGTCAAAAGGCAATTGGTGCTGGAAAGGGGTTTCTTAAGAGATAATCCTGTCTCAGTTCCCTGATGTATTGCCCTGCTCCCGTACTTCTCACGTTTGTTGGTTACAATGATCTGCCTAACTGCCTAATAAGCACCATCCCGTCTGTCAGCGCACAAGGAGCTCATGGCTGCAATAAAAAGCTTGGATGCAATTCAGCAATCCCAAACGCCAGGGCTCTAATTTATTCATTCATTTAGTTTTCAGTGATGCAATGACACCGGCCACAATAGTATTACATGAGGCTGGTTTAAGTATCCAGGAGAGCTCAGAGAGTGGAAAATTCAATTCCCATTGCCATGGTGAGCGATGTATGCCACTGAAGAGAGCTTAACTCCCAGGGTAAGAAGGGTGTTCTCCCTGCAATATTCCTTTTGAGCATGGCCACTGTACTCACAAAGAGCATTATCAAAACTCAGAACTCATTTACTCTGACCAGGGGGGAGGGGCGTGACGATTCCTCCAAATCTCATTTTTGTGGAAACTCCTTCCAGCAAGCAGTAGTACTGAAAATATGCTGCTGAAAATAATCAAATAGATCTACTACATCAGGCACTAAAAAGTCCTCTGCAAATTTGGGCGAGGGAAATGTTTCCTAATTCCTTACAAACCGTCCCAAGAGACGCCTTCTGAGGACTCTCTATCATTAGCTGCCACTCAGCTGACACTAATTCAGCTGGTTTGGGGTATTTTCCATAGGCAGAAGGGTGTAAGAACATAAACAACTTCCTTTATTTACCCTGCACATCATAAAAAGGAGTTGGGCAGACAGTTTACAACAGAAAGTCCTTGCAGTAGGTACAGCTCCTTTTTGCTACACAGAGCTGTGGCAAAAGGTGCCTTTGACATCCCCCTTGTAGTGATGCACCCCCCTTGCTCTGATGCAGTACCTTGAAGCAGGGGTGCACAAAACACCAGCAGTGACACACTGCATGCCCAGAGCCTGTGGTGCAGTGAATCAGGGGCAGCTGCTTTGTACCCAGCTTTACATAACTCCTGACAGGCCTATGAGCACAAGTCAAGGGAAATGTTATTCATACAATTGTAAAAAATAACAGTGGTTTGCAAATGTTTACATGTTCAATTATATATAAGCCTTCCCCAGTGAGTACATCTGTCTCTTTTTGCTTTTCTCTGTCAGTCAAAATGCCTCTCAAATGCAGAAGCTGAATGCTGCAAATAAACATCAATGGAATTCTCCTTCCAGCAGGCCCCATGAAAAGTGGGGACAGAGAAATATGTGTTTGTATTCTTTTCTGAAGGGTTCTCTGGGCTGGAATTGCCTCAGTTGGAAACTTGCTAGTTTTAAGAAGCCATTTTGCTTTGGTGAATGCTATGCATGATTTTTTTCCTCCAGCATTTGAAATCAGGGAGAGCCCTTTATCTGCCTAGGTTAATCCCTGCTTAGGTTACAGATCCTGCAGGCACACCTCTTTCCTCTGACAGATGATGATTTTACAGGTAGACCCAGAATATTGATGCTTTTTGATGGGAGGAGAGAAAGGTGGCATGGTATATTACTAAAAGACCACTTTAAATCAGAAGGTAGGAGCAAGCTGCCTGCAGGAACAGTGGGAGAGAGACAAAAGAAGGTCAGGGCAAGTCAAAATGTTTTGTACTTGTGACAGATAAAGTGCCTTCTATGGGGTTACTGCAGCTCAGTTTTCATGGGGCAAATAAAGCTCTTATATTTAACAGCCAATGTTATTTCTACATTTCATAGATATCTCCTTGTCTAGGGACATTGGAGAGGAGCTGACTACATGCAGAACCTGTAGGTTCTTGGAAGACAAGAGGGATTTCTATGTCCCCTTGTACTCACTCAGTTTTCGCTCATCTTTCCCAGCTGTTACAGGGGACATGAGAAACTAGATTGCTATGCCATTCCAAGGTGGAGGTGTCCAGAGGCAGGCTGACTCAGTCCCTGAATGGGGAGGTGGTATCAGCCACAGGTGCTGCTGCTCATCAGCAAGAAATTAAATGCTTAAGACATTCCCTTAGCAGAATCATGAAAACTCTCCTTTCCCCTCAGTAAAAGAAAATCACCACAAAGTTGCTTGCCTTAACCTTTCTTTTTTATTTTAATAAATCTATTTTGCCTCAGTTTCTGTGCAGAAAGATCTTACGTGACGCAGTACAGGTCAGCCAGTGTGACTAATTTAATACAGATGGAAGAAGCTAGAGACAAAGAGTAGCAAAAGTATGACATCATTATAAAGTAAAATTTATTTCAGCTCCTGGGGAGAATATTGCATTCATTGGGGAGCAAATGAAATTATTATGTCTGGAGAGAAAGATTCAAAAAGTTTATTTGTGGGTCTCCTTCCTCACCTTACCAGAAAAAGAAGAGTTAATTCAGCTGCTTGGTATCAACTTTATAGTCAAGGAGATTATCAGAATCCACTTATAGATGTGGAGCGCAGCAGCGCCTTTCCTAAAAGGCAGCAGTCTGTGGGCTGTGCCAGGATGGGATATGCTTGGTGGGCAGCCCTGCTCTCTGCCTTGTGAAACCAAGAGTAGCCATTTGACACTCAGAGAAAAATTAGGTCAAATCACTGCATTAAAGGCAGACCAGAGAAAACCGTGCTGATGAGGAACAATGGCTGTGTGACCAATTACAGCAAATGCTGCGATGTGTGCAGGGGCTGCGTTACATTTTCAGCCAAACTCCTGGGAGAAATGCATTATTTATTGGCATTACTTTGCCAATTATTTTAATGCAATATTTATTACTGCATTAAACAATAAGCCTTAGATCTTTGTAATGGAAGAGGAAGACGCTTGCTTGGTCTCAAAGCAGAACACCAAAGCACAGCCAGGCCCCGCTTGTCCTCCCCCAGAAGTTTATTAATGAATGAACTGCTCCTAACAACCCACTCTCTTTTTCTTCCCTGCCCTCCCCCTTTTCTGTCTTGAACTTACAGCAGAGAATTGGGTCTTTGTTATCACTCAGGCTGTTGGTGAACTTTAACCCCCTGCAGCAGCCTCATGCTGCCCCATGGATGATGTTCCAGTCCAGAGATGGGTGAAAACATTCCCTGTCCACCCTGCCAGCAGGATCAGGACCCAGGGCTGTCCTCTGCCTGTGTCTGGATATGTTTCAGGGTCCTTCAGCACAGAAATGGGCTGGGTATTTGCAGCCATTGAGATGGTATCAGAAGATTTAAAGCATTACAGGGGGAAGAATGGGTTTAATGGTTGTTCTTTCATTTCTAGGCTCTCTCTCCATCATATGCAGCCCGCACGAAGTAATACACTGGCAACAATGATGTGGGAAGAAGTAATACACTGGCAACAATGATGTGGGAAACACTACAGTGTTTCATTAATGGATCTTGGTTTTCTTCCCTTTGAACTTCTTCAGGACATTAAATATTGCATCGTACCATAATTTCCTTTTCTAGACGTGAAAAATGCTGTGAGGGGTTCCTGCTATGCAACTTAATTACACTACTCATACAACTCTAAAGCCTAATCTTCAGGCACATTTTTGGATACATGACAGATGGACCAACATGCAGTTATTAGAGCTATAAGGGGAAATACTGTGAGGCCAATATTTACACTGCAGTGGCTTTAAGGGTTCAGTGGGAATAAGCTGGACTCCAAGGACATTTTAGTGTGCTTTGGATCATGCCTGCATTAAGAAAGAGATCACAATGGTTCTTATCAATGGTTGTGGAAACCAGATGGCAGGGTCTGGTTATTGAGGTTTTATTTCCAGGAAGTATGTAAATCCTCTATTTTATAAACACATCTCCTTTTTATAATATGAATGACAGATGGAGTAAGAGGAAATTGCATAATAAAATGAGTAAAAGCTAATATCAGTTTGAATTTGTTCAGACACTGATGATTATCTCACGCTTTGAATAACAGACATCTGCATGCCTCTCATTAAAGCGGTAGTCTCTGAGCTACCCTGTCACAGCTGCAAGTATTCCTAAGTTTTTCAAATAAAATAACTGGTTTAACCACCAAAACCACCAGGTTGTGGTATCTCAAAAAAATTAAACAGCCTTGACTTTTCAGGACTCACTGGCTCGTTTGCATTAACATCAAAGTTCCACAAAAGGAAAACCCCCTGTGGGATTTATAGCATGTAAACAGTCAAATTAATCCAGAGCTTGGTGAGAGATTGACACAAAAGAGTAGAAAGGTGCAAAGCACAGCTTAATTAGACCATTATATTCCACAATGACCAGCACATGGATTACGGAAATCCAGCTTTATTAAAGTCCTGGATATGCTTATTTTGGTAGAGAGCTGATATTCCAACTTAATATTAAGTTCAGAGAGTAATAATAATAATAATTATTATTATTATTATTATTATTATTATTACACGGACTGGATCCAGTATGACCACCTTACACAGGGAAGCACCCATGTTTTACCTTTTCAGCATTTAAAAACACTGAGTAAAATAATTTAGCTAGAGCAAGAGCTAGTGTTTTGAGACAGGGGAGAGGGAGAAACACACCTGAATTTCGCCAGAGCAATCCAGTCTTAAATCAGATTTGCTTGGACTGGGCACAGGCTTAAGTCATCTTTAGTTATCACAGCTGGGGTTGTGATACTGAGGGACAATGAGCTTCATCTTATTTTTTCCATTTCCTGAGAGTTACAGGCTGCTGGGACTGGTCAGTCAGGCCAGCTCACAAGCTAGGTAGGCTTGCTGGGCAATTTAGGAAGAAAGCTGTTCTTCAGAATAGCCTTAACCAAATATGAAAATTCACAGACAACAGGTACAGTTTGAGGAGGAGTGATAGGGCCAAGAGCCAAAAAGATGCTTGTAAATAGGAATGTTTGTAAACTAGGAAATGTAGGGTTTGTGAGCTGAATAGCAACCCTGACAGAAGTATTTGGCCAATACTCTCTGGCACGTGGAGTGGACTCTTTGGAATGGTGCTGTGCAAGGCCATGAATTGAACTTGATGATCCTTATAGGACCCTTCCAGCTCAGCTTATTCCATGATTCTGTGATTCTGTGAGATGTGAGATAACTGGTGTGAGCTAGCAAAGACAAGACATGATGGAGAGGAGAGTTTGTGAGGGACCTTCCAGTGGGTACACGGGAACAAGAGATGAGAACAAACAAAAGTGTCTATTTAGTAGATTAATGCAGAGTCAAGAAACCCAAAAGAAATTATGGGGACTTTTTTTTCTCAGAAAGTTAAGCAAAACACAGTTGTCCCATAGGAGTATTCACAGGGTTAATCATGCTGTTAAATAAACCCCACATCAGGATGCAGGAGTACTGCATTTTGGATGTCCACACCACCCACCTTTCTGAAGCCTGAAACCTTTCCACATGGGCCATGTTGTTCCCTCTAGCACCAACTCTGCACGGTCCTGGTGGAACCAGCTGTTCAGAAACCTGCTCAACTACTCCTTACAACCCTGTTAATTCAGGAGTACTTTTAACTGATAGTAGAAGACCCATTATGCCTAACTCACTGCTCTTTAACTCCATCAAAATGAAGGAAAATATTTCAAATGCACGCAAAAATTCAAGCCATGAGCTTCTTCAGAGACCCCAACAGCTTACTTGCTATGCATTGCTCTATTATGAGTCATTATGAAATTTATAGGGCTGTTTTTTATCCAGGAACAATCAAAACCTTCATCACAGGACTCCCTTTGTGCAAGATCTCCTGGTGTATTGAGCAGTTGCATATTGCCACACACAAAACAATTCTGAGAATGTTTTTTTCTTCTAAGAGAGTATTAACTGCATTTGTACAATACAGAATTATATTATTTTCAGCATGGTTTTGTTCCCAGCCACACTACCAGGCAGAAAAAAATACTTATCATTTAGAAATGTCAGCTGAGAAAAATAAATCTAAGGCATATTAAATCATACAACAAAAATGCTGTAAGAAAGCCTCTCACTGCTCCATTTGTGCCCTGGAGCTTGCTGATCATTACATATAAAACACACGCTTATTCTCATAAAATGCATTAAGATTTTATGGCACAGTGTCTTGAAATCAGTCAGAAACAACCTAGAAATGTCATTAGTGGGTGACTGTGCTATGTGAATTATAGCTTTTGCCCAGTATATTATTTCATACCCTAAGAAATTTGATCTACTCAAATCATAATTATTTTCGTTTTCATCTGAACATTAGCCCTGCTCCATCTATGGGTGAGTAACTCGCCTGGCTCAAAGTCCATTCCCCTTGGAAAGCAAAGCGTACACCAGCGCATTAGGAAAACAAAGAGCCAGTCTCTGTTTCATGTTAAGCTGAACACATCTGGAAAAACAGGTCTTGTTATATTTGGTGCACACTGCATGGCTGCTCTGAGATAGCAAGGCAAGCACCACTATTTCAGATTTAAAAAAAAGAGTAATAATGTACTGTTTTCTGACTTGGCAAAGAAGATGCTAAATAAATCATGTGAATTATTCAGTGTTGAGAGACAGGTTATATTTTCTTTCTGCTCTTTGCTCAGTCTCACATGACTTTAATACATGCAGAGGTGAGAAAAAAGGCCTTTCTTAATCTCTGAAGTATGGCTTCCTCAGTATTGACTGTAAATTGGGTTTTTCTAGGTGAATGGTCCGAATCTGGGTCTGCTGAAGCGACTGCCAGGAATGACAACACAAGGTTGGACTGGCATCTCCATCCTCCTAAAATTTCTACAGTTGGGCAAGTCTTCTCCATTTTCCTCCTTTTCCTTCCTGCATCTTTCCAAATGGTGTGCTGAGATGAACACTCATGTTGGCAAATCTCTCTGTATCCTCACATCACCCCAGAAGTCCTGCGGGAGAGGATGCCCACCAATGCTATGCACACGTGCTGCCAAATCCTGCTGAAGAGGATTCAGCAGGAACAGCCTGTTCAGCAGGAACAGCCTTCTCCTGGATATTTATGCCTCCCTGCTCAGAGCTCAGGTCTGACAGAAGTTATGATACCTGAAAGTACTCCATCAGAATAGCAATAAACATTCCCTAATGCAACAGAGTGCCTGACTTACATGAAGCCTTTCTTCACAAGCGCTTTAAACAGAGGATTACAGTTCCCTTGACACAGCATAAATCCTGGGTGACATGCTGGATGCCATGAATCAAATCAACACTCCAAGGGCTGCACCAGACAGTGGCTGGCTCCTGTAGGCAAGGGGAGAGGAGAGCCAGAGGAACGCCCCTTCGCTGCTTTGCTGCGCTCATTCTGCACAAGAGCTACAAGGCCATTGAGCTAATCACCACCATAAAAACATTATTTCAATGGCTCCTACATGTGACAGCATTCTTTACTACTCTGCCCTGCTAATTTGTCTCAGCTCTCCCCTTTGGTTTTCCTCACTCTGAGAGATACTCTATCAGTACAGGGCCTTTTGGTAATTAAACCTGCCAGGATGCCTGACTTTTGTCCTGGGACAGGTGTCCATCATCAGCCAAACACTCCCAACAACTCCATTCATGGCTGTCTGCAGATGCACATTTTGATGGACATCACAGGACTGTGAGGCCTTCAAGATTTCACCTTCTCTATGTGACTTTTGCTGTGTCCTTTTGTGATATGCTGGGACATGGATGGATGTGACCATTCTCTGGCTTAAGCCAGGGACATGTGAGGGGAGGGTTTAGATAAGGACCCCACAGGGCATTGCAAACACTGCTGGTCTCTTCATCAGAAAGGCTCATCCCAAGAACTGGAAGAGAGGAAGGGGAGATTTTTATTGTTTCACTGGCCTTCATTGTTCTCTCAAATTTTCCTACCTCATTCATGAATGCATCCAGGCTTACATTTCGGGAAGGGAAAAGACTCAGGTCTCTTTTTAAAGGTAAGGATTTTGCTGTATGTGTTTCAGATAAATTGTTGTTGTTTTAAATCACAAGGTTAGACCAGATGTAAACTTGGAGGAGGGATTACAAGTTCAGCTAAGATGAATGCTTTTCATGTGCTCTCACTACACCTTATTTGGCTTGCCGGATACTACTTCTTTGGCAATTCTTGCAAGGTGGAGTTTTTGTCATTCCATATTACACAAATATAAATCAGTGAAGAAGATCAAATATAAACAGCTGTAATAATGGCAATAGACTGTATTTTGACTGCTTGTCTTTAAAAAAAGGGTGGTTACAGTATCATCCCTATTAATATCTTTTCCTTGAAAGATCTGAATAATGGCTCAAATGTTATGGAATCAGATTTATAGAATCATAGAATAGTTTGGGTTGCAAGTGACCTTTAAAGGTCATCTGATCCAACCCCCTGCAATAAGCAGAGACATCTTCAAATAGATGAGGTTTATCAGAGCTCTATTCCACTCGAGCTTGAATGTACTGTATATTTTTGGTGTGAAACCAGAAAACTGTGGATATTTGTAATGCATTAATTGTCACATCTCATAGGTATATATCCTTCCATGTACATGATGTTACAAAGGCATAAAAAAAAAAGAGTGCCTTGTAATGTAAAAAAAATGAGAGTCTAAAGAGTCTAAGGAACTATGTAAATGGCAGAAATTATACCAAGACATTGAAAGAAATAAGTAGTCTAAACAGAGGTAGTATCACAAACACAAAATATTATTTCAGATCAAAGAGGATACAAGAGACATAAGTGATAGCTGTACAGCTGTGTAGATATAAAGATGTAGAGATATTAAATTCATATTATAATATTCTTTCCACCGAGAAAGTTGCAGTCAACTTAAGGCATATTTCTTTCTTTAGAATAATGCAATTGAAACCCCCAAAAATGTCTCTAAGGAAAATAAGTAGTTCAACATTAGCATCTATGGTGAAAAGTAAATAAGGAAAAAGTTAAAGAAGTGGTGGGGAAGGACAGAAAAGATGCTGGAAGAGCACCCTGTTCAACAATACAAGATTCATATTGATCTGGAAATAAGAAATCCATCATCTAATCCTTCTGTGGTGATGGTACTCATGCTGCTATAATAACCTTGGAACTGAGATGTGGAATGCAATTATAGATGGTGGAATAAAATAGATTGAATTAAATGATTTTATACTGGACTCTGTCATTTGTCAAAGAATAAACTTTCCCCCCTTTCAGTCTAAAACGCTCCTTAGAATGAAGATCAAACCACTGCCCTAAAATGAGAGTGACAGTTCCCCCTCTGCAAGGCCATGCCTCAAGTAAGTTTACAGGACATGAGAATTCCAGGATTTCATAACAAAAGCCTGAATTTTCTTTTCCAGGGGTAAGTGTCCCTTCAGTCAGATTAGCACCTCTTACCTGACTGAGTCCTCTCTTCTTACCATCAATTGATCTTTCTCATGTACAGCACAGAAGTGTCACAACCACCACCCAATGCTCACCTTTCATTTAACCCATGCTCCCTTTTTTTTTTTTTTTGCAAATATGGAGACAAAATCTTATAATTCAAAATATGAGAATATTTTGAATTCTAAGAAATGAAAATAAGGAAACCATGTTGCAAAACAGGATGCTTTCTCCCCTAAAATATTCAACAGAGCAACACATAAGTAAGTCCCTACAGACTAAAGTAAATTTAAACACCTTCTGCATTTTAATCAGACATTTCTTTCTAGGTTTTAAAAAAATATTGCCTAATGTGCCTAGTTTCTCCTTCTGGGCTGACACAGGAGCTAATGTGCTGAAAATCTTGTGGACTCCTCACTAGGTAGAATTAGCTCATTTTTTTCTTTTTACTGAATTAGCTACATAAAAGAAAGATCTTTTACATTCTACAATCTGTGGCCAAATGCAGTGAGACAGCTGCAGTTTTAAAGAGCATCCTGCACTAAATGAAATCCTAACAAATGAAAGTTCAGCGCTTAGAAATGTGTCTTTTCAAACTGTCATGTAAAATCTTTTGCCTTAAACTTGTGTTATATCAAAGTTTCCACTTATATCTAGAGCTACAAACTAGATTGATTGCCAATGTTAGAAATGGATGAGTCCTTTAAAAGCTTCTCCTTTAAAATCATTTTATGCAGTCTTCAAAGCTATAACATCAGAGATATTAACAGCCCCAGAGGCTTTATTTTAAAGACCACATAGAAAAAAGGAAATATTTTAATATTAAAAAGTCTTTTATATAACCCCCTCAGACAGGGGGAGGGGGGAGAACCTCTGCTGAACCTTTTCAAAATATGTGAGCCAGTTTTTGCAGCAGATGCTGGAGTTTCTCAGCCTGGATGTCAAATTGTATTAGGTACCCTTCTGTTGCTCCATCCACAAGGAGGGAAGCTGAGGGTGTTACTGCTGTTGGCATATGGACTGTGACAGCATCAGTATAGGAAGGTGTACCCTGGAAAGTGAAGCAGTCAATATGCAAAATATAAATCGATTACACTTCTTTGTAGCTTTAATAGCTGTTGTCTGTCAGACTGAAGCTGTTCAGACTTGGTTACACATCCCTGATAGCTTCTGGATGATAAAGCAGGACTTGCTTTCAATAGACATTACCTATCTTCTGTCAAATCTTCCTCCTGTCAAATCTTTTAAGCTGTCTGAGAAGCTTCACTTCCAGGAACCACGAGAATGTGAAGGGGCTCTACCTTGCTCCAGGCTAAATTCCATGGAGAAATATTTCTCTATGACCAAACAGTTATGTAGTAACCAATGCAATGTCAACAACTGAGGACAATAAAGATTCTCAGAATGCTCCTTAGACCTCTCTGATGCTTGACAACTCACTGTTGGATGAGGTTTCCATTTTTTTTAGGCTTGTGCATCACAAATGTTCAAGGGCTTCGCATTCTGAATCTGAATTAAGCTTTAATTCAGCCATATTTTTCTTGAGGAATGTGAGTTGTGATGTGCTGGGAGTTGCTTCAGCACTCAAATATTTTTAGGAAAAAGTAGTGAACTAGTAAAAATCAAAGCAAACAGTAGTTTCCATCACCACAAATGGACTGAGAAAAAAAAGGAACATTACAGTGATTTCACAGCCAAATCATACCAATTCCTATTTTTCAGTGGGAAAGACACCCTCAGCAAGCTTTCTGTCTAATACTCATAAATATTATTGTGTAAAAGCAAGTATGCAGTATGAGGTATTGTTAAGAAAACACTTCTCTGAAGAAGTAGATGTCAAGTCATACCCACTCATCTCAGTCTGTGTCCTTACTTGACACAGGTCAAGTCAATTGACCTGCAAAGTCATTGATCTGCAGCAGAACTGAGGACAGAGCCATGCAATGACTGCTTCAACATCCACATTGAAGGGCCTTGTCACAGGCTGAGTGATTACATGCAAACCAGCTCCCTGCTGGTCTGTAGCCCCTCAATCAGGTGTCTCTAACACAGAGCAATGGAACAGGAAGGCACCATTTCACTTTGCTGCAATGCTCCTGTCGTTCTATCCTGTTATTCATGGCTGAAACCACCCATTCTGACTGAAACACGGATTTATTTCTCCCATCCTTATCTATTGTTGGTTCACATTTCTTGAAAAACGGCCACTTCCCTTCTTTGAAAGACATCTGGTGTTTTCTAACATTGGCTAATGGACATTCTTATCAATGGCAGTAATGTATTTGGCATCCCCATAAAGCAGCACACCTTGCTGGACCTCAAGAGGAAACTGCAAGCCTGTAAATATGCCTGTCTCCTTGTCATTCTGCTCTCCAAGGATGACTCTGAGAGACAAGAAGCCTGACAGAGTCTGGACTGTGCTGGGAGGCAGAGCAAGGAGTGAGGAAAACCCACTGTGCTATCTCAGGGGTCTCCTCACCAGAGCTGTCATACAAGCAATCCATAATTCCAAATACACATTCAAGAGAAAAATGTGAAGGCTTAGTTGTGTTCCTTAAGCAAGCCATGTGCCACATGGGTTTGATTTGAAATGGAAGAGAAAAAATAGGGTACTAGACACCTGGGACTTTCCCATTCATGTAGCAATGCACCACCTGGATCTCCCCAACCCATTGTATTTTAATCCTGCTTCAAAATCTGGAAGAAAAGTTACAATAAATTTCTGACAATCCAGCTGCATCAAAGGGGATCACAATTCTACCACCTGATCATCAGGCAGAATTCTAAGAAGCTTTCCATTTCCCTCTGCTTTCCAAGGCTTGTGCTAGAAAATGTCACAAAAGACACACAAATGAGACATGGCAAATAGATTTGTAGAAATGCTCAGCTAAAAAATCTTCTCTAGCAGGTCAACAGGTCTCTGCTGAAGAAAGAAGGAAAGCACTTCTGCCCCACAGTGTTAAACAGATGTGCTAGGAGCAGATGCCTCCAAAATGGTAGGAGTTGTGGCCAGAGTGAGTAAAATTCTTTGTCATGGACACTCCCAAAAAGAGAGAAAATACAGTTCACAATCATCTGACAGAAAACCTGCAGACCTCCACATACTCTTAAAGTTTGTTCTAGATGCATATAGTACTCTCAAATTCATACTCTAAAAAGAAGGTCTTGAAATATAATAAGCTTCTATGAAGCTTTAAACTTAGGATCTACATTTATCACACTTTAAATACAACAGATGGGTCCACATAATTAGCAGCTTATCTGCATATATTTGTAGATAAGAAAAGAAAATGCTTAATGAGCAAGTAAAAAGCCTGTATTTCTCTCAAACTTCCAAGCCTTTGGGCCACAGCTCTATCTTTGCCCCAAATATAATAATTCTACTGGCATCACAAGGAGCCGTGCAAGTGGAGGATTCTCTAATCTTTTAAAAGTGAAGAAGGCTTTCAGATGCCCTGCCTCCCCATCCCCACAATTTCTGCAATTCAAATATGAAAGGACAAGAAAGAATAACTTTAGGAAAGAATTACTTACTTCAAACACTGTTAGACCATCTAGTTTTAACTTTTTTAAGTGTCCACTAATTACACAGAGCTTTACAAAGCTCCTGCTATGAACCTGACATACACTAGGTTTCTGTTGTAGCCAGTAGATTTCAGAAGAGGCAAACCATTTTTGCCAGCATGCCATGATGGATGTGCCAGGCACAAGAAATACCAATGACAGATCATTTTACTTCTTTGCTCAGATATCAAAATTAATCTGATCCAAAAAAAGGAAGAGAAGTCAAGAGATTATGGGGGTTATAAAAAAATGTATGAAGGAGAATTTAACCTTGATTCCTGAACATTCAACTTTCTGTGCTTTAAACCAACCACAATTTCAGCTCTGGTATCACCAATATTCATACACTGACTGAAACAAGCCTATAGTTTGTTGACTTTCATTTATGCTGCCTTGAATTATTTAAGCAACTGAACCAAAAATCACACACCAATGAACAAGCCAGGTGAGAGGTAAGAAAATAAAGCTATCCCTTGCTCAGATGGGAATAATACCCACCTGAATGTCACCATTGCTGAACTGTGGCCCCAAGAGCACTGTGAAACAAGTAAGCATTTAGGAGGAACTAGAGGAGACAAATGCTTGTGGGCTGTTTAGAAAATTCTATGGGTGCGAGAAGTGAAGGAAACACTCCTGATGGCTGGGGAAAGAGGCAGGGACAAATGAGTGGAACCAATTAATAAATGAGGCCAATCACTCTTGCAAATCTTTCTAATTTTGTTCTTCTTGTAATGGCTCTATATAGAGCAAAAAAAGTGAACACTTCATATTTTAACTTGGAAATTGGGCCAGTCTTTTTAATCAACATTTTAGTAAAAAAAAAATTATACTTGAAATTCTGAATGTGATCAGTTCTGACAAACTTTGGAAGGAAAGTCAGACATAAAGTTCAGATTTGAATAATGCAATTACTGAGCAGCAGGTATAAGCAGTTACAGACATAACGTGCTGAAGATGATTAAAGTAAAAAGGACGTGTCCTCAGCTTCAGCATGGCAATTCTTCTACCATTTTTTTTATTTGAACAAAATTAAACTAGACACTGTAGGCCAGCAAGGGAAACTGGAATACTTATGGCTAGAATATCTTTTCTTTTCTTTTCTTTTCTTTTTTTTTCTTTTCTTTTCTTTTCTTTTCTTTTCTTTTCTTTTCTTTTCTTTTCTTTTCTTTTCTTTTCTTTTCTTTTCTCTCTTCCTCCCCCACCTTCCTCCCTCATCCTCTTTTGTTCTCTCCCTCTCTCAAGAATCTCTTTTTTAAGAAATTGTACAAAAAGAGCAAGTGAACAAAAGAACTATCATGTCAAACTATATCAATAACAAGTTCAATAGTTTTTTGTCACTTATTCAGAAGAATTTGAATGAATTAAAAAGACTTTCAATGTATTGAAATTTTATAGGATTAAAAAATCTGAAATTTTGGATTGTTTTATGTCAGTATTTTTCATCCCTGATTTTATTTCAAGAAATAAATGATATAAAGACAATCTTTTGCACATTAAATGGTTTGATTTTGCAGAGAAACTAAACATATTGACAATGATATACTCTTTCTAAAGAAGAGATGAAACTTCAGCTAATCTACCACAAGAACCCACTACAGAACTTAACGGGGTATTAGCCAACACATGACAGTGCAGAGAGCAATGCTTTTGCTGAAATACAATTATGATAATTCTCTCTTTTGAATGAGAACCTTTTGACAAAGCCATGCATGAGGAGTGCAGACTTATTTCAGCCTGAGTTATGCTGCACCTCTCCCTTGGTGCAGGGCAGACTCAGCTGAGTGATGATGATGGGAGATCCCAGAGGCAGCTCCCACTCTGCACCAGTGATTACACACCTGTGTGGCCTTGCCTTTATCTCACTGTGCAGCAACGAGATCTCACATGAACACCCTCTCTCTGTTTGGCACTGGAAATGATGAATGGAGTTGTTTTCTTGTAAGAACACCCTGGAAGAGCTGAAATTACTAAAACAGGATGAGCACTGCAGAGACAGGGTCTGCCTGGAGTGCTGCACCTGGACTTGAGCTCCACACAACTCAGCATCCCTGGCATCTCACAGCAGACAAGGTTATTTATGCTACTGCCTTTGTACTGTTGGATCCACCAAATGGCACCTGAAGTGATTCTTTGCAGAGCCTGAGTACCTTTCTTACCAGGGTCATAACAAACCAGCAGCTCCCAGCACAGCACAGGTGCCTATGCCTGTGCATCAAAGGCTGCTCTCCAAGGCAGCCTTCTGTCTTTAAAAAACTGGGTTTGAAAGGAGCTATAGTGGGTCAGAGAACAGAAAGGACAAAATCATTCACTGTTCTTCTGTACACACGGATACTGGTAACATTACAAGCCATATTTCAAAGTGAGTTGCAGCTAGTGAAAATACTTCATTAGCCACTTCACCCTCTGCTCTAAATTCCTATCAGCTCTTCTTCTCTTTTCACTAACAAAAGGGAAGCACGGGTGATGAAAACTAATATAAAGAAAATAAAGAGAAAATGTCCCTTTTCAGGAAAAAAAAAAGGCAGGGATCAAACTGCTGGGAAAAAAAAAAAACATCTGCTGCTGGGTCTTATGTCTCCCCACAGGAAAAGTTAAACTCATTTCTCCAGGACTCAGTGAGACACAAATAATGGTTAGAGGAAGGCAGAGACTCAGTGTGTTATTTCACTTGGCAGAAACAGTTGTGTGACCCTCCCCAGTGACAGTAGGACACCTGGATGGAGGGAGGCTTGCAGCAGCAAAACAGCCTTAGCTGAGCCAGCCTGCAGCTGTATGAATGGGGTTTTAGGGTCACAGAGGGGGTGGCTTTAGTGGTAATTCCTCAGGATTGGGTTACAGCCTCTGCAACTTCACTCATCCCAGGGGTTCTTAAATCCACAAATGCCATTTTAATGTCAGGCTTGCCAGAGTAGGCAAACACACATTATAAAACCTTGTAAGGTAGCTCATTCTGCTGGCAGATATTCAAGTATTCAAGGTGTCCAGAGCAGACACCTCAAGCCAGGCAGCTGCCACCTCTAAGCCTTGGACCTCAATTTTTCCCTGAAGGTTGCCATTCTCTTAGGCAGATACAAAACATCACTCAGAAGGTAAAATAACCTCCTGTGAACTTCCCAGCTGATGGCTGCTTGCTTCAACTAGGTCTTGTTGTAAGTGTCTAGCTCTTGGCTTCTTGGTCTGCTGCCATGTGAAAGTAAGATGATTATTTGGGGACAGTTTCAGGACAGCTCAGTCCCAACACTGCCAAAGGCTGCAGAGGATAATCTAATCCTCATGAGGGCTATGGACACCTTCAGACGCTGCCAAGTCTCTTAAAGAAGTGGCATAATTAACCAGGCTCAAAATGATTTATAATCAGAGTTCATCCAAAACCATCCCTTTACTTTGCTGAAAACTGTCTGCCTTAACAGTGACTAAGTGACACTACAACATTCACACAAAATCTCCACAGATCATGAAAAATGTACCCAAGAAAAGTTTCCCATTGAAACAGGAAAGCAGTTAGAACCACTTGATATGTCAAGTACAACAGAAATGAACTGCATCTATGAAGGAGAACTCATGGGAGACACAGTAAGCAGTTTCCAGAAATTCTATTTTTCATTCTATTTTCCAGCCTGTCTGAGTCAAGTTCAAGAGGCACAAATGACTTATCAGAAGGGATCAGACATGAAGAAAATCAGTAGTCCAGGACTGGCTGAGAAACAGCTTGTGGAAAATCAGAGTATTTTACTCTGGTCAGTAAAGAACTAGCTAGTGAAATATTGATGTGGGACTCCAAAAAAAAAAAAAAAAAAAAAAGAGTTAAAAAAAACTAATGCATTGGAAAGGTTTTTGGAGACTATAAAAAATATTGCCCAGAATACTTAGCATGTATAAACCCTCAAAATCCAGAGATGCTGACAATGATGTTTGAACGAATACAGAGAAAGTTTTAGCATTCCCTTGCTGACTGATGTATTTTCCTTTCAGCATTCAGTTTCAACACAGACTGGAGAGTCATTAAACGTCAGGAGAGATCCTGTTTTGGAAATGAAGATGTCTGTGTGGGTGTAAGATTAAATGTTCTCCCATCTTTCAAATGACTCAGTGTCTGAAAGACCCAAATGCAATATTTTGGTTGAAATGCTGTTTAATCCAAGCCTAGCCATAATTTTAAGCATTCATAAAGATCTGCAAGAGGACAAAGCCTGCTATCTGTCATTCTACTGACTTAGGTGATTTCACATCCCTTCTGTTCCGTGCTTGGCTCCCTTGGCTGTGTTGTCAAGATTAAGCAAAACAGGACGGACAGCAGGATTTTATAATATCCTTGACATGGCTGCTACCACCTCTAGTTATTGTTGGAAAGCTATTTGTCTGAAGCTTCAATCTGTTCAGCAAATGACAAAAACATGAAGCTGGGAAAAGGAGAGCAGAAGGAAAATTTCTGCAAAGAGCGTGAATTGTGGTTACAGGGTGCTGCTGATGTATTCAGGATTTGAAGTACTGTGTGGGATTACACATGGGCATGGGTCTACAAGACTCTTTATTCAGTTTTAAGGTGCCTTGTATCAGAGAAATAATTGCAGCAGGCACACAGTATAAAGAAGCAGGTAAAAATTCACTACATTTATTCGAATTGGACTAAAATTTGGAAAGCATTACTTTTTACTTGAAGACTTTGTGTCAAAGGACCGAAAGCAACTTCATGCTGGACCACATGTCATCTGTCACCCAACAGCCAGCACAAAGCTTATTGTGCACCTTGGCAAATTCAGTAGGAATATGATCATCCTGTCCTGGATCCCCCTGGTACAGCCAGGTGATTTTGCAGTGCAAAGATCCAGAATTAATGAACATGGAATGGTGGCCTGGTTTCTGTTCCAATAACTAATTGGTGAGGAGCAGAGCTGCTCCCTCAGAGCCTGTCTGGACATGCATGCTGCATCAGGCATCACTAATGAAATGAGGGAGGCTTAACACGCTTCAGCTGAAGCCAGGCCTGGCATTAAGTGCTCAGACTCTGAAATCAGCCTTTCCTGAGGAGATCCCACCAGCTGTGAGGCACCATAATCACTGTTTAGTTTTGAAATTATTGGCCATGGGTTATGACCTCTGGATTTCAGGAAAAACCACCTGTGACTGTGATTTGTGGTGAGCGTCTTTACCCAAACCACTGCAGGCAGTGGAGATTAGAACAGCATGCCTCACAAACTCAGCAATTCCCCCTCGAGGTATTTGATGGATGGAGTGTATTCTTGTGGCTATAATGTGTTGTTAGGTCGAATCCACCAAACTCCAGCAGCTACTAATACCCAGAGTAGCAGAGAAGGGACTACAGGCGTCAGGCCAGAGTGGAGGAAAGCCAATCCCAAACCCCTGATGTTCACAGCTCTGCATGAACTGCTGCAGGCACACAAGGCAATGCTGCTGCCCAAAGAGAGACTGGGGGAGCTGCCACCACCCACTTGTGAACTCGCAGCCCTTCCCCAGGCAGCAGCTCCAGGGCTGAGCTCCTCTTTCCCAGCTGGAGACAGGGGTTGTGCTACAGACCTTCCCCAGGCAGAGCTCAGCCTGCTGTGGGACGGCAGTGGAGAGTGGGAGCTCAGTCCCACAGACTGGGAAGCTAAAACGTCATCGGGCAAGCGCACTCTGGAAACAATTACAGTTTCCTTTCTCCAGGGAACAAGGCTCTCAAATATACTATTACCTTTCTTCCAGCAAACCCCATGATATTTATTTGCTGTTACACAGTGTATACATTATCTACAGGAATCTAGTGCTGAACAGTGTTACAAAATGAAAAAGCAGATGATAGTGTTGTCCAACAGCATTAAGCTATAAAATGAAGGTGGTTTTGTCAAGTAAGTAAAGAACCAAAATTGAAAATGAAACAGTTCTGTAATGAAAGTGCAGCAAAAGAGAAACAATTATTGGGTAATTATTTCTAGCAGGATTATGTGATAATTGGCCCCTGAATCAAAAATGAAAACATCATTGACTAGTTAAAAAATTATAATAAATCAAGTGAAGTAAAAAATATGGTTTGTTGGGGTATTTTTAGTATTTGTCAATAAAACAAAAAAAATCTCAAATTTATTTCTGTGTCAACACTCTGAAAATTATACTATTAACAAAAACGCTCATTTTTTGGCAGATTCACACAAGAGTAGGGCCAATAGCCCATCAGTTCACACATTCAACCAGGGCACCTCAGCAGCAGATTCTGTTCTCTCCTGGCCTCCCCGGCTCTGTGTTGGGGTCAGCCTTCGTGAGTCCCTGGCCTTGGGCTTGCATGGAAGAAATAGTTTTTCAGTGAGACAAAGAGTGAGAGAGACTGCTTGGGAGGGGAAACTCCTATTTTTCCATTTAGTGAAACAACTATTTAAGTACTTCATATTTAATAAAAGTTTCCACAAGTAGGACAGAAACCAGCCCCCCAGGGAATGGTTTAGCTTTCCTAGGGTACAGGAGCTTGCACCCCTGTGGCATTGAGGGTAACACCTGGTTTGGGCTCTCACTATCCCCCCTTGGTGACCCTCATCCTGAAAATATCTTCAGCAATCCCAGGGCAAGCTCCCAAATACTTCAAGGATGATTAAAAGTCATGCTTTTCAACACAGCAACTACTCGGTGGGAGGAAGGGGTAGGAGGGATGCTGCTTGGTGCAGAGGCTTGCACGAACTGGACTGAGTGCTGCATGGGCCTAATTTTGTCATCATCTGGTTCACTGGCTGCTGGGCTTTCATTAATCAACAAGAAACACCATGCTCAAGTAATTTGGAAAAATCAATTTGTTTTGAGCTTTCGCTTGCTTAGAAACAATCCTGGATGAAGAGAACAGCATGGCTAGAGCGAGTCTTAAAAACAGGCTTTCAGCAGCAACCCCTGCTGTCAGGTGTCAGACAGCAGGGGAGTCCCCTGCTAATGCCTTCTACAAGCAAATCCTCTCCCCTCACTGCAATATCTATCTGTAACATTGTTCTTGCTTTCCTGACAATTCCTCTGTCTCTCCGAAGAGATAATTGAAATGTCCTGCTGTTTTCCTGAGTTTGTCCTTTGAAGCCCATTAAATCTTACTCAGCTATGTATACCTTAGAGAAAATAAACTGCTATGCCATGATTAATCATCTCAGGTCCTGGATTATTTGGGAGGTGGAGGTATACTGAGAATGACTGAGGATGTTGAAGGGTATTAAAGCAAATTGAACAAGAAGGAGAAAAATGAAAGGCCCTGTGCACTAACTAGAAGAGGAGGAATAAATAACCAAAAACAAGGATTAGAAAAAAAGGAACCACTTCCCAAACAGAACCTCTTCCTACTACTTGCACAATGATATCACTGAATAGCCCACTGATCTTATGGAGAAGGTGAAAAGGAAAACACATGGAAATGATTAGTCACATGAGGGAAGACACTTGGATAAACAGTGATGAATACTGTGTCAACAAGGGAAGGCAGTCTATAAAGGAAAGCAGAGCTTCTATGTAAAAAAAGGAAAGGAGAAAATTATATTATTAAACTCTTTTACTTAAAATGAAGAGAGAACAATAGGTTAAAGGATTAGAATCCTCTCCTTCAAATAAAAAAAATCCCCAAAATCTGAAAAGGACATTGGTCTAATTGTGCCTTACTTTTAAATATTCTGGGTCCAAGCAACTATCATCCTAATTGACTTTGAAATTCCATTTTCAAGCAAAACCCACTGTTGTAGCAGCTGCTTCTGGAAAATGTATGTGCCTGAAATGGTATATACCTGCTATGCTGTTCCAGTGGCAGTGATCTAGCAGGAAAGCCACTGTGGAGTTAGACCAGATGGCAAGACAGAAATAGGAAGTCTCTGCAATTTCTTTAAATAAAGAACAACTAGGGGAAAAGCAGAGAAAGCTAAGAAAAGCAAAGTGCAGAGAAAAAAAAAAAAAAAAGGAAAAAAAAGAGACCAAAGTAGCAAAGTTTCATGGATAAGGTGGATAATGACAGGAAATGCTACTTGAAATCAATGTGAGACAATCACTCCTTATCTGCACACAATTAACAGATTACATGGATATCAAAGGCAAACTCTGCTTTGTGCAGTTTGCATATACTTGTTAACACAGATTTCTTCATTCAGTAACTTTTCCTCAGTTTGACTTTTCAGATAGCATCCTGTGGGTTTTCTGACAGTTATTGGAAATGAGAAACCACCAAATCCTATTTTTTGTTTGCAAGGTTCCTCTCACCCTGCTTTCCTTGTTAGGCAGTTTTCACACAAAACTTTCAGTCTCACCAGAAGTGCTGCTGCCCAATAATTTAAAAGGTTTCCTATAGGGCCAAGGTCTGAATACCTTATCCCATAAACACTTGTGGTGCCCTGGTGTTGCCACAGAAGGAGATGCAGTCCATGTCAGACCAAAGTATCAAGAAGGAGTTCAAAAGTCCAACATAAACCTCCACTGAGGTGCCGTGACCCTGTCTTCTTAAATCTTCTTGTTTAACCTCTTCTTTATGGAGAGACCACCACAGTCTCTTGTTTTTATAGTTACTTTTTAAACAGTGCCCAGTGGCCCCGAGAAATCCCAGCTCCAACCAAAACCGTGCCTCTGCTGCTTCCAGTGCAGATCAGAGCAGCAAGGGTCACTGTCAGCCCCTGACCGTGCTGTGTCTGGCACAGGGCCAGCACCTTTTGCCTTGTTCTGCTACCTTCACAAAGGGCTGGGGTCAGAAAATAGGATCATATTAACTCAGGACTGGTGCCAAAATGATACATGAACTATTCTGAATCCCTGCAATCAGCTTAAATATTACAAAAGAGCAAGCTGCATCCTAATCTACATACCCTCTCCCACTTCATTTATTTTACATGAAGCAATACATTCCTTAAGTTACTGCGGAAATCCTTTCTCTGAGCACCATAACTAATTAATCCCTCTGCAAATGAATAAAGTTGGTCCAGAGAAAGTGCAAATATGGTGCTTGTCAGTTCAGTTGATAGTGCCTGATATATATGGCAAAACCTCAACTTCTTGGTCACAGTTGCATCAACACTTAGACAAATTAAAGTCCTCTTGGAGTTACAGGGAAAATATGTCCAAGGCCATAAGCAAGCACATAAAAATTATTTTGATTTTATTGATTCCCTGAGCTGGCACTTAGTCCCGTGCCTTTCAGAGATGTGCTGCCATTGCATATTACAAACACCCCTCTTGTTTGGTCCCACCTTCCCCTCAACAGCAGCTGCCTTGGCAGTAAACAGAGGATGTAAAACATGAATCCTATCCTGCAATGAGGACACATCAGAAAAAAGGCATTGTCCCCACCAGCCGTCATGTCACAGCTTCCAAGAAGTCCCAGGAACAACAGCATTTTGAGGCCAAGAATTGCTAAATGATTAAAACTCAACCAGATGCACTGTGCAGCAGAAGCAGCAGCCTCTGTGGAAAATTCACGAAGGTTATCCTTTGAAAATGCTAATCAAAAGAAAAATGATTCGCTTTGGTACCAGCCACTCTTTAAAATAACAAAGAGTGTGCTCATTTGGATTGCAAGACTATTTGTGTAAAGACAGGAAGAACATGGGTTTAGCATAATGATGAGGTCATGTTGTCAGAAGCCAGCCCAGACAAACGTGTCCCCAGGGGCCACCGGTTTAAGGCAACAGAAAGCATCACCACGCTGGACTGCAGGGATTATATTTTTGCTCTGCAAACAGCACGCTCCACTCTGCATCAGTGAAAATTTTTCACCATTCAGCAACACGTGGGCTTTGGCACTGCAAACTCTATGACTTTCTCGAAACACCAATGAATAATAGATGTTGTTGATAGGCATTACAAGAAGCATGTGTTCAGTGTTTCAACCAAATATGGTTGGCCGTGACATCCAGGACTCTAGCTGTGGGCACTTGCCAAAACAGAGAAGACATTATCTTTGTTTTCTCATAGTTCATCATGAAATTCCCAGCTTTCTCCATGCTTGTCATTCTTAAAGCTGCTACCAATGAGTAGAAGAGAAAGAAAACCCTGCTTGCAGATCAGAACTTGACCAGTATTTGGAAACTACTCTTAATACTGAGCTTCTACAGAGAGCATGCATTTCTCAGAATGTGCACAGCCAAAGCCTGACTTCACCAATTGTCCAAGGAGACAAAGCAGGTTTAACTGCAAAACTATTAAAATCTATAACTGTACAAATGAGTATTGCTGGGAGAGTGCAGTCCTCAGAAATACATCTCTGCAGAGGTGAGGCAGTGTCATGCTAAGGGCTGCCCAGAGGTTATGAGATCTCCATTCTTGAAGGTATTTAAAACTCACCTGGACACAACCTGAACAACCTGCAGGAATTGTGTTGAGCAGGGGCTTGGGCTAGAGACCTCCAGAGGTCCCTTCTCATCCCTGCAAGCCCGTGCCTCTCTTAAGCCAGGCAGAACTGAGCACCTGCACCTCTGCAGAAGTATCTGTTTAACAGCAGAAGAAATAGAGAAGAAGAAGGTGCCATTTCAAACAGGAAAACCACTTAAACATTCTGATTCCATATAAGCACAGTGTAAGTGCTAGCTGCATGTTACAATTCAAGGAAGCACATTGCCAAGGGCTGGAGCAAGATATCCAAACCCATACAGTAAATACAATGTATAGTCCTGAATCTCAGGGCTTTTCAGTTGATGACCTTGACCTTAATCCCTTATTCCATGCTATATCAGAAGAATCAGGGATTATCAGAACATGACAGTTAAACAGGCAACGGTTCATATTTTATCTCATTCAAAAGAGTTGTTTGAAGTGATTAACTTAATTCTGCACTGCAATTTCATTCACATACAGTGGAAAGGTGGAGCATTCTATAAAATGGAAGCAATTAGAGCCTGTGCTTTTTTCCAACTAAATCACCCTCATCTCCTTCTAAGGGAATGTAAACCAGAATTAAGATGATTCTAGGCAGAAAAAAACAAAACACCAACACTAAACTATAACAGTAATTCATACTAGTTGGCTCTAGATGAGGTACTGAATTCAGATGATGAAGTCAATTCCTCTATCAAAGGATCTCATTAAACTGGAGTGTGGGAATACCCTTCTGTGATAAAAGCTCATATTAGTCAAGAAATAACTTCCAAGGATGGCTGCTGCCAATGTGAATAAATCAAGAACTGCAATTGATTAACTAATTTAAACACTAAAGACAGCTTTGGTTGCTATGGCAATGAAAGAAAGGTCAAAACCCTGATGACCTTGGAGGCTCATGATCCTCTGGGGATCTCAGAACCTAGTCTGGAAATATATTAAAAGGTATAATGCTAGCCAGATTGCCTTGTAATAGCTTGGCTGTTTTTTCAGCTGGAAGACAGACTTTGCAGCATGTTTCACACCAGTCTCCACAGTGTGCAGCTAGCTTCAACTATCTGATATCTTTTCAGCATCAAAAATCAGCTGGGACATCTGAAAGCCTCAAACATTTCCTTTGTGCTCCATTGTTGGCGTGTACTACTCTCAAATTTCAGTTCCCTTTCTCATTGAGCACTTCATTATCAAGTTCTTATTGCTAAGTTAGCTTCCTGGGTAGCTGCTCCTAAATTCATTGTACTTTTCATCCTCCATTCTACTTAGAGGTCTGATTCAGAGCCTTTTGATGCATAAAAAGCCACTGTAGAAAGCAGAAGAAAAGCAGCACCTGAACATCCCAGAAGAAACCAACACAGGCCACGAGCCTGTGAGCTGAGCTGAGCTCAACGATTTGCTGTATTTGCAGCACCTGAGGATGTGGCCTGTGATACTCAGGAAACCTCCTGGCCAAATGTTACACCTGACTGCTGTTTGACCCCCACTATCTCCAGCAGGACTTTGTTAGGATCCTCCTGCCTTTACCCACCCAACCCAGACAGCAGCAAGGAACTCAGAAACTCTGCCTGTATTGTGTCCAAATTCAGCTATCACTGAATAACAGGTATCTGTGAGAAGCAAGCAAAAATGAAATGACTGTGTGACCACAACAGCCTTACTGTGCAAAGCATTTGCCAAATTTCAATAATTATTTAGACAAGCCTATTAGCCTTCTTTTGGAAAACACGATCTTCGTTTCGGGACATACTAAACAGTCACATGTCTTGTGTTTGAGTACAAACATTGATTTCGCTTGTCAAGATGGTAGACAGTTTTTTCTGAGGACAGAACTACTGCTGTGCAGAAGGGCTCTGTTGTTTCAAAATAAATGCTGTTTCTCTGAGGAATTTGTCAGAACATCAAGATTAGCTGTTATTCCCTACTGCATTTGTAAAGACTCAGATTACATTCCAATCCTTCTTTTTAGAAAATATCAAAGCATGCTTTCCTCAGTTTTTAATTAAGATGTTTATCTGTAATTGGTATTACATTAGTATTGTATTGTATGTTAACCAAGGCAGAATCCACATTTGTTCTGTCTAAAACCACAGCCACCAAAATTGCCAGCTGCAAACTGGCAAAAACCTTCAGACAAATGCATTCTTGATCATTTGTCTTTAGACTAGTCCCTTTAGCTTATTTATTTGTTATTGGGTTTCAAATATTTTAAAAGCTAATCATTAAAGTGTAGGTGTGTTCTTCTTATCTACCACGGGGTTACTACAGATTTTACAAAGAGTATAGAAAAAGTCATATTTGATGGGCATCACAGAGTAAAGCAGGACAAGAGGGAATCAGTCAATTCATTGGCTGGAGGAAGTTGAAAAGACTCATGGTTTGAAGCTTTGTGTTACAATGACACTCTAGACATTGCCTGATTCACCTTCAGCATGCAGGCACAGGGCACCAGAGAGCATCAGTTCAGCGGGAGAAGTTACTTAGTTTGTTGAAAGGAAAGCATCCAGTTGGCTGGCTTTGCTCTTCCTAACAAGAAAACACTCTGGGTCAGCTGCACAGGACATCAGGCTCACTTGAAAATTACGTACTTTAATGGCCACGTATCTTCATCCTCTCTTTTTTCTGCCCTGAATCCATGAAAGCTTTTGTGACAGCTGCACACTATTTATTTATGTGAGAGCAGATTATGGCCCACTTGGGAAAGTCAGTCTTGATGCACAGAGCTCACTCTGCAATGCTCCAGCAAAAGCAGAAGTATTGAGCTTTCCACCATAAAACTGGAGGGTGTTGGGAAGAATTCTCCCATAAAATTTATAGCTATCAACATATCTACAACCTTCGACCTTACTGCACAGTATTCATATGCTATAAACCTCATCTCCATCCACAGGAGAGCTGCTGGCCCTGAGGGAATGAAGTTTTTCCTGATTACCACACTGGTATCCACTTCTTTTTCTTTCTTTCAGAGGAGGGTGCAGTGGTCTGACTCTGGCTGGATGTCAGGCACCCAACAAAGCCACTCTATCTCTCCCTTCCACAAGTGGACTGGGGAAAGAAACTATAACAAAGGTTTGGGCGTTGTTCATGAGAGATCCCTCACCAAATACCATCACAGGTAAAACAGACTCAAAATGGGGATATTAATTGAATTTATAACTTACAAAATCAGAGCAGGATAATGAGAAGTAAAATAAATCTTAGAAACACCCTTCCCCTACTCCTCCTCCATCCCAGCTCTACCTCCCACCCCAGCAGCATAAGGAGAAGGAGAATGGGGGTGGTCAGTTCATCACATGTTGTTCCTGCCAGAGGGGAGAGCCTTGTGCATGTGCCTCCCCACGCACCCTGTGGTGCCCCTTAAGTTTCTAAAGCCTTTGGCCCTCCTCTCTGGTCCTCCTCAGGCTGCAGCACCAGGGTGGGGTTCAGTGTACGATCCTTATGAGTGACAGTGTCTGGGGGTGGCGAGGGTGGGGAACAGAGACAGAGAACATACAAGCTACCTGTGGACTCTATATCCCTAGCTTTCCCTCTTCTCTGACTTCACTTTCCCCCTATGCCCAATTTCCTCCTCTTGCCTTTGCTCCCGTCCCCTGCCAGCAGCAGCAGAGGATATCCCTGCCACCACTGCTGTCCCACATTATTGCTGTCCCATCACAGAAGCAATGCCTGGGCTCCCCCCTCCTCTCTTCCCACCTCTCGGGGTCTCTTGCTGGTCAGTGACCCCGAGATACGTTAGAAAGTCTCTTTTCCCAGCCCGGGGGTCGAAGAAGGAGTCAGAGCTCTTCATTTCCTGGTCTCAAGGTTGTTTATTGTATCTTATCTATAAAATTCTTTCTCCTGACCTGCCGAGGTCTGCTCAGCAAGACAGTCAGAGGCACTCTGCCTGCCTCCAGGGCAGTGTTATCTTTTTATACTAAAAACTACGTGTACAGTATTTACAATTACTGTCCAATACCTATCACCTGTTAGACAGTGAGCTTCTACTCTAAACCAATGTAAAAGTGCCAACATCACAGCAGAGGATGGAGGCCAAGAAGAAGAAGGAGAAAGGCTAGACACGCCCAGATTCCTCCATCTTGCCCCCTGAACCTCCATTCTAAAAACCCCAAAAATCTATTTTTCACCCCATGATAAATTTACTATCATTCTACTTAAACTGCCATGGCTTGTAATTCTTCATATAAGGTTGGTAATTGTTTTTTCCAAGGGCTAAATTAAAGGCACAGGGGTCTTGGGCTCTGTGCCAAGGTCTCTGAGCCCCCTGGGCAGGGGCTCGAGTCCTCCAGGGCAGCCAGAGGAACTTCCTGGGTTCCAACACCCACCCACCCCCAGCTCCGTGGCTCTTGCTCTCGCCGCGGTTCACGCTGGAGGAATGCTAATAGGATAAGCTGGTTGAGCCAGGCAGGAGTTCAGCAGATTTTCCGCTCTGTCCTGCTGGCAGGAGGGACGTGGAGCTCTTGGAACATGGGCTGGTGACTGGGGCTCCTGGACTGCCAGGCAGCCCAAACAAATGCTGCGGGTTTATCACCTCGCCCGGGGACAGCAGGGCAGGGAGCCATTGCTGCCACCACAGGTCACAGGCGCTGTGTGTGTGTGTCACAGGACTCTTCTAGCCAGCCCACGGCTGGGCACTCTGCATCTTGTGGCCATGGAGGTGCTATAACAAGTTTAAACAGCGTGGTTTTACCAAGTAAAGGGTGAGTTTGTGTAACATTTAATAGTCTGATTTTCTTCAGACTTCTTCTTAAAATATATTTGGTCACTATAACTGTTAAGCTGCAGCTCACTGAGTTTCATGAAGAGATTTTGGTTGCCATTAAATAATTTTACCTAATGTCACATTCCAGAGGCGTTCCCTTGGCCAACGCTTGCACCCAGTTCAATGAGCACATGACCAGAGGGTTGAAGCCCACCTGCAATTCCACCTGGCCCAGCATCCCAGCTGTGGTGGCCTCAGTGGGGACAGGCATTCAATGCCACTGCACCCAGGCAGGTGCTTGAAGAAATAAGGAAGTCCAGCCCACATCCCACACACCTTTGTCTGCCTAGGATGGGTTGAGAGCCAACCCACTGCCTCTCACCTCCCCTAAGCTTGAGCCAAACAAGATGCTTTCCACAGAGCCCATGAGGAAAGCTGCAGATGAACTGGAAGCTGCTTCTTGTGGTGAACCGGGAGACAAGGGAAATGACAGGGGATGATGAAGCCAGGTTGCATTTTTAGCTTGGGCACCAACTAATTTTTCTCTAAAGTTTTATATTTTGCAGTGCTCTTTGCCTCTGGTTCTTTTGTATCCAGTATGAAAAAGTTACACATGCTATTTATTACCATGGACCACCCAATCACTTTTATTTGACGAATATGGCCTTCTCAAGAAGTCCCAGCAGGGAGTAATTCTCAGTTTTTCTCAAGTATTTAAAAGAGTTTCTGGTTTGATAAAGGAAATCCCAGAGCTACAAACCTGCTTTTGTCTAGAACGTTGCCTCAGTCCTACCAGCAAAACTGGCTCATGCATATTATCCTTAACTCCATAATTCCTTGACATGATTCAGTAACCCTAAGCAAAGGCAACATGTTACAATCCATTGCTGGACCTTATCCCATCAGCTCCAAATTGTTATAATTTATCACTAACCCCAGGCAGTCCAAGTTTATTCCATTTGATATGCAGACTGGCATTCACAGTCATGGAATATTTGATGGTTTTTGCCAGAGTTTCCCATTTTCAGAATATGTTTGAGCTATACATTCAGCTAGCAAATCATGGTAATAATATTAAGACAAAAGCCATCTTATGCAGTTTGGGCACAGGCCAGTTAATACAGCAGAATCTTATGTGTCTAAGCCTTGACTGATGCTCACAACATAAATTCCCCTTGTAATTAACCTAGACTAATAACTCCCAGCCATGCTTAGGAGACCACCCTCTTGCCCTCCCCAGCTACAGACTCATCATTTAAATGCTTTAGTGGCTGCTCCTGGCAGGCTGGGGAGGAATGAAAGCATAAACATTTCTGAGAGTGAGGGAGAAGGTGGTGAAGAATGAAATCACATATCAGTCAGTCCCTAGTCGATATCTTATTTTTGTAAGAATGGTATGTCTTGTTCATTTTGCCGATGTGAAATAGAAAAGAGGATGTGGGATACGGAGGATGAATTGATGATGGTGAGAATGAAGGAATTCCAAATGACAAGACAAAGCAGCTCTGGAAATCTTCTTGACCAATTTGCCTGCAGCAGTCTAGTAGGCTTAATTCTCTATTATTCTAGAAATTTCATCCTACTCTGACAAAATAAGTGAGCCTTGCTAACCAGTAAGATGCTGCATTTTTAGAAATATGAAAATCCAAGAAGAAAGAAAAATCCCAAAGGTATTTAAAACCAGGAGAAATCACCCTTCTGCTACCTATGTAGGGCTCCCCTCCCTTCTTCCCTCTCTCCCTTTTGCTGTGCCTTCTTAAAAAGCAGACACAAGGAGCAAAGAGAATAAAGGCTGTCATGTTTACGGTCCTCAGGATAAGGAGTGCATCAAGGGCATAATTGGAGTGTGCTGCTCTCCTGTTACTTGTTTTCCAAACCCTGTAGAAAGATAAGCATAAATTAGAGCAGCTCTGAGGTGGCTATCTTTGTATCAGGGGCTGACAGTCCTTGCAATACTCTCTGGAAAACACTGGACCCAAGAATTTCCCATGGCAGCTTATGCTATCTTTACCTTTCCATGCCTTCCCCTAGCACAAACAAAGACAATTAAACCCAGTGCACTTAGCTCACTGTGTATGGCTGTGGATTTGTGATTGGAAGGGAAAGAGACAATAAAGAAAAAAAAGTGCTTTAAAATGCACTCCAAACATACTTTAAAAGCATAAACATTGGATTCTGTTCCTTTGTGCTCACCAGCTTCCCAGGCCACAGCCACAGCAGTGTGCAATCCATATGGTTAAACCAGCAAGCAGCAACGAGCATGTGGAAGAACAGGAAGAATATTTGGAAAGGTTTTGAGATGATCCTCCTACAGCTGGGTCTTTGAAACAGAGGCAGTGGGATAGAAGATCTTCCTGAACTGTAATTACCAAAATTAGGGATTTATTGGGTCACGTCAAAGACCCCCCTAGTTTCCCATCTGTCCATCAGAGAAGAACAGAGCAAGTCTGTTACAGACCCTTCTCCAGATCTTTCCTCCAGGCTTGCAGACTCTGCAGCTCAAGGACTTTCTCAGCCAGAGGCAATGCCCTTATACTCAGCAGCCCTTGGGGGATTTTCCTGCCATGAATTACTCTCATAAAAGAGACATTTCAGCATTTTAAGCAATGCTATGCACGTTTCTCACTACCTGGGTAAAGAAACACCTCCTTTTGTTTGTTTTGAACTCACTGCCTGCTAAAACTTTTTGATGCCCTTCAGTTTTTCTAATGAATAGGAGAGCCTGCTATTCACTTTTCTTTCTTTTACTTTTTTTTAAGTCTTTCACATAACCTTTTCAGTAACCTCTTTTCCAGACTGAAAAGTCCTACCTACTTAGCCTTCTACTTATATAGAAGCTATTCAGTAAATTTTAGCACATATTACAACTTTTATTAAACTCTACCTTTTTTTCTTCTTTTTTTTTTCACATTCTAGGCCATGTTTTTAGGGAAGGAGGGGAAAGAGAACCAACATAAAACACAATATCCACAACCTGTGGAAGCCACAGTCTAAGTGAGAGTCTGTATGCCCTGGCGTCTTTCTCCCGCACAGAATCTGGATTGAGCCATCCCAGCCCCTGCATTGTAATTATGCTTCCAAGACCTGAACAGTCAACCATTTTTAATGAAAAAAACAATATACCAGTTCTTGAAGAGGTTTAAGCCATCTCCCTCTTAGCTCCAAAGAACTTTCTGGTACCCTTCGGTTCTTCCAGTGGCTGTGGTATTCTCAGTAAAGCTCTGAAGGAGCCCCAGGAAGCGTTAATACTTCTTCAGGCTCAGCACCTTCTGGGTTCTCTCTGTGGTACAGTTGGTCTGTCTCTCCTCCAGCCATCAGCCACACAGATCATGCCCCCTCCACGCTTGTCTACCATCCATCCAGTATTATACTATATTATACCTATATTACATTTCAATATGCTTCATAACCAAGCAACATGAAAGCTTCCATGAAATCTTTTCTTTCTCTTCCCAAAAAATCTACTCGGCTACCAAGAGGTTCCCATTGCTGCCCACACCTTGCCCCCCTCTCATCTCCTCTTCTTTCCATGCAGGTGCAATCGCTGAGGCAATCTTCCTTACAAATGAGTGAGTGTCTGCTGCAGGTGTTCCAAAGCATTACGGTGAGCTGGGAATTAACAAAAACAGAAAGTGCAATAAAATAGTATACACAATATATGAAAAATATTGATTGTGTAGCTGACATTAAAATATTTAAAAACTATGCTTTTTCTATGCTTGGAATTGCCTGTTGTTGAATATCTTAGTTCAACTTTCTTTTTGTTGTTTGTGATCAGCTGTGTATGCTTGTGTTTGCCTTAGTGCTGTCTTTCAACAGCACTAAGTCAGATGAAAGTCTGTCAGAGCATTAAGTATCAATTATCACTGTGGCTGTATAAAGAGATTTGAGGGCCCTGGGTCTGTTAGGATTTTTACATTTAATTGTGTTCACCTTGAGAAGGAGAGTTACACAACTACTCCACTTCCATGCAGATAGGATTTCTTGTGAGTAGGGACTAGCACTTTGGGGGTTCATTTGCATAAAGCCTTATTAATAAAAGCAAAATAATTTGATCAGAATACTGACATTCTAATGAAAGAAAGTTTGGATGTTGTAATGAATGTGGATTCCACCTTGACAAATCACCTACGTTCTTTCTTGTTGATTTAGCACTGTAATAAAGGCAATGGTCTGGGGTTTTTTTGTTTTTGTTCTTTTTTTCTTTTTTCCACTGGGTTGCAATAATTTACAACTGATTTTTTATTTCCTTTCACATAGTGCCCTGGAGCTGCCTCCAACCTTTTCCCCAGAAGCAGTAAGAATTTGGATCCTTTGTTACACAGAAATAAATGAAATATTCATCGTCCAGTGGTGTGATTGGTGTGAGGCCATTCACACTCAAGGCAGCCTCTGTATTCCCTCGTCACTCTGAAGATTGGTTTCCTCTCCTGTATCACCAGCAGTTTGCACTGTCCTCTGTGAGATTGGGAATGAAAGCATTACTGCCTCCAAGGGACTGCTCTCTCCTCTGTCACAGAGAAACCAGGCAGTTCTGGGAAGTGTGGAACCTGTAGCAAGATGGGCACAAGCACCTAGAAGACACAAGTCCTCTTCTTTGCAGCAGCTGAAAGGCAACATGTTCCCCAAGGGCCTCTTTGGAGATACAAGGCTAAAAATTACCTCCTGCTGCCATGGATTCACAGCAGTGTGGCTGTATAAAGAGATTTGAGGTAAAGGCCCATGGGTCCAAACCACCAATGTCTTTGGAAGCTGGCTTCTGCAGGACCTCCAGCTGGAAGTCAGATGGTGAGTTCTGACCCCAATGCCTAAAGATTGCAGCGAAGCTCTCCTTGCTCCTTTTCAGCTGCACCTGCCCATACCTCACTTTTAAGAAGTCTCCATGGAATCTCCTTAGGCACTGAACAAAGCAAAGTCTACATCATGACTCCATCCCAGACAAGGCAGAATAATTGATCACTTTAATTTGCATCACTCCTTTGTCCCATCTCTCCATCCTGTCATTGCAGGTAACAAGCCTATCACCATTTAAAGCCAAAGGGTTAACAATATCATGCATTCCAATCCATATTTGACACCCAAATAAATAGACTTCACAGTAGGGGCTAGGATCAGAGGAGATTAAGAAGACTCCACACCTCCAAGTACCAAAAGACTTTGATTTAGGGTTTTATGACATTTATGACATTATGGCAATGTCAGGTTTTGGATTAAAGGTGCCTGAGTCCATAAACTCTGCAGAGGAAATATTCTCACTGGCAAACAAAATAGAGCCAATGGAAGAGAGCAAAGAGAGCATGAACCTACTTCCAAAGTGAAAAGATCTTGCCTCCCCCTATATTTAGGCTTGATACACCATTTTGGTAGTAAATTAAAACTGTAAAATCTAGAAAGTATACTGCTCAGGACAGGAACTTGCATTCTACATGAGGGAAAATGATATTTAGCTCTTAAACGACTGAGTATGGAATTGTTCCCTAACATTGAATTCACAATGTTGAAAACAAGTTAATCTCATAAACAAAAGACAAGGCTAAAGCATCTCATCCCTGTGCTGTTACTAATGATAAATGTATGTGCTCTCAGCCTTGGCAGTACAGTGCACTCTCCCCAGATGAGTAATATGCTCAAACAACCAGCCTTGGAGACAGGAAATGGACAATTTATTTCATCTTTATTTAATGGTCAGCAAACAACACATTACAATTAAACCAGGTCCCATCTTTCATGCCATGCACAAGGACTTTAATCTCATGGGTCTACACTGTAAAGCAAGAGGGAAATTTCTGAGGAAGTTCATTAGTAGAAATGACCTTTTACAAATGAATTAAAATATATGTGCATTGGCTGAGACTACAGCTTGGAACACAAGCTCTTGCAAGGGATTAAGAAACTCCTCTACTCCTATTTTCCTCCTGTAGGTTATGAAGATGCAGAATTAAAGATGTCCCCTCCTTTTACAGATCTTGTAGACAGTCAAGAATGGGAACAGGTGAAGAAGCCTTCAAACCTAATGGCCAGTAACATGAGATTCTTTACTGTTCATTCACAGCATCAGCAAATTGCTTCCCAGGTGCCTAAATATAATAATTACTTTTTCTGGGGGATGCTGCTGAAGGCCATGGATGCATCCTCACAAGACTACAGGTTATGTCCATACAAAGGGTTGAAAAGAGAAGAGAGGCACCAGATCGTGAGACCCTCTGACTACTCACTAACTGCTCCTTTCTGCAGAATTTGCAGATTCATCATTTTTTAAATGTTTCCTACAGGCAAAACTTTAGGAAGGTCCAAGGCACTCTTCATAGGAGTCTCAGATTGGGGGGGGCGGGGAGGGGGGGGAAATTGGGTCATCAGCTCCACTTTCATGGGAAAATTTAGGAAATAAAGATCCTCTTGCACTTCCAGCACAGACAGTAAAAGCATATGGAGAAATGCTAAACATATTCATTTGTTTGTTATGGGTGAAAAATACCCAGGTTTTGTGAAAGTAGAAAAAAGCCAAAACCATATTAAAAAATCCCACACCAGTTAGTTCATTTTATTTCTTTGCGCCAATAGAAACCCGATACTTTCTGAGAGTGATTGTTTTTTGTATTGATATGCATTAAGTCAAACTGAAGCATTTCCAGAGCTGGTGCAGAACAACTGGTCCTTCAAAATCACACAGAAACTAAAAGGGTACCTCGGGTTTATGTCCTTTGATTTCCTGTTCGTTACAAGTTTCCAGTTTTAGTCAGGTACTAATACTGCACAACAACGAAGACTGCCTGCACAAAACAGAGTTAGTGATATTTACAGCAGGAAAGAGCCCAGTAGCAAAATTCCAATCTCCTCTAAGGATTTCAGTTCTTCATTGAAGACTTCAGTGCTGGGCCACAACTACTTACAGAGAAAGCAGACCTCATCCGCTCCAGTGACTGTTTTCATTTAGTTCTTTTGCACAACACTCAACAACACCCAAAAAAAAAAAAGTCTTTGATATCACTCAGACATTCCTCAGTCCAACAGAGTACATGTTTAACTTTCTGATGTCTCCATCTCTCCAAGCCAGTCAGATGCAATCTGGAAGCTATGTAGTCCTATTAGTCTGGCACCGTGCTTGAACTAATTATGTAGAGACACAGCAGTTCTGTGATTTCCAAATACAGATGGAGAATCTTCAGCTGGCTCAAGGCTGCACGTACTGAGCCTTCCGCACATTGGTAAGACACTTAGAAAAAGTGGGAAGTATTGCAACATATACAAATAGCAGACTAGAATTTGAGTTTGAATGGCTCCATATTGTGCAGAAACTTAAAAGCAAATATCTCACCTGGCAAAGGGTTTGCATTCTTTAGTGAAATACTCATAGGAACAGCAGACTGGACCTATTTTCCAGAAGTCTAAAGAACAGGCCAGCAGTTATATTTAGTCTTGGTGCTATTAAACCAGTAATGTCTCCTTCATGTTTTTCCTCTAGTCACACACTGATTTTCTCATTTCCTGAAGTCCAGCTGAATTCAAGTTTTTATTACATATGCTGTGCTGCAACAATCTGATTTTTATGGAAAACTTTTCACACACAGAGAGAAAGGTAGACTACACACACACACACACACACACACACACATATGCTGCAGTTGCTGTACACCAGGAGGGGACTCAGTTCCACATGGATGTGCTCACCTCGTCTTCCTTTGCAGTCAAGTGACAGAAACTTTTTGGCGCACAAACTGGAGTTTCTGCACCAAAGCAAGATGATTAAAATCAGCCAGATGAATTAGAGCCCAGGAGCACCTTCTTCTTCTAGAATGTATCTAGACATGTACTTCAGGCATAATCGAAATGCTGCAAGCATTCAAAGCTAGGATAATGAGGCACCAACCTAATATTTTAGCCTAAGTATCTCTGTAACTTAGACTGTTTCTAGGGCCATGGGTAATCAGTTTGGCATCATCTCATAAATACATGATACATTCCACCTCCCTCTGATATTAAGTATCCTAAGTATAAGAAAGGTAATTTGTGAGAAGGTTTTTGGCATTAGACAACAACACATGGTCAGATTCTAATAAGCCTCTGGTTTGGCAAGAAGGCAAGAAAAGTTGGGATTGAGACTTCTGCATATAGGTAAGGAAAGGGTACCTCTTCTTGGATCCCTTCTCCACTGTGACTCACCACACCTGCAGCCTCCCTGAGGAGGTTCTGCTTGTAGGAAGCACCTGGGGACCAGCAAGTCACAAAGGTGGTGGGAGGTAAGGCTGTAAGTCCTGCTCTCTCTTAGCCACTGAATCAGGGACACAGTTCATCCCTGAAGGCTGCATGACAGCTAGGTTATATCTGGCCTTCCTCATTCAAGAAGAATGTACAACATCAGGGCATCTTATGTGGCTTTTTTGTCCCATCTGAAAATACCATTTCATACAATTTAGAAAGAGTTTCCAAAGCAATCTTTTCAAAGCTGTCAACGCTTGGAAAGGCTTTGTTTAGAAAGACTGAAATAATTTTCAGAAACTGTCACCCACAGACTTTAATTTTTCAATCACATGATATGTCTGTTTGCAACAGCATCTACCATAGTGCTTTCTTAAGAGCTACCAATAAATAATGGATGGCTCACTCATTGCCTTAATTCTCTTTAAATAAGTAAAGAGGCTCTGAGCACACCAAATTACCACATCATTTCTGATGTCCTAATGGAGTCCCCACTTAAATCAGTTTGAGACAGGAAATCAGGAAAGTGCAGTGATCAGACAAGTTTTCCAAGCATTACATTAACGTCAAAAAAAAAAAAAACAAGCCCAGAAGTGAAATTATTTTACCATTTTATGAAAGGCTTTTCCTGAGCCCTCTGAGGCTATTCCAGTCAACCCTTCGCAACTGCTGCATTCTGGGTCTCGAGTAGCACTAACAAGCAGCAGCTTACAGTAACACTAATCTTGACAAACTTTAGTCATCTGAAATTTAGCCACTTAATCTAAGCTACTCATCAAGCCTCCTGCTTCAATCAGTGAAGTGAAATAGATGCCTGGAGTGCACAAAATTTCTCCAGACTATTATAAAGGTTGCTCAACTAGATGCTGACTGCAACAGCAAAAATTGTTTATAAGATTTTTCCATTTCCTCTAAAGTCAATTTTTCACACTTTTGTGGTCCAGTTTGCCACTTCTTAATCCTTTCATTGCAGCTATTTATGGGACCATGCTTTTAATCCTGATTTAAACAACTGATGTGACAAGTGTAAAAAAGAACCTTTTTGTGGAGCAGTCCCTAATCAAGGAATATTTTTACAGTTAATGTTGAAAAGCACTTCTTGAAATTATGTAACCCAAATGCCCTGCTGAATAAGGGCCAGCTAGACCAAGTTGTCCAGGACAGTGTCCAATCAGGTTTTGAATATCTGTCTACAGCCTTGGGCAACCTGCTGCAAAGCATGATATAACCTTAACTGTCATCCAGTGACTATGAAGGATCTGGATCCATGAGTCATTTTGGATCCATGAAAACACACACTACTTCCAACTGGTCTGGCATAACCTCCTCCATGCTCTCTTCTGTGACCACCAGTGCTGTCATTCTGGTGGCTGCACCAACAACAAAATCAAGGTCACAGTGCATCTAAAGAAACGATTATGTTTGGTAGTGCCCATATTCCATTTGATGGTTTCCCTGGCAAGTTCATCATGCAAGTACAGGAACTTTGTGCTGACACAGAGAGAGGATGGAAACAAACTGGACATGTAAGGGAAGACCAGACCATTCTGTCGGAGAGGCAGAGGGAAGATGACCCAGACCTTCACCTTTCAGTGTCAATCAGATATTAAATCAGCTCAGCAGGCTTGCAAAACCACATCCTTAATTTCCACAAGAGTCTCTAGTGAGGTTAAAAATGAAAAAATCCATTCCATTTCCCTCTTCTAGCATGATCCCAGCAACAGGTGTACCAGCATATCCAAAGGGATGGAAATTGCAAATTCGGGAGCAGAATCTATTTAAACCAGGTCTGTCATTGAAGTCAGCATCTTGTCAAATGAAACCTCTAAAGACACCTCTTTAGGAGAAAATTAACTGCCCTTTGGAGGTTCTTTTTTTCTCTCTACAGTGACTGAAGACATAGCCTAGGTAGCTAACTCAGCTTAGGCAGCTAGCATGTAGAAGTTAAAGGCAGCTGAGATTAATGCCCCTCCTGCAGCTGGGGGGCTAAGAAAGCTTGGCCTGCAAATACTCTTGCATTTTGCACTTTTCATAAGGAGAGCTGAAAAACCCTGTCCCTTAGCAACCAACCAGAGGCCATTTATTGAAACTTGCAAAAGCTTTTGAGCAAGCCCCTCTCCAGAGACTTATTAAAAATGAGTAGTCATGGGATGAGAGGTAAAATTTCGTCAAGCATTGGAGAGTGTCTAAGAGACCAAGATCAAAGATAGTAAGCTTGCTTTTACTGTAGTAAAAGATTAAAAGCAGGATGCCTAAAATTTCTGTGCTAGAGATGTTGGTTATTGAATTTATTAATGATACAGAGGCAAGAGCAATAGCTAGCACTGAAGAAATTATTTATGCTAGCCTTTCAGCAACATCCAAGGTATGGGAAGAAAAAGCATGAGATATTTTGTACGACACACACGCTCCCAACTGATAAAGTTTTGAAGTGATCTTCCCTTCAACTCCAATACGAAGCAGCCAGAAGTATTTTCAGATGCACTGATCATTATGGTGAGAGGACATTAGATGAAATTCACTTACAGCATCAGAACAGACTCCTGTGTAATGTTGAAATGGGACAGTACACAAAGACATAAGGCTTTGGCATGGAGAAGACAACAAGAAACACCCCACAGACTCCTATTCTAGCATTTATTGCTTGGTGGAAGACCATTAAATTAAACAACATTGTGAAGTCTCCTGTGAAAGCCAAACTGCTTCACCTTCCGCTGATTTGCCATCTAACCTAGATGATTATCATCCAAGTTTCCCACTAAAGTCAGCACCTTATTTTTCTTTTAGTGTCTCATAAGGTTAATCTGCTTGAATTAAGTGTGGCATGTCATGGTGTTCATTGGCTGAAATGCTCTTTAGGCTCACAATATACCTGTAACATATGACCCAAATAATACAATTTTGACAGAAAAAAATAGCCCATCACAAGGAGAAATTCACATCCAATTCCTGAAGCTGCAGAACCATTACAACACAGCAAAGGCCAGTCTATTGCTAAAGAATGGCAAAGTAATAATGTAGAGAATGTTTCCTCCCTGCTTCATGTGGTTGGACACCTCTAAAACATTCTTTTCAGACACAAAGACAAAAGCTGCAGAGTCACCCATAGGGTATAATTAATCCCACATCATATTAAACCACGGGAAGTAACACAGTTGTCCCAGAACCCAGAACAAAAAATTGCCAGGCTTTTTAAAATACAGTCTGCAGGTGGGTACATGAAAGTTTTGCACTAAAATGATGGGGCTTTGCCATCTGAAATGCATAAACCTATACAAAATCTAACTACCTGCTGTAAATTGAAGCACCATAAAAATAAAATTGAACAATTACCTTTTGTGGGCAGTGTAGATTGAGCTATATATCAGATCTAACATGACTCCAAAGCAGTAAAATTCCACCAAACATAGCTGAAAGAGTTGCAGTCAGCACTTGATTTAAACTTTGGACTGAGGGTACAGAGGAGGTTTAGGAGACAAAATTATCAGAGGGATCATGGCAGTGGCAGGGGGCATGGAAAGCCATTGTGTCACCACATCTATTCAAGAGCTTAAAAGAACTGGAGGAGTTCAAAGTGAGAAAAAAAAAATAACACAACAGAGAAGCCACAAATGATGAGGTACAATTCTGCTGCCAGATACATACACAATATTCCTACAGATTTCAGTGTTCTGAATGAAGGGCAATGAAAGTGCTCATGCTTATAATAGCTTGTCTTTCTTTCACTCCTTCCTTTGATATCTCTCCTTAACTGGGACTGGACAAAATAATTCTTCTCAGGAACAATGGCAGGACTTTATAGAGAGTTCTCTATTCACTAATTCAGAAAGTGCCTCCATTTGTTCTTTATCTTGTTTTTAAATTATGTTGACAATCCTGCTTAAACAGAGACAGTTGTGGCTGGGAGTTTAGAGGGGTTGGATTTCTGGATTTCTGGTTTTGGGCTCTGTGAGGATTCTCTGTGAGACCTCACCTGTCTGAGTAAGAGTATTTTGTCACTGCGGGGGCACAAATCCTCCAAGGCAATGATGTTAGATGCAATCTTATCCCATCTTGCACCACAGAGAGATGTTTAATGGATATCTAACAGACTGGTATGCATATTGCTGAGCTCTTCTACTTGTAGTACGGGCTGAGCAGACTACAGTCTGCTCTGATCTGGAAGCCCTTACAGCCACATCACTGAAGCAATGTCCTTAAGCTCAGTAATGCTGCAGGCCTTTGAGTTAGTTACAAAGAAGGCACGTTAAACTCAAACACAACCTGGCACTAGAGCAGTTTTAAAGGTCCTGAAGCCATGATGCTATTCTGTGTCTGGCCAAAACAGACAGAAAGCACAAGACCTCACCTTAGTCTGCTCTCACCTGCCTGAAAATGTCCTTCCTTGAAATCCAATGAAACAATTAGTCCAAGGAAGGCTTATTTGTGGGAGGAAGGCTTGGCAGAAACAGCCCTTGTGAAGCTGAGCTGGAAGCATCTGTATCACATGCCACTGTGGAATAATTCCCATCTGAGCCCTGACAGCCTCCCTCCAGCTGGGAAAGCCCCTGATCCCCAAAGGACTTTGTCTAGGACAACCACCACAAGATAAACACAAGCTACCACCCATAGGTGCCTGCAGGCAACTTCAGCTTCTGCCCACATGTACACAAATATTTCCATGCCAAAGTATGCAGTAGGGTTTTTTGTTATATCTCCTGCCCAAAGATGATCCTACGGGGAAAACAAAACCTATGTGTGTGTGTTAACACTTATTATCACTTATATCCTTCACTGCACTTAAAATTCCTATCCCTCCCCAAGCTTTTGGCTGCTCAGAGTTATGATCTGGAAACATATTTGCCCATCCTCAAAAATTCCTGGGATTTCAAAACGGTTTCCTCCTTTAGAATTATCTCAGTATTGACTCTTGAAAAATCATGAAATGCCAACACCAAACCTCTAAGAACTCCTTCTCTACAGCAGGCAGCAGACAGGTTGGTTAGAGCTTCTCACTAGGTTTGAAGGTTGCAACTGATGTCCCAAAGTCAAGTGATTCAGATCAAAGACCTGAGCAAAAGCTTCTCACATCTGATTCTGATAAAATGAATTTGCTTCCTCAGAAAGCCCCCAGCCACCATTGCTTGCTATGCCTGTCATATTGGAGGCAGGCAAATGTTTTTACATCTGTTTTACGAGCAAATTAGCTAAAATGCAAGATAAAAGGTTGAACTTCTCTAGGGTCATCTTGAAGATAATGGTCAGGTGTCTCCTCAGCTAGAAAGATGTTAAATGCGACTTAGTGACCCTTTTAGAGACAATTGCTGCTGGTGAGCACTGCAACAGTGACCTCCAGCTGACCTGCCATTGAGCACAGCTTGACCAGACTCCATGAGTGCAGAAGCTCCACTCCAGGCCATTTTAGCAAGCTCAGATCAGGGAATTTATGTTCTAAGAGTCCAATGAAACTGTGCCATCATTGAAGGGCTGCACCCTGAGGCTGGGGTTAGACAGCTTGCAGCAATTGTCATTTAAGCCAAAGGGCAGTTTGTTTCCTCTACCTCCATGATTTGTGTGCCACATAGACGGCAAATGCAGGGAATCCATGGCCTTTATTTTTTTCCTCCTTCCTGGTTTTGGTTTGGTTTTTTTTTTTTTTTTTTGTTTTGGTTTTTTTTTTTTTTTTTTCTTCAGCCAGGCCAGTTCCCTGGCTCAGTTTGCTATGTAGTTTCACAAACAGCAGCACCATCACGAGGCTGGGGCAAGAGCTGTGGATGGGGACTCTCTGAATCCAGTTGAAAAGATTGTGTGAAACAGTTTGGGCTGCAGAGCACTTAGCCCAAAAAGGGCATGTTCAAACCTGATGAGAAAAACTTTCTGTGGCCTGTATTTTCAAAAGTATTTGAGGCACTTAGAGATTCAAGATTGATTATTTCTGAATAACAGGGTAGAGTCTACAATAGAGAAGGCTCTCATATCATGTTTGACTTTGGGAGTTAGCTTAGAAGTTTTTGCCAGTATACTTTCCCAAAAGCTATTAAATCTAGTAAATGGTAGTACAGTCTATGACCTGCCCCTCAAATAATAGGGTACTTAATAGAGATTTTCTGAGGTGCTATCTTGCTTGTTATGTGTTTAGATAGCAATTCAGAGACCTACAAGAAATATATTCTAGTGATTGCATCGTATCACAGTTCCCTTTGAAGATACTTTTAAAAGAATTAGTAGGTTTCAATACAATCATGGCTATTTAAGATTGTGTTTAAATGCCTCAAGGTCAGGTCTGACCTTTTTCTCCCACATAGGAATGTAAGACCTCAATCACACCCCAGTGAGAGAATGCACATTTTTTCCCCTACTTAAAAATCCATAATGCCATTAAAAATGTATATGTTGTTGTTAAATAAATGTATGATGCTAAGATTAACTCTGTTTGCATTTCCTGCCCTCTGTCAATTATTAATATTGCCCATAACAGAAAGACTAATACCTACACAGTGGGGTCTAAACATCCAGAAAATAATATAAGCTTTTCCTTTTGAAAGAGAATTATTTGCTCAGGTTTCAAACCTAACAGGAAGCAATTCTGAAATAAGAAGCCTGGTTTTGCACCTGTCAGCACATGACTGAGCAGAACAAGCTGCTGTTCAAATCTGGTCACAGGAACTGGCAAGGGCACAGTCCAGCAGTGGATAAAACCCATGTGTTTGCATTCAGAGTCAATATGGGAGAAATGTGTATCTGAGGACAAGAACTGGAGTCAGAAACTAACCAATTAACATTGTTTTCATGCCCCTCTGTAATTAACACAGATCAAAGAGGACCTGAAACCATTGATTTCACCAGAAAGACAGCAGAGTAAGCAGCAGGACTAACAACTCCACAGCAGACACAAAAGCACCTATTGCAGCCACAGGCACAGGGCTGCAACACCAACACAAAGCAGCTAGAAAAAAAACTTTGAAATGAAAGAACAGAATTTTAACACTCCAAGGTCTGTCAACATAAGGACAGTGTATGAGAAAAGCTGTTATTTTACAAAGCCAGCAAAAAGGGTTTACACTAATACAACTTGTATTCATTATTCAAGGATGTGATAAGGGAGAAAAGCAAGAAACACCCATGCTATTGGTAAAGACATTAAATAGAAAAGGTATATATTAATAGAGAGAAGAAGGGGGAAAGGAAAATGTGTCATAGTTCTTTTAATTTTGTTTTTACAAGCTGATTTTCCTTGCATGCATCAGCTGCACCAATAGCAGCATTTTCTTTCTGTAAAGAGCATTACATTTAAATCCAGCAGTGAAGAGTTCCGTGCTTGGCACCACTTCGTGAATGTGTTTTGACTTTCCATCTGTTTGCCCGTGAGAAACCAACAAATACATGGTGCTTTGCAATTAAGAAGCATAAAGCTCAGACATTACCTGGAAAAGAAAGAAGGAGACATTGCTTGGAACACAAGTAAGAGGAGAGAAAGAATAACTCAAAACCATGAAGGTGACATGCAACAGCCACAGCTCTTCAAAGTGGAGAAAAAGCACTAGTCCACTGCATTATTCCATTTCCACAATTGTGTTTGTTTGGAAAGTGATGCCTGTGTGAGCTACACTCAAGGGTGATGTTAAGGGTAACAAAAGTGCCACAACTACAAATCAGCAAATCAGTATAGCATGTGTGAAATACAGAAGAGGAGGGAACTACAAAGTAGGAAAAATTTCCAGCAGGAGATAAGGGACAATGAAACAGAAAGTGCTTTTGCCTGTACCTTGTTTTTTGTTGATAGCACTGTCTGGTGTCACTTTTCTGCCCTTTTGATCTGCCAGGTGAAGTGCTCATCTGCTCCATTATATTTTACACTGACTCCACAGAATCATAACCTTTGGTTGGAAGGTATCAAAGATGCAATGACCAAACCTTGTTCTGAGGCAGGATCAAACATATTTTATAATTTGTGCTAATTCCAGGAAACTTTGGATTGGCGAGTAACTTCTAGACTGAACTTTGATTTCATCCTTTAAATTATGGTGGGTCCCATATGTGCTTTTACTTAAGTACAAATAATCATAACAGATGTCAATCCTTACTGGGATCGTTCCATTTCAAAGATTGTTATGATGGTCTACTATTACAAACCTGCATTAGCTGCTGTATACTTCATGCCAATGAAGCAGTGGTTTTTAGTGGTTTATACTGATTCCTGAAGGTCGGCCCTTTGGCTGTACACACCAGATAATGGAGTTTATATTCACTAAAAAATATGTTGTTTGGCACATCCATGGACTTCCACATACAATAAATTAACATCACAGCAGAAAGTGATAAATTGGTCAGATTAATCCTGTGCTTTGCTTGAGCATCTTGCAACAGAAAATATTAATAAACAAGATAAGAAATAAAAAGATGTTTAAAGCCTTTAAAATAATTCCCATTCATCTGGCTTTACAAAGGACCATGATCAGTTACAAACTGAATCTTTTATATTTAGATGCCAATAGCAGTTTACTTTTGATCAGTCTGCCTACAGATGAATTCAGACCCACTGAGAAGCTTTAGTGGTAAAGCTTCTGAAGTTTCCATTGAAGGCTGATACTAAACGTTTGAGTGTATCTGATCAAAAATTACCATGAAATATTTCTGATAAGTGTTTATTAAAAGCTGGAGTATGGCTAATTGCTAACAGTACTAGCTTAAAGCAGTTTAAGCAGAATATGGCTTCTTGTTATGGATATATCTTCACAGCTATTCCAGAAGAAGAGATCTTTATAATCAGAGAACTTCAGAGAATAACTTCTTCACTCCTATCTCCTGCCTGGGCCAAAGACAAATGTGCAGCATCCAGCAAGTGCCTGCCCACACCAATAGCTGTCACTTTAACTATCAAGTACTCAGCCTTTATTTTTCCCATTAAACTGTGCTTCTCTTTCACTCAGAACAATGCTGCCTACTTTTATGAAAAGCATGAAAAAGGCTTCATCAGATAAAGCATAGTGAAGTGCAGCTGGTTCATTCTTGCCTCCTGTGAAAGCAAGCAAAAGAGGCAATTTTAAGGCTGCAGACAAGAGTCACTTTAACCTGGCATAAATCCAGACTGCTTAGAAGAGGTATTCTGGAACTCTCCTGGCTTTTCTTCCCAGCTGTGTCAAGGTTCTGGCTCTAGAATTAATATTGCTGCATGGTGGGGCTCATCATATCAAGTTAGAAAATATTCCTCTTTTTCTTGTTGGGTTTTTTTTTCTGTCCAAGTTAACTTCCAGCTGCAGGATGTACCTAGGATGTCTAGCAATGCAAGTCTATGAAAGCCTATGCTGCCCAACAGAGGTGCCAAGAATGAGCCCACTGAGGCAAAGAAGAACGTGGGCACACCACTCTCAGAGGTAGCAGTGATGTCTCTGGGATGAGAGATCCTTTATGACCACAGTTTCATGTTCAAAAGGCAAAATCCTGTCCTGAATGCAACATTCTCAGTGATGTACTTTCCCAGTTTAAGAAGGCAAACTGCTATCTCAAACTAAATCACCTACCCTTCTAGGTAAAGTTGTGTATAATGTGATGACCTGTGGTTAGAGAAGACTAAATTCAGTAACACAGGAGTTTCATTTCAGTTTTACAGTTTCATTATTGACACTTAACAATACACTGATAGTAGCTTCAGGATTGGTTTTCAATTCTAGTAATGATTGTAACAGCCTCCTGAAGACCAAATATAATTGCAATCCTTTAAGAGAAAGGGGTAGGGTTGGAACTGAAGCTCTGGGCCACTGGTTGTCCCCACTGCTCTATTTTTCACAGCTGTAAAAATAAGCTTTCTCAAAAATTACCCTAGGACCTACTCTAGAGGTCCTAAGTATCACTGATACAACCAAGCAACACCATTTAGCCTGAGGTCCAGGGATTTCGCAGACACAAGAATTTAGAGACAAAAAATCCCTGCCCAAAGAAACTATAGTCTTAGGTCCCCATTATCCAAAGTCATGCCAATGGGTGCATGGAGCCTCTCTGAAACCCTGGGAGCCCTATGGGGGTTCTATAAAGTTTGGTTTGGACCAAAAGTGTCATTAGGAGTTCAGGGAAGGCCAAGGAAATGAATGTCCTTTGGGGATCAACTGGTTTGATCCCAAGAAAGATATTAAGGAAAAAGGAATTAAGAAGTATGGGAAAGAACATATGTGGAAGAACTGCCTAAAGCAAAAAATTAAGAGTTAGGAAAAAAGGGCATAGGATATAAGAATGAAAAAAAGAAAATGCTTAGGGGTAATAAAAAGAAGGATTTGGGCCAAAATGTTTGTCAAGCACTCTGAGGAGAAGCAAGACTTGACATTAGTTTGTAAGAGCATAATGCAGCAATGTGACAGGATGGGTCTGAGAGCAGCAATAAGATTCCCAAAGAGGGTGAGCATCTGTCAGAGTCAGTCTCTGTCCAATTTCGCGCTCCAGGGAGAGTGGGGAAGCTCAGGCCACCTCATTTTCCACCCAACCACATCAGGCTGACACCCTGAGGCACGAAACTTTCCATGTTGTAGGTATTTATTCCTTAAGCTTGTCACCCCATAATGAACAAGGACCACAGCTAGTCATCTGCTTATTTGAGAGGGCGCTGGGATCCTGACAGCCTGCTAAGCAAGCAGCAAAGCTTGGGAGGAGTGGAAAAAGGTGTGGAAAGAAATGTGAGAGATCTCACAGTTAATATGGAGTGGAGGCAGTGATGTAGTTATAGCCCTACTTTTATTTTCACTCGATGGCACAAAAAGGAAGGTGATGAGAATCTTTTAAATGAAACATGGCATTCCCTTATTAAAGTCTGATTTAGACTTCAGCAGTCTTTCTGCTCTGTATGCGTTTCAGTGCTCCCACACCATGGTCAGCCAAACAGAAGAGACTTAATAAAATAAATTTCAATGGTAATTTCCTGAACAATGAGGGCTTGTTTTCTAAGCAAATAGTCCTTTTGGTGTTGTTATCAAAGATGACAGGGCTAGCCATGTTGTAAATATGAAAAGAAGAGACACGGTCTCATTTATAGACTTAAAAGTCCTGCTAGGCATCTTTGTTTCCTGAGCAAACAAATTTCTTGTGGGGCCTGCATGGAAAAAAAATCTCATTATCCAGTTTTGTGGGGGCTGCTGTTGCTGGAAACAATTGCCTTGCTGCTGGTTTGTCAAAAGCATCATTGTCTAGCAGTGGGCTGCTGTGCCCCACCAAGGTCGCAGCATCCTTTGTTGCAGTTTGATGCAAGCAACTTCCACTCACATCAAAAGTGAAGCAGAGCAGAGTCAGCATTCTCTGTCCCATGTTGGAGTGACCATAGGTAACAAATCTGCTGCATTCCTGGCCTGTGATCCTTGGAGTCACAGGCTTTGTTTGGGCCCAGAGACAGAAGTAAGTAACCCCTTCCAATCATTTACAGTAATCTCTCTTATCTGCTATGAAGGACATCCCAAGCAGAGTATTTATATTAAATACATATAGCAGGTGGCCTTACATTTGAGGAAAAACTAGAAAATAACTGAACAACCCTCAGAAACATTATTAATAATGATTCCAGACAAGGAAGTGTGGAAGTGTGGGTTTCTCTATCTCATCAGCCTGCCACTGCAGCCACGGTTTGCCATAATAGGATTCAAAGCTCTTCCTGAGATTATATCTGCCCTCAAGGGTAAATAAAGTCAGAGCTGGAACTTTCTGACACAACTTTGTCACTGCCTTATTAATATTGTCAGGCAGTGACCGGAGAACGGGCGACACCAGCAGCATAGCAATTTTAAGGAAACATTTCCTATAATGAAAGTAGCAGCAGTGGTGGCCAACAATTACACAAAGGCTGTTGGGAGGCTTTTCCTCACTTACTTTTCTATGGAGCCCACCTTTCTCCAATAAGCAGTGGGAGACCTCTTTGTTGTTGCTGAGATCAATGGAAAATGCACAGTTGCCACATAATTCAATATTATAAGCATTTAGGGCTGGACCCAAAGCCAGCTGACATCAATGGCACAACTGCCATTAAAACTAGGAAGGACTGTTGTTTGGGGTCTCACAGAGAATTGTTCCCAAGCATAAAGCTTTACAGAAGATTATCAACTAATATACACTGGAGGGGATGCTGTTTGGAAGGTAACATTAAGTTTTCAGAATTACTCACTCTAAAAACTGTGGTTTGGTTCACATTTGAAAGTCAGTGTCTACCTAAGGAGACTATGAGCATTCATTAATCCTTATAATCCCTTCCAATTCACATGTGTTTATAAGGATGCTATTCTGGTCTTGCCTCAGAGTGATTTTTGGCCCAACTCCCAAAACTGCAAAGTGCTTAAAAAAAACCTCTCAGAGGTCATGAGTTTATGCTTAGGTATTTTTAAACGCTGCAGTTAAAAAAGCCTGATGCTTTCCAGCCTTAGAACATAGCTCAGGGTTTATAATGGCTACCTGGGGTGTAGATTAAATAACAAGGTTCTGTAGCTCCCAAGCCACCTCTCCCACTCTAGCCAGCTCTGCACCTGCTCTTCTCTCCATGGCAATGCCCTGGAGAGCATCAGAGTATCACAGTCCTCAGGGGGCAAAAAAAGGTGCCTGAATGCCATGAGCAGGTACAGAAGTAAACACATGCTGCAGGCTGGGACCAGCTTTTCTTTCTGGCTGACGGGCCATGGAGATGAGCAGGCAGGACAGTACTGTTGTGGAAGTGACTCTGCCCCTGGCTCCTGCTCAGAAGAGCTCTGTCTTTGAAACTACTGGCTCTTGCAGATATGCTATTCTCTTCACAACTGTGCGATAAGGTGTAGGCTACTAAAGGCAAAAGCTAATTCATCCCAGCATCACCCAAAAACTCATAAAAGCTCTTTCACTACTAGAGCCCCTTGCTTCTTAGTTGAGGAAGAAGTAAGTCCCTTCATCCAGTGGGATTAGACCACAATGCCTTCCACCAACTCTACTGCAACAAACAAGCCCTTTTCAGAGCAAATGCTTTGAGACTCAGGAAAGTAAAGAATTCACTATGTTGAGATATGGTAGCTTTTGTACTGGTGCCCTGATAAGAAAATGATTTAATACAGATATGCAGTTGCATCATTTGAATTCCTATACACTCTTCAGGCAACTCATGTCACACAAAAGGCCAGCTCAGCTCGAAGCCTAAATGCAATAAAGACATTGAATGGCTCTTACCTGATGTCTATCTGGGTCTTGGCCATGTGTTTGGAATTTAAGGTGTGTTTGTGGCACTTTAAAGATATGCTGGTTTTGTGCTGGCTTGCATGCTGAATTACTTGCAGTGAGGAACCCTTTCTGAATGTCCAAAATATCAACACTTAGCATGGCTGCTATTGAAAGAAACCAAAGATCTCCTGGAAAATTTCTTTACTAATGCATACATCATCATTGCATAAAAGGGTCATGAAAAGGGTTTCCTTTAGTGACCTTTGTCACAAAATCCTCTGGGTAAAGCAGTTTGCAAAGGGTTGTGCAGGGGATTTTGACTGAACCAGTCATGTAGCAGTGGTCTTCCTTAAAAAGCACAATTCAAACTCCAGTAAGCTTCTCTGTAAGCTCATTCCTCCACTGTACCCACAAGATTTGGGGGCTATAAAGACAGAGACCTTTCCCAGAAAACTTTGCAGGGGAGTTTGCAAAGACACCAATGACAGAGCCACAGACAAAAGATCTCCTGCAGGTTCAGGTGCCCAAGAGCCCCACAAGCTGCATCCCCCCTGAACTGCTGTGTCCTCTTTTAAGAGACCAGGCTGATGTGCTTTCCTGGAGGCACAGGGGAAGGATCTATATGCCCTGCACTGAATGATCTAATGTAATCTGGGGACAAAGCAGCTATTAATCACTTCTATTGATATACAGTATTCTATTGATATACAGTAGCTTTATTAATAGAAAAACTGCCAGCAGTGTCAATTACTCATACACATATGTATGCATATTCAATACAAAGAATGGAAAATGACTTCCGCCTTCTATTGGAACTGTAAGTGGTAGAATAACTTCTGAAATGTGGGATCAGGTTTTAATAATGTTAAGATATTGTTTTGTATCACTTGCATGCCCTAATTTATCTCTGCCAAACAGCAAGGCAGGCCCAGAGCCTTCTGAATGCCGTGATTAACTAGCTTGCTGCCTATTTCTGTATTAACATCAGATCTGTGATCGTTGCCCAGTGCCACACTACATACAGAAGAGGATAAAAATGAGTTGATCATAGGTTATTAAGGGCAGATGGCATATCTGATGGCAAGAGCAAGCTCTTTCCCCACATCCCCCTTGCACAGAAATTAGAGCATGTGGTTTGATTCAGCAATTTAAACTCTTTTCCTCCTCCAGCTGTGAGTGGTTACCATGCTCCAGGGCTCTGCCCCAGACTCCTGCACTACCTGGCAGGGTAAGTGGGCTGGAGAGGGCAGCAGGGATGCATCGGGGTCCCAGTGAGCAGCTGTCCTGCCCCAGAAAGCCCTCTGGAAGCATGCTGAGAGCTTTCCCCTCTTTTGCCATGCTGAGCAACCAGTGCTGCCAAGGAATGCTGGAGGGATGGTAAGAGAACAGGGTCCACTGGGGTCAGTACTGCTGGCACACCATAGGGCTGCTTTTCATGTCAGAGGGCTGGATTTGGTGATCCTGGTGTCCCTTGTCCTTCACATAAGAGATGGATAGTATTTAGGTATGGAAGATGTTCAAGAGCAAAGCCATCTTCTCCAAGAATGCTGAATGCTGTCACTGACTGAGAAGCCTGTCTCACCTGACAAACCTTTGATTTCAAAACACATGAATAAAACTAAAAATCTCCACAATGCAGAGATTTCTGATGAACCAATTACAAGTTTTTCTTTACAAGTTCACCATAGGTATTTTTCCATTAAAGTCAAACCAAGTTTTCCCTGTGTTAACTTACATGCCCCAGAAGCCCAAATTCTGTGGAGGCTTAATTACAGTTTCACACTGCCAACCCCCTTTGGTGCATCTCCTTGTAAGTCGAATTTAACATATGTTATCAGCAAACTTAAGGCCCTGCAGCAACAGCTACAACAACAACTAGGCCCCTGCACAGCTATCCTGCACATCTAGGAGCCTCCAGGAAAGGAATACAAAACATTTTCAGCCAGCTTTCATACCATGCAAGTGATGTAATTTATTTACAAGCCACCTTGCATGCCTGAGCTCCTGTCACAGACAGCAGGCTGCAGACACAGAGGTATCAGCCCAGGAACAAGGTGCTTGCTGCAAGGACTCCTCCCCAGCACGAGGTCACCCATACCTTGGCCATACATCTGCCATGTCATGAGCCATGTGACTCATAAATATTTCTCACCTTTGGATAAAACAAAGGAGAAAGCTGCAGCATGTTGAGACAGAGTTTTTCTACAGGCAATCCTGCCTTCTCAGCATAGAGAGGCAGCTCAGCTGCTCTTTCACAGCCTGAAGCATCCATAACACCTCTACACCCACCAGGACCAGAGAGCTCATCAAAGCTGACACATTAGGGCCCTGTGTGCTCTTGGCAAAGTCATCTCACCTCCTTAAAACTTAGTAAACTGAGCCACAAAATGAGCTGAAAGAAGGTCCTTTATATGTGTGATTTCTAAATTAATCCAAACAAGCTTTCTTATGTAACTTTATTTTTTTCACACAAGATACAGAATAACATAGCCGTGTGGAAAAATCTCTAGACTAAATAGAGGAAACCTTTTTGAGCTGTCCATCCCTTTAGAAGAGACTTGGAAAATCATTTTGATGCTAGATCACACTTCATTTTTGTTATCAAGTCAAAAACTAGAAAAATTTGATGGTTATCATAGAATGTTAAGAAATTGGTCCCAGTCCCCACTGTCATGGGCAGGGACACCTCCCACTAAATCAGGTTGCACAGATAATCGATTTAAAAGTTCCTTTAGAGCAGGTGAAGATGGATCCTGATCAGCTGGAGCACTAATCTTATCCCACATGACCATATGACAACATCCTTATATGATTTTTGACTATTGTTAACATGAATACCTGTCTTAAGTTTTATACAGCAACCATTACGGAGATACGAAAGCAGTATGGCTCAAGGGAAGGGAGTAATTCTGAAGTCTCAACATGCAGTAAGAAGTAAGATTCTTCTCCTCTCTAGAAAGTTAATTTCAGAAATCCTACAGCGAGGTTAACAGAATTAGTTTTCCAGTTGCCACTGACTTTGCAAGCATAATACCAGATGAAGACTGGAGAGAGAGAGGAGGGGGGGAACTGACTCTTCAAAATGCTGTTTAATTGCAAAGTATCTGTATTGCTTAAGATGTGACTTGCTGACAGGGAGAAAAATATATCAAAGCACAGAGGGAATACATCAAAATAGAAAAATTTAGCTGAATAAATCTCAAGGGATGACAGAGGATCCATTGCTTAGAACTCATATAGAGGGATTTCTTGTCCTGCTTGCATCTTGCATTAAGCAGACTTTTCCTTTTTTCCTTTTTCTTTCAAGACCAGACAGAAATTACTCTACACAGATCAGGAGTTTGGGATTTAAAGCTAACTGTTGGTGCAGATATAATATCCATGAAAATCAGTTTGAATGGGAGGTGGCTGCTTGCCTACCCTTGGAGGTGCACTACATTATCCATGTAAATACTATTCTGAAGGCAGATGAACTTCCAACAGATCAGAAGCAGCTGCTTTAAAAATACAAATATGTCACGTAGTTTCACATTCTGATGTGAGGGCTGATCCCCTCCTTTGAATTCCCTGCCCTAGGCTAGGGCGAGGTACCAGTCTCAAGCAAACCTGCTTCAGACACCAAGGCAAAAAGAGGGTGAGACGTTTTCCCTAGGGAATTGCCTGTCCCAAAGAAGCTCACAGCCAAATGCTAGCTAGGAAATTTCCAACGGCCTGAGTAACACTTCCAATTTCCTGAATCAGCTCAATTTCTCCATGCAAAGTTACAGTTCCACCTACTCATTAGCAATCAGCAGAAATCAATACTCTGCATTGGCAACTGGCATCCTCCATCTAAAGGATGAACTGTCATCGCTGTGGTAGCTCAGTGGCATCTGAGGTGAGCACAAAAAAGAAGCTGAAGGCTGAAGAAAAACTTGTTCACCTAAAATTGATGCTAAAAAGCCTCTTTTAAAATAAAGACAAGAGGATTTCTGAACTCAGGCTTTCAGCAAAGGGCATTTGCTGTCTGTCCCCCACCCACTTACCCCCATGTCTGGGTAAGAATCTATCTGAAAGCCATCTTGCCCTCAGGAGGAAGCAATGCAGAAAAAGGCAGCAGTGGAGAGCTACTTCTGTCACGGTGGTGTATCAGAGGAGCTGGTTTTCATCCCAACAGCCTCACTCTGTTCCTGCAGGGCAGTAAACCCCATGTCCCCCCTCGATCTGTACATCATTCTGCTGGCTTCTGCATATTCTGTATCCATGTGGTCCTTCTTCTCCTAAACCTCTCTACCAGAGAACACCTGGGGAGGGTAGTTTGTCACCATCACTTTAGGCTTCCAGTAATCAGAGCCCAAGTGACAATTCAGAGAAAGAGCAGAGCATTCAGATCTACTCTGAGAGACAAAAAATGAGCCACCTGGTGCAATTAATAAAAAATGATGGAACAAGCCTAGGCCATTTGGTTCATCAGAGTTCACTTAGCTTTTCTATTTAACGCTCTATTTCTTCCAAGAAGCAACCTATGATTTACTGATTAACACCAGTGTGTTTCTACCTCGATGGCTTTAGCTTGGAATGCCAGCTGAAAATATGTTTTATTCTGTTTGTATGTGCATAGAGACCTAATTTTGTGGTGCAGACACCCAGTACACACCACCTCTCCTTCCATTCCCTATCTGCTGGGGGCCACTACCACTTTAGGTCATAGAGATTGTTACTTTTAACAATCACACAAGATTTTTCACCACCTTCTAGCCCAACACTACATCCCACCCCAGCAGTCCTCTGGCACCGGAGTAAAGAAGAGGAATGTGCAGGTGTGTTCCAAACTCATCCTCCCCATTACTGCTGAAACTTGGCATGCAGTGTCCCACCCACTTGGAAGAAGTGTCCTGGAGTTACTCCGGAACTTAAATGCCATGATCTGGAAATAACAAGGAGAAAAAAGAAGTTTTCACAGTTTTCCATTTAAAATTGATTCCCCCATGCCCCACATGTCAGTCTCCATCTGACATTCCTCAGTCAAATCCCAAAGAACTTCTTGACCTGCAACTGCCTATTCATATCAAGGAGTGTATGCAGCATCCCCGAAGCTCCCACTGTGTACCAGGGAAATCCACCTGCTCCAGATCTGCCATATTTCCTCATCCCAGTCCCCTGGAGCAGCTGACAGCTTTTAACAAGGAGCTCTTTGTTCGATTAAGTACTACACTGGATATTGCCAGAACCTTTAAAACGGATGCTTTAAAATTCCCCACTGCCTTTGTAATGGGATTTCTCCCAAGGCCTCACAGGGTCCTCTCCCTTTGCCTTAATGGACACAAGCTTCTGCAGCTCTCACCAGAAAAAGGACTAAATTCAGTTTTCTTCAGCTTTGGAAGACTGGCCAGAACAGCTGAAAACTAGGAAATCTGAGGAAATCCAAGGAAATCCGAGCAGGTGCCATATCCTGCTTATCCGCTCCCTGACCATAGCCCATGATGAAAACAATGCTCCTGTACTGAAGAGTAGCCAGATATCTTAGCAATGTCTCAGGTTTTGATTTATTTCCTGGAAACTGATTTCTCAAATGTTCAGCTCTTTTGGTAAACGTTCATGTGTTTCATGTTTTTACCCATCATTTTCTTCATAAATTCCATTTGCTGTGCAGTGACCCAGTTTCACAGCACATCTGACATGCCTTTGATTTTTTTTTTTTTTTTTTTTTGCTGCCTGCTCTTCACTCACAGGTAAGAGCAAACATAAGAAGTCTGCAGCTGGCTTCTTTGTGTGGGTCATTTAGACAGATTAGAAACACTGAAGGAAGCACTAACTCCGCTTCTGGCTTCAATCAATACTTCCTCCGAGTTTGACACAAGTCCTCTCTATTTTTTAGCAATCCTTTGCTATGTGATACACTGCCTGCCTGATCTCTTCATGCTGAATAGCAACCTGGCAAGTGGCACTTCAGTAGGTTGCTGCAGAACCCAAATAACATGTCCTGCCAAGTCCTATCATTACCCAGCCTTCTTTTTTATGTACGTGTGTAAGTGCTTGTTATGGCAGAAGCACTAGAAGAGAGAATAAAGCTAACAGAAGGGAGAGGACATGTCAGCCTTAACCGTGCTTTCCCTGATGGTAACAATTGAACAGCTTCCAGCAAAAATATTTAGTTATGTTCATTGTGTGCAGGCTTCAGTATCTTACTGTCGGAACGCATTTGCTAAGTCACCCCAGTAAGTGGATGCATGTGCATATTTATTCATTTCAGCTGAAATGTTCAGGTGTCTCACGCATTACTGATGACTCTGGGGATGCATAAGTCACTTCCTTCATTTCCTTCCCACTGCCTGGGGAGAGGTAAGAGTCTTGGAGGCAGCAGTGGCGGCATATGACCCAGTGATTCCCCTCTAATCAGCCTTGCAGCAGAGGGAGATCATCCATTTGCTCAGCCACCTGAGGGTAAAGCTGCAGCTGGTTCCAGTTGACACTGGAAACAGAAGGTGCCTTGGTGACGATGGGTCAGCTAACCTCCCCTGTCTGCTTCCCTTGGTGTGGAAGTCCCAGCCTGGAGGTCTCTGCATTCGCCCCTGACGTGGCTGCAGTTCTGTCACCCGTGGGCTGCCCCAGTCAGAGGGGCTGTGCACCAGGGCTGCCTCGTGTGACTTTGCACCACGGCCAGCCCGAGCCCCCTCCACCTCCAGCTCTGCACACTGGCACAGGCAGCATCCACAGAGATGACCCAGGAGACCCAGGAGTCTTGGAGGTCTCTCCTCTTTCTTCTCTAGGAGCAAAGCCATGCTCGTAAGGGTGCTTTACGCTCTCCCCCAGCCCTGTGTGTTTCCAAGCCCCACACAAATTATCTGTCTCTTCAGGTCACTTTTGATCTGCTGGGTTTCTGGAGCGTCTCCTCCTGTGCTTTGCAGATCAGCATTCACTGGAACGTGGATGAGGATCCTACAACACACTGGGATAACAACACACTATAGCAAAAGACAGCCCTGCCTTTCTGAGCATTTCCTCCAGAGCATTTCTCTCCCTGCTTTCAAGATCTCTCATCTCCTAAAAACCCTCAGGCTTTTTTCTTTCATGGCTCTATACTCTTTTAATGTAAGCATGAATCAAATTCTGTTCTTTGTCAGTCCCATCTCTAGACCCAGAGTCGCAGTGGAGATTTACGAAGTTACGCTGGATTTACACCAGGATAATGTGAGAAAAAATTGGCCCTTTGTCTTTATATTTTAACTGCTTCCCATCATATTTTTTATTTGTGGCAGTGTTATTGTTAGATTTACTTTGATGTTGCTGTTTGAAATTCATTAATCTACAGCATGCTTTAGGAAAGCTCTTTGTATTTGCTCTCGACTTGGAATATGAAATTACTTTGCTTTAGAAAGTATGTTATAATATTCTAAATTTATGACATTACTATTATCTGAGGAATCTCCAGCTATTCATGCATATTCCCCCTTTGTTTCAGGCCCTTCAAAGTTAGTACAGCTAATTCTACATTTTCTTCTCTTGGCATCAGTTGCTAATTATACTGAATGCTATTAAATTACAGATCCTCACTCCTTTTCCTGGAAACTTGCTGGCTGGCAGGGTAAGATTAGATCTGGATATTATAAGCAAGGGTTTTTTTAACTTATCTTAGCTTTAAGATGCAGATACTATATGACACTTCAGTGTGATGCCGTCCTTAAAAGCATTAAAAACATTACATTAAGTAAAATGATGTCACTTCTAATCAGAATTTTTATCCCTTTCTTTCCTGATTAGTGCAGCCTTTAGCAGATTTACTAAATATCTCTGCTAGCTCCAACAGCTTCACCTCATGGCATCTTGAGTCAGCATTTCTGGCAGAAAGCACAGCCATCGAGTGAAATTCATAATGTAAATTAGCATTCAGCACTGGAACCAAGGAGGTCATTAGCAAATGCTTCCAAGTGACCTGTGGCAAACCCACTTCCTCACCAGGCCTGCTTTAGGAAAAATCTTAATTATTCCCAGAGAGAAGGGGGAAAAGCCTCCTGATGTTCAGTTGGACAACTTGGCGGGGGTAATGGCAGCAGCTGTGCTGGGCTGTGCTGGGGGTGTCCATGCCAGCATGTCCCACAGAGGGCTATCCATGCCTCCCTCCATGCCCAGTGGTCCCTGTGACAGTAAATAACACAGTCCTGGTGGCACGGAGCCACTCTCCATGGAGAGGACACCTCTCACCCTTGCATCCTTTAGAGGAGAACATCCTGACACTTCCCACTTACTCTCCATCAGGAAAAACTCAGACAACCTCATGTGTCTGTTGACCTTCTCAAAATTAGGTAATTCAATATGTTTAATATAAATAACTCAGGTATACATGTGTGACCTAGTGGATTTGTCAATTATTGGATTTTTGAAAATTTTCTCACCGATTTTACACATGCATGATGGCATTTATCCATGTCAAAGCTTTTATTTGTAACCTAACTGATAAAGCCAATAAAAACCCATCTATAAATTTGCAGGCTACAAATTCATTCTCTCAGAGGTCCCTGTGTAAAGTCCATGCAGTTGCTTTCATAGCTTTATTTCCTTTGGAAGCAAACAGAATTATCTTTTTTTATATACATAATTATAAACAAACAGAATTATTTTTAAAAATACCTTCTGAAATGTTTAATGTCAGCAGTGAGCTCATTAGCTATTATTTGCTTTGCTGGGAAATGCCAGGTGCAGAGCAAATTGCTATCCCTGGCCAAGTCAGGATGGGAAGACCATCCAGCCCAGGAACCCATGAGATGGGCCAAACGAGAATGCTGGCAGAGTAGTGTGACTCCAGACAAAACATCCTGGGATATTTGTGCAGAAAACATAGCTTTATCCTGTAACAAGAGTTTGTAGCTCAGGGATTTCCCAAGTCAGAGAGAGTGTCCACATAAAGGTTTACAGTCACCTTCTGCAGCATCTCCTTTCCCCCACCCCTTGCCCAGGTGCTGTGGCCTCGGGGCACTCCCACGCTGGTCTAACTGCCAAGATAAGCAGGTGCCAGGTAAGGTCAGACCCTGTGTGCCAGAGCAGGTTAGAGAGAAGATAAATGGGATTTCTCCTGGGACAGACCAAGGCAGATCAGACCTCCCTGTGCCACGCCTGTGTCCCATCAAAGCTGCTGACAACTTGGCCCTGCAGTGGTGTCCAGTGCTGAAGGAGATTGTCTCCTGAGATGACATAAAATAAAAAATACTCTTTGCTTGCCACTGGCTGTTTCTCCATGGTGCCTTCACTGAAGGGCTGGGCTAGAAGCAGTGAGTTCCCAAAGGTAGTGATGGTGACAGCAATGGATGGATGGATGGATGGATGGATGGATGGATGGAAGGATGGATGGATGGATGGATGGATGGATGGATGGATGGATGGATGGATGGATGGATGGATGGATGGATGGATGGATGGAGAGACAGATGGGTGGGCTGCTTGCTCATATACCCTTCCACTGCCATCAGTGTGGGAGCTGCTCTCACCAGGGCTTCCTGTGTACTGGTGATGTAGATTTAACTTTCACCCATAGCTGTTGTTTCAAGCCCATGCCAGCCATGGGGGTGGAAGTCATGCAGGGGACAGACAGTAATTAAAGCTGAATTTGAAAGCAGAGGGATTTCTCATCCTCTTTCTCTCACCCTTTCCTCAAGCCTAAGCTCTGGGACAACGTTTCCAGAGGAGATATTCCTTTCCCTGAGGTTATTAAAGAAAATGCAAAGGTGGCAGGACAGGACTGATGGTGTGTCTGAGGTGCCAGGTGACATGGGATGGCTTCTGGACTCCAGCACTCGCTGTCCCCCTGTGCCTCTCCATGAGCAGGACCCCATGCTGGGTACAGCACCGACCCAGAGCCTCTCTCCCACCCAAGAGACATCAGGACTTGGCACCCAGCTACCCACAGAGCACGTGAGAGGCTGCACACCCTCCTGAGCTACCCTCTACCTTACAGCCAGGACACACGACCCAAAAGGTTCTCAGAGTCCCAATTAGATACACAAATCGTATGGAACAACACAAAATGGGTCTATGGCTTTGAAGGACTGAGACAATTTCAGGCAGATGGCGAGATAGGAATTAGCACTTCTCACAGCACCCAGCCAGAACAGATGCAATACATAATGAGGGTGAGGCAGCAGCACACGGCACAATTCCCTTTGCACTCCCAGCAAACACAGAAAGGCAAAGTCACTGTGTCACTACAGATTTTGTTGCTGGAAACACAATGAGTGTCAATTGTCAAGGTAAATTAGTAATGCTGCATAGGCAAGAGCTGGAGGTAGAAAGGGAGCTGTGAAAGAGGCAGCTCTAGAGACACAACACTTCTTAAAGCAGTTTCTCTAAACTCTTCCTTCTCCTGTATGCATATTGCTGTTTGTGAGAGGTGCACAGTTGGTAACTCCCTCTGAAATGGTTGTTTGTTTTAAATTCCTGATGGGAAATATATTGAGTTAATTAAAATTGTTACAAGGGCAGTGATTCATGAGGCATCTGACTGCAGAAGAATAATGTACCTGGCTACCTGTCTTTGGTCCATTTCTTTGTGAATTGCTGTATTTTAACTCTTGAAACAGTAAAACATCAGAGCAAAGCAATGGAAAGTTACTGTGTGCTTAACTGCGCAAGAATTATATTCGGGAAGGAAAAAAGTATAGGCCTAATTTGTCAGCAGGTATAAAAATAGATCTTGAGGCATTATCTGAACTTAGGAAAAATTTTTAATTGGCTGCCTGGGGCCCTCCAATATTTTCATTTTTCTAAATGAATTATGGTACATTCATTATACAATAGGTGACTACCAGTGTGGAAGGGTTTCTGTGCATTGATTCGGTGGTTCATTCACAATCTGAAAAACAAAGCCAACCAGGTGTAATGAGAAATCTCTGTTTAGGTGGTTGGGTTCCTTCTTCTTTGTTCTGCTTTTCTGCTGGTCGTATTTGAAACCCAAATTTGCATAAGTGAAAAATCTTCCTTGGGAAAGCTAACTCACACTTTGGGGTTCCACTGCCTTGCCAAATAATTTAAGCTGCTTAAATGGATTTGCAAGGTAGATGCTCAAATGCAGATTAAAATGTGAATCCACTTCTTAGGAAAATAATGTAATTTACAAACGAGAAATCTTCAGACCTTGAGGTAGCCAGTGATTTGGCTTTTAAAGGAGATTACCTACAAAAGGCTCTGGCTACCATTCTGCTGGAGACTGGATGTGCAACTCTTAAAGCCCCAGAACAAAAGATCAAAGACTTCCTCAGTCAAGCAAAATATTCCAGGGCTGGGTAAATAACTTCTGCTCTGCAAAAGGCATTTTCCCAAGTGCCTTATCACAATTTAAATCTACTGACAGGTGCAAACACAGGCTGGAAGAGTGTGAGAAAACATGTCCTATGACTTGTAAGAATGAATTGGTTACCTGAGCACATTCAGCACCTTTGAAAACTGGGGTACAGGGGCCATAATGCTTATGAGAGTACAGACATAAGCTTAGCACAAGTCAGTGCTAGTCAATGGCAGCACTTTTAAGGCAGAAGCCTTTGAGGTGGAGCTTTCAGCTGCCCAACCACCACACAACCCTAAAGGGGCAGCTCTGCAGACCTGCTTCCCAACTGTACCCCTAAAAACTGCATCTCCCTCTTCTCACCAAGCCCCACACCACTATGTAGGTGGTCATATCTCTGGACACAGGGCAAAGGTGAGGAGGGGCCAGGTAAGGAAGTGCATGGCCACTGGTGGGGACAACCTCACCCTTGAGAGGGGCAAAAAGTACTCAAAAGTCCCTCTATCTGCAAAGGCTATCACAGGGGCTTCGCTCTCTCCTGAATCACCCCACCAGCATAAAGACATCAGGGACCGGATTTCCATCATACCGTCTGTGGTGAATTTTTGCAGTGTAAAATGAGTGCAGGAGGGTTTAAAATGTGAGTGAGGTTTTAAATAGCCCACAAGGCATGAGGGAGACCGCAACATCTGGCTGCTCATCTTCTTCCATCTCAATCAAGTGCCAGATATAATTATGAGGACAGGCAAGAAGCAGACAGGAATAACTTGGGAGAAAGGCAAATATCTTCAAACCTGAACATGAAATCATAGCACCTTCATCCTCCAGAGGTCCAGGCAGTCCAGTAGAAGAGTCACATCTAAGAGGCTTTGAATCTGTGTCACATGTGTTATCAGCCTAGCACAGAGCATCAGCACTCAAATAATTATTTTCCCAGCAATCAGCATCAAATCATAGTAAAAGAGAACTGAAAAATTTCTACAAAAGAACATTAACCAGAGAGCTAAATTATAAACCCCACAATGTTGGCACAGTCTTCTTGCAACTCCCAACAAGCATATTTTGCGTTCCAGCTGAACTCAAGGCATGTCATGGGCAGTGGATAAGAGCACTCAGCATGCCTCAGAGAAGCCTGACTTTGAAACAGCAAGCTCTGGAATACTCACTGGAGAGCTAACACATCTCTCCAGAACAAGGAGCAGAGTGGGGCCTTTCTGCACGGCCCTGCTTTCTGCCTCTTCCACTAGTGCTCACAGCAGGGAAGGAGGGAAAAAAGAGGAATAAGACCTTAGTGCTACAAATGGCAGCCAGCCCTGTAGCATCAAGATTCTGTACAACCATTGCATTTAACCACAACATCATGAGACGTGGCTCAAAGAAAATCCCTTTGGCCCATTGTACCTGCTGGCTTTTGGTATGGTTTGTATCATAAAGACAAAAGAGAGCAAGAATACTTCAAAGCAGCATGGCTTATTGCTGGGTGTACAGGAATGGGTAAAACCATAGTGAAAGATAGTGCAGTGCTGGCACATTTTATAATGATTTTTCACAGGTTTTTTTCTGCTGTCATTTGCAGTGCCTTCCCTAGGGAAATCATTTCCTCACCTCTGTGATGGTGGCATGAATGAAGACTGACCCCTGCCTAGGAAGCCACATTTAATTATGTAAGGTGATTGCATCTATAAAATAAAAGCCATTTTTTGCCAGAATTCCTGTATGTATCACTTTTATTCCCTTTTACAACTTCTCTATTTTTCTCTGCCACTATCCTAGTAAATTACACTGTATTAAATTTACCTTTTATTTAATTGGATGCTTTTACATAAAACTAATTCTCTGATTTTCAGGCTGTATCTTCTCTATCTCTGTGGTTAACAAAATTTTATCTTTATAATAAATAACCTTTGGCCATTACAGGCCAAAAATCTCTTTCCAGTCACTCCTATGCCAAAATAATCCACCAGTAAGCAAAACTTAGCACCTAGACTGGGAAAGTCTGAAAATGCTTCGATGTGAAATAGTTTTCTTGGATGCAGACTGATCCTCAAGTGAGTCTACAGCAGTAGGCTTAAGCAAGATATATACTTTTATATGTGCAATAAATCCCACCAGTGGAGAGACTCTGAGGAGAGTTACCACAGAGCAGAGAGAGCACGGTAAATTTGTGCACGAGCCTTATCTTACCTGGGCAGACAAAAGGTTTTATTATAAACTCCATTCCATCAGTAAGTCTTGCCTATAAATATTAGTCATGCAGCACAGAAGAATCAATTTTTATGATGATGACAAACTAAAGCACAAAATTGAGCACTTATATGCAGGTTGCCTTTGGGCCTTTTGATGATTCACAAATTAGCCCTGACTCTCCTGGATCTAACTCTAGGTATTTCACTTCAAATGTTTCTACTCTTTCAAGTACCCCTTAACATAGCTGGAATTTGATCTGTCTACCACTAGGAAATGATTTGACACAGCCTCTGAGTACAGAAAAAATTATGTTTTCAAGAACAGACTCTTTCAGTTCCTGTATTCAGGGGAGAAAGATTAGTTTTATTTCATTTAACATTGTAGGACCAGACTTCTTCACTTCTATTCAGACTGAGTAGTCCTTTATTTTTCCAAGCAGTTCTGTTAAAATCAAGGTTGTTTGTCTTTACCCTGTCTTAAGCAGAAGCAGACTACATCATCTGAATTATTTTGGTTTCACATAAAGTTGCTCCTTCTAATGGCATTATCTGATTTTTCCCGTTGTACTAAGCCACTTCACTTAGGCCTGTTTATGTTGTGCTGGAGCTCAAGGCATAAAATCTAAAGTTTTATGCTCTTTGTATAGACATGATCTGTCACCCTGGCTTAATTTTAGGATGTTCTGAGTAGAACTTTGGCAGGTACAAAGCCTCTTTGGAAACAGTAACAGCTTGTCTGAGTTTCACAGTTTGGCAAGAAATAGACACATACAGGACATTTCTGTGTCTTTTAGTGGGATGAGATCTCACTTCTTTCTCTTTCCTCCACAATGCTGTGCAAGTGCAAAGATATTTTTATTGTACCTTTGTGAGGAAAAGATTACATGGGAATATTTTGTTTCGGGGTTTTTTTGCTAAAATCTTTGTTTTCAGGGACACAGGCATTTAGGATATACTAGAAAGCTTCTTCCTGCTCAATCTGGTTAGGTATGATAATTTTCAACCTTTGGTTCATGAGTTTATTTCCTAATCAGGGCTACAGCACATGTCAAAGCTGTTCACTTTGAATGAGAGGCTTTTCCAGCCTGAAAACTCAATTTACTCCTGCTAGTGACATTAAGATAAGCAGTCCCCCAAGGGATCCCAGTCCTTATCTGATACACTGTGTTATTTGCAGGCTCTGGCAGACATTAAGTGGAGTTTCATGTACACACACTTGGGACATGTGTACCCTATTGAACAAGCCTGTTCATTTGCACATCAAATGAAGCTTTCCAGTGGCTCAGTTGAGCCCTGTTCACTTGCTGAATATCATCCCTGTTACAAGAGGCTATGACAATGGCACACCCATATATCCTAAAGACAAAGGATTACTGCTCTGCAGGAGGTGGCTAGCAACCCCATGCCCATAGTCTTGTATAATGAATTTCCTGTTACAAAATAATACATTTTATAGCCTTTTTTTTGAAAAATGAGTATCGCCTAGGAAAGCTTCATCAGATATCCTTCACATCCCCCATCACAATGCTGATATCATTTACTGATGTTACCAGCCCCAAGGAAGGGTGCTGTGCAAACCCAGAGTAAGTGTCCATACACAACATGCACATGGTGGTGCATGCTTTACTGGGGTGTGCCTCCCACCATTCCCTTTCTCCCCTGCTATCTAACCTGATCCAGTCTCTCCTTCAACTCCATGCTACAAAGAGGCATGCTGCTAAGTTTGAACAAGGCTTTGTGCAGAATTTTTCTGGGATCAAACATAGGTGAGTCCATATGAGGACAAGATTCCTAATCATGTGAAAGAATTAAGAATATTAATACAAGTATATTAAATTTAACATTGAAATTGAAGTCATTCAACTAAATTAAACATATAAGTAGAAGCTGCCCTTGAGCCTGGAAATAGCCTTCTTTCCACTTAAAGGAGAATTAGCTGTGAAAGCTATCTACCACCAACACACCAAGAGAACCAAGAGTCCAGGGAACTCTACACTTGAAAATGTTTTAGAAGACTAAACAGGGAAATTGTTTAGTCAGAAACAGATTTTTTTTCTGAGCCTTGAACTCAGAAAAAAAAATCCACTGGGGAGCTGGACTAATGAAACCTACAGAGTGTTGCTTCAATTCACCTCCTAAATATATTACCAGAAACATCAGACAACGTAATAGAAAAGAACAATATTTTCCTGGGGATTTTTTAATAATCTCCCTGCACTGAGATTGATGTCAGTCTCATGGCATGATGCAAAATGGTTTGAATTACCTTCAAAAAGGGTATTTCCATTTCTTAAAATAGCTTCCCAGTTTTAGAGATCTTTGTGAATCATAATAGAATTGTAATTTTTGTAGAATCGTATTAGACAGCCTAAGAGTGTTATAACTTCATACCTACTGAAGATTATAAACATCACCAAAAGGAGTCAAGGTCAAATGCTATGTGAAAACTGAGCTTGGCTTTACATAAATATAGTGAGTATTCCTGACAGTGGTGGGGGTCAATGTCCTTTTTGATGGAAGAACTGATTGCTCTAGGACTAGATAATTTGCATTCACTTGGCCATGGGAAGTCTTAGGCTCCCTCTCTAGGTGATTTGTCACCTGGAGCTCAGATTGTGCACTATAGATCATGAATGTTCTCAGTGGAAGAATTTCTAAGTAATAGAAGAAACACAATCAGTTTCCTAGGTAATTAGGAGAAGACATAAGTAGTAAAGGACTGAACCACAGTACAAGCAACAGAGAAAATTAAATACTTGTTCAAAGTGGGCAAGGACTTCACTAGATCAATTTCAGATTATTATATATGCTAGATCAAGCTTTATAACAACTGTGATGCAGACCAGTAACAATCATACCTCAGAGAATTTCAGTGCTTCTTTTCTGGTTTTATTTCAAGTCAGATGCCACAATTTGTTGCTTAGAGTAACAGAATGAAGTATTTCCTTGCTAGAGGAGAAGACTTTGCATCCATCCACAGCATGATCCTGAAGCTGGGAAAGCATACACAGGATCTAGTTTCTCCATGAGATATCCCAGTATACTTAACAAACTGTCTTCAGTTTTTCCCAAAATCAGATAATATCAGTCTTTTCCATAACCTGACAAAGCTCATGAGAAGGGATGTCAGTCTCATGACCCCCAGCTATTGAAGAGGACGCTGAGGTACCAAGCTGTGAAAAGATTTAATCACAAGCATCCAGGAGCTGATTAAAAAATAAAGAAATCCTTTCTCCAACTCTTGGGCTTGTATCCCATGCAACTGGCAAAGGGAAGGCAAGGAAGTCTACAGGAGTTTTTTTAAAGATTTTGCTTGAGCCTGTGTTCTCCTTCTCTGAGCTCACATCTAATTCAGCAAGGTCCAAAAGATGCCCAAAGTGCTACTAAATGGGTTAGCCTATGTGATGGCAGTTAGTTGGTTTTCCACTGAGCAAGAACTAAAGGCTATACTCAGACTGCCTGTAACAAACTTCAAGTTTCTCTCACCTCAGTGAATTCACCCACAGAATCAGGCAGTCAAGTTAATTAGAACTTGAGTCAACTGCCTAAACATAAGCATTTGGTGCCACCCAAATGGCAGGCCTGGCATGAGTGACATGAGGTCTGTGGGAAATCCATGCAGTTCTGGAGTGGCAGCTGGAGGCCAGGTAAGGTTCTTTAGGGCGTCTCAAATGATGCTAAATACCTGTGTTAAGGCAACAGAACGGAGATTTTTACCCCCCAGTTCTCTGTTGCTTGATCCCTTCTGCACTTCTCAGCTTCTCCAGAAACTGCATGGAAAATCCTGCCACTGAGATTCTGAAGAACTTTGTATCCACTTTGCAGAAATATAAATAATTATGCAAGAGAGGAGGGAAATCAAGCCTCTTTTCTCCCCACCTTAGAGAGATATGAGAAATATACTGTGAAGAGTTAAATACTTGAGTCGGATTAAATTTACCATGTCTGCAAAATTTTGTATCAAAAGGTTACCTTTGATATAATGTTTCAGCCTGCAGACTTCTGCTTCCCAGCCATTAAATTCTGTTGTAATAAACTTTTACAATATGCATCATTATAGGAAACTTAAATAGGCTTAGCTCTGGAGAGAGAATCACAAAGACAGTAGAAGAGAGGGAAGAAATACAAGGTGTCTGGCTTTTTGAATATTTAAGAAAAGGTTCTTCTTTATTAAATAATGCATATGAGGAGAGGGATTTGGAATTCTCAATTTTCAAGGTCGTGGTGGAAGGAGGTCTGTCTAGAGAGCCACAAATTCCTGATCTCAGCCCTTGCCATCTTTGCCACACGGCCTTGAGCAGATCAGAGGACTACCTAACCACTGAGCCCCTTAGTTCCAACTGCAACTGAGCCCCTGGGGCAAATGGGTTGGTAACACTCACCCCTCTCAAAGAAGAGTCATGGCAATTGCTCTTTTTATTCTTCACAGTATTGTTCTGATACCCGTGAGGACAGGCTTAGAAAATATAAATGGCTCAGCTTTATAGCAAAATGGTTGCTGAATTTAAAAGTAAAATTCAGAATGACTTTTCAGCTTATAATGAGCATTGCAATGCAGAATGGGCAGAGGCAGAAAGTCCAAATGAGAAACAGGAAGGATCAGCCTCCTTGTTATTATGATGGTTTATGGAGACATTTGGCCTCAGATATATTCTCCTTCCTATTCTGCTGGTAATTCATGTGTTTAAAGTGAAGTATAATTGTCCACAGAGACCATGTTACACTCCTTTTCAAAGCTCTAAGCATGTTGGTTACTTAACAGACCTCCTGTCACACATGGGTGAAATGAAAATTCCCTTCCTGCAGAAGAGTTACATTTCCTCTTAAATTTGTTTTAGAAGGGATTTATATCCTATTTTGTTCTTTGGATACTCTTGGAACATCAGCTATCAGCCTTAGGATCCTAGGGAGCATTCATCAGCCAGCGTTGCATTTCATGGCCTGGTATAAACAGGGAGAAAGATAGCTGATCCTCACCCTGTATAATGTGGACTTAGACAGAGGTTGACTAAGTCCACATTCTTAAAATAACAAATCCTTCATCCTGTCTATACAAGAAATGGAGCAGAGGCAATGCTTCACCTTCAAAGTCTTCTGAGAGGCAGAAGGAGGGAAATATTAAACCAGAAAAACTGTCCTGATATACTCCTTTTCCAATTATTATTCTGCTTCCCTCCCCCCACCATCCTACAGACACTTGCTTTAACAAGCAATGCCTTACACTGATCAAATATTAGATTCCTAGGATTTTCTCTCCTCCTATTGTTCAGCAGATTTCAGCTATTCAGGATTTTGTGGGTTCACACTTGGCTTGGCTGTGTGGGTCACTTTGCATCTCTGGGAGACTTAACTCCTTCTTTGATTAGGTGAGCACACAGAGATCACTGGAGGGGGAAGAGGGGAAGAGAGTAGCCTGAAACATCACTCATGATTTGCATTGCAGGGTCATTTGCAATCAACAAGAGACTCCAGTGCCCTCCATTTAAGATGCTGGATTCCTTCCCACTAGACTCAGTAATACACTTAATTCTTACAACACCCTGACACTTTATTTTATTTCTGGCAGTGCTTGCTCTAAAGGTCAAAGTCCTCACTGACTTTCTCAATTGGCAATACTATTTTAGTTATTTTTTTTTAAACTACAGAAGGCACACCTCTCATCTGCCCTGTGGTATTTTTGCAGACACAGTCCACAGGGCAATCTCTATAAAAGAGTGCCAACAGGCATACCCCCTTTTGTCCTTCAGAAAAAGCCATAGTAATTGAACAGACCTGCTGGTTGAGAAACTCAAAATATGACTCAGATGCAGAGTGACTATCAAAGCAAAGGGTCCCACAAGTTCCCATCCAGGAGGCAGAAATATATAAATGTTTAGTGTGAGTGACATTTATTGGTGCTGGTTCTGATTAAGGGGAACAAAAAAAAAAAAAAAAGAAGGATTTTTCAATAAAGTCTCCACTCTGGCTTTGCAACTTCATCTTAAATCCAAAACACTGCCTGTCAACAGACAGGGAAGGAGACTCATTGAAAGGTGAACTATGCTCTGTCCTTAGATGTATGTTAAGTGCTGCCACACTGAAGCCAACCGAAGCCAGAATCTGGCCTTATAAATCTTGGTAGGTTCTAAGCTGGCATGTAATTTATTATGAAAGGAAAACTCAATTTTCCCCAGCTTTGAGAAAGGAATAAGGGCTGGTGACCACTGCAGATCCTTTTGCCCCTGATAGTGAGATGCAGCAGACTCTGTTGAGGTCTGCAATAAAAGACCTCAATTTTGCTGTCTTCTGACATTGACTCATCTGAGAAAGGTAATAACTATTCAAAGAGTTTGTACCTGATAATAAAATGTAAGCCAGTGAAGTCCCTAATTTATTCACATAGGCAAATTAGAAAGCTTTGGCTTAGTATAATGTGTCAGTTCTTGCAGCATTCCCCCTGCTGCAGTTAATGAAATGTTACCAAGAGTGACACTCTGAAATCTGAGGCTGGGGATGAAACACCCTCAATGCAATGTTAAATACAGAGCCCCTGTGTGGGCAGGCAGTGCTCCCCATCAAGTGACTCTCCATCCCCCTGTTCTCATTTCTTATGAAATTTTTCCAAGATTTTTGTTTCAAAATTATTCATCTGGAGGTGCTGTCCCAGGCAAAGGAAAGTGAAGCTCCTTTTTTAAACACATTGGGGAAAACAGCTCCTCACCCTCAGCTGGGTTTGCAAACCAGTTCAGTATTTACCTTTGGCAAAGGAGGAAGGGAAGAGTGTTTGCAAGCCTCCCTCTTGGCACATTTGCCTTCCTTGCTGCTGGGAGGTGCAGACTTTGTTCTGACTGTGGGCTGAGCAGCAGAGTGCAGGTTTGAAAAATACCTTTCTGATTGGCCAAATCCATTGTTTGGAAGCTGCTGCTGCTGCTGCTGCTGCTGCTGCTCTTATAATTGCTGAGTTTATTGGTGCCCGAAGCAAATGAGTGAGTAGGAGGAAAAGTAGGAGGAACAGAGAGTGCATTAATCTACTTTTTGCTGAGTTTGTGGGGGGAATAAAGGCAAGTATAATTCCTGCAGGCACTCAGTAGGGTGATGAGCACACCAAAAGCAGTCAGATATCACATAATAACATATTAGCAGGATGAAGAAGGCAAAGGAGGTCTCAGATGGTCACAGCCCAGGAAGGCTCTCACCAGGGTGTTCTGTAGCATGGGTCTCACTCAGGGCTGCACTAACTCTGTGCTGCCTGGCAGGTCCTGTGGCAGGACCTGGTCCCATACTTACTTCATCAAGTCAGGATATGGCCTTGCCTCCCTGCAATAAAAAAAAGCTCTCTTCTACAAAGTACAGAGGGTCAGGTCTAAAATATATATTAAATAAAACCAAGACATATGAAGGTATTAACTTATCTGTAAACACCTTTGCTCCAAGACATGTCTGCTCATAAATATATTATTATCTCAAATTATTTTCTTAGACAAGGCTATCTATCAGTACTCTGTACAAGACGGAAAATGCAAAATGTAGATATCTATCTTTTACTCTAAAGGTCATTTAAAATTATATCCAAATGACGCAAACTTCATAAAAATGGGAACTCATTCTGTTATCAAAATAGTTAATGTGTTTTTTAATAAACTATTGATAGCTTTCCTGCTGCACTGGCTATTTCTCAACATAGTTCTGCTATAATAGGGACCATTGAAGGATCTCAAAAAGACAAAGCATTCAGGAAGATACAATATCTTTTGTTAAACCAACGGATTCAGTTGTGAATATAGGCAGGCTTTTTAGTATCCCAGCTTTTCTTCAAGAAATTTCCAAAGAGAAGCAAAATGGTTCGCCCTGCAGTGGAAACACTACATGATAAAAGCTGATTCACTGGATACTGAAAACCTGCACTGATTAATGTAGAAGGAAGCTCACAAGTCCTCTGTAAAGTCCACAAGGGTTGTGAATGCAAAAGACAAGGTGGGGGAGCAGTGGGAACACAAGGCATAATTTTTTGGCTTCAAGGGAAGCAAATTACAGGTAGAACCCTAATACTGCAAGTTTCAGACTCCTAACTCTGTGTAACTTGCAATTACAAGATTTATTAAGGAGTTTTTCATGTTTAAGTTGACAGAAGGAGATAAGCGAGGTCATTGAGACTCTACAGCCACTTCATGCTCTTGAAGCATATTGGGAATTGTGGCACAAGAGTCTGAACAGAGATGAAGGAGCCCTATTTGTTTATGTTGTTGCTGACTGAATCTGCTACTGGCATCACCATTTAAAATTTGAAGTGTATTTAAAGTGGAATTGACTCAACCAAAACATCCAGCAAATCCCCAGAGATACAGATGCAGAACAACAGTGGCAAACTTCCAGCTGCCATAGAGGCATTCAAAATCCTCTGGAAATAAATGACTTAAAGGCTTTAAAAGGATAAGAAAGGACTGCCAAGCCAGACAGATCTCAGGGCCTGTTCCTGAAGGCCCCAGACATGCATGACTTCAACTGATTTTCAATACTGTCATCCTTCCAGGACAGGCAGATGCCTGCCTTTGTTTAGGGGGTTGCCTGCAATTGCTACCTTCTACCCCACTGCTGTGGTTTACATGAGGATGTATTTGGTTCAAACAAAGGGTCTGCCTAGCCCAGTTCTAGCCTCCAGCAGAGCCATAAGCCATATCCATTGCAAATTAATGGGGGAACATTTACAACTTTTCCCCACACACACTATCTCAGTTTCTTATTCTTTTCAACTGAGCAGGTTTTCTAAACCTCATGTGCTTCACCTGCTTAATGATCCTTTGTAAATCTCTCTTTCAAGTACTCCTTTTCAGTCTCTTCTTGAACTTTTGCATTCGTAACACCTTTTGGCAGGGAAATCCATGGGTTCATGGCCTGTTATACAGAGAATCACTGTCTTCTGGTGGTTTTGAACATGTCACCCAAGCAGTCAATCTAAGGGACATTTATCCTTGCCCAGGCTGAACCACTGAACGTTTAGCCCTTATTCACCTTCTCCATATCCAGTATTTTGTAGTTCTTCAGTGTAGCCTAACTATGTAGAGTTTTTCTAGTCCTAGTCCTGAATTCATGCCTATTCCTTGGCCGCACAGCCAGGCAGAGACATCTGCCAGATAGGTACAGGTGAGCCCAAAGCTGGAAGAATGCCTCAACACCAAACTTCTGCAGAGGAGAAGAGGTCAAACCCAGCCCCACGTTCAGAGAAGCCTTGCTAGATGGCACATGCATCACTCCAGCTTGTGGTGATCCCCAGTCACAGGACACAGCACCGTGCACCTCCTGCCTCAAGAGGCAAGGGCTCATCTCTGCAGTTTGACTCAGTGCAGCCCATCTCCACACGCCTGGAGGCCTGCCAGTAACGGGGCACCAGGCAGCAGCAACCTCTAACACAGACAGGAGCGTGCTGAGATGCTGCTGAGATGCTGAATGGCAGGATGGCCCCTTGTCCCACAGACTACTCGGTCTCGAGTGACAAAAAACAATGAGTTGCAGCTTACAAATGAGTGAACGATGGTGGCTATATTTCACCTTACATGATTTATATGTGTGACATAAGTCATATAGAAATATATCCCATACATCCCATATGTCTTTATATTCCAGACCTATTCTAAAAACCTTTGCCTTAGCAGGTGTTTGTGTGTTTGACGCATCCTATGTTTTATTTTCATAATTCTCAAGAAAATTAAACTATTTTCACTGAACAAATCAGCTTCTCACATTTAAAAAGAAGACAAGTATTTTCGATAATGCAAGCTTCCAGAATTATTGTCTGTTGTTTGTGAAATAGCTGTACTTTCATTAGACAAGACAAATTATCTATAGCCCCAGGAAAAATTAATTTCATGGGATGCAAAAGATTGAAGACCTATTGATAGAGTACACTATATGCTTGGCAGATGTCCCTTGCCTAAGGCATGAAATGGCCTGACTATTATCTTGTCTACAGTTCAAAAGTAATTGTACACATTGCACAGAGCACCATCCACCCACAGAGCAAGCACCTAGTGATGATGGATATCACTATTGATACAATTCACACCTTAAAACTAAAAGTGCTGGGAAAAGGATTGTGAATTCTGAAGGGTAGTATGAATTCATTAACTGCAAAGAACACACACAGTTGCATTTAAGGAGTAGAGCTGTGACAGTAATTGCTGAATTGAATATTTTTAAAAAGCCCTTTTGTTCCTATTGGCATCAAAGCTATTGTTGAACTGTGCTGTACTGTCAGCAACGTGAATATTAGGGGTTTAGATCCATGCATGCAAAAGATCAAAAGCAGTGATGAAGGATTCTGTAATTATTGGTAATTGCTTCCCAAGTGGCCATTTTTTTATAGATTCTTCATAACAAAGTGTTCACTAAAGACTATGGGTTGAACTTATATTTTTATAGCAAGTACACGAGCCCATGGAAATTATTTCACACATTATCATCATAACTGGAAACTACCACTAATAAGAAATACATATGCCACATAAAATCTGGGTATCATTGTTATGATTATTGTAATTTTAATGCAGATTGTAATGTTACATTTTCAATTAGAAAAATTTCAACCAAAAAAAGACAGTTAAACTAGTTTTAGATTGAGTAAAGTCTTAATTTCTCTAATTCAGTGTTCAAAATTGCTTCAATCAAGTAAAATATTAATGGTGCATCACTTGTGAGCTGCCATTGACTCATAAATGGTACTTTCTAGGCTCAAGTATCCATCCACTTAAATGGATGTGAATCCTTACACAGACATATAACTACAAGCACAGGTATGAAGAGAATTATAACAAACCCCAAAAAGGGTTTAAAAGCTCTTTCATGCCCTCTTCTCACATACCAGTAGCCATCCTCTTGCCAAATGTGTATCTTTACAGCCTTACTTCATATTTGACCTTAAGGTTTGCCTTGGAGCTGCACTTGCTTATTCCAGGACTGAATTTGTCTTGAATAAATAAAAATTAGAACCATGGCACTGTTAAAAATAATTCATACATGACATAGTAATAGTCCACTAGGTCTCGCTGAAAAACACTGAAAATATTTAAGAACTTGAGTGTTCTGCTGTCCAGATGTGGCATTAGGCAGCTTTCTCCAATCTTATGCTGAGCAACGAGATATTGTCTTTAAGTACACATTCAGCTACACAGCAGCTACACAGCTACACATTCAGCTACACAGCAGCCACATCTCAGTCAAGCCAAGCACCAGGAGGGAACAGCTCCACCATGAGCTGGTGACTCCTGTGTATTTCCTAGAGGGACATTTGGAGTGCCTAACTGCAGGTGTACAGCTCCAGCACTTCTCCCTTCCTGCATGTCAAAGCCCAAATGCAAAGGGTCAATGGACCATAGAGTAAGAAAGATGCTGGCAGGGGAGGAAAAAAGTTTGGGCTTTGTGGGGCAGACACTAGAAGTTTGCAGAACCAGTCCATACCTCTCCTCTACATCTGATTCTAAAATCAAGATGTAATTTTCAGTGCCTGAAATGTCCTGTTAAAATCACTGCTAGGATTAATTACACTCTTATGCTCCTCAGGGCAAAAACCTTACTGTGTCTGTCTGCAAAGTCCTGTTTGGATGCCAAGCAAATTAATAAAGAATAATAACAGTGGTGCCTGCTCAAAAAGCCATCTCATTCTACTGAAACCAATGGGACAACTTATTGCCTTCCACCATCTGCAAAAAGCAATATTCAGTGGCTTGTTTATGACCTCTGAAGAAAAACACATAAAAACCCCTTCAAAATATACTTCCGTGTTGCCAGGTTTTTTGCTTCAGTTAGGTTGCTTTGTTGAATATGTTAAAGCACTCTACTAACATTGTCATATGACTCTATTTCTCATATTATAATCTGCTATACCTCATCACAGAATAGCCTCCTTTACCATGCCAAATAAATTAGCTCTCTTGCAGTTTTCTTTCTGTCATGGTTCAGTCTCCCATCTCACTCATAAGACGTATTAGTACCATAATAGATATATTTGCTCCAGAATAAATACTAATTTATCATAAAGGAAAAGTGTGACTTCTGCCCTGACATATACCAGGCTGTAACAGAAGACTTTAGTCAGTCCAGTAGCTTCATTATTCTCCAACAACTCACTCAATATGAACTCTCAAAATGAAGCCTTTTTTTCACTTTCTTCACTGCAAATCAGGAGTAACATCACTGATGTTACTCTGATGTTTCCCTTCCAGTAAAGAAGAATCAGGACTGGTGTCTCCTATTCACGAGGTAAGTGGGGAAACAAATCATGTCACTGTTTTATTTATGTTTCATTTAATTATTCAAGGCACAGCTTGCATTCATCCTCCTTAGTGCCTGTCTGCTTTCTGCATAGCTTACCCATTCTTTAGTAGGGATTTTGATATCTGTTTAATTCACCATGACTTGTGCCACATTTCTCCCTGCAAGCTGCATATTCTGTGCCAGGGGGAGAGGACAGGGGGAAACCCCAAAGGGGAAGCACTGAGAAAGCCCACCAGGACGCATCCTAGATGACAGGAGACTTGGGGGCCCATTCTCCTTTCAGCACAAGGGAGATTTACACCCATAGCTCCCATTGTCATTAATGCAGTTACACACGTAATTTGTCCCATACACTGAGAGGAAAATAAACTTGAGAGAGGAGAAGTAAAGGGTATTTGAGGGGAAAACTATTTAGTATGTAAAGCTTGTGGCTGCCAGTTGGTAATGAATGTGGCAGACATAATAATGGTAATAATAGGAAAAGACACCTACATATCTGAGTTAGGGTTATTGTAATATGGCATACGAACAGAGAACTGAACCATCAAGGAAACCACTAAATATCATCTTGAGGATACAGAAAGAAAATATACTTAAGACTAAAGAGAAAATTAAAAGGAGCGCAAAAGTAGAACTAGGAACAAGCCAGGAAATGCAGCAGAGAAATATGGGGTGTTTTCACTGAAGGAAACAGCAGCTCTCTAAGAATACCAGCCAGCCTGGGAAGTGGCAGAAATAGATGGGATGCCAACAGTGAGAGGCAGAAAGCACAGAGATATTTCTATCCACCAGAACACAAAAGCAAACACATTCAGAAGAAACTGGAATAAATTAGTTTACAGCATGATAAGTGACTCAGACTGTTCAATATAGGAGTGTTTAGGTAATGAGATTATGGACCAGAAATAATCACAGAGGCTAAAGCTTAGAAATCAGCACTTAAAGGAGGACTCTTAAGTGGTGGAGCTTTGTGATTCAGATACTTCACTCTCTCAGACAGTACAAAACATAGCCAGAGGTGCTGGGATAGTGCTGATGTTGCAGACATAGCATATGAAAGTGTATGTCCTGGTGTACCACCTTCCACTTCTTCCTGGTGCCAAACTCGCTGGCATGGCTCCTTTATATAGGGATAGCAGTATAGACAAGCACTACAGACACAGCAATACAGAAAAGATGCAATTGCAGCTGTGCTAGGAGTTACCAAAAGCCAAATATTGTCAAAGATACTTACACACAAAAAATGCATTTAAAAATTGCTCTATTTTCTCACTGAGAAATAATTCTCAGTGAGGAATCAACACCAAAGTTGAGTGACTTTCAGGCAAGTTTCTGACACTCATGAAAGAGCACCATGAAGCAGAGCACCAAATATCCCAGCATAGACAAATGATAAAGCCTTCATCATCTAGGACAACTATTTAGGGTATAAATAATAGCCTCTGATTGATGGTCTGTTCTCTCCTTTGAGTGTAGAGACAGATCAGGCATGCAGCTATCTTGTCTTGCAGGTGGATGAATGCACCCTGAGAGTCTTGGTCAGGATCAAGAGGAAGTCTCTGGTCTGAGTCCTGGTCTCAGGCATCTCCTCAGCTGCCTTGTTCTGCCTCTGAACTGTTAAAAGACTCTTTCACATGAATGGGGCTACAAGAATTTTAAGTAGGGACTTGACCCATTGTATGCAAAACAGAACATAAATCAGGAATAATTATTCTAGCATAAAATGGAGAACCTGTTTAAAATACTGCTGAATCTTGTTTCTGTAGAAGAAATATTACTGAGTCTAAAGCCTTTAGCTGAGAAAAAGCAAAGTAATCCAGGTTTTGGGAGGTATGAATTATGAGGAAACACTGATCAGATGTTGCTTCTATAAATAACAACAGCTCATTAATTCTCATTTTGTTAATCCACACATTTAAAGAACTCAACAACCCCTTTACCCTCAAGGGTACTACTCATCCCACTTCTCAGCAGAGTTTTAATTTATGTTAGTAACAAGATCTCATATTTCTAGGAATTCATTACTTTTCAAAAACCTATTACACTATTTTATTGGCAGGCTAGAAGATATTATCATAAATAATTGAAACTCGACTACACTTGTTCAGGCATTAACAAACTACACTGGCAAGGCATCACACTTGAGTCCTTTTTTCAAGCATGTTCTTTCATTCATGGCATAATTTTATGCCTATGGAGTGAGACTCAAAGAAAAATCTACTGAATCCAGAACATGGGGCTTACATGCCACACATCTGCTGAATAATTTGTTGTGCAGACACAAGTTTCACAATTAATTGCCAAGCCTTATTAGTGAACAAAGGATGCTGTCACTATCCATGAGAGCAAGTTCACAGTTTCCTGTCATTTAAATGTACAGACACGGGGCTATCCAATGAAGATCTTAAACTGATGTAAGAAAATTAGTAATGTAAGCTTGATGTTAAGTAAGGCACAACCTGTAATGCCAATATTAGCATTCATCAGGCAGAGCTCTCTTATGCAGGGATGATCTGAAGTGTGAAACACAGAAGGATAATCAATCAGGGGAACAGACCTTCCCCATGGACAGCAGGCAACCACCTCCGTCTAGAGTTGTCCTATGGGACATACTCAGTGCAGTGGAGCATAAGAGATGATAAAGCATTATGCCATGGCATCATTGAACTGATTCTTAAATAGATTGCAAGGTGTTTTCATGCGCTATGAAGCCAGCTTGGAGGAGGAAAATCATATCCATGTGTGACATGGGTGTACTCATAGATTATCCCCTGGTCTTGCAAGAGACTGACTGCTACCAAATAAGGTTGTCCAGAGGCAGCAGGATTCATCTCATCAAACTTTAGCTAAAACTGAAGCATCTTATATGAGCTAATTGTCCAGGCTCTCTCTACACTGACCAGAGGCACCTCCAAACTATGTATTCTCTCTTAATATAGATGGGATGTGACACAGGTGGGACCAAGCTCCTACTGGAGAGGCCTATCTCCCTTCACTGCATAGAGCACCCCAACCAATGGCTGAAACCATTCACCTGAAAAACTGAGGGAAGCAAAAATAAAAAACAGGAGCAACAAACTTGTGCAAGATTGTCAAGTACTAACAGAGTGAGACAGACGACTGCAAATCCTGTCTCAAAAGAGGAGGTGAAACTACCCATGATTTTAAACAAAAAAAACCCCAGAAGTAAACAAGGGAAGTTGAATCTGAGCTGAAATTACTGTTTATATAAATACATCAGAGCAGCTTAGACCAGAGGGGGAAAACAGTTGTAAAACCTAAGGTGCAACATAGGCCCAAGAGCAAACAAGTCTGTACTAAGAATATATAAATTCATCCTGAAGATTAGGAGAAGACTTCTAACCACCAAAGGACCAAGGGTCTGGAAAAGCCTTTCAGACTAGTGAGATACTAATTTTGGAATGTCATTGCCTGTAAAGAAGCTGCTCTGCTATGTTTATGGCATGCTTTAAGACATTATCATGAAGTGTTTAAAACTGCTTGTGCAACCCTCATTGAAGTACACAAATATCAAGTAACTATTCTGAAACAGAATATTTCAGAAATACCTGCCCCAGTGTGGGAGACCCTGCATGTTTTAAAAACAACTCCACATTTAATTCTAAGTGTTAGGATCATTTATCACAGAGGTTTAAAACTGGGCTCTTTTTGTTTGACTGCCAAGTTTCAACACCAGCTTTCCTGAATGTCAGGATCTGACTCTGCATTGTTATCACTGTCACTGAGATCATGAAATTCCCCTTGTGCCCCACTGGTTCTATGGAAAAAGCAAGTGATTGTGGGCACCAGCTTCACAATGGGCAGCCATGCAGTAGAGGCTAACTTCAGCAGCCCATTGCAAATTAGAAATGGGAGGAGAAGGCTAAAATAGAGCACACTGAACTTCAGCTGTCATTTTGGTATTGTGGCTTTGATATTTTTATTCTTCTGAAAATTACATAGTTACCTGCCAGTGTCAGACATCAGACTGGACTTCAAGCAAGCAAATATATAGCAGACTAAAGAAGAGATGTGTAAAGAAATAACACTGCAAGGCATTTTAAGAGAGAGAAATCCACTGGGTCTCTGGAAGGGGGTCTTACGTTTGCAGACACATGGAATAGGCACCTTAATTGGCGGTGCTCAATAACATACCTCATGGATTCCATTCACTCTGGGAAACCAGTGCAATTCTTTGTAACTTGGTTAAGATTTGTGGAGCTGCTGACACCTCCTGCTCCATTATTTGCAAACAGAAAGATTCCAGAGGATCAAAGTCCCTGGGAACATAGATACCCCTGCCATTCTTCCTTTTGTAAACAAAAAACGTTAGCAATTGCAATCCACAGTGAACATGTTCTTCGTGGGTTTTACGCCCACAAAGAGAAGATGGTTACATTTAGAAGACCAAGTTTAAAGTACAAGACAACAAATGCAAGGCAGATTAAATAGTGAAGCAACTAACATGGCACAATGGATCGTTTTGGTATAGTATGTTAGGAGGATGCTAACAGCATCATAAAGCAGCCAAGCATAATAACAAAAACACTTCAGCTGATGCGGCTCTGAAAAATGCCTTTTTTATGAGAGTATACTTTGAAGAGAAAAAGCCTCAAATTTTCACAACCTGGCTGCAGGAATTAAGTAACAATCAGCTCTCAGAGAAAAGCGCAGTGATGTATTACGGCATTTGGTGTTGCTGGGGAAGACAAACTGTATCATGATTACATGCAAAATTAATCCTGAAAAACTGCATTAAAAAGATCCATGAAATTTCAGATCTATTTGCTTCCCTCCAGAAACTACTGTTTAAATGTTGGGTACAGGAATCCCACTGAAAAGAACTCCTGAATACAAGGTTCATACAATCCTGGAAAGAAACAATAAAATTGCTTCACCTGTGCTCATTAAATATACAGTGCATAAACTGTGACTTTGGAAATCTCATCAGCAGGAAGCTTCTTTCTTCCTTTCTTTATTTTTGGTTTGTTTTTTTTTTTTTTTACCTACCCCCTGAGGATTACTGAAATCTCTGCATTAACCACTGAATAATGACAATGTTCTGCAGCCTGGAGCTGTGACTAAGGATTTGGTCACAGAGGCTACAGGGTAGGGAACCTAAAAGCTGCCATTGAAAAAAAATATTGTAATAGAAGTTATTTTCTTTCTAAGCAATTAAGCACCTAACCTTGTTTATCACATGTATTTCTCACTTGCAGTGTGTACTTAGGAAAATCTGGCAATGAGAGACAACCCTGCTGTTTCTGTGATGATCATGTAAAAAAAAAAGCCTCAGGTTCAGCAAGGCTCTGTTAAAACTTCTTGCTCTGTAACTCCAACCGCTGCTTCTCAAGTGTTCTGGCAGAAAACATTCACTTTGCACATTCATCATCACCTGCATTTACACATAGGGTTACATACTAGCCCTTTTAGGACTCCACAGATGCTCCAATGAGGGTCACACACCTTAAGGTTCCCAGTGCACAGACAATATTTTGGTGGTGCATGCAGTTCCTGGCATCCTCCTCCTCAGATCTGGGGCTGCTCATTCCCACTCTCACTGCATCCTTTCAATTGTGCCAGCACAAACATTTATGCAGCCATGCTGGGAATCAAACAGGGGAATTGATCCCGCTAAAAATAACTCATTTTTTTTGCAAGCCAGTTTTCAGGCAGAGCAGTTCCTGATGTGGCAGGGTGGTGGAAAGCTGGTGGGCTGCAGGATCAGGATGTGAGGCTGGGAGAGCAGGATGCCCCCTGCATCTGGTTATGCTGGCTCAAGCTGATCAGAACATAAGGTACAAGTTTTGAGGAATTTCCTGTCTGACTACTGAGCTTGCTAATTATTGCACTGGTCTTTCAAGCAATAAATGTCCTGAAAAAGAAAAGAACATGAGAACTAGATGCCCATAATATTTTTCCAAAGTGTACTAGGAAGCACCAAGGGCTTACCTCTTGAAGAAGACACAAAATACTAAAACATACATTATAATCTGAAGCACACAGGTACAAAACCAGCAGCTGACATTGCTGATCAGTGCAAAGAAAGGAACTAAAATTATGTCAAAGAAAAGATGTCTTTAGCCACTTTGGGAAAGACTGAGGAGAAACAGCAGAAGACCCAAAATTCCAGGCTGACCAATATGGTGCCATTGGGGTATCCAGGCTTCAATCACTTTCCAGAAGCTCCCTTCATCTCACAGAATCACAGAATTGGTAATGCTGGAAGGGACCACAGTGGCTCATCTGGTGTATGCTCCAAGGTCAATCAGGATCATCCTTGAGCAAATTTTACTGAATTGTGTCCAGGCAGTTCTTGAATATCTCCAGTGAGGGAGACTCCACAGCCTCTCTGGACAATCTGTTCCAGTGCTCAGATGCCAGCAAACTAAGGAAATTCTTCCTTATATTCAGGTTGAACCTCCTGTTCATTGGTTTCTGCCCGTTGCCTTTTGTCTCAGTGCTTGGCACCACAGAGAAGAGCCTGGTTCCATCCTCATCTTTCCTTCAGATTCTTAAATATAGACGAGGTCCTCTCTCAGCTGTCTCTCGAGGCTGAACAGGCCCAGCTCCCTCAGCCTTTCCTCACAAGAGAGATGCTCCAGTCCATTCATCCTCTTTGTTGCCCTCCACTGGACCTGCTCCAGGAGCTCCCTGCCTCTCTTGTGCCGAGGAGCCCAGAACTGGACACAGCACCCCAAATGTGGCCTCAGCAGGGCTGAGTAGAGCAGCAAGATCACCTCCTTGGAGGTGGCACCTGCTGGCAATGCTCTTCCTAAGGTACCCCAAGATCAAATTGACCTTCTAGGCCGCAAGGAGATGCTGCTCTTGGACAGCTTGTTGCCTTTCTCCAGAGAGCTGCTTTCCAGCAGGTCAGCCCCCAGCCTGTCCTGGTGCATGAGGTTATTCCTCCCCAGGTGTAGGACCCTGCATTTGCCTTTGCTGAACTCCAGACAGTTCATCTCTGCCCATCTCTCCAGTCTGTGGAGGGCCACTGAAGGGCCACTCCTCCTGGCTTTGTGTCAGAACTTTCTGAAAAGGCATCTGTGCATTCACCCAAGTTATTGATGAGTAGGTGAAACAATATTGAACCCCAGAATTTAACATGGGGGGACATCACAAGTGACAGGCCTCCAACTAGATCCTGTGCCTCAGATTATGAGCCTCAGGGACCTGCCATTTAGAATACACCTCACTGTCCAATCATCCAGTCCACACTTCCTGAGTTTGCCTATGAGGATGTTGAATAAAAACACCAGAAAAATGTGACCAAGAAGAAAGGAGCCTTAAAAAAAGCCTTTCAAAAAAAGTTATAATTTCTTGCAAATTATTTTTAAAAAGCAAGTTTTGAAAGCAATTTTTGCTGTCTTTCCCTCTGGGAGCTGCCTTTTTTATTTCACAGTGGGTAGCTGAGTGGCATGATGAGGATTAAGGCAGAGCAGATCCAAGTCACATTAGAAACCATTGAGAAATAAGGCTTATTCATCATTGTTTTAAGGTGAAGTTCAAGAAATTTTTCCAATGTTTGGATCAAAATAAACAGATTTTATCCTACTGTTAAATTAATTACAATGTTTGCTTCTTTAAAGTACAAAATAAATGCACTTTTGGAAATGGATAGTGGCTCAAAGTCACTACAGTAATTTAAAGGACGTTGCTCACAGAAAGAAAGGTATAATAATGAAAAGGAAAGGCAAACTATTACTTTTGTGTACACACAATGCATATATTTTTAGTGATAAAATTGTCAATTAACTTTTAATTAAACTTTTATTTTCATTGACCTTAGCAACTGTAGATCCAAGTCACACCCATGAAGAGTTAAGATACACTCAAGGCTAAAGACAAATCACCCACACTGGTCAAAACCATTCCTTTGTCAAGGGAACTGGGATTGTGCCTATGTGCCCAGAAAACAGGCAGGTGCGTATCTGGATTTTGGTTACATGAGGAGTGAACCTGGAGAAATCCCATGGGAATCAATGACATTGTCCTAGCAATAAACAGGCCTGTAAGAGTGTAATTTTAGCCAACATACACAGACTCCAGTCTCTCCACCACTCTTTACAGGATCAAAAAGGATATATTAAATAAGTAGCATGATAAGGAATATCTTTATTCTGTAACAAACCCTGCCTTAGAGGGGGAGTTGAAAGCACTCTTGAATTTTAAGCAGCAAGAACTTCAGTAGGAGGTTCTCTCTGGCAACAGTTGAAAAGGCTGAAGAAGACATTCAAACAAAAATGTATCAAATTCCAGACATTTGACAAGACGGGGTTATGGAGCTGAACAGGGCTGTTTAAAGCAGCTGGCAACTCTCTAATTTATTTCACCTGTCCTTTTCATACTGCCAGAGAGAGTCTGCCCCACATATGAGAACCAAGTCACATCACTGCATGCCTGATATCATGCCAACTCTCCTGAATAGCAAAAAAAAAGTCTATTCTGTTTAATTGCCAGGTGTCAAGCAGGCTCATTACAGTGTACAGAAAGCTCTCTGTGCAACAGATCAACCTGAAGAGGCTTATCTTTGTGGCTGCTGTCTATACAGTCATAATTAAATAAAAGCAGATGGAGGAGGCACTAAATAATTATGACTGCAAGATAAATAAAACGCTGGGTAAGTAACTTCAGAAGTATAATTTAAGCATCTTACATAAATAAAAAGTATCAGCATCTTCTGTGATATGTTTTCACACTGAGGTAGTTTAGAAAATTAAAATAATCAAGAAAACAATGAAGTGAAGTATTAAACTAAAAATATTAAATACGTGTGACACACGCATAATAGGAAACAGGTACAAAGTCTTTCTGACTCACTCTTCCCACAGGCAAATGCAAATTTTCTGTGTCCTTTGCTAATGCATGTGCCAATTAATCTTGCAATCACATTATCACAAAACTGTGTTGTTTGGCACTTTTTCTTATTTCACAGAATGTAAAAGAGCTTCCCCTGTTCTTTACAGCCACAGCTCCATAGAGATCCAATCACTAGGACATGCCAGAGGGTCACTTTAGCTGTGCTAGATCTTGCCTGGCAGGCCCAGCTACACAGGGTTTCTTGTAGTTTTTGCAGTGAGATGTATCAATGCCTTGGTCCTTCTTCAGCTATCAGATGTAGAATCCAAGTCACCGTGCTGCTCAGTGTATCAAGGTCCCACTCCTACAAATGGTAAATTTTCCATCAGCTTCCAAGCACTGATTTCCCACCAGGTGCCCCAGTACACTACTGGTCTTAAATGTTTCTTCCTTTGTTAATATGATGTTGTGTAGCCTGATGCAATGTATTGTTTGTTCAGTGCCAGGTAATCTGCAGAGCTATTAATTGCTCCTGTGAAAGATCCAGTTAGAAAGTGGGACAAAATACCCAAACAAAGCTTTTGAAAGAATGTATAATCCACATTGCCTTAACCCTCTAAATACGTATCTGCATAACAGAATAAAAGTGCAGATATTGTATATTTTACAGACACATAAGATGACTACTTAATGGCCCTATGGTCTTTGATCCAAAATGTCCTTCCTGATCTGTTTGGCAGATCTATTCCTTGCTTGCATGTTTGCTGGCTTTTCTGGCCAGAAGTTTACAGGACTATTGTTCTTTGTACATAGGGAAAATAAATGTCCTTAAAAAACCTCACACATAACAAAGGAGCTTCAACCTACAAATATATCCATGGAAAATGTTTTATTTTCTAAAATGGTCTCTCAGTGGGAGTGACCCAAGACCACAGAAGGTGTCACAGACTCTTGTTTAATCACCCACAAGAGGTAACTAAGCACAGCAAGCTCAGCCATGCTTTTCAGCAATCTAGGGAGTCAACCAGACAGGAAAAGTTGAAAACCAGTCATCTAAACAAGCACATATAATCTTTGTACATAAAAGAAGCTATGACCTCTTTTGAACCATGGGATAGTATTCATCATTGCAAGAAAAGCAAAAGGAAAGAAAATTAGCTGTGTCTTTTTGTTAGGACATGCCTTCTGCACAGCTGGACTACACAATACATTTAATTATGGCAGCAAGGAGCTCAACGGGGTAAATTGCCTTGAGAAACAGTCTGCATTAGCTTGTGACCAACACTGCAAAGTCACCATCAGCTCGGGCTGCACACAGTATAAATTCCCATCTGCCTCAAAAAAGCCAGGCAGATAATCCTTTAGTCATGAACTACTGTAAGGAAGCAGCACATGACATCTGGGTCAGTGGCTATGCTTGAACCTAAGATTTGGAAGGCCTCCATTCAAAACTTCTGTAAATATAACCTTCAGTAAGTTTCTAGCCTCCTAACTGTAAAAGGGAAGAATATTCCTTGCATCTGTGCTGAGGCACTGTGAAGATAAAGATTTTCCAGAGAGATACTTCTATAACTTACAATACAGAATTCTGTCAATCAGCTTTGCCAGAGATTACATCAAACTGTTTACTCAACTAGTGAAGGGAAAAAATAATTATGCAGTCTTATTCTCTCTCAAATCTTTCCTATTTTTCCATCCTGTTTTGCCCATCTCATCCACCTCACAGACTGATTAGCTTCATTAGAGATGCACCTGTCATCTCAGTTTTACTTGTGAGCACTTGAAGATAGGCTGTAATAAAAAAATCTGATTGCAACTTGTGAATTCACATTCAGAACTGCTGAAACCATGGTCCTGTGGCAACAGCTGCTCCCCATTCTCATTTATCCACTGTTCAAGATCTCTGAAAACCACACTACCAGTCCCTTTGGTTGACAGCAATCCCAGTCTATTTTCAAAGTGGACTCATGATCCCAGTCCAGAAATAGCACGTCTCACCATGTTTGAACGACAGAAGACTCTCCATTGTCCCTGTGTCCTTGTGTCTTCAGAGGTTAAGAAAAATCTCTGATATTTTAAAGAGAATCTAAGTAGTCTGGATTTAAATGGGAACAACCACTACCATACCACCTTCTTATGCCACCACTTCCTTAGTAGCATACTAAGGAATGCTTGCTAGATATGGCATAAAGTACTTCAAAGAGTGTCCTGGGAGGAGAGGGGGAAAATGTGAAGAGGAATCAAAGAGATTTCATGAGAGAGACATGACTGGTTTCCAGATGTTAGATAAAATCCAAGTCACTGTGCCAATGGATCAGTACACAGGTCACCATGTTCTGAGTTCAGAGGTACGTGAAAGTAGTGGAAGATGTTATGCTCTTGCCAAAGCCTAAATTAAGACGATTTTCACAATGAGCAAGCAGAAAAATATAAAAAGTTAGGGCGGAAGGAACTGATTAGGTCCAATCCCTTTTCACCCCAAACTTCATGCCCTCCTGGGTCTTCTCTAGCTTTGGCTTTAGTGTTTGCAGTGGCAGCTGATTCTGTGTAGATTCTCTTTATTATTTACTTTTGCCCTGTTCACTGGGTGTTTTTTTCCAGAACAAAAGTATGGCAAAATATTTGTAGTTTCAAAACTAATTAAACAATTAGCTGAGGGTTCCTATCCACCTAAAAATGATGGCCAGCTTCACAACAGACAGACAGGCTACACCATCCTTCTGTTGGGAAACAGAGACACCCTTCTGCAGACACAGAGTCTGTCATATCTTCCTACAGGTACTTGGTGCTATTAAAGCAAAACTACTGCTAATCCCTCATTTAGGGCTCTATTTCATGGAACAAATAAAAAGCACAATTTCTGAAAAGGCATCCTAGTTGATCTGATGCTTTTCAAACTGGATCCTAACAGGTTTCACTGAGGCTGAATTAACATCTTTTGAAATTTGTAAAGATTATTGCTGACCTATTTAAAACAAGACAAACAAAACTAATAGGGAAAAAAATTCAATCTGCTCTCTTATTTTTACTACAGAGAGTCACACAGCCTAAAATCACAACCAGGTATAAATTTTGACCATTCTCATGAGAGCCAGTGAGATGAAAGTATTTGCTTGCTAAGCTTCATTGGCTGAAAAACACTTGACTGGGTACATTTAAAAATGCTGCTTATCTGAACTGTTTCAAGAGATTAGTTTGCATATTTAATATGTTAATGTTTCACAAGTAAGAAGATTTGCAGTGACTTATTACAGGACATATAACTTGGCAGAGCCCTGAGTCATTTAAGCTGGTACCTTAGTCACTAAATGCCAGCTACACTATTAGACACCACCTCAGAGTCTGTCCATGGCAGTAAGCCAGTTTTGCAGATCCCCTTCCAAAATCCAGTTTAGAGTCTGTCTTTCAGCAGGATATTTCCCAGTGGTTTATATTTTCACTGTCACTAGCATGTCAGTAAGAGTGCATATCTTTTGAGCTCTGATTAATTTTGCCTTGACACCACTGAAATGCCAAGTGTAACTTTAACTCAGGTTACGAAATGTTAATCAGTTTTGAAATATCCACAGATTGCATATATATCAAGGCCTGTAAGTACTCAGAGACATCTGTCAGGATCCACGTGGCATTGGCACTCTTGCTTCTCTCTAGGCCAGCAGGGTTAAGTGATCATGGGCACTGATAACAGAATGCATCATCTTGAAACAAAAGGATGTGGCCTTCTATTAAAGTCCTCTAAGATAAAAATATGAAGATATAACTCTTCTAAGATACGCATTAATTTTCATTCTCAAATAATATTTTTATTATTTACTCTTTCAGAGCTGCCACTGACCACATTGGTAAAAAAAATTCTCTCTAAATACTGGTGTCCAAAAAATAAAAATCACAGAATCACAGAATAACAACCATTTCCTAAGCTGGAAGGGACACACAAGGATCATTGAGTGCCCTCTTAAGTGAATGGCCTATACAGGGATCAAAAATCCTGTGTCTCAGATCTCTGTATAATTAGATCATAATCATAATGTGATTTCTGTGGTTTAAACATCTACCATTATGCTAGGTATAAAATTTATAGGAATCTCCAGACTTCAGGATATAAAATGCTCATTAATTTTGTGGAAGAAGAAGAAACTTCCCCCAGAGAAATTTTATTGCTGAACAGTCTGCTACACTGTATTAGGTCTGCTACTTACACTGGCACATTTCATGCTGGAAACACCAAGATTCTGTACTGCAAGCCCTTATGCTAAGACAAAGAATAATCTGTATTCTTATATTCAGCTTAGTAGGAAAAAAAAGCTCACAGAAACTATGAGCTATGCCTTCATCCATAAACCAGCCAACCAATATACCCAGCCAACCTGGAAAAACCAAAATGAGCTTTCAGTCCATAGCCAGAGGTTCACGCACTGAAAACTGTGCTCTGGAAAGGCCATTCCCAGAAGAACGGGTGAGGCCATCTTTTCCAGCCAGACCCAAGTCAGGGCTGATTTCAATAGCACTGTGACAATTTGCACTAGCTGGGTACCCGGCTCATCGTTCGGAAGTGGCAGCTGGAGCACACAGATCTTGCAGCAGCCACTGCCCTTCAGAGACACAGTGGATGCTTGGAGTCACTGCCACAAAGATGCCCTTGCTTTCTTGGCACAGCCAAGCCTCCTCCTTCTCAGGGAACTCAAGACACTGATTGAGATGTGAACTACAGTCAGCCTATCCACCAAAAAATGTTGTGCCGGTGGGATTGACCAGTCCCATCACATGGGGAACCGCCAAGGAAGGGGGGTACCCTGAGGAAAATTCCCAGCAGATATTCTCCCACCAGAGGTACAGAGCACAAAGGTCTCTCCTGCAAAGAAGGTGGGGAGCTGTCCATAATCTCCAGCTTTCCTGAGGTGTTTAAGAAAAACCTGACTTGTTTCAGGATGCTCAAGACTGTGTACATTTGGAAACCCTTTGCCTACAGGGGCACTGTGGAGACCTTAGGATCTCCAGGAGGAAAGCAAGACATTCCATTAGTAAAACTGAAAGGACAAGAACCAACACCTTCTAAAGGACATAAGGAAAAGCTTCCTCAATTGGAAGTCTCATTCTGAAAATAATTTATGGTTTCCCAAGCTTGGCTGCCCTTGCCTTGGCAGTGAGGTGCAGATCTGTTGGTCTCTGAGTCACCTCAGAATGCAGAGCTCACTTTTAAGAACTTTTAAGCTTCACTTTGAATTAATTTTTAATTAGGTACTTTTTAAAATTTTACTGAGAAACCATAACACATTATTTTTGGAAGTTCAGCTTGGCAGAATGAAAAAGGGCTAGCATTACACTCTGCAAATAAAGGCATTTTAGAGTGCACCTGAAAACCACTTATACTTTGGCAAATCCACTCATAGCTGTAAAAATCTGCCCAGTATCTGTCTGGAGAAAGTGTCACTCTGCATGGGAGACAAGACATGCCAGGCCCATGCTGGGGTGCTTGTCTTGCCTCACCCCACCTACCAAAAACTGAGCATCCAACACTAAAAGGAAAAAAAGCTGCACTTGCTGTCTGTATTCCTGTGCTCACACACACACACACCTTCCTACCATAGCAACCTCTTCATCTGTTTTTGATAAGGAAACTCACACAGACTTGCTAAGCAGTCTGAGTTGCAGGCTTGTCTAACAACCTTGGGTTGTCAATCCAGCAACAGTCCACTAGGTCTGCTTTTAAAATGAAGCTGTGATTAGCTTGAAGGAAATAAAATTTGCCTCTTACAGCAAGCTCTTTAACTGCACTTTTGGCAGTCTTCAATGATACAGAAAGGGAAGGAGCTCATTTTTGCTGTCATATGTGAAAAACACTTGCAAGCTGACCTGGCTTCTCATATATTACTTTTGTACAGAGATTTGCAACAGTGTCTGAATTGTTTTCCCCCACCTGCTCTGCCAAATTATTATGGTACAAGCACTTCAGAAAAAAAAAAGCACAATTGCTTGAAATTACACTAGAGTCAAATGTTGATAAAAAGGTGTCACAGAGGGAATGAAAACTAACTGCTGTGAAATTTAATGAAACCCACTGTGTGCCAAGGGCATAGGCAGCCAAATTGAATTTAAAAAAGTGCCAAGCAGAGAAGCTTGTAATCAGACTAGCCACTATGTTAGATGAGATAAGCAGAATGACTTTTTTCTATCACTAGATCAAAACAGACTGCAATTCTTATGCATGAGATGAAAAGTTACAGTATTTATCTTCCCAGCTTCCTGTGTTCTTAGCACTGGATCTCTGGCTTAGTGGCATGAAATGGAATTTGCCATCTCCAGTATATGGATTGTCCCAGCCCTTGCACGGTTCTTTCCTGACAGTTTTTATTGCAAATTGTTATGGAAAAGAGGAACAAGCTAATCAGAGCTGTTACTGGCTCAGCATAAACTATCTTCAGTCATGGTGTCCCCTTCCACAGCCCGGGCAATGAAGTCAATAGAGGGGAATAGGAAATAGAAGATGATGCCAACAAAGGAGAAGGGCTCTGTTCAACGGTGCTCGCATGAAGAACAGTTGCCAAAGCATCACTCCACTGCAGCCTGTTAAGGAATCATTTTACTTCTTAATTATTGTAACAACATTAATTTGAAATTGTAATAAGAAATGCCTGATCTCCCAAACAGAACTACGTGCATTCATTGTGGGAGTAATCCCTCAAATTCTGGGTTAAGGACACGGGACAAAAAAGCTGTGCAGCCCATTTTTGTTGGAAAAAGTAATAGTGTAGCTTCACTACACTCATTACTTCAGTTGTTCAGGGGCTTATCGGTAGTCTTAGCTCTGGACAACACAAAGAGGCTCAGAGTCTGCACCTTTACCTCACTGATGAATTTTAACATTGCAACCTGCTTGAACTTGTAGCCTGGCCCAATTGGCCAGATTCTCCTTTTAATGGTCTGCTGGTGAAGCTGGAATACATTCTGGAGAGAAAGTTTCTAGCAAGAGAGATTTCCAGTACTGAACAAAGCTCTCCAGAGCCAGCCATTGTGTTTCTTTTAAAAGGATTTCTCATAAAAATGCCATGACTTTTACCATGACCTCTCGATTTTGCAGAATGTGCCTGCAATAGTTTCAGGGCTTGTCTTGGCTGTAAAGAGTTTTATGCCAGTATTTAGTACCATTCATCATGCTTTCACTGCTGTGCCAGAAAAAGAACTTGAAAACTAACAGAATTCCTTGAAATCTAAAACACACTATAGCACAGAAGCCTTAAGTTTCTGATTTTCTTGATCAGAACCCATGCCACATCTGAAATACCCTCTGCAAGTCAGCAGTACCCAAGAATCCATCTGCCTGCAGGTATGGCAAATGGAATTTTACGAGGAGGTGAAGCTTCTCTCCTCTCACAGCCCTCTCCATTCCCACTTCCCCTGCTTCCCTACATGCCCCTGCCTCTGAATGCTCCCTCCTCTGCTCATACCTTTCTGAGGATGCAGTTGAAGTAAAAGAGCTTTTAGGGGAATAAAAGTTATCTGAACCTTACCCCTGAAAGTAATACATTTGTCACTTGTTACTAAGCCAACATTTTGAGGTCTCCCTTTACTTACTCCTCTACAAAGCACACAAGAAATGGGTCAGCATCAGTTCTTATCATATTAAAAATGAAATTAACCCAAATCTCCCTCCATTTCCCCATTTGACTTTGTTTCAGTGAGGACTTTGGAGCAGCAACTGCCTCTGCCTTTTCCCCTATCACAAAGGATTTCAAGAGTTTCATACATTATAACAACAACCATAATAGAAGCAACACGGTACACCTGGGAATGTTTGTACAAATTTGCCAGATAGATTGTACTAATCTCCAAATGACATTCAAAGCTCGTAGTCACATAGGAGCACCTGGGCCAAGTCAGAGCAAATTCTGAAACAAATAAATTTCCTCTCACAGATACACTCAAAAGGTCCCTCAACATCACTCTACCCTGATTTCTATAAATTCCCCAACACAAAGCACTTTTTAGTACATCCTAGTAACCATTCCCAGTGACTGGCATTCAGGTGTATGGTGCCTGACCTGAATGACTTGTGATGCTCTGAATATCAAGTTTGATCTCAATTTTAAAAAATTTAAAAGTATTCATAAATAGGCTTTCATTTGTCTGCAGACTTGGACAAAAAGCTGGACTTCCGAAGAAGTCAGGCAGTGCACTCCTCAGAAGCTGAAAGGCCATTTCTCATACATTGCAATGTTAGCAGGTTTCATATCATTTCACAAGGTGCTGTATTTCAGAAGCAGCTTCTGTTATTCCAGATTGACCATTCATGGCTTTATGTCAATACTTTCTCACTTTGCATTTATTAGAAAACTGTTCTTCTCAAATTAACAGTACAAATTTACATTACAAAGGCATCTTTATTGGGAAACAATGCAAGACAACGGAACTGTCAGCTTACAAAAAAAAGGGTCAAATCTTTACATTACTATAGAAACTATACTATGTTTATCAGAATTCTGTATTTTCTGTATTGGTTTGGCTACAACTTCCTGAAAAACTCACTTGCTTGTCAACCTAGAACATCTGCTTAATTCTCTCTGAAGCTCATCGGATTCTGCTACAAGATAAAATAACAATGATTTCTAATAAGTTATTGTTTAGGTTTTCATTCATTATAATTTTTCTTCATATTCCTACAAACTACTGCCAAGCTTACATAAAAGTCTGCTCTCCTAGTAAAGAACCGTACCTGAAAATCAATTCAAAGTGGTCAGTCCTCATGAAAGATTGGGGCTTATCAGGCTTATGCAAGAAAATGTGGGCTCAGCTCACAGTGCAGCAATCCTCTCAAGAAAGAGTTTTGTGCTAAGGTGTTAGTCCTGATGCAATTAATATTCTGTACCTGGGGAATTAGGTAGAATCTGGTACCCCAGGAAGGTCTCTGCACTGTCACACAGCAGCAACCTCCTCCAAATCCCTCTAGTCACAACAAGTAGCAACGGCGCTGAGCTCCAGATCCTCTCTTCCCCTGGGCTCCATTGTGGAATACTGCTGTTGATTTCAACAGGTCAGGCTCTAAGGAAAAGCCAGTCTGGAGGGGGGAAAAAGTCTGCCTCTGTTCTCAGATGTACCTGTTACATCAGGGGACTGACAGTGGAACAAACAAAAGAGGAGATCTAATCAAGCCTAGCGAATCAGCCTTATCACCAGCATTGTCAGGGTGCAGTGACCATGCCCAGTTTTTCATGCCTGAGAAGATACAGGACAGCTTCTAGAAGGGATCTGTCAAATGCAATATTGCCCCTCTGACCTGTGATGTCTTGTGGTGGCAGAGTCATCCCAAAAAAAAGGAGAGGATCCTTTCTTGGTTCTCTGTGACTTAAGGCCCTCTCCATATGATCTGAATGTCACTTAGGACCTCGCACTTGCGCAGCATAAAAAGTTTAACATCACTGAAGTCAACCAAGGTGCTCCACAGAGCCAAAGGAAATCCTTGAGCAGGAAGCCAGCCAACATGATGGTCACCACAAGCTAAGCAGCCGTGGCTGGAGTTTTGGTTGTACAAATACACCCTGTGTTTATTAATTACACCACATTCCTTCCTAATTGCTCGCTGCATGGAATCAATACATTGGCTGCTCTCGAGTTCTACTCCTCAATTCCTTGAAATGATGGAGTTTGAAAACTGCCTTATTTTACTTTGTGAAGCCAAAGTTAAAGTCCTTAGAAGGCAAAAATGTGTACTGGAGAAATAAAAGGATGTGAGCAGGAAAAGAAAATACAGGTTGAATACTGTGAAAAAAAATTCCATGTGGAATGCATAGTAAGCTGAGTTTCCTAAGAAAAATGACAAAAAAATACAAATTACATAGACAACACGAGACTGGACAAAATCCTGGAAAATACACCATTGGGAACAATTCTGTCCTGTCTGTAGGGCATATGACTTCACTCGCACTGGAAAATATTGAAACATTTTGATGCCTAAATGCAGTTCCCAGCAATATTCAAATATCCATTGAAATATCTCAGGAAGCAAAACAAGCCAGATCTTTCAATGTAGAAACAAAATTGCTAACTCCAACCCAGGTTCTTCTCTAATCAACATCAATGTAAAGGATCTGAAAAGAGGTACATCTGAATTTACTCTGACTCCACACCAGCAAAATAAATTATTTGGTCCCCTGCCTCACATTTTCTGAAGTTTCATTAGGTTATGCAAGCAAAACCTTTTGAAATGAAAAGTGTCACAGAAGTGCTGAGCACCATTGTTTCTTTCTAATAAAAAAAGGGATAAAAAAGCAGGAAGAGTGAACTTCACTCTACAGATAAATAAAACAGCACTCCGGGACTTCTTTAGATCAAAAATTCTGTTCTCAATGCAAAATTCTGCTTAAACGCAACACAGCTGCAGTAATATTCAAAACATCACTTTTATATTCAACATTAATAGGACAACAAGAGAAGTAAAGAGATTCTTCCCAGTATTTTAGCAATATCTTTTTTTTTTTAATACATCAGAATTTCCATTTTAAATGTGGTTCCAAAATACCAAAAATCTTACTTGCAGAATTTGCTTCAGGCTGAAACTCTGCATGGGGCTTTTTCTTCCTCTGTATTTAGTCAAAATTTATATTGGGATTAATGTATTTTTTTTAAAAAATAAAATGAATATGTATTCAAAACAATTCAGTATAAACAAGTTAATTTAGTGAGGTCCCTCTTCAACAAGAAAGTCATCATGAGAACCACACCTGTTTTAGACTAATGTCAAATCCAATAATCCTAGAATAGAAATAGTGATGTAATTTGTACTAAGTGTCACCGACATCAAAGGACACACAAAAATTTGCAGCCTGTAAGGGCCCTGATGCTTTTTTAAGGAACATTTTGAAACACCAGAAGAGTTATCTGAAGTGGCTGAGAACAGAATTAAGAAACTAAGACAGCTAAGTATGAAGGTTACTCTCCACATAATTTGTCTTCTTCAAGTTACATCCCCTCTGTCTCAGCAGCCTTACAGCCCCTTGCCTGCTCTGTACTGCTTGTGACCTTGCTGGCAGGGATGGCCTCCTCAGAGCTACTGATTCTGCACCTTAGGACCAGTAATATCTACTACTGATCCTCCCTTGCTAACCTGTTTTGTTAAAATGGTCAGTGTTAGCTTAAATTGCAAACTCTGCTAACCAGTTTTCCTTCAGTGGGACTTCAGGGAAAATCTCACAAAAACCTGTGCTGTTAGATCTGTCAGGGCAGCAGCCTTTAGCAAGGCAGCAGCAGGAACTTCTGGTTGCATGGTTGCCTTCACCTGACCAAGGTGAAGGCAACCATGCAAAACAGTATAATCTCTTGAAAATATACAGAATCTAAGTCTGCACTTTTCTTTACCTCTTTCAGGTAAGTACCTGCTAGCTGGATTCCCTATCAGTCAGACCTGATGGCCCATGCATTCAGGAAAGATTCAAGTAATGCAAGTCCCTATCTAGTTAAGGGAGTAGGAATCTAAGTAATGTCTTTTATAAACTGTCAGAGAACATACATTGCATTGGTTCATATATTACATTCAGGATTCAATCCTGAATTTGTGTCATATTTTAACTCCTATCTGAACACAGCAGAGAGAGAGCTGGCTTATCTTCAATAAAACATATGCTACAGAATCTTTAAGATAATTTCACTGTCCAAATTCCCTTGTCCTGAACTTCCCTGCCTTACTTATTCGGGACTCCAAATCTAAATCCAAGAATTTGACTCTATGCTGTGCCACAGTATGTGAAGGTACCTTGTAGTGCTGAGAAGCAAGGATTGAACACAGGCACTAACAGCCAGAGGATTCAGTTTAGCAAGTCAAAGTCTAGCTGAAAAGGAATGAAGCTGCAAAACTATACACTTCATTTAATCCTTTGGTGGATTGCAAGAGAAAACTGGAGAAAGAACTAGTGTGAAACACACCAGCTACAAAGCAGCTTCTATACAGGTTGTTCTGGTAAAGAAACCACAACAAAGCACAGCTTAAATGGATTAAAAGCAACCTAAGTGTCGGATCTTAAAAGAAAAAAAAGACATCATATTCCTTGAGAAAGCATAATTTCGCAATGATATATTCTTGGTGCTGCATTTTTAACATTTGCATTAATGATCTGGAAGAAAAGCAGTCAGAGTAATTCACCACTGGAACACTTATGGAGATCAGGCTTTTCTTGAACTTAATTAAATTCAGACCAGAAGTTTTTTTTCTCAGAGATACATTCTAGTTCAAACTGAAATTATATGAAGGCTGTCCTATGACCCATGCTACTGCAGACCTCAGACTAAGCAGTCACAGTGTTCTCTGCTGACTTTATTATTGCTGAATCAATGAGCCTATGACATGACACACAATCACTCACTAGCAACTTTTAACAGTGTCACTTTCATTGTTTTCTCTTCTTCTGTTACCTTGGTGAGGCTTCTTGTCCTTTCATTTGCCTCTCCTGCAGTGTCTGTATGTGCACACATATGCTGGAATCATACCCAGCCTGCAGTTGGTCTTGGTCTAGGATGAGGATTGCCCCATCATGTGTTTACAGGAGCACAGCAAAGCCACTGAAGTTTTGCATCCAACAAAAGGAAGGTGTGACAAAACAGCCCCGAAGAGCTAACTTGTAGGTTAACAAGAGCCTGACAGAAGCAATGACCCTGCCCTGCCTCTCCTCAAAAGTTAGCCTTTCCAAAATATTTTTAGGCTGAAGACAATAAAAGAACAGGACATTTTTGCCTCTTTTTTTTAATGTTTGTTTTATTTCAGGTACAAATTATAGGAAGAGATGGCAAGAGTGTATATATGGGGGAAAGGAGGAAATTGCTTGTGGAAATCACAAAAGAGTCTGGGGTTACTATTTTCTTGATAGAAGTCCCTTGACCATCTCAGATCTTCCCTGTTCCTACAAGGCTTTTCTCAGTTACATTTTCTCCGTATAGGGAGCAAATTATGCTGATCTCAGTCTTCCAGGCAGAAAGCAGAAAGCCTCACTTGAGCTGTCAGACAGAATAATGGTTACTGGTCAGTGCCTTTTCCTCCAGCTACACAAAAACCTTTCCCAGAAGTTTCTGGTTCCTGTAGTCAACTGGAAATACTCTCCCCAGAGCCCCTTTCTTAGCCAGCCTCAGAACCAAGACTGTTTTGTTCCACTTGAACTCCAGAGCTGTCTTTAACTGTCAGCCACTCTTCTTGAAATACAACTTTGTTTCAGTGACTCCATCTCTCCCAAAAGCCTCTTCTTACTGTTTTAACTGTTTCCCCAAGCAAATCCTTTTAGGGAGAGCTTCTCTGCATGACCCCACAAAGCCACAACCTAGTGTTCTTTCCTCCTCATCCCTTACATTTCAGTACCATCTCCCCCACAAAGTCAGATTTGGCCATTAATATGCCATTAAATTGCAGATTGTGTTTGGACCTGTCTCCTTAGAATCTTTAGCCCAAAATCACAAAGGCTTTCTCTAAGATTTCATCACAGACAACACAGAACCAAAGCATCACGCCACACTCTACGTTCTCCTCATCTTGAGGGATCAGTCCATATTTCTCTGCCATCTGCACCCAGCAAACACTTGGCCTGAGCATCTTATGGGGGATGGAAACTATGATGGCCTCTGCTGGCACACAACACTTGGGGAAGGATTCTCCAGCAATTTCATGTACTCCTGAGGGCATTTTTCATAAGTCTATGTTTTATTTTCTGAGACAAAAACAGAAGTTGTTAGGAACTGTGTCCCCTTTTTCTCAAATGAAAAAATGCACCCTTCACCACCCCCTGCTCCAAGAGCTCTCCAGATTTTCTAACCAACAATTTCAAGGACCATAGTTTCAGGAGTTTCAGCACTTCCATGGGACACAAGGGAAACAAGACAGAGAAATAAGGAGAGGAAGAGTAGATGCTGCTAAAAACTTTGTTCATTTAATGAAGGGAGTAGTAAAACTTGTGCTTCATTAGAGTGCAATCAATGAATACTAAAGATGACAGTAAACATGCCAGGTGCTGACAGCCACATAGCTACCCCACAATCATGGAAAGGCTCCACTTCTCACAAGGCACTCAGAATCAGGGTCATAGTGTCAGGTTCAGAAAGGTGTCTCAGACAGCAGATTGTTCCATGCTTTGTTCCCAAAGATCCATACCCTGAGCTTGGTTTAGCTGTTCTACCCAGCAAAAGGGAGTTCTGAGCTAGTGAAGATTTCATTCCCACGTGCTGACCACTTTAATGAAAAGATTCATCTTGCCAGCGTAATGCTCTTTAAATTGACCATCCTTGCAGTACTTGTGCCTTTTGATCCACTGCCTCTCATAAAACTGGCTAACCTTTAAGTTCATTACATTCTTAAAAATATTGCTAAGTTCTTAAAATCATTGCTCTGCATTTAGAGAGCGAAACTATTTGACGGCGGCGAGGGAAGATATGCAATCAATCAATATGATTGGTGAAGCAAGCTTCAGTTTATTTCAAGTACAGCAGTACTTTTATATGTTTTCAATAATTATTCATACTCGTCAATAATTATTCATACTCACCGTTAGTTCATTGGTTTAAAGCAAAAGGTTATTTTTACATACTCCTCCCACTTTGTGGTTTCTAACACAGGGTTATTCCTCATTCTCGTCGCTTTTACTTCTCTATTTTTATATTGCAAAACCTCTTTTCTTCCTTATTTTTGCTGCTGTCCTTGCCCTTTCAACCGTGTCAGAATGAGGCAGCATGCTTTGCAAACTTCTTATCATGGCGTGCAGCCTAGTTATGTCAAGTGAGGCCTACTTATGCTAAGCTAACATGGGGTTTGCTTGTACAACATTTCCAGGGACCCATGGCCCTGTTCATCCAGCCATTCTTCCACAACTATTCACCAAATTAGCATGTCATATCTGAGCTACCTACCTTTAAATTTCTAGTTTCTCCGTTTAAGTGGAATTGACTTGCCACGGCACAATGAAAAGAAGATCAATAATTACAGACTCCAATTTGCGATAGATTTGTTAAACTTCACTCCCTGCTGTCATATCCTCAATAGTTATGGTCAAAGCTACATCCTCACAATCTGTTCTAGCTACATTATATATGCCTCAGCCTTCCAAACACACAAAGAAAACCAGCTGGAAACACTGCACTTAATGTTATCAGTGAAGACTGTATCCATCTACATGACTGTGCCCTCAAGAGGTTACAGACAGCATAACTTCCACCTCAGTTGTCATTTCTTTGAAGCAGTCCAAGAGAGACATCCAGGAAGCATGGTCTGAGAGACCACAGCAGCAGTTTTCCAGCTGTGGACTGACATCCACTGCAGCAAAGGCTGGCCTTGGGGAGTTGGACACTTCTTGTCACCCATCACCAAACTGCCTTAGAAAAAGCTAAATGCATCATTTTTCATGCAAGCAATTGCTGTAATGGCTACAGAGCTGCCATGTGATCATGTATGGGAAAGGAGGCAGCTTCCACAACTACAAATGGGAGGAGAAGTCTACGATGCAATCTTTCTAGCAGGAACAGAAACTCGACATGTTTCATCCCAGAGTCACCTTAAAATACATATATACTCTGTAGCCAGGATCATCTGAAATAGCAAATACAAACTAAGCACATAGGAAAAAGAAATATCCAAAGAGCCCTTCTGACTCTGCCTAGATCTGCAATTTCTTGCAGGTTCTGCCATTCAACTTTTATCAGAAGAGCAGATTTATGGTAAAAGCAGTCATGAATAATTCACTCCCTTGAGCTGCCACATGCAATTTGGGGAAATCCCAGCTATAAAACTTTGGCACCATTTAGCTAGCACAAGCCGCACTACTTTTTTACAGGTGTTATTCCACTGACCTACTTGGAGTTATTCCTCCTTCACAGTGCTAGAAGAAAAGGATCAGGCTGTTTTCCTACCACTTCTGGTAAGCAAACTTCTCTGCCACGTCTTCATAGCAGTAAAAATGCTTCTAGTGTTGGACTAAGTTTTAGCTTTGGCTCACCACAGCTTCAGTGGCTTGTACATCTCCTCTGCTCTTGGGCCTCCATAATAATCCATTATTTGTTGGCTTACCTCCTCCTCAAGTCTGTGTTTTTAAATCATGTTGAGAAACTTACTTGGATCCTAAACAAAAGGAGCACAAGTAAAGCCATAAACTAGCTACATTGAACCTGTCTTTATGCTGGTTTCTAAGTTCAAGAGAAATATGGTTTATTCCAGCACTCATCCTCAGCCACTGGAGCAAGAGCCCCAGCAGGGTATGGGTGCAGATACCTCAAACAAAAAGAAACTGAAACTATTTGGCCACATCCCTGTCCTAACACAGAGGATGAATTAATAGCATCACTCAGTGGCTGCTTATTTTCCTAGGCTTTTCCTTATATAAAGCTAAGTGGGACTTCTACTTCACAATTAAAAAAAAAACCAACCAAACAAACAAAAAAACCAACATTTATAAGGGTTTTATTTGGTTAAATCTCTAAGTGGAGACCAACTAAAATGACAACAACTGCACTGCCACCACCAAGCCCTATTCAAAGCCCACATCATGGTATACAACTACACCTACAACTGCATTACAGGGAACAAAGAGCTGCCATTCTCTGTTTGTAAATAAGGTGAACAGCTCATGGCTATCTTGACATAAAACAAGATAATAATTACAGGGCCTAAGTTAGACATCTGAGTAAATGTAGTCATACTATTTAAACAATTAACCTACACTGATTTATAGCAGCTAAGCATCTGATGAGGGATTAAGAAACTCCTCTTTACCCTTCAGTTTATCCAAATTACTGGCTTTCACCACCTGGCCTCTCCCTCGTGCCCCCACAGGTAGGTTTTAAGCAGGTTAAGAAATGACAGTCCTCACTTTGGTCTTTTCTTACACACTTCCAGCAGTGCTGAATGAAACGCGAGACAACCATAAAAGCCAGTAGAGGGGAAAATTAGACATGCTGTGTAACTAATTTCTGAACTGTAAGCAAAGTTGTTGGCAATTTTCATTTCATATCACAGGTTCACGTTTCTTTGAACTGCCACCTACTGAGAACAAGCACTAGCTGCTCATGCCCTTCCAGGCAGGATGGGATGCTGCCTGGTCAGCTTGGACTAGCTTAAGAGGTTGCCATGGTGTGCTCTGAAGGAACCTCTCACCTCCTTCTCCAAGAGCCACCATCCTGCCTCAGAGAAGGGTGCATGACTTCAGCCCACACCAGTGTCATGGGGAGCAGGGTTCCTCCTGCATCCCCTGGCCACATGCCCACCGCTGGAGCTGCCGTGTTTGCTGGGGTGGCTGTAGGCAAACAGCTGTAAGCTCGCCTGCCAGCCCTGCTCCACAGGCTCACGGGGGAGCGCGTCACGAGAAAGGGGCCAAATGCAAATTAAAACCAGATGAGCCGAGACAGCAGTTGGAAAGAGAGGGTGGTTAAATCCTGTGACGGCTCTAAGTGAAAATAGTCAGACAAAGCGGGCTTGCAGATTGTCACCGAACTGAGAACCTCCTCCACCCCCAACTGCCTGGCTGGAACTATATAATAGAGCAGGTTTCAAAAAACCACAGCTCCCAGCAGAGTTAACTCTCCAGCAGCTGCTGCACTTTCAAATTGTCAGACAGATTAAACACAGGAATGCCTGTGGGTCACAAAGCTGAGGGAAGGGTGAAGTGATAGGGTCAGCTTGCTCTAAAGTGCAGAAACTACTAAAAAATTTGGAGACAAGACTTCCTGTGGCCAGGAGGGAGTTACACTGGTATCGTCTGGCTGAAAGCTTGGCACAGGGCCCTTTCCCAGCCTCAGCTGTCCTCACCAAGCTGGACAGTTAGTGGAGTTTTTGTCTTGTGCTTCCTTATAAGCTGCAGTCACGGTACGTAACCAGACTGCCCTTGCAGGGCAAGAGCCTGTTTGGAGGGGAGAGAAACAGGAGTTTCACTAGAGTCCACTCCTTTGGGGCATGAGCCAGGGAGCCTGGCTGGGACCAGATATGGCAGGGTACCCAAAAAGGCTGGCACCTGCACTGCCTCAGCACCCAAAGCTCAGAGAAACACCTTACCTTATGGGGGCAAGTGCGTGTGTGTGGTGGAGCGCTTGCATCAGGCAAAAGTGAGTGCCACTGATCTGCATGTCACAGATGACAAGAGGGTGATGATTTACTGGGAAAAGTGCCCTGTGAAAAGCATGCTTGTGGATCCTATTTATTGTCTCATACCCTTCAAATACTCTTACAGTTACAAAGACGCCACACAATTACAAGTTGGAAAAAGGAGCGGAGGTAATTCTCCCACACGCTGTCTAGCCCATGGAGCCAACAAACCTGTGGCACCATCAGCAGGCAGCATGGGTCAGCCAGCCCAGCAGGACTCCTCCCAGGAGATGGTGGGCCACCTCCACCATGGATAAACAATCCACACTTCAAACCTGGGCCAAAGCTTGTTGCCAGATACGTGCAGCTGCAGAGAGCAGAGTTGGAGGAAGCTCTGCCAGTAATAGGGGTAAAAAGGAGAAAGAAAGGTTGTTCCCACACAACACAGCCTCTCCTCTGCCAAACCACAATGCTTCATGTGGATCTGTAGCCCACATGCTTCTCCAGGTACCTCCAACTCAGCTATGCTGTGCTGGAGACTACAACCCACAAAACTGCTTAGAAGATGCTGGCCCACAGAAGTCGACTTGCCACACAGCTCTCAAAGGTCACATAATGACCAGACAGGGACTTGAGCACAAGAGAACACAGGCCACTGTGTCTTTGGGCCACATTCAGGCAGCCACACAAGCAGCTCAGTCGTTGAGGGAGCCAAATGGTCTCCCTCCTAGGAGAAAGTTTGAATCACCCCCTCCTCTTCTCAAAGCACCAGAAGAGTCCCCACATGAGCAAACAAACAGCCTGGACATCGCCATCCCCTCACCGCAAGAGCACTTACCCCCCAGGAACTGGATGCCTCCTGCCACCCTGCCCACAGTCCTGGAGATGAGCTCGGACACACAGCAGCCCATGAGCGCTGTCAGGGCCACCAGGAGAAGCAGCCCGCAGCCCAGGCCCGTCACCACCGTGCAGATCCTCCACTCGGCGCTCGGGATGGCCTGAAAGGAGGCATAGCGGCCACACTGCTCCACCATCACGGTCATCTGGCGGCTCTCATCCCGCACCGGGTAGGAACACCTCCGGAAAGTGCCGAAGGAAACGGATTTCTCCAGCTGAGACCCCAAGAGCCAGTAGGGCATGAAGAAGCCAACACAGGAGGCAGCAGCACAGAGGAAGGAGAGGAAGGCCCAGACGATGCCAGCACAGGTGAGGCTGGAGGCCATCTTTCTATCTGCTCCAAGACCCCTCAAGACGGGAAGACACAAAAGTAACTGTATTTCAGAGGAGCTTTATGGATAATCCGGAATCTCTCAGCCTTGACAAATCCTCACACTGGGAGAAGCTTGGATCCTAAGAGCCGCGGGGATATTTCCTCCCATCATGAAGTCAAAGGTCCCTAATTAAATAACAAAACACAAAAAAGGAGAAAAATACAAGTTCAATAATGCTGACATTAGAAAAGAATATTTGTCTGCCAGAATGCTTTTCCTTCCTAGAAGACTTCTGAATAAGACATGTCACTTTTCTGTCCCACCCCTGCAAGGAGACCCTACAATCACTCTCAGTGACACCAGCTTCTGTGGTCAGTGTGACGGTGGTGGCTGGCAGCCCAGCTGGAACAGGCTGCTGTGCACATCCAGGAATGCTCTGCAGCCACCTTCAGGGGTCTCCTGTGTACTTGCCTCACTTTTCTCCACTGTAAGTCCCAATCTTTCCAGTACTGAGAGAAAAAACAGATAAGGTCTGCTTATTCTTAGTTAGCTAGACCTTCTAGCTCTACAATGCCTGGAGAATGTACTTCACTTTATATAGATAGTCCTGCAGCTTCAGTGCAAAACCACCCACAGCAGCTAAGGCCTTTCAAGTTCAGACTCTTGTGACACAGGTAAAACTTATTAACATATCCCCAAAAGAAGTGATATGAGATGACATTTTTCCCAGCACTCCAAGTTTAGCATCCCTGTGCAAAAGGAGCCTTTTATCACTTGATGTCCCAAAGTGCCAGGAACCCGAACTCCAGGTGGTCTTCTGGTAAGTGGAGACATTGCCACATCTTTTGGATTCACCCTACGCAACCTCAAGGAGCACACAGTTAAAACACAGAAGTCTCTCTTAATATTCCTGCTTGCATTCAGCCCAGCTCTTCTTTGCCTCTTCCCAGCTCAAGCCCAGGAGCCATAACCCTTTTGTATCCTTCTCAGACAACTCCCAGCCTCTCAGCTCAGTATCAGTGTGCCCAAGTGCATTTGACTGTCACAGAAACCTACATGCTGTTCCCAGAGGCTGGGGGTGTATTTCTCATTGAATTCATGTTGGATCATTATTCTAACTGCATTTGTAAATTTATGATCATTTCTCACAGTTGCTGCCAAATTAATTCTGATAGCTATTTACAGGGGCTTTTTCTTCTAAGCATGATTAGACGCCAATCAGTGAATCCAATTCATGAAAAGGCAATAAAATGAATACTACTTCAGCACAGGGAGGGAACTTAGAGAAAGTCTGTACATGAAATTAGCCATGTGCATTACACAAAAGTTTTGTTTACTTTTAAAACACTAAGAAAAGGAAGTCTCTTCTGTAATATTAAAAAGGTCTATACTGCTACTAAAGAAGAGTTCACCTATCTACCCAAAGCCTATCCACAGAAATGTCTTTCAACCTGCAAACTGCCAAACCCCGGGATAAAAACTTGCCGGAGAGGCATGGGGGGGGAGGACGGACGGGACAGGACACCATTTCTTCAGAAGCATCATCTAGAGAAGGATGTGTCTGTGCCTTGGCATGACACCAAAAGTCTAAGCCAAAGTGGGTCACAGCACTTAGGGGAGATCATTCCCTGAATCGCAGAGGAGGTACGTCTGGAAATAGGGGACAACATGGAGAGTCCCAAGGTATGACCCGGCGAATCCTGCGGTTCCAGCGGGGCAGCAGCTTAGGCTCCCTGGAGCCTGCCAGCTCACAGCCTGGGCGCTCTCCCGGGAGGCGGGCTCACCCCTCCGGTCCCGAAACCCCGCTCCCCGCCCACCAGGGGTAGGAGGGGGCGGCGGAGAGATACGGCTGCCCCCGAGGGAAGGCGGCGGCCGGGAACCAAAACTCGCCGGGGTGATGCCAGGGAAAAACTGCGGGCGAGCGGGCGCAGCGCCCGCAGAGCCGGCAGGGTGGGGGAGTGCCGGGCAGGGGTGCAGGGGACCTGGGAGGAGCAGGGGATACGAGAGGGGCAGGAGACGCGGGAGGAGAATGGGTTGTGGGGACAGAGGGTCCAAGAGGAGCAGAATGGGAGGGAAAGGAGATGCGGCCGGGGACGGGCTGGAAAGGCAGAGGTGCCGAGAGTGTGGGGAATCCCAGTACCCAAGAGGACGGAGAGCCGGAAAACTGCGGGGCCGGGAAGGGAAAGCGGTCCGGGGTGGCAGGGAGGTACGGGAAAGACGGGGGCCCGGGAGAGGAAGGATTCGGGAAGACAAGAGGATGAGAGGGCTGGGAATCCGAGCAGGGAAGGGAGTCTAGAGGGTCCGGAGCAACGGGCAAGGATGCGGCCAGGCTGAGTGTCAGAGCTGGGAAAGGGAACGTAGGAGGGAAAGAGGGTCCGCGGATGCAGGGGATGTGGCAGTGCAGGGTAGGGAGGGGTCGGGGAGGGAAAGGACGTTCTGAAGGCTGGAGGAGCCGGATTCATGAACGTACGGGAACGAGAGAGGGCAGGGGTTAGAGAAAGGAAGGGGGTGAAGGGGGTCCGGGAGGGGCAGGGGACTCAGCCGCGCATGGAGTGTCTGGAAGGAGCAGAAGGGTCCGGGAGTGCCAGGATGGGGGCAGGCGCGGTGCCGGGGAGCGGAGGGCTACTTACGGACACGCCGGGCGTGGAGGCTCCCGCCGCGGCTGCCGGGAGCACATGGGCGCGGGGCCGGCGGGCGGTGGCCGCCCCGAGCGACTCTACCGCGGTCCCGGCGCGGAGGCGACGCGGGTGCTCCGAGGCGGGCGGGACCGGGAGCGGGACCCTCCCCAGCCCGGCCCGTCCTTTCCTCCGCGCGTTCCTCTCTTCCCCCCGTTTGATTCCTCGGGAGGCAGCGCACTCCGCCGCCTCTCCTCCCCCTTCCCCGCCACCGCCTCCCCGGGCGGGACCCGCCGCGCTCGGCGCAGTTGCGGGGCCGCGGACAGGGCCGGGGGCGAGGGGCCGGGCGGCGGCGGGGAGCGGCGAACGGGAGAGCGGGGGCGCGTCCCCGAGCCCTCACGGGGCGGGGCGGTGGTCCCGGCCCCGCGGGGTCGCTGCAGGGGTGGGTCCCGGCTTCCCGAGCCCGCTCCGGACTGCTACGGGGGGGGCTCGGTCCCGGGGCCGGAGCGGTGGTCCCGGGGCCGGGCTGGTGCGGGGGTGGCGGCGAGCGCTGCGGCGGCGCCGGGCTCGGCGGCTCAGTGCGGGGCGCAAGGGGCGGTGAAGCCGGGAACGGAGAAGAGGAAAGAGCAGGAGAGGAGGGAGGGGGGGAAAGACAGAAGAAGGAGTATTGGAAGGAAAGGGGGAAGGCTGCAGTCCTTACATGGGAAAATATGGGCTAATCTCCTGATGGTGTGCGTGTGATAAGAACTGTGTCTGTCTCTGCATGCGAGCTGCTGATCCAGCATTTTGATCGCAACAGTTCCCGAGTTGGTCTAGAGCGAGAGTAAATGTGATCACAGTACCAAGCAGCTCCTCCCGGATGGGTTAGGTCAAGCGGAGAGACAGGAGCTTCAGCCCTTTCCCAGAGAGTCTTAAGTGGGAAAGTTTTGAGGAAGGGTTGCCTTCTGCACAGCAAGCATCTGCGAGAAGCATTTCCCATTCTGTTTTTTCCTCTACGCCCAGAAACGTGAATCTATTTCTCAGATACAAGACAATTTTATGACGGGTTTAAATTATGTCAGCACCAGACATGCAAAATCTCTTTTGTAATGTTTCTTTTACAGTCCTGGTGTGTAATTTAAACACCATTCATTAATATTATTAATGCTAAATGGAAGTGAGGTTTATTGCACTCAGTCTGCATTTACACCATTTAATAGTAACAGCAGCTATTTTCAGAATTGAATTACAAAGCCACTTTATTGTATTTTTAAAATTAGACTTCCATTTTTTTTCCCGTAATGCAAAGTCTTAAAATCAGAATATTACTGAAAATGCATATATTCTCAAGGGATAAGAAATGGATTGGAAAGTATCTAGCATGATCAAGTTTTCCACCCTAACATTTCAAGTGTATTTAAGGAAACGTGCTTCAAAAAAATCAAAGAAGTGGGTTAAATGTAGGCTGAATGCTGGAATATATGCAATAACATACTCCACAAGGAAGACAATGAAGGCATAACCCCAAAGCAGCCATACCCACAGCTGACTACCCCTAGGCTACATCCACCTACTATACACCTATATTAGCAAGTAATGTGGATCAATCTGGTGTTGGATCTCATCGTGTTGAGGGCCTAAATTATGTTCACACTTTTCCATAGTTTTTTCTTCAGTTTCACTCTAGGTTGGGTCTGTGAACTGAGGGCCCCATGAGAACTCAGAACACATCTGATGCACTCCTGGCACCTGTCTTCTGCTATATTGCTATCTGAATCCACTCTGTGTACTCACCTCTGCTGGGCAAAATAAAACGTGGTAAGTGAGGATGATCTGGAGATTCACTTCAAAAGCACGCCCTTGATCCACACCAAAACATGAAAATGGATGTGCCCACGGGGTGTCTGACAGAAAGGGAGCTGGTATGACTTTCCCAAAGCTGAGAGCTGGAGCCTGCTCCACAGCATACCATTCCAGCATCCTCCCCTCAAATCACCTTTCCACCCGGTGCTGTGCCTCCACCCCCAAGCATGCAGGAGCTCTCAGGTCTCCACTTCTGCAAGGAGCTGTGCACATTTTGGAGAGCATAGACACTCCTTGTTTACTGCTCACCTGCCTTCACTTGGCTCAGTGTGATGTTCTACCCCCTGCTATTCATTTTACCAATGCCTGAAATGACAGGGTTACTAAGCTAATATTATGTCAATGGAAATCTGCTCTCGGTGTAAGGAAGGAGAAGAATTGAGTACTGTTATTAAATAGTTGTTTCATTGCTTAAAGACTGAGGTCTGTCATTCTTTTCTTAGCCAAAGGCCTGGGTTATAGTGAAACTGTGATAAATATGTCTAAATTAGGCATGTGTTGGGATCAGACATGGGTAGAAATTGCCTGGCATTAAAATGACTGTGGAAAAACTTCTGTTTCACACATGGAAACTGTTTCTCAGTTAAAATTGGCATTGGAAGCCTAGGGAGAAGCAAACAAGCATGAATTTATTCATGCAATTTATCTCTTCCATGGTATATGCCAAGGTCCCCAAGTCAGTGTTTGCTTTGCTAATGGCATCTCTACAGCAGTTCATTTATTTGCCTTATATGGCCTGTACATTCACTCCCTGAGCTGCTGCCATTCTCCTTTCCCTCATGGAAACTGTACATTGAATTCTGCATCTCTCCTGAAGCATCTCATTTTGCCAACTGTCTCTGAGTGCCCCCACAAGCTGGCTGCATGGCTTAGTCGCTTGCAGGGAAATAAGCTTTATTTCATAATTCATTTTCTGTCCAGGGAGTTTTGTTTTGATTAAGAACAAATTAAACACATTGTGGATACAAGGTAACATCCAAACTCTCATTCCATTTTCTTCTAATGTTTAAAACTCATCATGCTTCAACTGTATCAACATTTGATTCACCTTTCAGGATCATTGTGCATGGAAGTATTTTACTTGAAAGTTAGCTGAAATATTTCTTTCCCAGTCTAACCTGCTCAAAAAAAAAGGGGAGCTATTACATTGTGCTTTAGGTTTCACAATCTTTCTCGCAACCACAAAAGCAGATACCTCCTCAGAATAAAGCAATAACAAAACACATGGTCCCCATGGTCTTGTCTATACTGAAATAGCAGCTAGTTTTAAAATTGGTCCTGGTGTTTTGAATTTTAAAAGAATCCACTTGTGAGAAATCTCCATAGTTGGTCGAGGGAACCTGAGCTGTGGATTACCCTCTGCTGCAACCATTGAAATCAGACTGAATCAAACACCCATGAATACATTGTCAGAAAACTACCCTAGCAGGGAGATGGAAAAATGCTTATAGATTTTACCATTTTGCTTCTCCTCAATCCATTGACTAAGCTGCTGTTACAGCTGGGGCACTACTGACTTGATGGAGCTAATCAGCATGGCAGAATAAAGACAGAAAATCCTGTCACTGTACCTAAATCAATCCTGGCTAATATACACATCACAGGCTCGACCACAGACTCTTTCACTACAGTATGACTTGTAAGACAACATAATATGCCATAGGGGAATATGCATGTTCCTGAACCCAAAGGAAAATGAAGCAGCTACCAAACCTCCACCTCATTCTTCAGTCTTTGACCAGAAAACAAACCAAAAGAGTTTTATCTTTCAGGTCACCATCTGTTTTCGGTTGTGTGGTCTGCAGAAAAGTGATCACACCAACATGGTTCCGAGCATCTCACAAAACTGGATCTTCAGGTCGTGTCTGTACTCGATTTTAAATCAAAAAGGAAGGTATAGGTACAAAAATAGACTTGAGGCTATGTACTGGGAGCAACAGAAAGTCAACCCAATTATTCAAATGCAGTCACTGAAAACCAAACAGACAAGTACTGTTAGAGAATAACCTGATAATTAGTACATTTGCCTGAAATTATGTCCAATCTTGCAGCAGCAAGGGAAAAAAAAAATCAACTAAACAGACAGGAAAAGAGAACCTCAACTCAAACACCTGAAAATTTTTCAGAAGAAGGTAAGAAAACCAATTCAAGTGACCAGATCCTGTCCATCTATATGGTGTCCTTCCAAGTCAAATAAATTGCATTTTTTCTATGGTGGGTGGAACTAGACACCTGGGGTTTTGAGCTGTCCCATCCAGACCTAAATCTTGGCTAATAAACCTATCTGTAATCAAAAGATCCTCTCTCCATTTATATTTTAATACTATCCTGTCATCAACACTTATTTTTCTGGTGGTTCTAATAGTGATAAATTTTGTGAATTCTCTTACTAACAATTTATAACAAAATTTGCCATATATCTGAAAGACAGGTGTCGTACACAATGCTGTGGTTGCTAACATCAGTCTTTTAATCTCTGGGTGCACATAAAAATAACATGTCAATGCAAAACAAAAGAGGAAAACAATCTTTATTATTTGCCATAAACCCTCCATATGTTGTTTCATCTTTATGAAGTTATTACTTATCATCTATTATATAAAAGCCACCAGGTGCTCTACATTTTGCGAGGCTCTAAAATAGTAGCTACAGCTATTGATTTTCTCTTTTGTGTTCTGTTGCTGACAAGCCTGGTGGTTGTGGAAGAGGCTGAGGAGGTTTATTCTGCACCAGCCCCTCAGCTGAAGGGAGGAATGCCTGTTCTGCCCTTGCAAACACAGCCAAAGTGACTGAGCTCTGAGATTACAGGTCCCAGAACCATCCTCCTTTACCAGGGAATTGTCTTAGCCCTGCACAAACTCACAAAAAACATGGCTAGTTTCAATCCTGAATTCCCACTATTCTTAATTGGACTTTTTAAAATAAGGAACATCTGGATGATGAACAAGTGATTTCCCAGTAAGAAATGCTTATCTACTGGCAGCCTGCTTTCTGTGCATGTAGACCCAATACAAATAATGTAATAGTGTCATCTTACTTACAAGTGGGACACCTGCCTATCTTCTGATGCTGTCAAAGATGCGGGCAAAGTACTAAGAGCGGGTCTCGCCGCGGTGCTTCCTCGCACTAAGCAGCAGGCGCGTTTGGGGACACGGGTTTGTTTAACGACACGTGCAAGAGAAAGAAGATTTTTCTTTCCCCTTTAAAGCCGCAGTCTGGGATCAGCTTTCAGCAGGAGGTCACAGTTTCCGCGCAGGGCCCAGCGATGGTGCCCGGGGCGGCGGGCGCTGCGCTGCGCTGCTCGACAGTGACACTCGGTGGGCGGCGGGGCCGGAGCAGGGCTGGGGGCGGCCGAGCCCGGGGCAGGGGGTCCCGCACCGCCCGGCCCCGCGGGACCGGCGCGGGTTCTGCCCTGGCCCCTCCGCAGCGTTTGGTGCGGCTGCAGACGGGGAAGGGCGTGTGTGTGAAAAGCGGGGGCAGAGAGCAGAGCGTGCTTCTGTTCTCCATAAAAGCTCTGAGATTTGTAACCGCCCCGGGCCACTGTCCTGAGGCTTCTAAGGTGCCTTTGCAGAACCCAAAGGTGACTTAGTGGTTTGGTTAAACTGGGTGTATCTGAGAAAGGGGCTCAAGGCAGCGTCCTGTTCCTCCCCCAGCCTTCTTCCACAGAACTGGAGCAGAGCTGCCTCCCCCTGTGAGTTCCAGCAATCACTTGCATCTAGGTCACCCTATTAGATCACATTCCCAAGGATATGGCTAATGATTTCTGGGGTTTTTAGAAAAGAAAGCTGAAAATCCTCTATTTGGGGACAATGGCCAATTCATTTTCCAAATGGAAGCTCATTTCCTCCCCTCCCCATCACACCCCGAGGGTTGTACAGAACTCTGGGACTCCACAAAGCTGGAACTCCCGAAATCTCACAGAGATTCATCCACAGAAGAATTGTAATGCCAGTTCTTGTCAGCTGAAACCCAAACAGAACTCACTTCCAGGTGTACCAATGTCCAAAGCATGTTCTCAGTGGGGGAAGAAACAAGCTCCTTTTTTTACGACTCTCCAAAAGGCTTGTGCTTAGTAAATCCAGTATGTATATAGCATTCATATACCCACATGGGTATATATGTGCATTTATAAGACAGATATATGGATTATATATACATCTCTATAATACATATATAGGTATAGATGCAGGAGACCAGGTTGGTCAAGTAGGACCTGCCTTTTGTAAATCCGTGTAGGCTGGGCTCGATCCCCTGGTTGTCCTGCATGGCCATGTAATGGCACCCAGGATATCTCTTCCATAACCTTTCCTGGTGCCAAGGTCAGGCCTGAAGTTCCCCAGAGTGTCCTTCCAACCCTTCTTGTAGGTGTGTGTAACATTTGCTAATTTTCAGTCAGCTGGAACTTCCACAGTTAACCAGGACTGCTGGGTGATTGAGAGTGGTTTGGCAAGTCCTTTTCAGGAGTTCCCTCGATACTCTGGGGTGGATCATCAGGGCCCATAGACTCAGGCATGTCTAATTGCCATAGCAGGTCACTAATCATCTCCTCTTGGTTTGTGGGGACTTCACTCATCTCCCATACATGCTCTGGGAAGATCTCTTAACCATCTCTGGGAAGGTTTCGCACCCAGAGTGTTCTCTCAATATTATATTGTAACCAAATAACCTACTCATAGATTGTACTTTTGCAATATAACTACATATTTCAACATTCCTTTTCCTGATGAAAAAGCTAATTAGCAAGGTCGTTACATTTACCACTTATAAGGGGGAAGATAGTAATTCCATTAATGTGCTCACAGGAACTTCATTTATATTACCTCTTAACCTTTACAAGGATATTACAATTTCAATAATTAATTGCTTTTTGCATTTAATTTGCAGTTTACAATTTTCAAGGGAAATTACCCATTAAAAAAAGGACTTTTTTTTTAAGGAAAAAATTCTTTACTCGAGTATATACCATAAGCTGGCCTTAGAGAAACTAGATATTTGCTAAGCCATTTCCATATTTGAGTAGAGAGGACTCAGTGCTAGCTCTGCATATTAAAGAACTGCCCATTGCTTGAGTCTTTAGACATTTCCAGAAAAATGAGGCAGAATAGGGCTGAGGCAGTGACAAAAAGGGAATTAATTCTTATCCTCTTCTTTCAAATTCTCAAAGGCAATGAATCCTTCCTCTCTTATTGATGCAGTAAGAATTTACTTTCTTCTTCCTTTGCAACCATCTTGTTTCTTCAACTGAAGTTAATTTATGCTGCAATACCCATCCATGAGGGCTTCTGTTAACTTCAGTGACTGAAAAAAAATAAAGGAACTTTGGCTCAACCTCATAAAACACAGAAATTCTGTCCATGAATCACCAAGAACTTAGGTATATCCTCAAGACAGTGCCTGACACTTTGGAAAATGGAGCTCAACATATGTATTCCTGCTCACACTCAAGACTCTTGTAAAACAGCTACTCAATGAATCAGACATAAGCCAGTATCCTTGTGGTAGTATGCTGGCATATCTCCACTACTGATAGTAGAAATTGTGTCCGAATCCCATGACAGTAAAAGAAATTTTGATAAATATTGGTATCTGAGATGGTGAATAATGCATTCCAAGTGGGCATGTCTATGACAGAGTGAAACACATACTTCTGAGAGAGGGATTTGCATGGGAAGATGGAGAGAAGGTGACAAATGAAGAGAAGGGGCACAGGAGAAGAGAGAACAGAAGGAGCAGGTATGAACTAGACTGCAGCATTGATTTATGAATGAAAATGTAAACATTTTTTCTGATTCAGGTGCAAAAATTAAATGAACCCTTGGGCAGTTCTACTTTTTCAATTGGCAAGTCCATGAGATGTCATCCAAAATGATAAACATCTGCATGATATGTCACATGCCTACAGGCACCAACTAGATCATTTTACTGTGAAAAGAAGACATTTTATTTTTTAATTGTAACATCAAACCTCCTGGGTTTTTTACCCCTTTCCCCATGAGTATAAGGAGAACCTGGGGTTACACCAGGATTCAAACACAGTATTTCATTTCCACAGTACTGAAGCTGGGTCATACTCTTAGAATTATTTGCAGAGAAGTCAAGAGTCACTGTCAGACAAATAGGGGTAAAAAAAATTGTCTACTCAACAGTCCAGTGCACAAGTTTTCTATGCAGATGAGAAGACTGGGTAGGAATCTGAGGATGAATTTCATTCTGAGAGTGTCTTTCTTTCCATGCTCTGGTAGATGGTTAGCTATGGGGTCTACCTCTGACTTTTAGGTGTTAGAAGATTGTTGAGATATATTGCTCTAAAAGTTCTTAATTTTGTCTGCAAGTGTTCGGATATTCAAGTTGAAGAGAGCAAGAAGAGATTCAGGCCACTTAATATTAAGAGCTCCCTATATCAGCAACGGATCAGCAATTACACCACAGCAAAATCATCTGCTTTTTGACCATTAAAAGGAAAGTCTAGCTCCAGGCCACCACAGGCACTTCTTGTCATAACCTTTCTTCAGTGAGGCACAGATATGTTCATTTTGCCAGTTAGCACTGCAATCTGGTTAAAGCACTTGATGCTTTTCTTTGAGATATTACCTTGCCTATATTATTAGTACTCTAGACTTTATCACATAAAAGGACATGTATGGGACAAAAGCAGAAAGAAGCCTCTAATCATCAAAATTAACATAAAAATATCCTTTCAAAACCTCTAGACTGGCAGTTCACTCAACATGACATTTGCTTTTTGACAGGCATGTGCTCTGCATGCACAACAATATTTTAAGATGGCATTATTTAAAGAAAGTTGACAGTGATGAGTGATGTACATTCAGACTGATGATACTCTGAAGAGAGCTTTACCTGCATGGACAAGAAAGTTGTTGCTAGTTTGCATGCAAAAGGGAGCTTGGGGTCTATTCTGGGGAACTTGATGATCTCTTGTAATTAGTACTGTAATTGGAGGTTGCTGGAAATGCTCCTTGAGCTTCTGCCAGGGAATGTGAATGCTTACAAAGCTGTTGACACCATTCTGTACACCCAGCCTCACCAACCAAGTCAGCTGCAGTAGATGCCAACACAGAAACTCTCATCTAAGCAGCAAACACAAAATGCTTTTTCCTTCCAGTGTAGCCACAGAGCGACACCAGAACTACCCAGCCCATCACCACGCTCCCCCCGATGTCCTGCAGCCCACTGGTGATCCCAGGACACACTAAGCCCCCATCAGGCTGCCAGTTTTTGGCAAAGACTCACTCCATCCCCACTATTTCAGATTTTAAATGGATAGATATGAGCCACATTTACCAAAGTTTAGAAACAACACTTGCCTGCCCTTATGGACACAATTACTTCTTTACAGTGCATCAGTCATGGGGATGCTAGTTCTGTAATAATGCCATGAAGGCAGAAATGACCACCAGAAAGGGATGCCAGGTCATTTTAGCAAGAAACTGAAGGTTTAAATGTATTTCATCTGGAGGTGAGCAGATCTTTGCATAGAAATTGTTTGCAATTCGCAGCCAACAGCGGTGACTGCAACCAGTGTCAGGCATTAAGTAATAAGTTATTTTTATACACAGCAGCTCTCCAGCATCTCTGAGGGTGATGGCATCTCGCCAAGGCTTTGGAAGGGCTCTATGAGCTGACACACAAAGATGAATGGTTGAGGCAAGCTCAGATGACACTTCTGAGTCAACTTAACCGAAAGAATCAAATCCAAATGCACCAGGTAGCTCCACACTGGAGTTGCTGAGAAGCTGTTTGGCTAGGCTCCTGACAGATGTCTGAGAGTGCGGCTTCTGGCATTTTGGAAACTTATTTCTCCTGAAGTAGCAATAAAGTTCCATTAAAGTCACCCAAACAGAATTGTTATGAGCACCAGGAAAATCTATTTATGACACCCATATCTGTAAAATTAGGTTGATGTTGTATTACTGCTATGAAAATTGCTGTGATCATCAATGTGCTTTTTGCAACTTTTACTAGCAACATCCCTCAAGTGCTCTTTCACAAGACAATGGCTTTTGTGGTGAAGCTGTACAATTTCTGCCTCATGCCCTACTACGGCTTTTACCCTTGAGAGCTCCTTCTGTGCTCAGGGCTCCAGATACACTTTTGCCTGACAAAATTGTTAGCTGTCATTTAAAAGGGAGTTTCTACATGCCAGATGTCCCTGATCATATAATCTTGTCTCTTCAATGCCACTACAACATTTTTGCAGGATTTTCTGGGCTAGCAAGCTGAGGATTCTATCATCTTATGCAGCTACATCCTAATGAACAGCTACCAGATCCAGCAGAGCAGTTACTAAGGACTGTAAGGACAGAGCAGACACTAAGGACTGTACTTTGGATACTGACTATGGTAAAGAAATTGCCAGGAGCTGAGAGAAGAGTGTCATACTACCCTGCCTGCGTGGAAGAAGTATGTGTGTGTAGGTGCAAAAAGGGCAAGAGGGCAGAAGCTGAATAGCAGGAGTTTAAAAGGAGCTTTGGAAAATTCAAATCGGCTTCAAAACACAGACCAGCCAGTCAATGTAATAAAAAAAGGGGAAAAAAAGGGCTGCAAAAATGCATTTCATTCTACATTTATGCATCTCTTGTCCTGCCAAGTGGAGTTATACTATCTTGGAGTCCTATATGAATCCTGAATGACAGAAATATATGCTACATTTATCACACACCTTCAGTAACTTGAACTCCGAAAACAAAGTGACTGTAGTGATTGGGTTCTGGGAATAACAAAAATGCTGGGGGGGGGGGGGGGGGCTTAAGGCAATGCCTTAAGCTATTGTTTGGCTAGGCTCCTGACCTAGACAACGGTCTTCACAACAAGAGCCTGTTCACAAGAAACATACCAGAAAAGTCAAAGGAGGAAAACACTAAGAGATTTGACAGAGATCCATAAGACACAGATGTTTGACTCACAGGTCTGGATTAAAATACAGCAGTTGGAGTCAAAGTTTGCAGCAGTCTTTGTCAATACTTGTGTGGTTGATGTACTGACTCCAAAGGTATTTTTCTAATGCAGTCATTCTTGCAATGTTTTAGGTCTACCTTTGGCTTGTCATGAGCCACATCATGACTCTGTCATGATCTCATAGAGAGCCTTTTGGTGATCCGAGCTGATCCGAGGGCACTGCCCAGTAATTTATGTTTCATTCTCTAGAATGTCTTTGCTAGACATTGATTTCAGCTGAGATCAGGACATAATGAAGGATACTCTTTTTTTGTCTGATGGTGAATAGTTGTAATTTTTGTTCAGTTGTTTGGGTTATTTTTATTTCACCTATAAAACAGAACACATTCCAGAGACTTTTTGCCAGCAGACAGTCATTGCTTGAAGAGGTAGGTCAGCAGGGCTGGCACACATCATTATAATTAGTCATGTGTCCTGCTTGTATTTTCTTTTTGCAAAAATATTCTTTTTTTTGCTATATTGTTATTGTCATGGTAAGCATACTAGTGAGCATATGCAAAGGAAGATAAGCTTTATATTCAGGCACAGAGATGTGGTGTCACTAAGATGATGCAGTTCATCAGCCACAAGCAGATATTTGTTCTCATGGCTCCATGATCTAAACCATGTGTTTATTTTTTTTTTCTTAGGTGAAATTTGGGCCCTCACTGAAGTGAGTGGCAGTGCCATGACAAATGTAATTGACCTTGCCAGGGATGTGGTAGTTTAACTACCATCTGCTTAGAAAGGTCCTTTATTCTGCAGTGTTCTAGAATCAAATAAATTTAGACTAAATCCTATTAGTTTTGCTGATACAGTGCTTCCCTTGAAATCAATGGTTGAGTTTTTTTAGCAAGAGATGAACAGGAAGATTTCATGGGTTTGGTATGTATTAAAGTGCACACTGTACTGCTAGTGTTATCTTTTCAATGAGTTATAACAAACAGAAGTTTTATAGCTCCTCAGCCAGGTGGCTGATTCAGCATCACATATATTAGAGCCACTACTGCTGAGTGTGAGGCACGACAATAAATCCTCAAGCGAGATAGCATGAGCTAACCTAAACTTCAGAACTGTACATTCTCCTGGACCTTCAAGGGACACAGACTGCATGACTACATGTTGCTGTCAGGGTGACCTTTGGCCAAATCATTCACAGAGTCATATTTCCAATTTCCAGATGATGTCAGTATTGTCTGAGTTTTTTGAAAAAAGGTTAGCTCAGGAAATTGATTGATTTGGTCTAGTGAAAATATTCTACAATATTAACCTCTAAGAAAATAAATCATTAAAAAACCCAGCTGTAATTGACTTAAAGACACAGAAGATTTTCATGTGCTCCTACCTATTGGCTGGATTTTCTAGTCCAACCTTAGCACAAAAAGACATCAAAATACTAGAGAAGGCCAAGGAATAATTTCATGGCAGAGAACTAGTGAAGATTATAAGGCAGTGGTGGATTTCTTTTGGAGTATGCTGTGTGCAGTGGAGAGCCTGGCAGAGCCAAGTTCCATTCACCTCATCATCTACAGGGATGTAAGCATAAAGGGCTGAAAATATTTTCAAAGGGCTGACATAGTTGAGCAACAATATATCATGGCCAGCTTCCTTCAGATATTCTTCTTCACTGCAGGACCTGTAAATTGTATGCAAAATAGCATGGTCAAATTCTTTTTATTTATTATACTGTAAGAAAAATCCAACTAATTATGGGCATTTTTTTATATGACCTTTAACATCCCTGACTTCATAATGCTTCCCGTTCCTATGTGCTCTGTGCATCGTACTGACGCAAGTTCTGCATTAGCCCTTCCTTCCTTCCTTCCTTCCTTCCTTCCTTCCTTCCTTCCTTCCTTCCTTCCTTCCTTCCTTCCTTCCTTCCTTCCTTCCTTCCTTCCTTCCTTCCTTCCTTCCTTCCTTCCTTCCTTCCTTCCTTCCTTCCTTCCTTCCTTCCTTCCTTCCTTCCTTCCTTCCTTCCTTCCTTCCTTCCTTCTTTTAATTTATACATTTTCTTTTTCCTTCATCACAGAAATTTTCCTTTCTCACTCTCATTTGCCTATGACAACACTCATAACAAGAGCTATTCCTTCTTCTTTGTGTTTAAGAAAATATTTTCTTTAAGTCCTGCTCTGTCACTCCTCTTTTGTCACAGGGTAGGGAAATACATCCAGCCATGTCTTTGACCCCAGTTAACCTATTCATCCACTGAGGTTTTCTTACTACTTAGCCTTTTGTGGAACAAATTCAGATTGCCACTACAAACCTTTTTTTCTCTTTGTCTTCAGAAAGTACATGTACTCCCAAGCATTTGAAAGTACAGCAGCACTTACTAGCTTTGGCTAGGTAGACAGCAGGTGGCATTCCTGACCACACCTTGTTCTGCAGGCTGAACTGTGCTCCTGTCTGTGCACCAAACGAGTGGTTTGTGAGCACTTTCACCAGCTGCATAGCAGTAACAGCTGTCAAACAGTTTTGCTGTCTGAGAGGGAAAGCCCACAAAACCAGAAACCACCACAGTAAGGAACTAAGCAAATTAAGAGAAAACACCCTGTACCAGGCCTTTCTTTACTGACACCTGTAGTTCTGCTGCTTTGTCAAGCTTTGGTAAGGGAACTTGCAGTGGTGTAAATTACACACACTACACAATCTGCCTGCAATTGACACACAGAAACTGATCACTGAAATCAAAGTACCTTCTGGGAGTTACAGATCACAAAATCCAAGCATTTTATCGCACAATGTACACCCAATTGATTTAGCAGGATGTTTGCTGGTGAGCAAGCAGACTGGTAAGGATGTTGTGCCAAACCCACTTTTGTGATGAATACAAGACGTGGCAAACCAGCTGAGTTCTAGATGGTGACTTCATTGCAGTCACATTTACATTTCTGTTTAAAAAATCTGTTCTGAGGAAAAATCTATCCTGCAAAAATTATTCTTATCAGAAAAAGAAAGGATTTCTTTTTATCGCTGCGTCTAATATTCCTAAAAGTTGAACAAGATATAAGCACTGGTATCCTCATACAAACAGCTTTTAGACTTGTGAGAGGTAAAAAAGTGCTCCCTTGATTATTTCTTCTCATTTTTTCAAAAGAACACATGCATAGATAAACACATGCTGTTTCAAAACTCCATTGGCTCCTGTCAGCCCGATGTTTTACATTAGCTAGAAGCATTCTGGCTCATGAAACACATTCTTGAAGAAATGCACACCCATGAAGAAGCATCTGAAAACAGAACTGGTTGCTTCAAAAGAAAATGCATGTACCAACTAATAGAGGGAATTCTTTCTGGCTCCTTGTATGTTTGTGGTATAACTTGTTGGACAAGACTTGGCAATGGTTGTGACTTATCTGACACTTGCATTTCAGATGTTGGAGCCTTTCTGACTTCAAGGTGTGCCTTCACTCTGTCAACTCATCCATCAGGTTAACAACATTTGAAGCGTTGTTCAAACAGCTAACAACATCCAGCTTATAGGTGGGAGGGGATCTTTCTAATAATAGGATTTTCTTGACATGTTTAAATATTAATTGCTTACACCTGTGATGACTGCAGGCTATTTTATCTCTTCTGACATGGAGAAGGGAGATCCTGGCTCCTGGAAGCTTAGTCAGAAGTAAAGGACATCTAGAAGGAGATAACATCAGTGTAATAGGGTGGATGAGGAACAAAAACTAAGGAAAACAACATGTCTGAAAATGCTTGAAATCCTTCTTGCTGACTAGCCAAGAATAGAAACAAGGCACTACACAGGCTGTTCAGAAAAGCTGGCCCTTTAAGTAGAGGATCCATGTGAGGAAGCAAACAAACAAAAAAAATAACAAAATATCACTGTCTCCATCACAGTAAGATTTCAAGGGCTCTGGTCATACAGTTTTTCCTTGAGGTAAATGACTCAAACTAAAAGAACAAATAATTAATGAATAAAACCATTCAGAAGCTCAGTGCTCCACCTTGGGCATAAAGGCAATGTCTACCTGCTTGCAGGTATTTTCAGAAAGGGTCTTCGGAAGAGCAATGCAAAATCCCCAAACTCCTGAAGAATTAAACTACTGCTTGAATCTTTCGGTTTTGACCACAGACAAATGGAAAGGTAATGTTGTTTTCACAGCTAATACCATGGTGGAACCCATGTCTTCTTATATGTGAAAAACGCCAATCACTTGTTTTTAGAATTTTAAAAGTTTAATAGTAATAAAATGGTAATAAAAATTTGGACAATTAGGATTTAGGACAATAAGAGACAATAGAAACAAAGAGTTACCGACAGGGTACCTCTTTCTCAGACAAAATAAGCCCGAAAAAGGACACACATTAACAGAGGATTAACCCTTAAAAGCAATAGCCTGTTGCATATTCATACACCTCATACATGATGCATAAATTCCATTCAAACAAAGGATTCTGTCTGGTCAGTGTCAGCTTCTTCCTCTGAATCCTAACGGCGTCTTCAGGGCTGAGCAGGGCAGGAAGAACTCGATAAGAGAGCAATAAATTCTTTTTCTCTGAAAGATTTAGGTGTCCTGTGGCTGCTATCTTGCTGAGAGTCCTCTCTTTAAAAAAAGTATCTTACATAGCATAGTTTCTACTTTAACATTATATTATAACCTAAAACTATATTTAACACACTACTTTAGAAAATTAATACAGCATAAGTTTCTAACATAACACATAATATTCATTTAAATGGTTGTGAAAAGCCAATTATAAAATACGGATTTTTCACATTATATAATAGCTGTGCACTGTTAGTCATTCTCTCTCCATGGCATCTTACCTTAATCTATATATCTGCTTTCTGTCCTTTGGAAAAGCCCACAGAAATCCCTCTGCTGCACCTCAGCATTTCAGATGGGACAAGTGAGGTCACAGTCTGAAGCTGCACCAGGGGAGTTTAGGTTAGACCTTAGGAGGAATTTCTTTGCAGAGAGGGTCACTGGGCATTGGAATGGGCTGCCCAGGGAGGTGGTGGAGTCACCATCCCTGGAGGTGCTTAATGAAAGACTGGCTGCGGCACTCAGTGCCATGGTCTGGCTGACATGGTGCTGTCAGGCCATAGGTTGGGCTCGATGATCTCAGAGATCTTCTTCAACTTCATTGACTCTGTGATTTTGTGCTCTGGAGCTGTGAGGAGGCCTTGGGATGTCACCTCTGTGTCAGTAAATGCACAGCAGAAACAAGACAGCATCTTCATTTTGACACATATACAGCCACTGCTGTCAGCTTATACAACAGAGATCTCATTTGTTGTTTTCTTTCTAGCTGTGCTCATAATTGAAGCACTTGTTTTGTGAAATAAATACAGCTATCTGCTCTCGTGAAGTGAACCCTCTATCATCCACTCGAAATCCTTTATTTAGTGAGTAAATTATTTTTAATTATTAATATTTTCATTATTTTATCTTTTTATTTTATCAGTAAAAACAAACAACCAGAAAAACCCCGAGTGCCACCTTGCACCAGGCGAGGCCGGGCCCTACAGCCGGCCTGCGTTAGGCCGGAACCAAATGCTCGGAGCGCGTTTCCGCCGGAGCCCCGCCGTGTGGCGCCGCTGTGGCCGGGGAGGGCCGCAGCCATGGCCGACACCGCCGCGCCGCCGCCGCCGCCCGCCGCCCCCGCCCCGGGGCTCCCGGCAGCTCCCGGCACCAACCCGCTGTCCCGCAAGCTCAACAAGATCCTGGAGACCCGCCTGGACAATGACAAGGTGGGTTGGGCGGCGGCGGCGGGACGGGGTGGGGGCCGGATGAGCCGTCAGGGGCCGCGGGCCCCGACAGGCTTCGCGGCGGGGAGGCGAGTCCTGCCGTAGCCTCAGTTCCGCTGCGGAGCTGCGGGCGGTCCTTTGCAGCATTAATTGCGAATAAAATTACTTTTCGCTTCTCCAGCAACATGCCACGCTCCTATTTTATCCCTTCAGATCGTAGGGAGGTTTGTATTACTTGCCTCGGAAGGGCACTTCTCAAGCTTTTTTGTAATTTAAATGTTTTCTCGCTGTGGATAGGTCATTCATTTACAGAAAAATTGTCTTATTGGTTAAAGCTACTGCAAAATTGTGGACAGAGTTTTCTGTTAGAAGAAGAAAAGTTCAGCAATGATTTTAGTGGTTTTCCAGCTGATGTGGAGTGTGTTAAGGTGTTTTTTCCTCTAAAACCATTTATTAGGTTTGCTTTATTTTTAATAAGTCCATGAGCTTGGGGTGGGTACAGACTATTTAACCTGCTTCTTTGTAACTGCATGCAAACGTTCGTCGTTTCTCTATTTTCTAGGAAATGCTGGAAGCACTCAAGGCTCTCTCGACCTTTTTTGTGGAAAACAGTTTGCGCACCCGGAGGAACCTGCGTGGAGACATTGAACGAAGAAGCTTGGCCATCAATGAAGAATTTGTGCACATATTCAAGCAAGTTAAGGAGGTAATGTTTTTGCAGCATGACTTGCTATTTTACAAATGACTTAAAGTTTAAAAAAAGAAAAAAGTATGAAAAGAGATTTTAACTTTCCAGGACAGATATATTTTTACAGTAATATTGTTTCATTTGTTGGAAGTGTTGCATTGGATGTTTCAAACACATCCAAGTCCTGAGTGTTACTTCATATTTAGGGGTGCGTTACTCTGCACTGACTAACAGGGAGCCTTGAGCAACAATGTACCTTGAAACGGGGGCATCTAATTGTGGTGGGAAGCTGGGCCTGGACACAGCATTTCTGATTAAAACCAGTTTCTGTTATTTGAACTTACTTAGGAACTTGAGAGTATAAATGAAGATGTGCAAGCAATGAGCAGCTGCTGTGAAGACATGTCCAGTCGTTTGAAGGTATTACATAAATGGAAGTGCTTTGAATATTTTTCCTTTTGAGGTGTGACTACGTCCTTTTAAAAGGACAAAGAGTTATTTTTGAGGATTAAGAGCAGCAGCAAAATGTTTCCATGGTATGCATGTTATGTTACTTTAGGATATTATTATGCTGCTTCTTACTTGTTTAGACAAATGTATCAAGGAAGTAATTTTAATTTCTTCCAAGCTGCAGTTCAAAATGCAGCCATATACTTATTTTGATAACAGCAATGTGAAATCCATGTGTGCGTCAGTGGAGAGAAAATATTTTATTAGATTGGATGTGAGATTTAAGGGTTAATTTGTGTATTTCTATTTAAAATGGCTTTTGTATTGACTGTGTTTCTTGAGTTATGTGTTTATGCAAATACCTCAAGTATATTCATAGGAAAGTATCTGGTAATTCAAAGAGGGAGGCAGATCTGGTGTGCATCTTCAGTGTATTGGTTTTGTTTCTTAATGTTGTTTCAGAATGCCAATATGCAACAAAACCAATTCTGTTTCATCTTAATCCTGAGTGCGTAATATTCGTGGTGGAGCTGGGGAGTGTAGGAAATTTGTGTTTTATGGTGCATTACTAAGTCTGGCTTGGTTTTAGGTTACAAGTTCAAAATTCAGTGCAGTGATGCATATAAATGGCTTATGGATCCTGAAGTGTAGATGTATTGCCAAACCAAGCCTGTTCCCAATACAGCACATAAGTTATAGTATGTGAATAAGACTCCTTCACCAAAAAAATCCTGTAAAAACAGTTGTTTTCCTCTCCATATGTATGTGTGTGTGGATATTAGATATCCCCCTACTTAGATAAATAGGTTTCACAGTTATTGTTCAAATGCTTGTGACTTGATGAACTTGTACCAAAAGATGTGAGAGTACAGCATAGCCAACTGCAGTACTTAATTTTGGAAGGAACTGGGTAATGCGCCTCAGAGGTCTCAGATCTCTTTGAACATTGTTAATGTGGGTATATTCCCAGTGCAGTTCAGGAACTATTGGACTAAGCTCTTAGATGTGGAAATGAGTCGAGTGTCCATGCAGATTTTTGCTCTTTTCTGTCTTTAGATCATGAAGTGTAACTGTTGTCTGTGATTTTTTTTTTCTTTTCCCAGAGTAGAGCCACCCTGCAGAGATTTCTTTTACTGTTAAAGTCAGTAGGTAGTTTTGTTCTGTGACCCACAGGAGGTTTCCTCTAGAGCCCTGTAGAACTCATAACTTGTCTTCATTCAATCCATTTTTTCTTTGTATGAATGTAAAGTTAATAAGCTTGTGAACTAGCTCTCAGTTGTGAAATACTCTGGTACTTTATCTGTAGTATGATAGGAGGACTTGCAGGCATATGCTCAAGCTGAATAAGGAGACAAAAATGAGCTAAATAGAGCAAATAGAAAAAGGAGGATTTGGGGCATATAATGCAGAAAAATGTGCAAAGAGACCAGTATATTAAGAAAGCAGAACAAATGCAGAACATGAAAGGGAATATATTTGGATAAACCAAAAAGCTTTTTAGCTTTGTTATCTTGTAAGGTTGTAGTACCATCTGATCCAAATAACCATATATTGTCACATCTGATTTTAGGACAGTGACTTGAGAAATAGAGTGGCTGAAAGGGAGAGAAGGAGCAAGTGCTAAAATGGAATTCAGTGGGGTTGAAGAACAATGAAATTGTTAACTAATATACTGAGGTGGGGAGGAAGAGAAAAATATTTCTGTTTTGGATATAGAAGAAACATCAAATACCAACTTTCTGATTTCTCTAACATGTCTGACAGTTACCTGGTTAGGTTAGATGTAAACTCTTATATTTCATACATAAAATATTGACAATATCTGGTGTGTATTTGAATACACTTATGTAAGCACTGGCCTCCTGGTATATCCAGCTAGATTCAGAAAAAATGCTTTTTCTTCTTTTCTGATGTCCTACTATTGGCAATGTTCATGGTAATCAGTACTTCTGCCCAGAAAGTACTGGAAAGAAAGCAAATTTCCTCTTCTTTGTTTATTGAAATTTGCAATTAAGTTGGACATGAATTGTTACGGTCCTACTTTCACCTTTCAAAGCATTCCTGTACCTTTACTGCATTTCTGTTATAACTAATGTAGTGGCAGATAAAAAGGCTGAAATGAATCAGTCTGTATAGATACTTTTGTTAAACCTCTCAGGGGTCTCAAGACTGGCATCTTCAATTTGGCAAGCTGTAATATGTCTGTAATACAGCATTGAAGTTATTCACAGAATGTCTTTATTGCCTTTTCCACCTCTTCACTTGCAGTATTTTTCTATACTGAATGAATTTTGATTTTATGATTTTTTTTTTGGTTAAATTGTCTCAGTTTTTCTGCATAAGGGTTCACTGGTGGCATCCAGTTTGAAGCCAAAAAATCCAGCTGTCTTTTAGCTTTTCACAGAGCAATAAGTTTCAGAACTCTTCAGTTGCAGCAATCCTTTCAGTTATGCGGTTGCTGTCTGATGCAGAATTGTTTCTGCATGGATTCCCTTGCACTGCCATCACTCAATATTTAGGGCTGTGTTGAGTTTCCCGAGTTAGAATGGTAGAGTCATTTAGATTGGGAAGGACTTCTGAGATCATTGAGTCCAACCCAGCATTGCCAAGTTCCACCACCTTCCCCCGTCCCTCAGTATTACACCTGCACATCTTTTAAATACCTCCAGGGATTGTGACTCAGCCACCTCCCTGAGCAGCCTGTTCCAATGCCTGACCATCTTTTCAGTAAAGATATAAAGTTATTTTTCCTAATTATTGTCTTTGGTCCATGCAGCTCTGTAAGCTGTTGGACTGTAGAGCTAGGCTTGCTTAGACTAGCAGAGCTGTGTTCATCATCTTTTCTAAAAAGTCTGAGTGGACACTAGTACTGGGCTGTTTAGCATCCAGAGGTATTTGTTTCATTTTTTTATTTTGTGACAGTAAATGATGTACAGTTGACAGGCAAGCAAAATAGTCAGAACTATTTCACCATAATTTATAGCGTTTCTCTATTAAATATAAATTAAAAATAAACTGTGTGAATATATATGTATATAAACATGAAAATATATATGGATAAGGATAAAAATTTATTTATTTTACTGCCTGGACATAGGGAGAGTTAATGAATACTTGTTTCAAGAAGGCCTTTTATTTCAAAGAATATACTCATTTAAATTGCTTATACTCAGAAAGCTTCAAAAGTATTACCTATTTTAAAGATTGTTTAATACAGTTGACATGTTTGTGTTTTTCACTTGCTTAACAATTCTAATTGTATTCTAGGCAGCAAAGGAACAAACCCAGGACTTGATTGTAAAAACCACAAAACTCCAGGCAGAAAAGTATGTATACTACTTTATTTATTTGATAGAATTTTCTTTTATATGTGACTCTGACACTTTGATTATGACTTCATATTTTTTTCAATACTATATGTGTTTTTTAGCTCAGTTGCACTCTTAGCTTATTGCTAAATGATCCAATACGGTAAGAATATGTGTTAGTGTTTGTTTCAATAAAAATTGGCTTTTTAGAGAAAACAATAATTTACAGTGGTAACACATGCTAAATATGGATCTGCATGAAGTCTGTTGGTAACGTAAGTTATATTGTGTCATAACAGATATGGACCAACTCAATTTCCCATCAGTTTGACAGTCTTCTTGTTATTAATGTTTTGTATCCAGTGGAAATCTCTCTCTTTTTCAGGGGCTGTATGAGGGAGTGCAAAGTTGGATTCTAACCTACTCTGCTATATTTAAAGGCGACTGTAAAATACAGGAGTGCTGTTAAATGAGCCAAGCACAGACCACTTTTTCCATTGGTTCTCCAGCCTCCTGTGGAAGAAAAGATTTGTATTTTTCGCTTTTCAGTATTTTTTATTCCTGAGAAGGGGATAATAACCAATGACTGATTCAAGCAGTCTATTGTTTTTTGGCTAGGATGTATGGTTTTATAGCTTCAGGTTTTCTCAGTGTAGAAGAATGAGTCCCCTTGCTTTATGATCTTTCTCCAGAAAATTATATACAGTTCACTGGAGGTCAGAAATAATTATTTTGCAGCACTAAGTTTCTAGTGGAAATTATGGTTTTGGATTGCTCTCTGTGAGCTTTCAAAATCAGTAGGTTTATGATAGGAGCTTCAGTAGAAAATCTGTACATATTTTAAACATTGAATGCAGAACTACTGCATAAAATGCAATGCTGTTTCATATAAAGTGAAGGATTTGGTAAAGACACTTAAAGTAAGTTAGCAGAAGTCTTAAAAAATACATCATTTTGAATATGAATACGTGAAGTAGTAGAACACAGAAGTGGTCATATATTTTGTAGTTTCAAGACAAGGAAAGCTGCTTTGGTTCCTTGTTCTGAAGCAGAATGGGAGATACTAAGACCAGTCCCAAGAGGTGTATGTCTAATTGGCCTTAAATTCAATTAAAGGAGATTATGCAGACTGTACATCAGTACCTCTGCAATATAGTCCTTACTTGCACTATAGTTTACTTAAAAGGCTTTCTGCTAATTCCTTTAAAAGACAGAACATCCCCCTGGTGTGAAGAGGAAAAATGTTTAGGAAATAATCTGTCCTTCTAAGCATCTATGTGACCTTGGAATGCACATGTAGGAAAAAGCTTAGAAGTTTATTTTTTAAGTATACCATGAAATACCCATGAGCAGAAGCCAGAAAGTACTTGTGACTTTTACAGTCTTATAATTCATAATACCATTAGAATAAGATTCATAATACCATTATATTAGCAAAGTTGAATTTTTCCCTCCCTAAATGTATGAAAAATTGTGAAGACTGTTTGGTTCCATTTGGGACATTTTAGTCATTTGTTCTTTTAACTTGTTAAAGGACTGTTTGTTCTGATGCATTCCTTTGTTTTACATTTATGTAAACCTCTTCATTCCTTTATGAAGAGGCATCTGCTGCCAGATGTTAGGGGATTCTTGAACACCTGAAATCTGGCCTCTGAAAAAGTACAGGTCTTAAATTGCTGATGCCTTCAACTTAATGTGACCTTTTTTAGCCAATAAATAAGTGGTGAAACTAGAAGGACATGGCTTCTCTGTCCTCTGAGGGTTGTCCTGAAATGCTGTCTAGTTGAAATGCAGAGATGAAAACTGGACCTGTTCTATTATGTTTTTCTATTAGGCTTAGCATTTATGTGATTTACTTTAGCTGACCATGTTTTTGTAGCTGGAAAAAGTGTTAGGATTTTATTCAGTGATCTGAAACTGAAGGGAGAGTGTAAACTTCCAGATGCATTTCATATATTAGTGTTAACTAGGGATTTAGATTATTTTCCTTTTTTTGCTGTACTTAAAAAGGAATGGCTGTCTCAGTGGCTCTGTGTGGATACTAGGTTTCTATAATAAGTTTTGTCATTGTGTTATCATCTATATAATTAGTTGTAGTTCAAGATGGTTTTTGATTTTCAAAGCTTCTTACCTGAACTCTTGTTGGTTATCCTGGTCTCTCAGGTTTGTGTTTTGAAGGGGCTCACTTAAAGTTTCCTGTGGGTATTCCTGATGAGCGCTTTGGGACTTCCTATATTCGTGGAATGTGTGAATTTAAGATATCTGGGTAAATATTTGGGACAGAAAATTGGATTTTTGTCTCAGATTTAGGTTAAAACTTATGCATTCTTGGGTTTTTGCTTTGCAGCATTTTTTTTCTTGTTACTTGGTTTGTGAGCTTTAGACCTGCTTTGGCACATATGCTAAATGTAGGGTCTTATTTAGATAACAAATTTTGAAAGTAATTAATGCAATTACATTTTTATATTTGTGAATATGTAATTTCTTTGGTCAGTTAGGTTGCTTATTCTGAATTTATTTCTTCTATGAAGTCTAGTTAAAACTACTGTACATTGGAAACAGTTTTCCTTCACACTATTTAAATTATGGTATCTGCTTGGCATAGGAAATGAGATTTTTTTTCCTTTTTCCTTTAAAACTGAGACTTACCATAACTTAATAGAACCATGTAGTGTGAAATAAGGTAGTCTAGACATCCAACCATCTACCTTTTCATAACAAAAGGTTAAGTTATTGCTTCTCAGTAACATAGAGTCTTGACTGGAGTGTTCAATTTAATAACAAATTTCTATAATAAAGAAAAACTGAGTTAATTCAGGCAATTTCTAGTAATTGTTAAAAATCCACTTCCATTTTAGTTATCTTCAGTAGATTTTTATACTTCTACTTGAGCATGCTAATATTGCTTTCAGATTGCATTAGGTTTTTTATGTATAATGAGGAGATTACTTTGTTTTCAAACAACAATCATCTGTTGTGCTTTAAAAGATGTGGGTTTGTTTAATTGTTATTACTAGTTGGCTGACAGAAAAAGGATCTTGCTTGCTCCTTGAAGTGAGATTTTAATAATAGCTTCCTCTGACTTGTTGGTTCTCTGGTTCTCTTGTTATACTTGACTCCAGTTTTGTTGGAGTTTTTTGTTTATTTTTGCTGTTGGGGTTTGTTTGGTTTGGTTTGGGTTTTGTTTTTGGTATGAGGCTAAAATCTTACTTGCAATACTGAACTACTTCACCTTGCACAGGGAACAAGCGTCCCAGAGTTCAGTAATTCCCACACCAGAGAAATAACTTGTTTAGTTCCAAATACTCTATGCCAAAAGCCTGGCTTCTTAGTAATTCTACCAGCCACTTAATAATAAGATGTTGTGCAAGATGTTGTGCTGTTTTTGAGGTTAGCCACGAGTTAGAGTCATCAATGTAACAATGGAGAAGAGAGACTAGAAGGTAATACTTGCGATATTAATACTTATAAAATTAGGTAAGAGCAATTATGTAAGTGTGTGTATATGCTCAGGGTGTGTATATGCTTCACTGAAAATAAGTGTGCAGAAATATAAAAGTTTTTGAGGGCTAGAACTAGTGTTCTAAAAGTAAAAACCACAATGCTCTGAAAACTGTTAGGAAAGAATGGAAATGGCTGAGAGATATTTCTTGAGTCAAGCTACTGGTTCAGAGCTTTTGTGGAGATTATGCACTTGAACACCTCTACAAGTGATCTTATTTTGCTACGCCCTCTTAATTGTGTTCTTAAAGAGAGTGAAATTTGTATTTTGGTCTCAGAATCATTGTTAGTTATATCAATTACAAAAAAAGCCATTTACATAGCCCTGGGATTGTTTTACTTTTTAAAAGAAAATTAAGTATGATTCCCAGACAGGAATGTAAGTGTGTACTTCAGTTTGATTTAATTGAATTGCATTACATTCAGGTTTGGTCTTTTTTAAAAAATAAACACCATTCTTGGAATTAGTCAATTATTTGACTGTCACCTCTGTGCTCAATACAAGCTTAGAAGTCTTAAGAAAAATGTTTACAAGTGAGTCTGCTTCAGTATGCTGCACTACTGATCTCTCATCCTTGCCTCTTGGTGGTGCCTTTTTCCCTTCTAACAAATATCTTTTATTGTCAGAATTAATTTGGAACTTAAGCAGAAAGCTCAGTACTATTTGGGGCAGATTAGAGAGGTTTGCTTTTATCAGCCTGTGCTAAGAAAAGTGGTGATCTGGTGGTTTGCATTGATGAGATATATTTCATGTGTTGACCTTTTGAAACTTGTATTTACATTTATTCCCACGAATGTGCTTCATGAGAAAAAGCAGTGATTGCCTAAACTGAATTATAATTCCATGTGGAAGAGGGTGAAGACTTAAAGTTCTAAGGCTCATTTTCTATCCTGATTTGTAGCAAAGTAAAGCATAGGTGACAGGGTGTAGCAGAGGAATAAAACCAGCTAAAATAGATCTGAAAGAAAAAAAACAAAACTAACTTGTCACATTCTAGCCATGAGCAGCAGAGAACACGCAAAGCCTTATTTTCTTGCCAGCTTTTCTTCCTGACAACTCTGTTGAGACATGAAGTACTCTTGGTCAGTATGAAATGAAGCGCGGTTTTACAGTCGAGAAACATTCACCGCAAGTGCAGAATCAGTTACATGGTACCATTTCTGACTGATGTTTGTCTGATCGGCTCTGGGAGGAAAAGCCCAGGAACAGGACCAGAGAGCTTGTGGTCTTCACTGGAAATTGATTTTGGTTTTATTGCTTTCCTACTATCTGATTTAGTTCTCCTTTTGCTGCAGCTTAAGTTCATTTGTTTTGATTTTATTCCAGGTGGATATAGAGAACAGTGTGTAATTTCCATGCCTTTGGCAACGTTGTTGAATTTGATGGCAGATTTGAAGCTAGACTAAGCAGGCCCCTTTCAAGTGACTTTACATCAGATTTTTAAAAGATAAACTGAAGATACCAGTCTGTTTGATATGGAAATATCAAATAGCTCATCTCTACAAGATGGAAAAGAATGTGTTCATTGGAAACACACTCCTTTTAAACTTAATCTATGTGCTCAACTTAGAAACCATAGATCATGGATCTTAACCAGTGCCAAACAGTGATTTACTCTGTGTTTTCACATATCTTTATCTGTATATATCACATGATTTCTACAAAGCTCTGCATATTAAAATTTTGTCCAAAATATTCTGTAGATGCATACCCATGATATTTAGAGCAAGCTTTACCAGTATAAAGGTAGAAAATTATTGAATTTCTTGAATTTATTTACAACATGTCAACTTTTTTATTCTAGTGTTTGGTAATCTGTTTGGTAAGATTTTAATAATTTCAGTGGAGATTTGTTGCTTTACTTTTGATTCAGCCTTTTCAATTTTTCCCCATTTAATTTTATCACAGACTGTGTGAGATGGCAGGGCTGCAGCATTGCAGGCTGTCTTCAGATAGGTGTTACAGATGGGAGAAACCTTCTGAATTCAAGTCCACTCTCCCACTGCCACCTATTCTTTGCATGATGACTTTGGTAAACTCATCAACTATTCAACACATAACTAGTGCAGTATTTTTGCATGTTGTGTGTTTTACTATTCATGGAACACTTAGCCAAAAGCTCATTCTTTCCAGTAAAAGCATTTCCCGGATTTCCAACCTAATTATTGGATATAAATTGACTGTTTTCTCATCTTGTGCTTTGTCTTATGAGCTGCCTTCATCTCCTGTGATAAATTAGTTTTTCCATTTCCATGATGATCCTGCTAGCTGTGGTCTAATGGGAATCCATTGTTCTTGCACACAGATGATCAGGATTGTGATCTGTTTTCCAGATGAGGTCACTAATGCCTTCTTTACTATTACTGCTATTTTCTTGTATCCTGGAAACATTAGACAATTCACTGGTTTTTTTATGTCTTCCTATATTTTAAGAAAGGAGAATATTTCATAATAATTCATAATGATGGAATGGGTCACTGGATACCTCCTCACAGTATTTCAGTTCTGCTTCAGTAAGAGATGTGTTTGACAGATAAAATGCAGAGCAAAACATTTGTTCTCAGCATTTGCAAATGCACTTTTGCCCCTCTCCTTACTCTTAAGAATGGTTTTCTAGTGCTTGTGTGTAACTGTTTTGTTACATAATCTTGTATTTTTGCTTTTCACATGACAGAAAAATAATTTTGCAGCTTTATAGAGTCTGTTAAAGATGATTGTTACTTAGTTATACTTAGTTATATAGAAATACTCCACTGTCCTGAGGCTTTAAAAATGTGTTGAATCCTCAGTACCACAAATTGAAAGTAATTTCAGAATGACTGCTCTGATTCATCCTAAGTATAAGAAACTAGCAGATTTTTATGCTGTATGTGGTGGCAAGATAAAATTAAGCTTTGGAAAAGTCTGCTTCTTCTCCACCTCATTTTTGAGCTGTCTAGGTGATAATCCTAACAAACAGTGCACATTTGTATTTGGTTAAAGGGAAAAGTGCATGAAGTGCATAGTTTTCCCAGCCTTTTGAGTTCTCTTGCAAAAGAATTCTGTCTCCCTGGTAACGATTAAAACTGGGGAAATTGCTCTTTGTAGGAATCCTGTCCTTTGCCCAAGTTCTAAATTCTACCAACACTTGGCACTTCTCCTTTTGCATCAATGCAGGGTTCCCATAAGCTGTTAGTTTCATTCATTTATGCAGGATTAACTGTGTTAAAAGAAAAAAAAAAATTGGGACATGGTATGGCCTTTCCTCAGCTGTACTGAACTGCTTAGAATTTAGAAATTATTATATCTACAGAAAGGCAGTGGGTCTTAAAATGTCCTGTTGTCTGCACAGAGGTACTGACTGCTGTGGGTTATATGTAAGACAGACTTACACTGGCTTTTGTTGTTACCGGCATTATGTTTTTGTTAGGCACTTATGGTATTTGTTACTGTAGTGAAATGATTGAGCAACCTTGAGTGGTATTTTAATCTATTGCCCTGCCTTAGTAAAATAGATTAAATTCCAGTTAAATATCTGTTAGCTTGTATGTGAGGAAATAAATAAATACATATGGAAAAAAATTGAATGCAAATCTGAGTGCGTTGGTCTCAGTAATACTGTACACTGCCAGGCAAAACTCAAAGGTATGAACAATTTACATATTTTGTTCCTAATCCATCATCTAGGCTATAGAGTCTCTTTCTTGTGCAGATTGATAATAAAGGCAACTTTCACAGTCATCTCAAGCAGAACTGGCTAACCTGGGTTCTGAAACAGAGTAGCTCTTTGAAATCCTGTGTGCTTTGTAAAGAGCCCAACAGAGACAGCTTTATCAAAATTCAGGCACATGCTGTTGTTTAGGAGAGATGCTTGTCACCACTTCCCAATCACGATCTTGAGAAAAGTGAATGAAACATTGCTGCCACCTTGAGGTTGTTATTTTCTGAGTACATTGTGAAGCTTAGCTTGCCCAGTGTACTTGAGTTTAATGTATTGACTCTATATTATAAAAGTTAATTATTAGGAGTGCATGAAGTCCATCAGTGTGCAGTTATGCCAGGCCTTAGCCCAAGACACAGCCAGGGATGGGAATGGCTTTAAAGTACAGTGTTTGATCAAACCTTGTTCTCCATAGCAGCAACAATGGAGGGAGGATTGTGAAGAGTGAGGACTTGCAGAAAGAGAGATATTGATTAGCAAGATTGTTCTTTTTTCATAAAGAAGGAGTAAAACCGGGCATAGAGTTCCAGGACTGACTCACGAGCATGCTGTTTAGACAGTTCCTGACTCTGTTCCTTGTTCTACCACAACCCTACTTCGACCTGAAAATGGAGAAAACCATTATGCCCAGTATACTACACTTCTTAAAATCAGACTTCCTCCCACCCACAGTTTGATGGAAGTATAGATTCAAAAAATCTGAAGAACAGAAAATGATAATAAATGGAAAACTTCTGTAAGACCACCTTTAAAGTTTTTGCACTCAGGAGATACACAGGCTCAAAGAACAGAAAAGTTTCTCAGCATCCTATCTGCTCCTCTCTTTGTGGGAGATTTATTTCAGTTGAACCCAAAGAAGGTGTTGCATTTGCCTTCTCTCATCTATTTGCTAAAGGGATCATCTCTTACCTAAAGGGAGGGGTAGTCCAGTCTATTTTCAGCTTTGTGGATTTATACTAAATTGAGACTTCCATCCCAAGAGGAGACACTCAGGGCAACTATTGAAGTTAATTCACTAATTTACATTTTCTGTTGTTTAAATGAAATACAGTGGTGGTGATGTTGAGGCATTAGACTTGCTCAGCAAAAAGTGTGAAACAGGAATGCTTTGTTGAAAGCAGCATCATTGTGTTAAATTTTAAGTGTCCTTGGCTGATTTTCAATTTGAGTAGCCATCTTGATGCCTCTAGGGTTTTCTTGAGTCATAATAATAATAATTTTGATTATCATTAGTAGCTGTAACTGACAATTGAAATGAGCTCTTCTTATGCTTCAGAGGAGTTCTGAAGTGTAGTTTTTGTGAGAGTTTTGTAGCAGCAGTGAGGACAGTGCCTCTTGCCTGTGACAGCTCCTGGTGCTGGCACACCCCAGTCCCTTAGCACAGGCTGTGGTAAACTGAATTAGAAAATACATGTAATCTCCACCCTCAAGAAGTAAGAACTTCTGGATTTTTTCCTGCCAGATTTGCTCCCTGATCTAATTCACTACATGATGCTGTAAACAATTGTTCTGGCACAGTGGGAAGGCCAGTACAGGTCAGGGATGAGCAGGGATGGCTGAGGCAGCCTGAGTAGCATGGCTTACACATCGTTGCAGTGAGTATATTAGTGCAGAGCAGACCTGCCCCATCTTTGATCTGTACTGTGAGGATTTCATAGTTACCCTTTAGAATATCTTTCACAGACTGATTTTAAAATACTCTTTTGTTAATATCTTCTTGTCTCTTTGTTGTACGTTTTGTAGACCACTTGTCTTTTTGCTTCTTACAGAATGACTTGCTCTCTTCAGATTTCACCACATAAATCCTCTGGCTGAAAATTTACTGAATTTGTTCCAAATGGTCTTGTTCCATTCCCCTTTCACTGTGTTGGAAAGCACCAGGGCTTTTCATGGATGCATCTGTCTGTAGAGTTAGTTAAAATGATCCTCCATCACTCTTGTACCTTCCCTGAGAAACATTTGGCTTCATGAAGACTCAAAATTTGGAATTGTAGAGTTTACTTAGAGAAAATTAAATAGTTTTATTTTAAGCATTGCAAAACTGTCAATGTAAAGATAAAATCATTATATTTGCCTAGGACCCCAGTGAAACCTGAATTATCAATTCAAGACGTGATATTAAACCATATGAGTTTTTGGTTTTCCTTTTTGATTAGGTCTCTGTTGTGTAACTTAGAAGTATTGGCTTACTTTCCTCTTTGATCTGCATAGATTTTACTGCTAAAGTACTGTTGGATTTTATATTACTTTCCCTCTCATTGTTCAGTGTGCTAGAGCATTGACAATTGCAAAAATTTAATCTGATCTCTAGAAGATTTTGTGGAACTGCAGGGTGGGAAAGTCGTCCATGTCTACAGAAGGGAAGCCAGTTTTCCATAATTAGTAGCTGAATGAAGTTCAGACACTAGTTGGATAGTAGAGAAGGGGTAAATAAGTGAAAGCTTTCTTTTCAAGCTTTGACCTTGCAAGGAAATTTAATTATACAGTATATAAAAGTATACTTGCCTGTCTTACCACCCTGTAATAACAATGTATTTGTCTTGTAGTAATTATATCACACTGAAAGATGAAATGATCCTAAAGGAATTGAGCTTTATTCTTCTGCAAATAACTAATTGATGCCTTCTCAATGTCTTGAAAAAGTAGTCTTTATTTCCAGGAATACTGTGTGCTCAGATCACAGTTCGAGCAAATTTTCTGTTGCCACAGGAATCCCAGTCCATTCCATTTGGGTCCTCCTGTGGTTGTAAGGCATGTGACAAAACATGTGCAGGAAAATGCTGCCCATGAGATGGTGTTTGCATATTGCATCCTGGCTGTGTTTATTTCAGGAACAAGAGAATTAGCCATTGCATTTTGATTGCTTGTCACATTAGTAAATTGATATACCAACTGCATGGTGTTACAAAGAAATGGATCTGGTCTGCAGAAAAGTAGGTTAATGTAAGGTTAATTTTGTGATTTTGTATGCTATAGGTTTTTCCTTTCCTTAGTGAATTTGAAAGGTAACAACTGCAAGCATTGCAAAAGTGCAAGCACAAAGTATCTGGATTAGATAACTTATGATACAAATGCTGAAGGAATATAATTTTGAAGAATTTAGTAAATTTCAAATGTGTTAAAATACCTCTATATTGTCTTTAGTGAATGTGTTACCTTAATAGAAAGTCTTATGTGAAAAAGCAGCTCAAGTGTTTGATGGCAAGAATGAGCTATTATAATTTAATAATACAAAATTTCTGATACTGGTTGTATTTCCAAAGGTATAAATATGAAAAGTCAGTATTTGAGATAAGCATAAAAAGCTAATATCCTCTTCACTTTGTTTTATTACAGTCAGAGATTAGAAATGAAAGCACAAGTTGCAGATGCATTCATAGCAAAATTCCAGCTGACACCGGATGAAATGAATCTGCTCCGAGGCACAAAAGATGAGCCAATTACTGAGGTAGCTCAATGAACATTAAAATCTTCACCCTGAACTAAAATGTAGAAATGCCCTAACTGAATTGTACATGAGATATTATTTTCAGTTTGCAATTTAATTTTTTATGGAGGAATGTACCTTTTAAGAGAATGGTGAATTTCTGATGAGTTTGAAATGTGTGATGAAAGATTCAAGTAAAGAGACAGAAAACCAACATTAACTTCTAGTTTGCGTAATGATGTAATGAGTTTGAGGCAAATGAGCTCTCATGTAATCAGTTTGAGGCAAAGTAGTTCTCAGATGGTTCTGCACTTCAAAAAGACCTTTATGAAGTCTGAATTTTCAGTGAAGACATTTTAAAACTTCATGACACTCAAAGCAAATGAGAAGCTTGCAGCTCTCTAGTACTGCCACTGTGCATGTGCGTGTACATTTTGCATATTCATGTATATAGGTACTCAGTGACTTGAGACAATATGAGCTGAGACTTTCCCTCAATGTTATTTGGTTGCTAAAGATACTAGGTGCTGATTCACTTCAGCCACCGTCCAAAACGAGTTTTGGAATATGATATGGTTGGAATAAGAACACACAGTAAAAGGAAATTTGTTCTACAGTAAAAGGAAACTGAATAATGAAAGAATTGAGTGTACCAAATAGACATTTTATCATTGTAGTCGCATGGAAAGCTTCACGTAGTGTATCAGCAGGTAGTCCAGATTTATCTCATTTTCACAGGCATCCTGTTTGCATTAAAAGCACTATTAAGAACATGGAACTGATAACCATAAACAGTGCTAATGAAAGCATAAATAGAATGTGCTAAATAATTGTGCACTTGAGTAATTGCTGTATGCTTTTGTACCACTCCTGCCATGAAAGAGCATTCAAGTTTCTAGAAAGTGCCTATTGCAGGGAGCAATGACAGCAATGCTGTGCCAGTTACTGCGTGATTGGTTTGCAGCCAGTGAGGGCTGGTCTTGAAACGTCATCTAAAAAATGTGCAGAAGTAACTGAGATAAAATACTTCTTCTGCTTTAGTTGGTAGACTTCATTAACATCCTGTGTGTGCATTTCCCCTAGGATAGAGTCAACCAATGTGCTTGAAACATCTTTAGTCAGATTTGTGGTTTGGAAATTTTCTTTTATCCCAAAGGAAGAGTGCTTTGGGTTTTTGTAATCATGGTCTTTAACACAGTTGATGCAAGGCAGTAGATTAAATTGCTGGCCTCTTTTACTTAGAATATGTCTATTTTTATGTGACTTGAACCAGAATGAACTTTCCTGAGCAAACTGTGTTCAAATCACAAAAGATGTAAGAATTGTAACTGAAATAGCTGGTCTCCTCCAAGGCATTTGAAATATGTCTTCATAGGAAGGCCTGTTTAATAATGCTACTGGCTTTCCATTTCCTCTCTGAAACTAACAAAGTAACCTTTTTAGCCATATGTACTTGTCTTCTAGGCTTTGGCTATTTTGGTTTTTTTCACCGCTGCTGTTGAGTTACTCCACAGAGAAAGGTTTTTCTGGAAAACCTTCGTCTGGTCAATTGCAAATGGTTTTTTAAAATTTTTTTTTAAAGACATAGTTATCCCATTTCATGAGTACAAAAAATATCAACCTATAATCATTGTACTTTACAATGTTTCATTTTGCTCTGTAGTTTTTAACAGTAATGGCAGTAATGGGAGACAGTGATGTAATGCATAGCAGTGTCCTCAAAATCTCCCTAGGGTTACCCAGTGGATATGAAACACACATACTTCACAAGACAGGTTAAAAACACATGTTAAGTGCCTTTTTTTTTTTTTTTTTTGAAAGAGGGGTATAGAGTGCTAGAGCTTTGAATAGAAATTACTGCTTTTACACACTGCTTGTATTTTGTTTTTAAATTTATTTAGGATTTTTTCAAGGCTCTGGGACGAGTAAAACAAATTCATGATGATGTCAAGATTCTCCTCCGAACAAATCAGCAAAGGGCAGGGTGAGTAGTACTTAAATGAGTGCAAGAGAACCATTTACAGTTAAAAGCAGAAGTTAAAGCAAGGTCTCATCCTTTGCTTCATATGACAGATTATATGCAGAAATATACAGAATATTTCACCAAAAAATTTTAAAATACTCAAAATTTTAATAATGGTATGTTTAATTTTACTTGAAGGGCCTTTGCTAGTACTTTCTAAAATAGAATTTGTAAATAAACTTTTTATTTGTCTTGTAGCTTGGAAATTATGGAACAGATGGCATTACTGCAAGAGACATCTTATGAACGACTTTACAGATGGACTCAAAGTAGGACTAAGAATGTTTTTATGTTTATGATTATTATAATGCTGATGATTCCTATAATTCCTTCATGTGGATTGAACTTAGCACAAATCCCTTCCAAGATATATTAACATTTTGGTTTCCTTCTTATGGAGCCAAACTGTTAATTGGCAATTCTCTAGGTTTTTGGGTCAATTTCATTATTATAAAAGTGGATTATTTATTTATGGTTTTAGTAGATGGTTTTGCACAAAGAACAACTACTACAGTGTGGTAGTCCAAACAAAATTTTAATTGTATTGAATTTCCTTTCCTTGTGAGTTAGAGGGACGTTGTTGGTTTTAATGATTTGATAGTAAGATCTAGTTTAGTGGGAGGGCTGGTGGATTACTTTTAGAAAAGAAAAAATCCTTTTGTCAGGATGCTCTTTTGAATGATAGTAGGCTTTGTTTTTTTGCATATGTACTCTGGATGTAGTCATCCAACACCTTGATAGCCTCAAATACATCAAATATACTTGCTCTTCTCCAAAGCAAAAGACTGTCTCACTGACAGTGAGATTAATGAGGGAAAAAATGGTGTAATGTGATTTCTATATTCATTAGCTGTTCTTCAGTGGATGCTGAAACCTCAAATAATAGTTGTGGTTACACCCTTACAAAAAGTCGTAATTTTTCTGTCAATGTTTGATCTAGTTTATATGATTTCTACATTCTTGCCTGGAATATAAAATATTATATAATTATTTTGATGAAAGAAAAAATAAGAGAACCAAATGGCAAGACAAACAGCTTGCTTAACTAGTTGTTCCATTTTTTCTTAATAGTTTACCTGAAGTGTGGTAAACAGTTACAAAGGAGCCCAATACAATTTTGAAGGTTGAATGAGTCAACATTTAATTTTGGGCATGAACAAATAGTAAGCTTCCTTTAGTCATTTTTATTGTTGAAAGTGGTGATGGACATGCATTTTACAGTACTGCTTGCAGGGGAATTTAATTGTATTAACACTAACTATTGTATTAACACTAACTAGCCCAGGTAGCATATTCTGAAGTCTTCAAAGTGAAAAACCTTTGAGTTTTTAACTTATTTTCTTGTTTGACAGCTTGTATAAAATGTGTTACAGGGTAAAGAATGTGCTTTTGTGTTGGTATTTTATAGATGAATGCAGGACATTGACACAAGAATCATGTGACATTTCTCCAGTTCTTGCTCAAGCCATGGAAGCCTTACAAGATAGACCTGTCCTGTACAAGTAAGTGTTTGCTATTATCTCTTAACAGAAGCTAGTATTTTGAGCTTATAAAACTTAAAGATGAGCATGAATTACAGTGCCAAGACTGGTGGCAATTTGGTCCTGTGCCAAATTCAAAACTACCCAGAAACTTAAGTTATAAAACATGCTATTTTGACTGTTTTAAATTTCAGAAATCTTTTTGACGTAATTATGATACAGGAAATGTCATTGGACTTTTCTAACTTAAAAGTTTCTAATTCAAGTAAAATGTCAGACTGTTTTAATTTAAATTAATTGTGAATTCCTGCTCTCATTCTTGGATTTTTCTGAAGTAAAAAAATCCTGTTCAAAACATGTGATTGTGTCTTTTGAGTCCCCAAAGTAAAAAGTTGGTAAAGACTAATTAGCTCTTACTGAAGTGCCTGTGGTAGTAAAAATGTCTTCCATTATGAGTTATACAGTAATCTATTAAAAAGCCCTACATATGGACCTCTAAAGTGTAGAGATATATTTATATCTATATCTGTGTAAAATACTCCTGTTCTTATTCTGAATTTGCTGGTGTTGAAGTAAATGAAATGGTACTTAGGAGAGTGAACCACCAGGTGGCACTGTAAGAACTGTTCATTGGGGTAACCATCTCTGGAGAGGTTATTTACACTTCTTAGGGGTTTGGGCTTTTGGTTTTCGTTGGGCTGTTTTTTTTTTTTTTTTAATGCATTAATCATATTGCAACCATTGAAAATTGCTTTCAGCCACAGGTATCTAGGGCAGCCTTTCATAGGCCTAGCCCTGTCTTCAGGCGTGTCACTGTGAAGGTGTAGGTACATGATGCTGCAAAGCTCCTTGGAGCCCTTCACAGGAGAAGTGCATGGGGCATGTGGACCTGAAAAGTGCTGTCAGTGTGAGAGAAAGCTCAGATCTGGACATGCTCAGTCAGCTCTGCTGGTTGATGTGAGGGAGAAGTGGTGTCACTTGACCTCCCCAGCTGTTGGATGGTGTGTTGCAGTACTTCAGGCCATAGCTGGGAATTGCAGTCCCTTCTCTTCCCTACACCCTCTTTTACAGCTGCAAAAGATCAGTCACTATGCTGTTCACAACATTTTATAGGATTCTTTTTAGATACAGTTTTATTTTCTGTAATAAATACTTTGTTGAATTATGATACTTTGAAACTTCATAAAATCATTGTTTTGCTTTCTTAGTTCAAGGGAAGAAAACCCCATCTTGTGCATAAATCCACTGCTGGCCAGTTTAAAATGAATCTGCAAAAGATAATTTTTTTTTCTAACGCTTCTGTCATAAACAGCAGTAATAGTATTAACAAAGATAGAATTTGATTGGTAAGACCTTTCCTCTGCCAAAAGGGCAAAAAACCCCTATTACTGTAGATGATGCAGACACGTGTCTCTCATCTTAGATTATCAAGCTTAATTACTTGTTACAGCATATTATCAAAATTGTAGTACTGATGCTTTACATTTTAAATCTCAAGATTTAATTTATTCCCTTACAAAAATTTTTGCATACCTTTAACAAATTGCTGAGTTCATAATGTAGAAAGTAAGTAACGGGAGAAAATAATTCTAAATAGTTTTTTTGTGTATTAGCACTCTTGTGTGAACTGAACACTTTCCCTCCAAATCACTGCCCTTGCATCTGATAAAGATTGTGATTCAGTTGGGTGGAAGTGAATAAGATAGGGAAGGCGAGAGTTTAGAACCAAATCTACAAATTCTTGTTTCTTTATATTGACTTACCAACTAAAAGGGTCAGAAGGACTGCACTATGAATGGACTTTTTGGGACTGCAGTCAGTAGGGGATGTAAAAGAAACATTTCAGATTGGTTTTCACTTCCTGGGCCTAACAGAAAAATTTGGAACTGTTTCCTAGAAAATGCACGGAGACACAGCTGAAAGCAGTGCTCCTCTTCCATCATCCACTCAGGTTTACAAAGGTTTTTTTCTTCCTCTTTCCCCAGTGATCATTACTGTATATTTTAAACACTAAAGCTGGGTTGAAAAATATCCAAATGTTTTCTTCTCTGAACATGAGTATGTGTAATGACATAGTAGTAAATACTGTGTTCTAGTGTAAATAATAGTTATTGCTGATTTTTTTAACATGCAGGATTTTATAATGGTTATACCCTGTTCTACTGAGAGCAAAAGGAAAATTAGTACTTTCCTTTTTAAAACAAAATTATCATTATTGAATGCTGTTTTCAGAACTAATAATGATCATATGATCTGTTTCACGGCTGTATATTTAATGATCTATTGTATAGCTGCTTGGTAGAGAGGAAAAAAAAGGCTAACTGGTTTCTACAGATGCTTGAGATTTTTCACTCCAATACTGCTCCTTCTAGACAGTGGGCAGTTGTCATATGCTAGATCTCTTCCACTTGCATTATTTTTGTAAATAGTAATTTATTAGAATTTTTTGTTAGACTTCTATCAATTGCAGATATTAACTCTCCAATTTAACAAGTGTATGAGGAAAAACGCTTCAAAAGAAATTTCCAGATTGTTCAGTGTGCTCTTTCCTCACCTCTTTAATATAAGAATTAGGATTAAAAAGAGCAAAACTGAAGGTTCCCTGTGACTTTTTATAGCAGAGTAGAAATCTAATTGAATTTAATGTCAAACATCTTTGAAACCATATATTATTTTCTTTTAAATTTTGTTCTCTACATCTATTAAATGTGAATGCTCTGCTTATTAAATGCAGACTTATGTAAGTCAGTGAATAACATTCTTTTTATTAATATTATTTTATATATATATATTCCTCTGCTGTGGTCATTGGTAAAGGACACCATGCTCCCTCATTGGCAATTTTCAGTTACATTGGAAAAAAAAATTGTAATGTGTATTTTCTTTTTCTCCTTTTTAGTTTGAATGTTGTTCAGAGTACTTAAATTAGTTTAAAAAAATAGAAGTGTTCTGTGGCTTGCAAATATAACTGGGATGTTACCAGTGTTCATTTCCCATCCTTCACACACTTTCATGCTTCAATGCCAACAGAAAGGTAGCCTGCTGAAGAAAAGAGCCGTGTGTAAGTTATTGGCACCTCCTCTACCACCAGCAAGCCATTTGAGATAATACATTCTGGGCTGTAATTGTTCATCCAGCTAAGATTGCTTTGATTAAAATCACTGAACAACTGTCAAATGAATATAAGTCAGTTCCTATGAGTCATGTGGTAGCCTAGAAGGAAGAAGCCTTGTGTTGCAGTGCACTAAATTGCTGCGTCTGTCAGTCAGCTGGATCTTACACAAACAGGAGTCCCAAACCTGTCAAAGATGCTTATGTATACAAAAATTGAAAAGCTGAGTTTTCATGTATTTAATTCTGGGGGGTAAGGGAATGGGAGGGTCAAGGAAGAGTTCTCTTTAGTGTCCGTTCAGAGGAGTGAAGAAGATCACGGAGTATGCTGAGTTGGAAGAGACTCACAAGGATCATGAAGTCCACCTCCTGGCCCTGCAAAGCACCATCCCCAAGAATGACACTGTGTGCCTGAGAGCATTGTCCAAACACTTCCTGAACTCTGTCAGGCTTGATGCTGTGATCAGTTCTGCTGGGGAACCTCTTCCAGTGCCCAGCCACGCTCTGGGTGAACAACTTTTTCTTTAATATCCATCCGAAACCTCACCTGACACAACCTCAGGTCCTGTTACTGGTCACCACAGAGAAGAGATCCGTGCCTGCCTTTCTCTTCCCCTCATGAGGAGGCTGTAACTGCAGTGAGGTCTCCCCTCAGTCTCCTCCAGGCTGAACAGACCAAGTGACCTCAGCCACTCTTCATGTGGCTTCTCCTCAAGGCCCTTCATCATCCTCGTGGCTCTCCTTCGAACACTTTCTAATATCTTAATGTCTTCTTTATATTGTGGCACCCAAAACTGCCCCTAGCACTTGAGGTGACGCTGACCCAGTGCTGAGCAGAGTGGGACAATCCCCTCCCTTTCCTGGCTGGCAATGCTGTGCCTGATGCCCTGCAGGACACTGCAGAAGCAGTCACTTAATTTTCTTCTCTCACCCCCTTTTCTTTCTTCAGTAATATTAACCTGATCCTGCTAAGACTATGGCCTCTGCCAATGCTCCTGTGTAGAAAACACAATGCCAAGTACTTCTTTCAGTCTATTTTGCAATGGTATCAAAGGAGGTACACTGGGAAAAAATTTTCAAATTCAGTAGAAAAACCCCACAAATAATAATCTGACGGGTAATTAATTTAGTCTGGAAACTAAGAGCTCTCCAATCAAGAAAGAAGAAAAGGAAAGTGTATATGCGCGTGTGTGTGTATATATATATATATATATATATATATATATATATATATAAGACTATATATTGCACCACCTGTCTGCAATATCAGAAGTCTTGTCTCATCCTACACATTTGCTCTAGAGCAGACAGGCAGGTGACAGCATAAAATTTGTCTTCTTTTCTCCTGTTTGTCAGATGTACCATAGAGCAGGATGATAGGAATTCTGACATCATCAGATGGTTTTCAATGCTTTATAGTAGAAGCATTGATGCAAGATTTCTAGAACTATAAAAATGTTTACTTGTATTAGCTGTGAGGCTGAACTAATCAACTGTGGTGAGGCAGACTGGGTTTTTTTAACCTGTTTTCATGTTTCGATAACAGATACACGTTGGATGAGTTTGGAACAGCTAGAAGGAGTGCTGTGGTCCGTGGCTTTATAGATGCTCTTACTAGAGGAGGTCTGGGAGGTACTCCCCGCCCTATTGAAATGCACTCTCACGATCCTCTGAGGTACAGTACAACAAGAATGTATATGAAATAACCCTTATTTTGTTGGCTTTTTGAATTCCTGACACCATAAACCACTAATTTACACAGAAATTTCTGGTTTTGTGTAGGTATGTAGGAGACATGCTGGCCTGGTTGCATCAAGCTACAGCTTCCGAAAAAGAACACTTAGAAGCTATGTTAAAGCTTGTGACTATTCAAGGTAGTACTGGTTTTAAAACATAAATTGTGAAGTGATAGTAAGTCTGTAATAAAGAAGTGTGACTAATTTCTTAGGCTGGGCTTCAGTTATAAGTCTGAGTTTAAATTTTCCTAAAAATAATCTCAGAATAGCTGGTGGTTGCATTCTACCAAAAGAGGGCCTGTAACAAAAGAATAGTGTTTCAAAATGCACTAATTTTATTTTACTGTACTTATAATAGATTTACGTCAAATTTACAAAGGGACATTTCAGAGTGTAGTTCAGAGTTCAGAAATTGTTTGTAATTTATATGAATACATGTCTCTTTGAAAACATTACATATTATGTTGAGGATTTCCATTATGTCTTTGCTCTTTTGTTTAGTAATTTTTTAAAAATACAATTCCTTTTTTCTGTAAGTCTCTTTGTTCTACAAGGAAAATGGAATTTTTATCTGTCACTTAACATCATTCCAGGTTTATGGAGGCTGACGTAGGCCACTCACAAATAGGTGAAGCTTTTTAATATCAGAACTCTCCTTCAAATCAGAACTGGAGAGTCTCATGCTTAGTCTTCAATCTCTTTGCTTTGTTTTTAGTAGACTGAACCTATACATTAAAGACGTTTATCCTGTAGAAGATTTAGTATGATTTGCCACCATAGTTACAGAAAAATATATTTTTTATAAATGAAGCATGTGTACTCAATTGTAACAAACTCATTTTAGGAACTAACATGTGATCAATATCTGGTGAGCTCTTCAGATTATATGTCTCAATCCTACTCTGGGTTTTAAAATGAATGTGTATTCTGATTTGCCTTACTACTGTAAGTATTAATTGTCTTTCCTTATTAATGGTATGTGAGGAAAGGAGGCTGTTTAGGAACTGTTGTAAATCAAATTGGAAGAATGCTGATTTTTAAGTACAGTTATAGTGTACAGTGGAATTGAATTGAATACTGTTTGCTGACAGTATTTCAGGGAGACAGGAAAGCAGACCTCATGATGGTTTTATGGTAGAGAAAAAGTCATGGCAGTTCTTTGTAGATGACTGACAGATGCTTCTGCTATAACTGGGGAGCCCTTCAGGAAAAACTTCATTTACATGGAGCATGTAAATGTGTCTGGTTCTGCTGTGGGCTGGACTTCTGCTGCTGTGCTTTGTTCTGAAATTCTCACACTTCTTTGTGTAGTGCTTTGCTTAACTATGAAGTTCTTTGGCCTCCTGACAGGATGTTGGGCTGAGGTGATATGACCATGGAATGAGATATAATTAGAGCATTCCAGCCACAGAGCAAGATACTTGATAAAATAGAGAATATAAATATTTGGGGGAGAGATTTTCAACAAAAAATCACCAGGACAAAACCTTTTCCTGGAAAGACTGGTGTAAACAAGGCATTCAGTATTTCAGTCTGAAGGAAAAATATGTTTTCTGAAGCTCTCCAGGAGTGGGTCTGCTATCACTGTTGAACAGTTTTCAAGAAATATAAAGAGGAATTCTTCCTTCCATACTGGGAGCAACAAACTGGGAGCTTAGGAGGTGCTGTCTGTAACTATTTCTCTGTATCTTGGGGGAAATTTTTTTGATGACAAGCACAGTGATGTGGTAAGGTCTGTAAGACAAAACAGTACTTAATAGGATACCACTGGATTTAACAAGAAACAGTTATGGGCAGTGCAACCCCAAAGTACCCTGACATTATCTATTCTTTATAAATTCAGGTCCTGAGTTGGTAGTTAGGACAGCATCTATGGTACTGAAAAACTCAAGCTGAATTTTCTGTGCTGTCGTGCAATCTTTAGGTGTCTGGCTGCGCAGGCTAGAATAAAACTTGAGTTAATTTCGTGTACCTATGTAACAACTGGACATCTTGTTTATTTGCAGTTAGAGATAAGGACAGAGATTTGCGTCTTCAGAATGCAGTGCTTCCTAACAAAATTTGAGATCTAATGTAAGGATTTCTGGAGACTTTCATCACAAACTGGGATTTTTTTCCATTCCCCTATAGAGGGAGCCCAAGCAACTGCCATAGATAAAACACCTACCTGGCTGTCTGAAGTTAGGTCAGTCAGATGTTTCTTCAATTTCAGATTCACTTCAATTTCAGCTTGAGTAGTTTTTTGCAGATGGAACCACTTCTATTATTTTCCTTCAGGTGTCTCTGTACTGAGTTCAGATTTCTGTTTAAATTCTCCTATAAGCTCTATGTACTTTCAGGACTGTGGAGAGTGTGGTAAATCACAGCTATAGAAAAATTTTCATTCTCAAAAAACAGCCAAAGAAAAAGCCACTTGTATACCTGTTGGTGCATATGGTCCCACTGGATGAAAAATTGTATGTGTGGAACTTCTTTTTTTTGAGAAATGTTTCCATCCCAGTTTTTACTTCAAAGTGACCAGACTATGTAGCCCATAAGCAGAGAGTGCAAGGATGGTTTTTAAAAAGTTTTAAAATGTTAAGCTTGCAAAAATTAGCATTTCAGATTAATCTGACCAAAAATGCTGTTAAAATTTTAAGTGCTGAAAACACATTCAGAAAGGTTTAACTCTTTTGCTGGACAAGCATAAAGGATCTCGTTTTCCTCTTCAGAGTTTAGGTATTCTATAGCTAGCAGGAGCCTCCCAGTCATAAAGAAATCTTCTCTTGCAAGGAATTGAGAATTGCAGGCATTTTAAGAGATGCAGTAGAAACCCATTTTTTGTGGAGTTACAGGAACCCAGATGGAGAACAGAAGCTAAACAAAGTCCAAAAAAGATCTCTCCTTTTATAGAAGGATAGTCAGAGAAAAATTATATATGATGTTGCAAGGAGTTGGAAGTGTATCTTCAGTTATGAGCTGTATTCTAAAAGTTATTTTGGACCTTTGAGAATTGTTTATTCTGTAATTCTTTTATGTCAAACTTGCACCACTTATATAACCCATTCTGCTGGAAGATTTCACTGCTTTTGGAATCCAGATATTCTAATTGGACATGAAAATACATGCGAAGGCACAAGCATGTGGTATCTCAAAATTTTTATTCTGTGTCCTTTGGTATTCGAGCTTGTATATTTTTTGAGCTAAAATTTTCATACCAAACAACTTGTTTTTAAGTCAATCTGGTCTAGATATACTATTGCAAATATGTGCTAGGTACTTGTTACATTGATGAGCAGTACAAGTGTGACTGTTCCTACTAAAAAATGTGTAAATTGCTAAGGTCTGTCTGGGAGCTAGCCATTACGTAAAAGAGCATGCACGCTGTGGTTTGTAATCTTGCTTTTTGCCTTGATATCAGTACTCAAGTATATAAGTGTATTTTTATTACCTTACCAATTCAGTATGTTGAAATTCTTACAGCCACCACACCGAATTCAGTTGTTGCTTATATGGCTTTTCATGTAACTTGGTGTAAAGAGGCGTTGGCACAGATCTCTGATCTTTCATTATTTTTACTCTCTGAGTTAATCTGTCTCACTCTGAAATAAGCAAAATATAGCTTCGGGTCACCTGATTTCTGTCACATGTCACAGTCAGTTTGTTTACTTTCATCGCATGGGTCCCATCTGAAGATGAACTCCTGTTGACAAGTTTTAAATTAGAATTAAAGTATTGCTTTCTCCATAAATCTCTTCTGAGTTGTTACAGAAGTGAGAGCTTGAAGATCTGTTGCTTTCAGCTTGATTGATTTATGACAGCACTGGTTGCCATGCAACAATTCATTTGTGTTTCGTGCTAAGATAGGGCAATATTCTCCTTTGTACATCGCTCTGTGAAAGATGAGTTTCAATTGCTGCTGGGGAGGAAGCGTTTGCCAGCGCTGCAGCACGCAGTAGTGTGGAGGTACACATGTCACTTCATTAGTAGCAGCACCACGAGCTCGTCAGTAAGCAGCGCTGACAGACACGTGTGTTTGCCAGTCAGGCCTTTCAAACAGGCTGTGCTGCTGCTCCTTGAGCGTCTCACCAGCCTGGTGGGGTTTTAGGTGTTTTTCTAGTTTAATTTCATGAAGTGCTAATATTGAGCCTTACTGAGATAGCTTCTTGCTAAATCATTTATTCTTCCCCTTGCTACTTCTACCTTAGATTCCCACGCACTGTGTTGCCCTAGGAAGCAATTGCATAGCAAAAGGTAATGACTCTGGGACTGTTTTGCCATGCAGCTATTTCTTAATGGTTAGATTGGAGGTACAGTGGAGGTGTGAACTAGTTGCGTGGAGAAAAGAACACACAGTTCATACTGCTTTTTATGGAGGAGTACCTCCTACATTTGTTTATTTGTTTTATAATCTTGAAGAAAAGGGAATTACATTTGCATAATCTTAGCATGTGTTTGCATTAACTATAGGTGTGGAAGAAAATATTCAAGAAGTAGTTGGGCACATCACAGAAGGTGTCTGCAGGCCTCTAAAGGTGAAGTATTTTGTTTTCCTTAGCACTCTAAATACAAAAGCTGTTCTGTCATGTTTTTTCAGAACTTGTGCTCCCATCTCTTCCGTGTATTTGGTTGCCCTTGGTATTTGGTATTGCCCTTGGTTAAGAATTAGATTTTTGACTTCTGAAGGATTTTTTCTCAAATTAAAGATTCCTTTGTTCATAGATGTCTGGTTTACAATAGTCATATAATGAGGGATACTAGGATGCTAAATTTGACTCTTGATTTTTGGTTTACTTTTCCTATGTTGAGGAGTGCTGATGTATAAAATTACAGCTTTGTGATAAGTGTATAGGAATATCTCAGTGGTGGTAGTAGTCAAATGAAAAATCCATGTAATTTACTAACACGTTTTTCATAGTGATCATTATGCTTAGGGAAAAGTGTACAGGTTATGCAGTTGTGTCATACATCTGTTAGGATAGTTTCCTTGCCTGTTTGTGAATATACTAAGGACTTACTGAGCCATAACTTCTTTGTATATAATAGATTTCAGTAGATGTTTTCTTGCATGAACATGTCAAATTGATATAAACTGTTGATATTCACAACATATCCTTCATGAGAGAAGTGAATGTTTCAGTTCTTGTGTGAAAAGCCAGTTCCTTTTGTGGTTTATGGGGGTTTTTTGGTTTGTTTTAATAACTCCTGCTCTTGTATTTTAAAGACACCATGAAAAGTTGTTTCCTAATTACCAGCTTTATGCTACCTCAGTTTTTCATATTTGCCACATCTTTCTATACTTGTCTTTTTTTCAAACTACAGCCTTAGTAAGTTTAGGGGACACGTGTGATAGAAATCATTAATGATGATCCATCAAATGATTGCCTGACTTGTCTATTGTATGTGCTTCACATAAGCACTGAAGCCATCAAAGTAATAAAGCTGATACCAATTATTGCCTGACTGTACAGTGCATAAATCCAGGTGGTTTTAAAGCAAAATCTACTGTGCCTCAATATGATTATAATAAATTTCCCTTAGGATTCTGTAGCTATAACAACCGTATCCAGTTGACAAATGCTCAGTCTCAAATGTGAACAGCTAGTTTTTAGGTACGACACATAAGTTTCTGATGAGAAAAGGATAAGGTTTGGAGAGAGGTAAAATTCAAAAAGGTGCCATTTAGAAAGTCACAGAATTATAGAAGAATTGAGATTAGAAAGGGCATCTGGAGGTCACTTGGTCCAAACTCCCAGCTCAGGCTGAGCCACCTAGAGCTGGTTGCCCAGGACTGTGTCCCAGTGACTTTTAAATACTTCCAAGGATGGAGGCTCCACAGCCTCACTGGGCAACAAATGCCAGTGCTCAGCGAGCCACCTACCTGCACAGTAAAATAAAAGTGTTCCCAGATGTTCAGACAGAAGCTCTTGTATTTCAGTTTTGTGCATGTTACCACAGAATTATGATCATCCTTCACAACCTTTTGTTTTTGATCTGTTGGAAGACGCCTGTCCTAATAGACGCACAATCACCACAGCTTTGGTTTTTTTTGGAAGATATTTCCAAACTTTCTGCATTCTTGAATCAGTTCTGTTTATACTGAATGCTGATGTTTGAGTTCAGTATTTCTGTGCATTCCAACAAAGTGATTAGGAATGAAATCAAACTCCTGTGTAAGTCAGAGGAAGTTTTGGTCTTGATGTGCTTGTGATTTTTATAGTTAAGTACACAGTAACTTTTTATAGTTAAGTACACAGTAACTTTAATTTTAATTGCCAAACTCTTTACACTTACATTCTGCTAGTGTCTTTAGAAATAATCCCCTGAAATATTGTTGTTAGTTACTGTGCTAGTAAAAAAAAAAAAATCTTAAAAGAACAAGTAAAGACTTCCCATTGTATTCTGTATTTTAATAGAATGCAACTTACATTAATTCACTGACAGTCTAGACTTTCCAGTAAAAAGTATGAAACACTTATTGTTTCCTGAGGGGAAAGAAAAAAAAAGGTAGAAAAAATCCCCCCTGAGAAGCCCCCAAGCAGAAGAGCCTTGAGACAATGCATAATAGGTAATAAGATAATTACAAGCCACCATGTTCAGAGGAACAACAGTAACTGATTCAGTTTGGAGGAGTCTTTTCTACAACATATTATAGAATGGTTATGCTTACATGCAGTCTAAATTGCCCACATTTCTTACTGATAGTTGGTTTGTGGTTTAGGCATTTAAGTAACTCTTGAACACTCCCTAGTGGTAGATCTTAGCACAGGCCTCTCATTTCAGTTGGAGGTAGGAGAATCCTAAAAAACATTAAAATTAAACTCCTCATCTGTTCCATGACATTTAAGATGAGCTCAAAGCAAAATGTCTTTGATGCCCTATGTGTACTGCAGGTAGTCTTTTATGGTCAGCTAGCAACAGGATGTACAGGACTAAAAAATAGCAAGAGCTCTAAGTCCAAAGGCTCCCCAAACAGGTTAGGTTGTGTCGCTTGCAAATTTTGGTTCTCCAGTGCAATGAAGACTTCTGTATGGGAAGCAGCAGTTCTCCTTTTCCCACTTTGTCTTTTTAATTTTTATTTTTCTCTTGTGATCCTAAAATCTTATTTTTTTCCCTCTTCTGCCTGTTCTCTTGTTCACTTTTTAATTATTTTATTTACTTTCAGTTATTTCTTTTTTTTTTTTTTTGTTAATGTATTGTTTTCCCTCTTTTTCCCCTGCCTGCCATATTCTCTTTTGCTGTACAACTAGAATGTACTCAGTATTCATGCCCACAGGACCTTTTAGGTAACACTGGAGACATATATTTGTATATAGACCTCTGTATATACAAACACATTGAAGAGCAAAGTTCACCTTTGTGTTGAAATAAACTTCGTGCATTAAGTATTGTGAGTAAGAGTTAAAAAGTAAAATTTGCTGTTGGGCTGTGAATTAGATGCAAACTGAAAGGATTGAGAGAACATAATCTTGGTTGGTTCTCCCTACAGCTGGCTCTAAGAAGGGACTGCAGCACATTGTGTTCTATTGAACATCAAATAACTTGGGAGAGTGGATGGTGGCTGCTGATTTGCGTGTAGCCCTTTCACACTCAGGCACGTGGGAGAGCAGTGCAGGGATAAGTCACTGTCTACTCTGCTTCATAAGTGCACAAAGATTGACCCTGGAGCAGCTTTTTATGAGTGGATTGAGATTGTGTGTACCAAGGAGACAAAGGAGACAAGACATCAGCTGTCCAGCTGTAAAGATGCTCAGCACCATTCTGTTGTGTAGCCAGCAAATCCTGGTTGAGATAAACAATCAACATAGATGGTTATTAGTTATAAATATTTCTGACTAAATACTGGTAGGAGATACTTATGCTCTCCTTTCAGGGAAGAATTTATTCATCCAGGTAAAATTTGTTTCTTAGGCAAAATACCTAATATTTTGGTGTTCTGAATTTGTGCATGATGGTAGGAATCTACTGCTGTGGTTTAATGATTCTGCAGCATTGCAGCTGTTCTTGCTATTCAGTGCTGGGGAAGACTCCACAGTATGTATTGGTATTAATCCATAAAATTATCTCAGTATTTTTAAATTTCCAATAACATCAGTCCCATCTGTAGAGACTGTAGGATTTTTGGAAGGGGTTTTTGATTTGTAGTTTTTCTTTTTTTAAGTGTGCATATACCTTTGTGTTTTCTGCCCAGATGCTTGGCAGCCCACAAGCACTTCGGTGCAAGCCAAACATTAAAGTTAACTGGACATTCTCTTTTAAAATTTATTTCTAATTGAATTTATTTTTCAAAAATCAGAGATATATTGCCTATAAAGTCATAGAAGGCTGGCTTTCAGAATTTATGACCTGAAGGATGTTTGTATTTATTCATGCTACAGGTTAGAATTGAGCAGGTGATTGTTGCCGAGCCAGGAGCAGTTTTACTGTACAAGATCTCTAATTTGCTCAAGTTCTACCACCATACAATCAGGTATGCAAAATTACAAAATATGTTAAAAATGCCTTTTTTCCCTAATTGTATATATAAGAACAAATCTGCTAGGAAGAGTACTTTTGTTGCTTAGTTGTTGCTCTGCACTATGACATCAAGTAGAAACATATGGGATAATAAGCAGAAACCATTTACCCATTGCCATTCCTCAGTTCATATCAAAACTGCTTTGGAATACAGCATAAATTTGGCACAATAACTGTTTCTTTGTTGTTCTGTGTAGATTCAAATAGTTTACAAAAAACTCTCCACAGCATTTCATATGACAAAGTCAAGTCCCCTTTGAGAAAATGTTACTAAATAAAATTGCTTCAGATTTTTGGGATTTTTTGGGTTTGGTTGTTTTTTTGTTGTTGTTTTTGTTTTGTTTTGTTTTGTTTTTAATAACTTTTTCTTAACTTTTTGATAACTTTTTTCCCTAATTATGCACTCCCTTATCTCAGTGTTGAAGATGCACTGATCACCTTCCAACCTGTTAGAGGCCACCAGGAATACAGGAACTGGAGATGAGCCAGAGCTGCTAATTTATATATCATTTATATGTTGTGGCATATACTGTAGTTCATGTTGGTTAAAAAGAGAAGTAGGAGAAAAATCTCCCTCCACAGCCCTGGACTGAACTGCTGAGAATTTGAAGCATTAATATCACTAGTTGAGCTTCTCTATCTGAGAATACTTCAGATGGTGGGCAGACTGGGATAAGTGGTTCTCGGGCACCTCCTAGCTTATTTAAATTCCTCAATTGTGATGGCAGGACTATTGTAGAACACATGTAAGGCCTATTCTTAATTTTATTGTACAAAAATCCTGGAATATGTTGGTCTTGTTTTTCTGTCTCCAAAATTAGAATTTCCCCATGGTTATGAAGCTTGGTGCAATTGAAAATGTGATGTTAAAATGGAAGATCTTAGTCAGTCTTATCTGTTGGTTTCTGCCTTGTTAACAGCACAATGTTTAAAAACCACTGAAGTACCTTCTACTAGCTGAATAATTTCCTCTGCATAGGGAAGGTGCACCTTACTAATAAAAGGAAAAATCAGTTTGAAAAATGATCTATTAAACACAAGATTACAATCTGAAAATTGAGATAGAGGCTTAGTCCTATTATGACCCAATGAATTTTCACTGACAGTTTGTGGCTCAAAAGTGCAATTCCTATAGCCAGAGGGAGGGTACATCTGTGAGAGGAGCATAGTCCTGTAGTGCCATTTAAGGGTTATGTGGTATCTGTGCTAAGTGTGATAGTTTAACACTCAGAATAGCAAGGCATGAATTCTTACAGTTTTGGAGTTGCCCAGCATCTCAGTGCAGAAATGAGAGAGGTAATGCTATCCCTAACAGGCAGTATGATAGAATATTGTTAACCCTTTTTGTTATGTAATTTGTTTTTGATAACAGAAGTAGATTTATTGCATAAGAAAGCAAAAATCTGGTAAATTTTAGTACTCTAGAAAAAAGTTTGTGCAAGTTTGATAGCCTGTGTTTAATATTTGCTGAATGACATACTCGATGATGCTTGTTCTTACAGTCAGCTTATCTCTTAGCCACTATGGAGAATTGTTCCCTGTAATTATTTTTTCTAAATTTTAAACTTTGAAAATAATATTTTAATGATATTTAAGTATCTGACTATCATGTTGTTTCTCCTTTAGATCCATTAAATAGTTTTAATTTTTTTTCAGTGGTATTGTAGGAAACAGTGCAGCCACACTGTTGACAACAATTGAAGAAATGCATATGTTGAGCAAGAAAATATTCTTTAATAGCCTGAGTCTTCATGCAAGTAAACTAATGGACAAGGTTTGTTTCAAAATCGTACATCTTTCATGTTTCAAAACATGCTTGCATTTCCCTTTCGTCTAGTAAGATTACTAGGTAAATAGCTGGTTTATATGTCAGCTTTTCCTAAAGTTGAATTCTTGTATTTTCAATATTTTAGTCATAGAACTACATTACAAACTCGCTGTTTATATTTTAATTCTAATAATGGTGGAGATTTTGTAGATATGTGTCTAAAATCCTGTGGTTAACAACATTCTTTGGCAGAACAGTTTACATATTTTTAAAATCTGCAAGAAGAAACAAAAGTAGGAAATTTTCTTAAGTGCAATAGACCAAAGTCAGGCAATTGAGCTGTGTCATTTGTATTAGTGCATCATTCCTTTTTTGAAGTTTCAAGGTATATCCCAAAATGCTAAGCTAAGTAAAAAAAAAATTTGGGCTTTTCTGTCTATTATAAAAGTAGTTTTACCACATGAAGATTGCTGTAACATTTGTAAATGCATTTCTAAATTATTTAACCTACAAAAAATGGAAAAAAAAAATACTTCATTTTCCAGAAACTATTCTTTATGCAGACTTGTAATTTGCTGGCCACTCAGTTAGGTTTTCTGAGTTTTGTCAGTATTGTTCTGTGATTCCAAATGAGTTTTCTCATTCAGCACAGTCTGTCTGGTCCTAATTTCCTGTCTTACTGCAGGAGGTGGGGAATGACTTCTCAAAGAAGCAGTTGTTTCTCCTCTTCTCTCCCAGATACCCCAGTGACCCCTTTCAGTGGTTTGATTTGTTCATTGGGTTACTCCTTAGCTGCTACCACCCACAGTCCATACTGCTAAAGTCCTCTTAATGCATTGTTGCTGTTGGGTATTTCCTTTTGAATGCAGGATCTTATAGTTCCTTTGCTATTAATGCTTCTTCAGGGATCAGCTAAAGCTGTTCCTAAAGCATGCAATGGACAAGGACAACATGAATTTACCAAAAAACGTTTTTTTATTTCCTAATATGTAAGCTAGAATAAAGTTGTGTAAATTTTCCATATATGAAAAGAAATCAGTTATGGACCATAGCAAAAATGTATAACTGCTCTTTGCTTACAAAGTGATTAAGAAAAAAAATTCTTGGCTTGAAAACATCTCTTTATTCATCCCTTTTTTATTTATTTATCCTGTTGAGTATTACATCTATACTTAATTAAGATCCAGCATGATTTTCTTACTTGCATAACTCACAGTCTGTGAGGTGTTGTTTTGGGTGATACACTGTTTTCAGCTTGGAAATGTGTAGAAATCAGAAGAAGAATGATAAAGGAATTATGATCCCCTAGTCAATAGTATGTGTTCTTTCTGTTGTCACTGTGAGAAGGTTGTGTATTCCTCTTTGCCCTTCTAGTTCCCCTTCCCTCAGCCCCCAGTCTGGATGTAACTGGTTCTAGATGCTGTCACTGTTTTATAAAGTAGTCAAATTTGCTTTTACTGGCCCTAAATGAAGGCAGTGATTGCCCTGCCACCTTCAGTGGTGTTTTATTACAAGTAATGAATGACATACCGAGCCTACCATGTAATGGGAAAAGATCATAATATTGCTCTTTCTCAGAAACACATTTATAAATCAAATCTGAAATGTCGACAATATTACATTGCCTATGTGCCCTATGAAGATCTTTCCTCAGAATATAATTGAGGTCAAAAGCTTTTAAAGAGATTTAGAGGACTGTTAGATATATGGGTAACAAAGGCTTCCACAATTATTTATTAATTTGTTAATAAATGTGAGGTAAGAAGAAATCTTGTCTGAGAAGAAATCTTCCTGTTCTAATGTGTAGTTCTTGTAACTCAATTTTTGATAGTCCTCTGTAGCACCTTATATTATTACCCTTTGTGAGTGGATTACTGAATTGATAGAATGATGTCTTATCTCTTCATGACTGAAATTAGTATTTCTTCATAAAAAATACAAAATTTATAGGCTGATTACACTTAGAGAAACATTATTTTCCATGTGATAAAGATGTTTCTTTTATCATAAATTTAATTCTCTTGTTACTTAGTTTTTTGTGTTAGTGTACAGATAAGCAGGTTTTATGCCTTTTCATTTGTCTTTGTAAATGTAGTAGTGAATGTCACAATGCCTTTACATTTTGAGGAAACTGAAGGTTGCTTTTTACCATGCTTTCTTTAATGCGTGTTCAGACCAAAATTGTGTATATGTACTAGTAGGATTTTTTTCACATCCCAGCCTTTTTCCAGCTTCTTGCCAGTTATGAATGTAATGCAATTGTTTCCAGATTTTTTTTTTCATATTTAGAGAAGATTACCCCCTGGAAGATAGACCTTTTGTGCTTACATAGCCAGTTACAAAAGCTTCATTGCTGTTCATGGTGTGCAGCTAGAGAATATTCGCTGGGAAAATTAGTAAATTATTTTTCACTCGAACAGTCTGGGAATTGTAGTTTCTTACTTCAATTTAGATTATGCATCTTAAGGCATTGATAAGCCTGTTTCAAAGAATAGCAATTGTCCAATACTTTGATTAAAATATGATCCTTAAGATAATTTGAATAATTTTGGAAATACATTAAAATGCAAATGGGATGTTCTGAAGTAAAAATACTTCTATTTCTACATGTTTAAGTGCCTCTTCTGTTTAGATTATTGGAAAGTGGTGAATGGCCTGTCAAGGAGACAATTTTAACAATAATATTTCCTCAATGTCATCTATTGTTGCTGATAATTCTCTTTTTTAATATCTACATTGTATCTAGTAGTTGAGAGACCAGAATATGATTTAAGCAAATCTTTCACTTAAGTTGGGAATATTTTTTAGACAAAGCAGGTTTCATTAAATATGCTAACTCCTCAAGATCCCAGCCTTAGGATGCGGACAGATGACAGGGTGGTAATTGGATGTCCTCATCGCCACAGACAATTTAATTCCCGAGATTATTGATTATCCTGAGTTGAGCATTGTCTTCAATCTGCCTGGGATTTAATTTCTAAAGCACAGTGGGAAACTGAGACTTCAGGCTGTTCTTTCTAGGACAAGAAAATAGCTTCCTCTTCACATCTATTTTTGAGAAGAGTCCCATATTACATAAGGAGTGTCACTAGTGTGGAGGTGTATGGAAGCTTTTAGGCAGTCTTAGATCAGGATTTTCTCTCTTGGTTGTCAAGCCATCGGTGTAAATGATAGAGGGAAATCCCTGGTTACTTCAGAATACTTACTGGTTTGCCCAGAAGCACTTTGCTATGAACTTTTTTTTCATTACATAAGAAGATCTCAAGCATCCTGGTTGGAATCTGAAAATAAAATACTCAGCAGCTCTAAACTTCAAACTGTTTGTTCTGAGAAAGCTTTTTTTATGGTGTTCTCATTCTGGCTTCTCAGGTAGCTCTGTTTGAGCTGAAATCCCTGTGACAGAAATATTCAGCAGACTGCTGGAAAGCAGATCCATTGTTATCAAAGAAATGCAGTACACAAGGGAGTCTCTTTGGTTCGGACACTTCTTGAAACCTGTCACGAAGATTGGTAACAGTTGTTGCAAAGCCACTTTTTTTTTAGGATTTAAAATGCCATTCATGGCTTTGAGATTCTCAGGCTGCTGTAGAGCTCATTGTTGACATCCTACAGAAGCTGAGCATCACCAGCCTCCTCCTGTGTCGCTGAAAGTTTGGTGCATCAGCTCACTGCAGATGCTGTCTCTCTTTTGCCTTAGTGGCTCTTACCCTTCAGAGCCAGTGTTGGGCATTCTTGCCAATACTTTCTAGTTCTGGTAGCAATTGATTTGTTCTGGTTCTTGGTTGAACTAGAATGGTTTTTGCACCAGTATTGGTGTCCTTATGCTGAAAAAAATTGGGTCTGTATTAGTTGTTTTTTAGCTTTTTTGGACCCAGCCATGGGTCTACCAAGAGTGCTAGTAAAGTGGATTAGAATTATCATTAAAGTCCTTATGTTTCCTTTTCCATGTTTCTTATCACTCTGTGCTTATAAATCAAATGTATAGGAATTCAGGATTCTGCTTGTGTTACTCGTTGTCTGATTCTAAGAACAGCCCATTACAGATGACCTCTTTACAGAAGATTATAAATCCAGGAGAAAACAGTGAATGAAAATAATCATCAGAATGACAGAAACTGTTCCAATGAAACTAGAAGTAAAGTTCAGAGTACCTAATGGAGTGGAGTGGATGGACTGCTTTTGCAGTCCCCTCAGTATGGGAGTTATTTAATATCATGAATCCATTGGTGAGGCATTTTAACAAGTGTGTTAGACCAACTGATGTCAGCATGTTTTATTGGACCACCTGTTAAATTAGGAGAATGGGAATTTTCAAGCCCACATGTCCTTCCTCTGGTTTCACTACTGTTCCAGAACAATTATTAAAGGAAAGAATAATTGCAAACATTTAATAAAATGGAATGAGAATTATCATAAGGGCACTAATGAAGATTGTGCCAAACTCCAGTCATCTGCTGTCTGAGCTGTTAGAAGACTATTAGTAGAGTATCCCAAATTAAGTTTTGGGATTGTTATTCCTTAATGCTGTTCTTTTTAGAGTAGATGTATGCTAATTAAATGCTGTGATTGCATTATCTTTTAAGTTTGTCAGTGAGAGAGATATTAAAACGTTGCATGGGAATAATTGTAAACTTGTCCTTCATAATTTGATTCCTGCCAGAATGAAACCTATTAGGTTTCTGGGAAATCAGATGTGGGGCAGATTGAATAAGACTGATTATTATTGTTGTGTTCTGAATGCTATTGTGCTTTTAAATGGATCCATGAGAACAAAGCAAAACCTAGTTATCTTTTTTTCCAAGACCAGCTTGATAGCTGAAAAGAAAAGCATGCCATTAGGCATTCTACTTTGTTGACCTCGGTAGGATCCTAATAGGACCAGAAAATCTTAAAACAGCTTCTCTGATAAGACGTGCGCTCAGGTTTCTTGGAGTGCTGGTGAATATTGTCTCAGCTGAGGAGAATGGACTCTGCAGTTGATGCTGCTCAGTGTTAACTGACAGCATGAAAAATTCATAACATTTTTACAAGGTTCTCCTCTGTAGTACTTTGGATCCAGCCAATGGGGTTTTTTTTAAAAGGCTGTATTTAAAGCTGATTAGGCTCTTACAAAAGCCACTGACCTTCCATTTGAGACTTGTAAGTAGGGCTTTCTCTGTGGAGTTCTGTGTTTTAAATTACCATTTTGTTTTATTTGGTAGTAGTATCACAGAAATAAAGAATGGATGAGTTCAGCAGGAAACTAGAAACCGTCTCGTCCGGCCATCTTGCTCATGACACAGACTGTCAGCTAGAGCAGGTTCCCCAGGACTTGCTCTAGCTGAAGTTTTAATATCACAAAGGATAGACTCTAAAACCTCACTGTGCACCTGTCTCCAGTGCTTGACTAACCTCGCAGTAAAAAATTGTTTTCCTGTGTCTTAATGTGTGCCCATTACCTCTTGACCTGTTACTGGACTCCACTGAGAAGCGTCTGGCTCCATCTTGATCCCTCACTTCACATATTTATACACATTTACAACATCCCCCGTGAGCCTTCTCTTCTCCAGGCAGAACACAGCCTCTTCTTGTGTGGGAGGTATTCCATTCCCTTCCTGAGCATTGTAACTGTTAACTTTATAATGTTAAAGTACTGCAGTATAGAAAGTTCTGATCAACTGTGCAGTATTTTCAGAAGAAAATTTGCCCTCTTTTAAAATGTAACCTTTAATGTGAATGAGAAAGGGAAACAACATTCATGCACACTTCTCAATTGTTGATGCTGCCTTTTCTTTTTTCTGTATTTTTCTTTGCTGTTTGTAAAATTCTATAAGACATCCTTTGAGCTACTTGCTCTTCTAGACAGAGGAACCTGCTCTGTTATATGTTTGGAGGAAGATTAGTGGCTTTGTATCTGTTCCCCACTGATGAATATGCAGAAAAGAAGATAAAATTTTTTGAGTAAAGCTTATATACAACTTTCAGTACCCATTTCAGAATTCATTTCAGTTTTGTATGTTAGATTTTAAAAATGGACAATTTCTTCAGTTTTTTGAAAGGCTGACGAGCTATTTGGCATAATTTCTGTATGACTGAACTGATAGTCAAAACAAATTAGAGACTTAATACTGTGTTAGAGTATGTTTTAATGCAGTTGAACTTGCTTCTGCAGAACTTCCCTAATCATGTTTTAGTTAGCTGCTGTCTAGCTTGCATCTGAAAGAGGTACTTCAAAAGTAGAACTCAGCACGTATTTGAAACCTATTTTTCTGGAAATGGGATAAATTATAATGATCTCTTAGTGCCTGTAAAACATTCAGGGCATCAATTATTTTTTTATTAGAATAGTGATTAGTGCTCATGAGTTGGAGTCCGTAGGTTCCTGTATAAATTTGAAGTGTCAGTTTTTAAACCTTCTTTTTTGATTTAAAAAAAAAAGCCCTCATTTTGTATTCATCTGTCAAAAGTTAGAATTTTCAAAATTAATATAGCACTACTTTGATTCTTTTTCCACTTACTGATAATATTGTCTCTATTGCAGTAGTCAGGAATTTCAGGGTAACCCAAATAAAATTTAGTAATCTAAAATAAATCTTTTTTCCTTGCCATATTTTCTTCTTCCATGTTGTTGTTCCTTGCTCTTGCCTAGAAGACAGTGGACAGTAAAGCAACAGCCAAGTGAAAGATGAAGCTAATTTAAGACCTTCTGCGCACTAGCTACCTCAGGAGACAAAAATTCTGTGCAAAGCAGCCTGGAATTATAATTGCCATGATCTGTGTGTGTGTTGGAAGTGAAAACTCCATCAAACTAGTATATGGTTATACTAGTCTCAAAGTAATGCCAAAATATCGCTGAACACAGCTCAGTTCAAGTCTGAGAATGGTGTGTTCAGGACACAATCAATAGCCCTAATAATAACAAGAAGAAAGAAAAAGTCATTCAGTGCTGTAAATTTCAGTAAACTTTACTGTGATCAACATTAAGTGCCTCTTTTTGAAGTGCCTTTTTCTGTTACTTTATTGCTAGAATATTTGTTTCATGCTTTCAAGACTGCTTGGACTGAACAACTGTTCTCCGAACCTATTAGTTTTAGTTTTCCATTAGTTCTTTGAGTTCAGTATACTCTCTTTTGGAAAGTGAGAATAGAGGAACATTTTCTATTCAGAAGGATGAAAGAAGTTTTCATTAAATCTGTCTTGGTAACAGTGTTGGGACATGTATGTTATCTCAAATGTTTCAGAGCACAAGTGTGAAAGTTTGGCCTGGTTTCAAAGAGAGATATGGTTTTTTTTCTTTCTTTGCTGGCATGTTCATCAGGTATAGATTCATTTCCAGAAGACTCTGTTATGTTCTGCTCTAAAGATATTTGCTGTGCTCTCCTTGGTTTCTTTGGCCATCTGCCTCTACCCCTTGGATTTATTTTTTTTTTTAAACTTTAAGACTCAAGCATCCATATTACTATGCCATTTATCAGTATTTCTCATCTGGGAAGGTATGGAACGTGTTGCCCAGGACTTGGAGCCATCCAAAGCTGCTGCCTTTTCTTTAGAGCTGGAGCCTTATGAGCACTGCAGAAGTGCATGCTGCATTGTTCTGCTGTGGCCAGATACCCAGACTGATTCACATGGGCCAGTCCCATCCAAACTTACTTCTCCCTACCTCCTTCTGGAGAGATAATGCCTTTAAGTCTTAACTTACTCTGTATTGCTGAGGGTCTCCTTACTCCCTCATGATCCAGCCACATCTGTTTGCCCTTGCACAGGCAGAACAGAAGAAGGTGGAAGTAGATTGTTGGGAGAAGGAAATGAGGTTAGTAAGGGATTGGAGGCAGCAGGAAGCCAGTTTGAGGCAGCATTGGAGACAAAAAGATGCAGCTATGTTTGGAGTAGAACCTAAGAAATGAGTGTTGGGGAAAAGAGGTGCTAGATCTTCTACAAATGTTTTGTTAAGGGTTTACTGAGTATTTGCTGGTTTCAAAGAAAGGGCTAAAGTATATGAGCCTGGGTTAAAAGTATAGAGTTTCAGTCCATTTCAGGGGGTCCAATTTTCATAATTTGACTTGGAAAGTATATTTTTTTTTCCTATTATGCACAAACTTTGTTTCTTTATTTTTTTAAACATCTGCATTACCTGCTTCTTACCTTTGCATAAGCCAGCATGTCAGTTTGTGTAGTCTCTTTGCTGTTCATGTAGGTGTACATGAGTTAGCCTGTGTGCAGTTCATTTGTGTACTGGCAGTAGACAAGGTATGAGCTTGCTGGGGATTGAGACTGTTACATCTGTGACTGCAGCTCTCATACTCTGTATCACAGGAGCTGTGCAGTCTTGTCAAGAACTGCTGCAGCGTGGCTCTCATCTCCCAGAGCTCTGCCTGCACTACATTCTGAAGTGTTTGCAGGAGGTCCTGCTTAAATTGAACTCAGTGGTGCCAACAAGATGGCTACTCTTTGGCACCTAATCTAGTAAATGTATTTTTTTTTCACTGCCTAAACCAGTAGAGTTTGGGTTTCTCCAAATGGTAAAGTAGGTATAGTCTGAATGAAATGAGAAATTCAGTGTTGCTTGTTTGGCACTGAATTATATGTTCTACTGAAAGCTGCTGGCAGTTATTGTCTGAAATGTGCTAGACTTTGTCCAGTGTCAAATTAAAGTTCTTCTCTATATTCCTATATGTAACTTTGTTATTAGCTCATTGCATTTGTCCTGACAGACTGGATGGTATTTGCTGTAAATGAGATTAATAAAAGTCCCCACAAACAAATAATCTTGTTCTTCAGGTTGAGCTCCCACCTCCTGATCTTGGCCCAAGCTCTGCTCTAAATCAGACACTTAACTTGCTACGGGAGGTTCTGGCATCTCATGACTCATCTGTTATTCCACTGGATGCCCGTCAGGCTGACTTTGTACAGGTACAAGAATGTTTGACTGCTTTGTGTGTGTGAAGAGGAGGGAGAGGGGCAAAAAAAGAATGTGTAAGTTAGCTTCAGTACACAAAGGTAGATGGAACATTAATCTTTTTGTCTGGTCCCATTTTGGAGCTCTCTGTCAAACCAGAGTTTGTAATGTGCATAACAGGGTGACTAACAATATGGATAATTACAGCTGAGTATGGAGTGCTACTCTTAACACAGTATCTAAATTCAGTTATCCAATTACTACTCCATTAAGTAAATACACCCTCAAGATTGCACAATTACCAATTATCTAATCTGGGTTATTCTTCCTCCTGCTAGGCTGGAATCTGTTCTTGTCAGGTTTTTATACTTTTCCCATCACTGTGGTAGGTGATCACCTGCTGACAAATCCAGTAGAAAACTGCTTTCACAGTTGGAAACTCTCATTCCTCTTTATTCTACTTTGGGGAATAAATATGTGATAGAGACAGAATGAGGTTAGAAGCCTCGTGTGACATGATTTCCTCCCTCCCCTCCCTCTTTTCTGTGTGTTTGCTGTTTTAGGTTCTGTCTTGTGTGCTAGATCCATTGTTACAGATGTGTACTATGTCTGCTAGTAATTTGGGCACAGCTGATATGGCAACCTACATGGTAAATTCACTTTACATGATGAAGACTACTCTGGCTCTCTTTGAATTCACTGACAAACGTCTAGAGATGTTGCAGTTTCAGGTAAGCTTTAGCACCCCCAAAAGAAAAGTAATTTATTACTGATTTTTGCACACTGTAAGTTGTGCTGTGAATATATTTATATTAAAATCAGCCCAAAGCCAACATTATCAAAATCAGGGAAATGGGCTAAGAGGGCTTCTTATCAGAGACCACAAGCAGATAGCATGTTTCATTTTAAACAAGACAAAAAATTAGTACAAGATTTGGGTTTGTTTGGTTTAGTTGCAGATAAATCCAGACCAGTGAACATTTTCATTATCATAATTATTCTAATATTTATCTGCAAACTGTGTGAGAAGAAGCAAATGGAAATTGTAATCACAGCCAAATGGCTGACTATATTCCATCATGCAGTTAGTTCATCATCTACTGTAAGATCATAATGTATTTTGTACTAGAATATTGTGTAGCTGAAGTTACTGCTTCAGTCCTGCTTTCTGCCTCTCTTTTCTCATTTGTTTGATTTCCCCTCACATCCTGGGATAGTAGTTCATACATGGTGCTGTTTTGAAATGGAAGTCAAAATTTAGAAACTGTTGACTTAAAAAAACTTGGCCACTGCCCATTTATATTTTGCTACATGAATATGTCTGCAGTTTATCTCAGGACAGCCTTGGGAGCTGGGGGGCTTGAAAAAAGTCACAAATTCTTATTTGAAGGGATCAGCAAGGATTGGCTGAGAGCCATTTTTCACTTTCTAATCCTAATCAGAATTTCTAGCACCTTTTAGCTCTGAAACAAGCAAACAGACAACCTCACCAAACTGGCTGGTTATTTCTAATTTCTTTTATCAGAGTTCCTTTCACAGTAAATGTTGCAATTGATTTATTCTTCAGAAAAGCAGTAGAGCTGAAGCTTACACATTTAATACCATTTACTTTCTTCAAACATTTTACAAATACAGGAACAGATTGAAAAAAATCTTTAAGATTATACATAAGTAGTTTATTCAAGTGGAGTTAGAATGGCATATTTAATAGGAGAAACGTTTTTCATAGAAAAATAACTCACTAAGACAGTTAAAAACTACAAATTGAAATATTAAGATTTCCCTTCTGATTTAAAAAGGAATGTGTATTCTTCTAAACAATTTTAGGAAGTAAAAAGGTGAACTCTTTAAGTATCAGACAAAAGAATCTTACCTTTTACTAGACTTTAATATATTATAATATTTTTCTTTTCTTTAGGATTGGAAGAAAAGTTTGTGGGGTAGTTATCTGTAAAAATGAAGTAATAATGTATATATAACCAAATGTCTTTCTGAGACTGCTCAAACTGAAAAATGATTGCTGCTGCTGGGACTGGATTTAGGCATTAGGTTTTCCTGCAAAGTAAAGGTTATATTGTATGTAAAATACTCTAACAAGTTTTTTCATATGAAGATAATTAAAACAAAGCAGATAACTGTAATATCATTGTCTATTGCTCTTTCAGTTGACTTTTTTTCAAATACATGTTTATCAGTATTGAATTTAAAATCAATTCTGAGTATGATTTAGTTTCAGTTTTATTTTCCTTATGAAAGACTGTTTATTGTTTATTGTAAAACTGCCATGTTATTGTCAGTATTTTCAGTAAGAATGGAATGGTTTTTAAAACATACTTTCAAAGAATTATAGCAAAATAAAATTATATAGGAATTTTTAAGATCAAGGCTACAGTCTTCATTTTTGGGGGTGTTGTATTTACAAATACAAAAAAATAGGTTCTTTTATTAGTCAGACATGAAAGAATTCTCTGCATTTTTATTATTGGTTGCTTAATATATGAAAGATGTTAAATGGATCAAATAATTATGCTGTATGTATTTGTAGTATTTCCTTGTTTGTTGATCACTCTCCTTATTTGTATATTTTTTTTCTTCTTATTTGTGTTTCTAGACATTTTAACCCCAGAACTTGCTACATTTAATATTCTCACACACTCTTTATAAATACCTTATGCTTAACATTTCAGATTGAAGCTCATTTAGATACACTCATAAATGAGCAAGCTTCCTACGTGCTAACAAGAGCTGGTCTGAGTTACATTTATAACGCTCTGCAGCAGCACAAACCAGAGCAGGTGAGCTTACAGAATTTACATGTTAAAGGGGGTACCACACTCTTGCCAACTAGTAGAATTTTGGCATTAATGTTTTTGCAAATTAACCTTCATCTGAAAGCAGAGGTTCAGTAGTGTTGGTTTTTCACATGGGACCAGGACTATCAGACACAGGCACCTTGCAGCTACAGCTTTTTTACTGTGTGTTCAGGAGGCCTGGCAGGGTTGGTGTGCAACAGTCCTGTCTTGTACACTCTGAGTCTGAATACCAACACTCCCATAGCCCCTAGGACATGTTAGACTTGCTGTGTATGTACGCAGCATTCAGCTTCTTCATTGCTTCCACGCATGGAGTCCATAGATAGCTGCATGCCTTTGGTAACTGCTACTTGTTTTCTTCTGTGGAAAACTGACAGATGAGTTTAGTAGTAGTTTGAAATAGTTTCTTCTTTCGCCCTTATTTGTTGCTGTAGCTATTCTAGTACCAAGACAGTGAGATTCTCAAAGTGAAAACTTGAGATTTCTTAGAGGAGCTGAAAACTGGAATTCAGAGCTCACGCTCTCCCTTTCTTGTGAAGCACAGTTGCAGTGTGGTAGGTGTTAATACAGCCCTTCTTCCCTTCAGCTGTGCTTATGTCCTTTTGTGATCTTTTGTAGAATTAAAAAATAGTGTTTCTGGAGAAAGCAGAACTCTGTTGGAAAGCTTTATGTTGTTTCTTCAGCTAATAATTTTGCATAAAGTGCCTAAACTCAACAGATTTTTATGTATAAAGATGAATAAATAAATGTGTAAATAATCTGATTAATAACTCAACTTGATTTTCTATTCACAAGCCTAGCTCCTGTTTTAAAACCAATTTCAAGTTGACTAGAGCAGGTTGTTAATGGGATGTAGCAATTTTCATTTCTCTCTGTACAGCTGCCTGGTTGCAGAGGTGGTGATGTCACAGAATTTGCTAGGGGGGTAAGCAGCATTTGTGCATTGTACTGCCATACCAGCACAGAAGGTTTACTGGGAAGCAGGTCTGAATTCTTCATGGTCCAAGAACAGATAGATAGAGCAAGGTTGTTGTCTCTTAAGTCCAGATTGCCAAGGGGATGTAGCCAGTTTGCAATTCAGTTTTAACTCTGGACCTTGTGGAAGGCTATTTTTGGCTTTATTTAATGCTGAAGAAGGAAGAAAAGGTTTTGAAAGGACGTATTGAGAATTCCATATTCTCAGCTTTTAATTTAAGGGAATGGTAGAATACAAATGAGCTGTTAACAGCATTTCAGTACTGAAATGGTGATAGTTTCCAAACATTTAAGATCCTGTAGCAGGACCAAATAAAAATTAACTACTGAACCAATTGTAGACTTTATTATTTATCTTTTTCTATATTTTAGTATGACCTTTTTTTATCCCCTTGTTTGCTTATGGATTCTTAGGGTCCTCTTTCAAATTTGTCAAGTATGGATTCCGTGTCCCTGAAGGTTGCAATGGTAAGCGTTTATAACTTTCATATTATGGTGGTGATGGCTGTAGGTAAAGATGGTAAAGAATACTGTTAATTATGTGATTAGAAGATATTCATCTGTAGTAGAAGATATTCATCTAATCAGTCCTAGTCTTTAGGAATAGATGAATTGCATGTCTGGGAATACTTTCTTCATTTGTAGTAATTTGACCACTTGAAGTAATAAATACATAAATTATTTCTGAAGAGGTAGTAGTAGAATATTATTTTCTAAGCCTTGAGAAGCAGATCTTTAGTTAGAAGAATGCTGTCCCATGAGTCATCTTAAATTGCTAAAAGCAAATACTTAGCTCTAATTAGTTTTAATCACCAAAGTTTCTTTTTTTGACTCTATGCTTTGAAATATAGGTTCTGCTATCATTTATAATCTTAGTCCTAAGGCTTTGATTTTATGCAAATAGTTCAGCTTTACTCAGAAGTTAGATTCTGGGTATATGTCACAGTTATGGGGTTTTTTTAAGTTGAAAGCTACAATATATTTTAAAGCAAATTATCAGTTGATATTTTTTCTTAGAGTGTGTGAAGGCTCTTTTGCATAGAGATAGCAATACCACAGTTCAGTAGGCAATAATGTATAATCTCTCACTCTTCCTCCTCAGCCAAATTTACCTTTATTGTAAAAGTTTAACAGTAAAGACCTCATACAGCAGTGTATGTACACACCCATGGAAACAAAAGAGATTTTAAAAGATTTTTTAAAAAACTTGTATGTTGAATGCATCCCAACTATGATAGTGTAACCCATTTTTTTCTGTTCAGGATTTAAACCAGTAATTCCCAAGCTGATTGGATGAACAGGGCTCTGGCACAGAGCACTCAGTAGTTTACTCATATCAGCATGCATTCTTATTAAAACTTAGGAATTTTGCATTTAAAATATCTTCTATTTATCGTGGTCTTGTAGACTAACAAATTTAAAGACTGCAGCCTGGGGACCTTTTATTTTTTTCATTCCTTAACATCATCTTCTGTGAAGACACTTTTACCAGAATGGAACCAAGTATGCTGAAATCAAACCCACATAAATCCCATCTATCAGCCAAATCTATTGGCTTCTCAGAATTTAAACTAGGGGGGAGTACTGCAGGCAGATTCACTGTCTCCCTTTTATGCTTGAAAGTTTTCCAGGTTCCAGCCTTTTAAGTTGTTCATGCATGCTTGCAAATGGGGTGCTTGTAAAGTTCACACCCCTCTCAGCAAACAAGGACAGAAACAAGCTTTCCAAACAAGGACAGAAAACCCCAAAAAATTAATTTGTAAGAACTGTGACTTCATTACTCATTTTTGTCCATGTTTTAAATGATGGATCGATGGGGATTTTAGTATTTACCAGCTTGAGAATATTCATTCAGTGAATGAATGAACAGGAAGGTTGCCATCATTAGATAAACTTACTTAGGGCCTTGTCTTAGTGACTAATTCCAAGGATTTTATACAGGTTTTTTTGGATAATCTGTTCAATATTTGATGACATTTCTGATAAGAATTTTTCCTCTCACTATCTAATTAAAATGCTTCTTAGTGTAATATGTGTTCAGTATTCCTTGTGGTTTCACCTGTAAGAAGACCTGGTTTCATCTTCTCAGTAGTCACCCATTTGACCACACAGTCACAGAATGGTTTGGGTTGGAACGGACCTTAAGGACCATCTTCTTCCAACATTCCTGACATGGGCCAGGAGTATTTTCCACTAGACTAGGTTGCTCAAAATCCCATCCAGCCTGGCCATGAACACTGCCAGAAATGGGGCAGCCACACCACAGTTTTTCTGATTGACTTTTGAAGATGGGAGTAATGTTTTTTTCTTAGAATCAAATCACTGCTCTTATCACTATATTCTGTGAGAAAGAAAAGTAGGCTTAGAAGCAATTCAAGAAGCCTGAAGTGAAGGATTTGCTTTTTATTTTTCCCAGCATAAGCAATGACTCCCTGCCAAAAAGTAAAAAGAAACATGCAAAAAGAATCAAGCAACATGTCTAATTTGGACAGAATAGATAGAAGATAGCTCTGAAGCCGTCTTGTATTCCCTCTGCATCGAATAGACTCGGTGTGATCTTCAGTGATGTATAAGTACCTGCACCAGATGCATAGGAAGCTTAGATGGATAATTATAGAAGCTGGATTCTCATTATTTGACCTCCACTCATATGCCTCTGAGTCAGAAACAAAATTTTGGTGGCAGAAGCACTGAAGTCAATAATTTGTTTTGAACAATTAAGTCATGTCTTTTAATGTAATCAGTGATGTTTTCAGAAATTGTGGTTTTACCTATTTTTGTGTAATAGCAAGGTGTTGATCCCATAGCAGTGTTGATCCCGCATTCTCCTCTCGCAGGCTCAGTTCGATCGCTATCTGTCTGCTCCAGATAGTCTGTTAATGTCCCAGCTGAATTTCCTTCTGAGTGCCACTGTGAAGTAAGTATCTTGCCTCTGAATTTCTGTTATGCCTGAATAATGATCACAATCACAAAGATTAATTTGATTAGGTTTTAGTGAATCATGATGAGAATTCAAGTTATCAGTGGTGATGATATTTGCATTGTCCTTCAGGTCACAATTCAGTTGTGTTCTAACTCTCCTCTTTTTGAACAAGCAATGAAGAGTATCTAATTCTGTAACTTTCTGAAGTAGTTACCTTTGATTTAAGAGACACCATCAAGATGAATTACATTTTGAACATATTCTGCTGTGTCAGCAGTTTTTTGTCAACTTAGTTGTAAATTGGTTTAGAGCAATTTTGTAAGTTTACCAAAGACAGGTGAAATATGTAATTCTCCAAGTTTTCTTTTATCCCCACTACTTTGTCAGTTCTAGAATTTTCACCTTTGTTGTCTTCTGCTGTAGAATATCGGCATTCTGTCTCATTGAATATTTTGCTGAGATTATTTTACTTTTCACCTAATGTATTATTTTCAGGGATTTCTTCTTTGAAGTATGGAAGTAAGAACTTTATTATTTATCTCTTACCTTGTTTTTTGACTATAACTGAACCCTAAGGCTAGGGAAAGTGCCACGAATTTCTTTCCAATTAAATGTGAACCACATGAAAACTTTCTGTAGTACTTAAACTCAGAGAATTATATGTTGCACTGATCAAAAACTTTCCTTGACATTATTTTTCACACTTTGTGAAGAATGTAGATAACTGAATATACTAGAAACTGAGACAAGTACATCACATTTTACATAATGCAACAGTATTTGGAGTTTCATTACTAGTGCTTGTCCTCAGTGGGGTTGTATTACAGCATCTTGCAATTAAAAAGTGATGTGTGAAGGGAAAAATAATTATTGTTGGGAATTGAATAGAACAGCCTGGAAGAGACCTACAATGATTGGCTAGTCCAGCTGCCAGGCTGTTGTGCAGCATTGCTCAGGTTCTCCTCATCCAAAGACTTCCAGTGTCACACCATACATGTGGAGCATGTTTGGCCACAGGGAATGCTGGTGTTTTTCAGCTGGCATTGAGTCTCTGCCAGATTTACCATTCCCACAGCTCAGCTGGCAGAGCTGACCCTGTTGAGGGAGAGCTCTACTCTCTGTACAGATCAAACAGGGTAGCTTGACCAGTAATGTCATTGAAACATCACAATTTCTGCTTCTCAGTGTCAGGGCATTAAACCTGTATTTTAGCTCTTGATATATTTTCTTAAATGTAGGTCTATTTAAAAATTGTAATGACAGTAAATGTCTTTTTGAAAGCCTCAACTTTTCATTGGTAACACAGAGGCAGTTTAAGAGGTAGACTCTATGCTACCATAATGACTCTGGTACAGTGAAATTACTTGAACTTAATCAATCCTTCTGTCAGAGGAACCAAGATAAAGTGGTTATGTAGGAACTCTTAGCCTATTCCATTGATAAGCTTTTTAAACCTCTCAGCACATGTTAAACTGAATTCATAGCATCTTGCAGCAAGGGACAGTTGAGAGGTAAGAGGGAAGCCTTGTGTGAGGGTGATTGCTATAGCTGCTTCAAATTAGCTAACATGCAGAAGTTTATTAACCTGCTCTAATCAGTGCTATAGGTTAAATTCTGCTCAGAATGAAAACAAAATAAATCAGTTAGCCCATTAGCCTTCAAACAACTAGCTTTAAACACAAGCAATCCTTCTGAAATTAAAATACCCATTTCCAGAGATGCTTGTAGAATCAGTGTTGATAGTCAATATTTTTGATAATAAATAAGCCTTGAAAATTCTGAATTTTCTCAAAATTCAAACAAAACATTTAACCAGTGCTATAATTTTAATCCCTCGCTATAGTAGTTGAAATTTTCAATTCTGAAGACATTTTTCATGAGATCAGATAATGGAGATCTGTAACCTATGAGGGCTTTGGTTCTCAGAATCAGACCACATGATTTTATGAGGGACCAGTGTATTATATACTCATGGGCAATATCATTTAAGCTTTGCAACTGTGAAGAACATTCCTTCAAACATTACCAGTGCATGCTCTTGTCTTTTAAATTCCTTCACTCATTCAAAAAGCCTTAAGCTATGTATTCATATGGTTGTTGGTCTTGAAAAGCTCTTTTCATTCGTGTTGGATCACAGAAACTGAATGCTGGAATTACTATTTTTAGCAAGTGCTGCCATTTGTGTTAGTAATAAATGTATCACGTTGTTATGGCAACTGAAATCCTAATGTACTGATTAATGACACTGACATTATTTGATTGAACAACACATGTGATTCTGTTCTGTTCTCTGAATATTTTAACAAACTTTTTTATTTTTTTCATTTTGTGCATTAGTTCTACACAAATTCAGTGTGCAGTGCTTTCATAAAAGATTGTCATGGTATAGTGCCTTAGTGATCCCAAGCTGAGGTCAGAGACAGTTGTCTTACCTGAACACCCTGAATATATTTCCCTTATAATAGTGGGTTTGAATTTGCTATTATAAGGACAGTCTATTTTTCAGGCATTCTAATGACCTAGTAGTACTGGTAGTTGAGGCAGTATATAAAAAAAATGGATACTGTGTGTCAGAATAAAATGCAGGTTTGGTCTTCTAATCTGCTTTCTCATAGCTTCTGTTCCTTAATGTTTCCTGTAAAGACTAAGATTTTTGTACTTGATCTTTGAAATTTCTTTAACTTGTCAATTCCCAACAGTCTGTGAATTCAGCCCTGATTTTAGTGGATGCAGTTTTGTTGTCTTTGTTTCTCTGCTCCATGTTACAGCAGGGCTGAATCTGTGGTTACCTTGGTTTCTTCAGCTTCTGCTGGAGTTCCTGTTGCATGGGTTTGGCTGTAGAATAGTTGCAACTGCTGTTCCTAATAGATAAAAATTCATCTGCTACTGTAAGCACCATCACCATGATGATTAAAATAAACTGATTCAATGGGCAATGTAAAATAAAATTATTAGGTTGTCTTTAAAAAATATTAAACTTCCCATTTAAATTTAGCATTCAGTCTCTGTGTTCTTACTCGTTTATCTCAAGAGAAAATAATAGGACACAGATTTCATAGCATTGTTGGTAAAAGGTTGTGTTTTAAATCTCTGACCACTATCACTTGTTTTTGTCTGATTATGGAATCATAATGGAATCTTGCTATCAAGATAAAGCAAATAGAATATATTTGCTAGTAGATGAAAAAGAAGTGTGTATTTACAAACACAGTGAGAAGCCACTGGAGGTAGAAGATAGATCACTAAGTTTATCAGTTTTTAAAGGATACAGGTGAGTGCAGGTGGGAAACTGATGTATGCAAATTAAATCCTTCTATTAGCTTTTGCTTGACTGTAGAAATAAAGAAACTCCTGTCTTGGTTGTCTGGTCATAGATGTGAGTTTATCTGTGTATGATGCAATGAGAGAAAGAGCCCTCTTTTTTTTAATTCTTAATGCTTATTTTTAATGTAATTTTTAATGTATATCTTTAATTCCTTATTTGTACTACAGTTATATTCCCTACAAGTTGCAAATTATGTTGTGTTGTTTTGGTTTTTAGAGAGCAGATAATAAAGCAGTCAACAGAACTCGTCTGCAGGGCTTACAGTGAGTTATATGCAGCTGTGATGGATCCTTCAAATGAATACAAGGATCCAGAGACCATCCTACACAGATCTCCTCATCAAGTTCAGGCACTCCTTTCATAGTCTTGCGTCTCCCAGATTAATCAGAATCCATAATTCTGTATTTCTTGAGTATTTGCATTGAATTATTTTTCTGCTTTGAATTTGGATGTGTAACTGTATAGTTAAAATATGTAGGAATGCAGTTTTCTTTAATCTGCTTGGCAGAAGTCTAGTCTTTCCTGTGTCTTTGAATACTTTCAATAGGCCAGAAAATAGAATATAGATTGAAAATTATTTTATTGTATTTCTCTGATGGAAGTGGACCTTGAAAATGTGCAATCTCTTTGAAAAAGGAGAAAAGCTTTTTTCCTTGCTGTACATAATCCTTTCAACTACAGGTTTAACCAGTGTCTGTTATGACCTCACAAATATTTTTATTTGCTCTATTGTCTGTTCTCTCACTCTTTTTCTCAGTCTGCCATCAGTAAAGACCGATAACTGAAATTTTAATACAACTGATACACTTTGACTCATGCATCACTTTGCAGCTCATAAATCATTTCAGAGTACTTGATGCTCTTTTGCAAATCCTATTGATAAAATCTTTGAGGCAAAATTTGTGTGGTTTTGCAATATATTATCTGGTGTTTTCTGTAAGGAAAAGAAATGTTTGAACTACACGCTTGTATATAACCTGGAAGTTAATGCTTTAAATTATTTTTATAATTCTGGTTTACTGGAAGGGTTTTGGTTTAGTGCAATTGTTTTCAGTAAGAATCCTTGTATCAGTTGAAACATGCTGATCCCCTAAGTCTGGGACCAGTAACAACGTAGGTTAGGAAAGTGGTTTGTACAGCAGTATGGCCATTCCTCCCTCACGTGTACATGATTTTTGTTTTCTTTGTTTGTATGTATGGAAAAATCCATCTGCTCTAGTACAAGTATTTACTCAGTTCATAATCCACAAGAGATTTTCATGGTTTACATGACTTGGGATTTTGTGGTAGAGCTGGGGAGTGTAGATGTCCCAGTCTGATGCATAGAAAACCATAAGTGAAGCTTTCATTTCCTTCCTGCTTTGGTACAAGCTGAAGCTTGCCTGTGTAGAAGCTCTGATATTACAGAGTTATGATTTAGGGGACTTCTGCTTCCAGGAAAAGAGGAAAATAAGTAGGATATTTGTTCTCCTTTGGGTCTTGTGATAATTATGTGCCAATTCCTTAAACATAGTTATTTTTTAGGAAAATATTGTTAAAGAGAAACCTTCAGGAAACAAAAAGTTAGTAAAATGGATTTGTGACTAGGTTTTTTGTTTCATTTAAAGGATAATTTAAGCAAACTGTTTTGTTGGAAGCATTTTGCTTTTTCTTCTCTTTGTTACTGTAGGAGTGCCACAGAGTTATTACAGTTGCCTGAGTTTAGTCTCACATTATATGTGGCTTCTTTTATGTACATCAAGAGGGAGAGGAGCAGTCATTCATATTGAATAACTTGTTTTACTTTTATTAGTAGTAATAGTCCACATATAAAATACATACTTAGTGGCAGCCAAGTCTGCAGCTTAGTGTATGCTTGCAAAAGTGCAAGACATAGAGCAGCAGCAATACATTTTAGCCTCTTGGAAGACTCATTGCACAAAATGCATTCAGTGCACTCAGAAAGCAGCTTCTGTGGTAATGCCACAATAAAGCAATAGCTCCTTTTCCAAATGGGAGTAATTTGTTGCTATAGAAAGTGTAAGTGTCCCTGGAGTTCTTGGGCCAGCCATTTCTGTAAATATGAATGTTAGATTTATTCTGTTTAAAATCTCTAGACCTGTAAGACAAAAAATTCCAGAAGCTTAGAAAAGCTCTAATGGAAAATTACCAGGTAAGTCTCTTTATATTACTGAGATTTTGCATTGCCATATTATACCTTCAGGCGGCTGTTCATTGTTGTTTAATAATGTTAATATTGCTTAATATGCCTGTAATTATTATCTAATATATGAAAATTACATCAGTTGTGAAAGGACTATAAATTAGCTTGAGAACCTACTCATAAGAGTGAATTTTCTCCTGAAATAATGCTCGACCTCAGCCTCCAATAACATGTAGCTTGCATGAGGATTAGTAACAAGTTGCTTCCTATCTTTGATTCCATGTAGAGACTTACTCATTATTTTGTCTTCTCTTGGTAAAAATGCAAAAGCTATAGAAGTTGTAGTTTATGAAAATTAAAGTCAATCGCTAATTTTGGTCTGTGCAATTAAAATTAATGACCAATGGTCACAAATAAGAAAGGACATAAATAAAAATATTTGACTTACTGACTCTGTCTTCCATGTTTTTACTTTCTCTTGCTTGCCTTCCTATGAGTAGGAAGGAAAATGTGATTAGATTTTGACCTGCCTTTTCCATCTTGGCATTTCTGACCCTTTTATTTTACAAATTCCTAGGATTTCCACATGAGGAACCTTGAAACTGCAGTCCCCTGATCAGCTAGAGGATCCATTGCAGTAAATGAAATCTATCTGGGTGTTTCTACCTGGCCTGTTTTCAGACCAGTTACTGCAGCTCTGACTTGAGCTTCCCATGCCTGAAGAGATGCTTCTGTGGCTGGGCTGAGCCAGTCAGTCCTTCTGCTGTTGGTCCTTGTCACTTTTCCTGGAGGGACATGGCTTTTCCTGGAGAGAGCAACTCCCCACTCTGCTGGGCCATGATGGGGGAAGGTGGGAAAAGAGAGGGGTTTGCACACTGCCCACAGCAGGCAGCACTCCCTGCCTGTGGCACCCTGACAGCCCCGCTCTGAGAACAGATGTGTTGTCTGGTACAAAGAGCACTTTCCTGGGAAGTGGGAGAGCTGGGTTCTGGGCCAAAGGAGTTTGGAATCAACATATCCCATCTTCCTGGCGAGCACCCAGCCCTCTGACTGTTGTGTAGTATGAGATGGGGCAGGTCTGTTTCTTCTCTTTTGAGTTTAGCAGCTGTGCATAAATCAGCACAAAATATGGGAGGCAGGAGATGGAATAAGCAAGGAGGAGTGTGGCCCTGTGGCACGTACATCAGGGGTCTCTGAGACCTCCAAGGTCTGCATCTTCCTCCATTTGTTACATCAGGACCTTATCTTTGATTCCAATATATGAGCCCCTGAAACAGAATCAGGTTCCCAAGGACTTTATGACCCACAGAGTATCCAGTGAGCATCAAGATAAAGAGTTTTGGGCTTGGGTTGGACCCAAAGTGATTGGTTGGTGCTGGTGGCAATTCCTATGTGTTCACTCCTACGTGTACAAATTCCTCCTTCCTGCTTTATAAATGTGCACACCACTGAGGAAATACAATATTAAAGTTGTTTTACTTACAGCAAGCAAGCAGCAGCCCAGCCATGGTGATTTTTTATTTTTTATTACAGGAAAAGAGAAGTTTGCAGAGGTTTGGAAAGGCGATAATCTATTTGTTTTGCGGCATTTCAGAGAGCTCCTCCCTGTTCTCTAAAATTTATTACTCTAGCCCTGCATTTTGTCTGTTAGACTCAGCTGTAATTATTTTTATTAATGTTTTGAAATATGTGTTGAGGGAAAATACTTTCAGAACTGCTAAACTTTTCCATTCGCTTAAAAAAATGTAACTGTTCTTTGATCCCTTTGCTTGGCTTGCTGAATCACTTTGTGGGCAACCCAGGGGGTGGGACACTTATAAAATTTTGAAAATTAAACAGAGAGGTTAGACATATTTCCATGAACAAAACACACCCTCCAGAAAGGAACACAGACATGGGTGTGGGTTTATTTGAAATTTACTGCCACCTGCTTCTGAGGGAGAATGTGGGAAAAGAGACATTTGCTTATGATGAGAACACCCATCCAAAATGGCCCAGCTAGGGTTAGATGCTGCAAATGGATGTTAAATTGATGTTATATTTGAGAAGTTCAGAGGATTTTCAAAAATTGTATATTCAACTCACATATTGAATTTACTTGTTAAAGATTTCCAGAACTGCTACATCTTTTCCCCACCAGTCTTAAGAACTTTACAAACTTTATTTCAAGCCAATGCAGCAACTGCTAACCCTTGAATATTTAGAGTAAAATGAGATGCTTTGAGTCAGCCAGTGCATACAAAGCAGTAGTTGAACTCAGAACAAATGTGTTTCTTGAAAGAATTTCAAGAAATGGGAAATTAATATAATTTGAACTTGGATATTTGTCCTGAGGGGTAGGAGAGGCAATGCCATTCATGTGGCAGGGCAGATCTCTCTGGTGGGCCACTACACAATAGGAAATCAGCCTCAGCTTTTCAGAATCAAACTCCTTGGAAGTTTTTAAAGGTGCTGGTGTGTTGCTGTGCTGTGCTCAGCTGTTGGTTGCCCAGCGAGGTGGCTGAGCTGTGATCCAGTGGGGACGTCCCTTCCTGGTGTACATTGTCACCAAAGGCTCAAAAGGTGGGTGAACCTCTTGGCACACAAAGATCCTTTTCCAATATCCAAACTATCTCCATCCTTTAGTGAAGAGGCACTTTGTGCAGTGCTAATGCAGGTCTGAAGTAAACACAGAACATTGCTCCTGGCTTGGTCCTCCACCACCGGTTTATCCACCCCAAGATGGTGCCGGTAGATCTCCAGCAATCTGCAGAATCCTCTGGTGCAAAGCTAAGGAAAGGCAAAGCCCAGAGGAGCCCTTTACATCTGAAAATGCACACTTTTGTACATTATGTACATATCTTTGTGCATTAAGGCCTAAATGAGGGTACGACCCCCTCATCCTACAGTTATCACAGTGACTTTGCATGCAATGGAAAGATGAACCACAAAGGCTTTGCTCTTAGCAAAAGGAGTTAGTTTTGACTTCCTTGCTTAAGTAATAAGGAAACCTTGATGGAGCAAGATATGGCTGAAAGGTGTTTGATAGATTACTGCAGAGGAACTGGCAGAAAAGAAAGAGACTGTTGCATGTTTCATATTCAGACAATGAAGCTTTTACTTGCTGCTTGGTTCACAGATGGGGCATTGTCAAATTGCAGGAAAATGCCTGGCAGACTGTATCATTGACTATTTTAGGGAGGAAAAAAAATCAGAACACACTATTTATAGAAGCCACACAAATAAGTACTGAGTTCTTATCAGCCAAAGATAGCATTAGTTGTGATTTATCAAAGTAATCTTTATTTTATGGAAAATGGATAATAGGGTGTAATTTAATCCTCGGTGAATGTAATGTATATTTCAAAGGGTTCTTTTTTGTCAATAAAACCATTTGTTGTACTTGTTAAACTAATTAGTCTGGTTGCTGTTGCTTAGGACAGGATAAAAGATGCCCATTAATGAAAAAGGGGAGGAAAAGATGGGTTTGAAAGTTTGTGAAAAATTTTGTACTCATTGCAAGCCAGTTTTCTGATCAAAACAGATTTCGCCTCTCACTGCAAACGTGTGTTAACGGAGTTTATGGGGATTATACATTTTTAATTAAAAAATAAAGGATTAGCCCAAAAAATTAATCTAATCTGTGCTTCACCTGCTCCAGGCATCAGGGTCTCCTCCAACTTTTTTGGCTACCAATGCTGGCACAAGCTACCAACCCCAGAGCTGAGCGCCAGCAGGGAGGGTGATGTTCCTGGCTGCTTCTCCCTCCTCTCTGCATTTTTTCCACCATGTGCAAACACATTCCAGGAGTCACAGAGAAAGTGAAAAGGGAAGAAAATTGAGCTGTCTGGGTGCATCCTGTGCTGATCCCTGGCCAGCCATGCACCTTTTGCTGGGTGAGGGCAAGTTTTGCAGGGGCAGAGCATGGGGCTGAAACTCTGTTGAGTCTTGGCTCTGAGAGGGATCCTGGCAGCAGTGCCAGGCTGCAGAAGCAGGACATGAGATCATTCTTTGGATCTGCAGTTGACCTTGAAAGATCAGAAAGTCAGAAGTGGGTAAGAGTCAGAAGAGAGCATATATTTTGTTATAATTTTTTTTTGCTTTTTTTCCTTAGTATTTTGGTGCCCTTGTTTGTAGCCTGGCAGCCTCATGAACTTTTAATAGGAATGTATTTTCAGAGAATGATTCTTAAAAGGCTGGCTAAGCTCTCAAAGGTCTTTTCCCTAAAAAATGTCTCAGAAAATGCTCCTCAGAAGGACCAAGTTATGGGGAAATACTTAATGGTCTTTTCCTGACTGTCTGTAGCAGTTTTGCCTGATCAGCCCAGTGTCTTGATTCTCCTTGTACCCTCTGTTGTAGAAACTGTCCAAGTGAATTACTGCATCCAGTAATTTCTAATCATGAATTACTGCATCCAGTGGTTTCAAAATCTCCTGGACACAGAAGTGAGAAGCCTTGGTCACACATCCAGCTCCCAGGGCCCCACTGGAGAGATTGTAGAGCAGATCTGCCCTCTCCAGCCCTTCCCCACCTTGGTCTGAGGACACCTGCCTAGTTCAGCATAAGAGACTTGCTCCTGTACACAAAGGACAGGTTCTCTGCAGCCTCCATTACCTCTGTCCTGAGTGCAATTCACAGCCTGGGATAGGGCTGTCCATCTCCTTCTCAGCTGAAAAGAACAGGAAAACTACCAGATAAGCTACTTGATTTGTGTAGGTGAAATAAAACCTTCACTTCAGCAGCCGTTCAGTCAGAAATCTGAGTGTCAACCCAGATTGACACTTCCAACCCTTCTGCCTTTGGATCTGGTGGCCCTGCTGCCTCATACCTAAATGCTGTAAAACTTTATCCCTGTGAAGATCCATCCCCAGCTTTGGCTCAGAGAGAAACCTGTGCCTCAGGTCTGGTGCTCCAGTCTACCCCAGCAGAACAGACTGGATGTCTTCTCACAGCAGCCCTGCTAACACTGCAAGGCAGAGCTGAGGTACCCCCAGGTACCTCAGGGTTTCCAGGACACTGACCCAAGCAAATGCCAAGATCAGCTTGCCAGCACTTTGATGTAGAAAGGGCTCTGAATCTGAGGATGCTCTATCCTTGCTGTGCTCCCTTTGGTGTCAGTAATAATTTCTACTTGAACACACTCATGCACCATTTGGTTATTTTATAAAGTGCATTAATTTCTGTTGATCCCCTTCCCCAGGCCTTCTTGGCAGCAGTCAGGAATATCACAGTAGTGATAACAATGTGTCAGATTTCTAATTAAACATGATCAGTTTAGAAAGTTCTTTGAGTTTTATGTTTCTATATCCAGAATGGCAAAAGGACTGGAAACTGCCAAGCATATCCAGTGCTGCATCAAAAGCATCCTTGCCAAGAGAGTGAGGGAGTTGACTGTGCCCCTCTAATCTGCTCTTGTGAAATCCCACCTGGAGTGCTGTGTTCAGCTCTGGGGCCCCCAGCATAAGAACAACATGGACTTTTGGAAGGAGCACCTTTCCCCCTCTGATTGCTAAGGCAGAGCTCGGGAAGAGAGGTGATTTCCACACAGGGAAGTGCAGAATCTGTTCCAGTAATCCCTACTGGGCAGATGAAAATAGTGACCTTACTTTCAAGCTCACATTTTTATGTAAACACTGAATGAATGACCTGGCTTTTACTTCGGGGAATTGATATGAACTGAGAAAATTGCAGAAAGGTGAGATGTGGTTTTTTTTACTGGTATTTTTTCTGTCCTGCAGAGCCTGTGTTGTCTTTCATAAACAGGTGAGGAGGTGTCTGTGGTTGTGAACATGTTCTTCCTTTTTCTTCTTGGAAATCCACTCTCAATTAGTCTGGAACATTAGATAAACTGGTGCTAATGAAATAAAAGGTTTTATTAGGTTAGACAACGGTATGCAGTGACTTAGAGGACAAAGTCAAATATTTACTCAGGCTAACTTTAGGAAACAAAACAGCTAAAGAGATCACAAGTAAAACAGCTGAAAAAAATTGCATCTGTCAGGTAGATTTGTAAATTAATTAGGGGGTTAATGTTATGTGAAGAGCAGTTGATTTTTTTTTCTAACTTTCTATTGTAAGTCGTTGCAGTTACTGCCAAACACCCAAACTTTGGCTCAAATCTGCAAAACTCTTCAGCATATGATTAAGACCAAGTGACTTATGGGAATGTAAATATGTACCTAACTTGGAGTCCAACAGGTGCTTGAGGCCAAAAGACACCTCTTGTTGAGGACTCACACTGATGTCAGGAGCACAGGACTTGGTGCTCAGAGTGATGCTTTTCTGATCAGCTCAAGAAAATTGCCTCAGAAGAGATTAACTGTGCTGTGGAATTGCTTATCTCCCCCCACAGACACCACAGTGGTGACCAGTTTGGAGCCAGCTATCTGCAAACTGGAAACTGAGTTTGTTTGGGTTGGCATAGCTTTAAGTAACTAGAGATTCCAGCATGGCCTAAAATACCCTTAAATGCCACAATCCCAGCAGAAACAAAATAATTTGATGGGCACTTATCCAGCCAGGTACATACACACACTCCTGTCTGTATTTTTCTGGACAGAATGTGTAGGCTGCAACCTTTCCCAGATATTTTTGAGCAATATCCTCCTCAGCACATCCAGGATGTCATGAGACCTAAGCTCTGCAAGTGCCAGCCTGGAGCCCAGCTCATGAACAGCCTGCTGCTCCACGCTCCTCATTCAACATGTGCTCACCCTGACTGCAGCCACAGCAGCAGGAGTTTGTACAGCAAAATTGAGGCTGACACCCCCTAATTGCCTCTGTCTCCTCCCTCTGAAAAATGCAACAGCCAGTGCAAGCCCCAAACTCCTGAGCAGAGATGACTTTACATGATTTAGTAGGCATTAATTTCTCCCATCCCCTGATGTCATATTTTCTCACCAGGTAAGGAAGTACACGCTCCTGAGCAGCACCAGCAGTTCTGAGATTGATTTTACTGATTTTCTGGATGCAGAAATGCAGTGGATTTTAAATGCGCTGTTTGGGTACTGAGATTTACAGAAGCAGAAAGTTTTTCTCTTCCCACGTGCACTTACCCTGGATACGTTTTCTGTAGTCACCTCCTTGGTCCAGAAAAGTTGCTACAAGTGTTGCCTAAGTGGAAACCAGAATCAGCTCAGAGCTCTGTGGCAGGTGACTGAAATGGGTGCAGTGGCAGAAGGTGAAGCATGGGACAGTCTTATTTTTTTCACAGTTTGTTTTTCCATTGAGTTCCCAAAGCTGTAGAAGTTTCTACACACAATTCAGCACACAAGCAATCCTACTGCATGGAGATACTTAAAATTCAGCAGGTGAATTCAAAGGAAGGGGACATGTGCACACGCCTGTTCTCGTGACCTCCATCCCACAGGCACATGAGAGGCTGCATTTGTTTGAAGTTTGGTCTCTCAGCAGAGGTACAATCCTGAAATAACCTTTAAGACTCTACCATCCCACCTGAGTTTTTTCTGGCTGCAACTGAAGACAGAGAAATAACATTCTTCTGGTCAGGGGCTCAATCCGGCAAATGTACTTTAGAGGAAAACCCACAATCCAGCTCTCTCCATGGAGAAGACCACTGACAGTGAGATTTTAACAAACCAGTAGAAAAAAAAATGTTCCTTTCTGCATTTCAGTGTGTTAAAAAAATGAACAAAAATTTATACATGTATATTGGCCAGTGTTCACCCTTTGAGAGAATCTCCCATTAACCTCAGATTTAATAGATTAAAACTAATCTATTCACTACATTTTTTTATCCCCTCCTAAAAGGAAAAAGAGACAAATTTAATAATAAACTGTGTAACTTGGATATTGATGCTGCTTGGTGTTAAAAGAACACAGAACATGGAAATCCCCCAGCACACTTGTTTTCCATTTATCTGTTTTCTAAACCATACTTTTCAATACTCCACATATTTAAAGCACAATCTTCACAGTATGTCCTGATTTTTGCTATGCAAGTGGAAATACATGGAGTGCTGTGAATTTAGATCCACATTTTTATATGATGGCCTTTCTTTCTAATATCAAGACATAATACAGAACATTTGCAAATCCTTTATGATTCTCCTATATACACATTGTTATTTTAGACTCAAGCTGATAAATGCATTGCCTGTGGCTGATTCCTTGTGAAAAGTCTTAACTGCAGCAATGATCAAAAGCAGGTTTTGGTCCAAAAACCCTGATGGAGAAAGAAAGCAGGAGAAAACAATGCATGCAGTGTACACTTCAAATGCAACAGAGCAAGAGTTAGCCTAAATACTTTAATCAGAAGGTGGAAAGCAATTTGGTTTGGCAGTTTGTATCTCATTGGCTGTAGATCCCAGCTCCTGAGAACAGGAAACCCTAAAAACACAGGTCAGTAAAGAAGAGATTCCCTAGAATCAGAGGAAGTGTGAGGGACAGGAGCAAGGAAAGATACAGTTTGGAGACAGACATGACATGGAAAATGCTCACAAGAGGCTGAGATTACTTGAGGCAGAAATTAAGATACAAGTGGCCCAGAAAACATGACAGGAAGCTGCTCTAGACCTTGATGGCAGAGTGAAAGACAGAGGAAAGGCTGGCAAGCTCAGATAAAGGAGGTGGCTGCAGCCTGAGTGGGGGGGACAGGGACTGTGCAGAGGCTGCCAGGACACAGGGAAGGAGGGAAAGGTATTTCTGTGGGCAGCAGGGCACTCTCTTCCAGCGTTTCAGAGAGGTGGGGAGGGGGAGTGAGCGGCAAGATCAGAGGGTGCTCGCTGAGCAATGAAACAGAGAGGAGAAATTAACAGGGAGCCAGTGATCACTGTGGAGTGCAGGATCCTGCCATGTGCTAGAAATGGCAGGCAAGAATAAAGGCTTTTCAGGTTTCAGGTAATGACAGTTCAGACAGGCCCATCTATGTCAGAAACATCAGCACAGTGCATTGCAGATGTTCACATGCCAGGCACAAAGAAAACCCCCTTCATTTAGAAAACACCAGAGCCACGTTCACCTTTCCATAAGCCTCCAAGCCCCACAGCTGGCAGGATCCTTGTTCCCATTTGCAGTGCCACAGGCTGTATGATGCAGCCTGCAGGTGATGGACACAGGAGGGTCTGTGCCTGTCCCCTGTCCCTGTGCAGAAGATGGAGGGGCTCTGGAGAGCCTTGGAGGATGCTTGGGAGAGGCAATAGGGAGGCACTCGGCCAGTGGGACCCTTTCTGCTTTGGGCACCGGCACTACAAGTTTAGTGAGCTCTGTGGGAAGAGAAAGGGAAGTGAGAAGAACAGATGGAAATTGCCCTGCCTGAGCCCCAGCAACCCTGATGCCATTGTTTGCTGATGATGTGGAGAGGTTTGCTTGGAACAGGGGGACAAGCAAGGGAGAGGTTTGCAGAGCCTGTGGTGGAAACAGCAAAGCAGGAAATCTGGGTTTTTTCGTGGTTGTCACCACTGGTGGGGAAGTCCCTTAATCTCTGTGCTTCAGTTCCCCCACCCTGGGCGTTGCAAACACTCGGCTGGAGTCAGGAACAGGCTCCGCTCCTGGCGGGGAGGGAGGAGCCTGAACACACACACGTGTGAGGAATGGGCTCCTCTGCTGCGCTTGGCATCCAAAACCGCAGCTCTGAATAAGCAGATATTTTATTGCCCTGATGCTGGCAGTCTAATCCAGCCACAAGGTGCAGGAAAAAGGCAAGGAGGAGGCTCTGCCCGGTCCTCCTCATCCATCCCCTTGTGTCTGCTTGCAGCAGGAGATGAAGGAAATTTGCTTACCTGCCCCTCTTACCCTGCCTCTCCAGCAGTGTTGTAGATGGATGCCAGATCTCTGCCCTCATCTGAAACGCCATTTAGCAAAGATTATGAGGTAGTAAAGTGGTAAGAATAGTTGCATGCTTAAATACTAAATGAGGTCCTAAAGCCAGAACAAGCAGCCTAGCATCAAATTATTCAGAAGGTAGCTTGGGTCTAAAGCATGGATACGTGTCTATGGAGGACACTTCCAGGGTTATAAACACCTACAGAACCACAGTTTTGGCCCTGCCCAAGAATTCACCCAAAGTAATTGCAGCTTTAAGGTATTGCTTATATTTTTGCTGCTGTTCATGTTTATTTTCTTCATTTTCCACCTAGCCAGATGAAATTTTTCACTAAGAGCTGTGTCTGCTGTCTAAATAATTGTTTCTTGTATATTAGGGGCAGAACTGACTTTCTCCAGCCCCTTATACTGCTGGTTCATCCTGCAAAGACATTGTTAAGCTGGTCATGGGGAGTAGAGATGGGGAATGGGAGTAGAGATAGCACAGATATTTACCTTCACCTAGGTTGTCCTTATAAATACTTAAAATCTCTTGCCTAACTGAAGAGTTTTTTACATGATACACCCTTTTCCTATTTTCTTCTCTTCTGCCCTTATCTTTTCTGTATCAAAATCATCTGACTTTATCTTGCCACTCTGACTCCCTTCTTTTATTGCTAATGCAGTTTCCCTCTTTTACCTCCCTTCCCTTGTGAAGTCTCCTTGCCTTTGTGCCCTTTTCCAGGAGCATCATCTTCTAGCACAAATTGCAGATTGTATCTTTCAGCCTTCTCCCATCGTGGCTGATTTTAATCCTTAGTCCTAGTCACTTGTGACTAATTGGATTGCTTTCATAAAATCATAGGCATTTGCACTGGGAATTTACCCAGTGATAATCTAAATTTAAGTAGCTCCACTCCACAAGTCAGTTGTTACTATTTCAATCAGCTACTTTTCACTGTGAAAAATCAGGTTCAGGGTGGGTTTTCCTCTAACTTCTTTATTTTGAAGACCATTAGAACATACATTAAGGTGTATTCTCTAGAAAACGGGATTTCTTTTTTAGCCTTTTCCTTTGTTTTGTTTTTATTTTCTGTTTTTGTTTATTTGCTTCTTTTAACAGCCACAAAACGTAGAAGAGAAGGTTTTGATTTAATTTCCCCCTCCTCCAGGGGGAAGAAGGGGGAAATTAAATCCAGAAGTTGCTCAAGCCCTTTCTCCTTTTTCTATCTCTTGGCTCCTTGTCCCCAGAGCTGCCTGGGATTTCTTTACCACATGGCACTGTGCCAAGTAGTGCCTTCCCTAAGGCCTCAATAGCAAATCTCTGATTTCTCTAAGCACCATCTTTTTCCTGTGTTCTTTAGGCTGCACCTTCAGTGGCTTTTTCAGTGGCTTTTCTATCTCTTCTTCAGCACTGCTTTTACTTACAGTCATTTTAGAATATTGATGACCTTCTCAGGCTGGCTGTACTTGTTTTGGTGGGGATTTTTGTTTTGTTTTGGTTAATTGTTTCGTTTTTAATAGATAGACCCTACATCTCATACTGGTGGAAACAGCCATCCTGTAAGACCTTGGTGCACCCTTGGATCTGAGGCAGATGAGTTTGTGTTCTCCACACCTGAAAGAGAATACAGTAGAATAAAAAAAAAAAAAAAGCTATAGGGAAGGGCAATTAAAATGATGAGGAGAATGGAGCAAACTGCATATGAAGAGAAACTGAAAAGGCTGGATGGCCTTTTTGGAGAAGAGAAGGCAGAGGAAGGATATGACAGAAGCTTACAAAACATGAAGGGGACTGCAAGGGGAATAAAAGGCTCTTGTTCACCTCATCCATCAATAGCAGAAGTGTGGGCACTTAATTTGAATGAAACTGATTGAAATTGAAATTCGAATGAATTTGTAACAGAAAGTAGCAAGGAAAATTTTAAATCGCAAATAGAGAAATTTGGGAACTTGTTGCCACTGGAGGTTGTGAAGATGGACAGTACCATAAGATGCAAAGGGGCTGGAGAAAAAAGTCATGAACAATAGATCAATAAACAGATTGTAAAGAAAATAAGCCAGGATGTCCCCTGTAACCTCCCTAATCCTGTAATTGCTGTGTGGAGCATTACACGGACAGTGGGCCTTGAGGGGCACCAAGGCTTGTGTGCTGTGCCCAGAGAGCCAGGACACACAGACAGGGATCTGGTCTGGCATTCCCTGCGTGCTCCTGCCTTTCCTGTTTATTGCTAGACATCATTCAACAGCAGGAGTAGCCCCATGCAGAGAGAAGAAAGACGAGCAGCCTTTTGGGGAGGATGAATGCTCAGAGATGGCAGAGTTAACAGGAGTCAGCAAAATTTCAGAGGGCTCAGGTGAGACTGAGACCCTGGGATGCTCAGCAGGGGAAGGCAGAGGGAAGATGTGATGGAAATGGGTCTCCTTCTTCATCAAACTATCTTGTTAGGTAAAAAATGCAAGAAATGAAAACTGATTTGTAGTTTTGCCCTGCTGCAAGTCATTGTGGGTTGTAGTGATAACGAAAATAATCCAGAAAGGAAATATATGGCGCTCCTGCAACCTATTATGAAACAGACCTGCTTTATGTTAAGGAGAAAATTTGTTGCACACAAAAGGATACTGGTGATTAAAACCAGTTTCTGCTTTTACCCAGCCTTCCTCTATGGGCTGATGAGGGCTGCTCAATCTGTAATTTTTAAAAACAATATCTGTGCCCCCTGGTCTTTAACCTTGTCTGCCCAAAATGTGAGCAGTTACAGCCAGGGACCATCTCTTTGTATCTAGTACCTGAGAAAGATGATTTAATTTAGCATGAAATGCTATTCTATGAGTACTCTTGCCTTTGAATGGATGTGCTGTAATGTCAGAGAATATAAATCCAGTAAATACATCCACTGATGTTATAAGGTGGGAAAATCATTAGTGAGAAAGAGAAGCATTTTCCTGTTGTCCGTAATCAACCTCTGGGAATTAGAAACATTGAGGTTTTAAACACCATTGAGCACGTGCAAGGTGAATATCAGAAATTTGTCATGGTGAATAAACTTTGTTTATTCAAATATATGTCTTTTGCAAGACATAATATACTTCATGTTTAGAAAATCTCCAGCCTGTAATGGAGCTGGGACCTGGTGTGAAGGTGGACCTCTTACCACTCCCCTTCATGAAATCCTGGCCACCCTGCTTGGCCCTTCTCCCAGACAATTGTAAGCAGGAGGGGAGTCAGCTCAACTTTAGATCTGGTGCAGGATGGAAGATTTGCAACTCCAGTTTATTTGTAATACAGAGAATGTTAAAACATGCAAGCACATAATCAGTAACCAAAGGATAATCTTTTAAAAAACAGATTTTTTTTTTTTTGATGGAAACTTCTTCCCACTGTCAGCATTTCTGCATGATTTCTCTTTGCCTTTTGCTAGGGAGTAATTTCACAATCAGCTTCAGCTAGTTCGTTTTCCAGAAACCCAAACTGAAACTTAAAATAAAACTGTCTTATAAAAAGAACTCCAAAATATGCACAACATAGGGAAAAAAAGGAGAGAAAGATTTGCCTTGAACCCTGATAAAGAGGTGAAGTGTAATACTACCCTGCTCCCTATTTACCCAGTCCAACAGGCAGCTGTGTTTGGCCCAGCCAAGTGAAAACAGCAGCAAAATGCTCCTGTTTATATTGGGGCTCCTTTAAATCTGTTTTGGCTGCTGTTTGCTTAGCTCTAATTTATCAGAAAACAAGACACCAGGAAAGAGTGGTTCCAGTGGAAAACCTTGAGGCAGGCATTTTTGCAGGCATCAGTGGTGCTGAGCAAAGTTGTCCAAAAAAGCTGTCCAAGTCTCAGCCAGAGCCAGGCATTGCTGGTCTCCACACACGGAATCTGCAGGAATTTGGGAGGTTAAAGGCTGGACACAAGGCAGAGGTTGTAAAAGCAGGACACTTGACTCCTGGTTTGTGGCACACGCTTGTGTTAGCATCTTTCTCCCCTGCAGAAATCTTCCATCTGCCTGTGTTAATTAAGACCCATCAAGAGCCAGGCTGGCCCCAGCAACAAGTGCCCTCAACACTGACTCCTTCTGGAGCATTTCTATCATCTAAAGTTGATGGTGTTTTTTTAAATGCAATCCCAGCCCTCATACAACTGAGAAAAAAAATCTGACAAACAAACAAATAAATAATCCTCAATTCCTTTTTCCCTGCTATTCAACCTGTCAGAACATCAGCACTGGAGAAACTGGATACCTTTCATTTCAGCAAGGGGAGGGGAGGCACTTTTATCACCTTTTCACATCATGCCTGAGGATAAATATATAAAAAAAATGAAATGTTTCAAGTTGAGCAAATCCTCTGGATGTGGTTCAATTTGTCAGATTACATGAAGGTTTTCTGAGACTTTTGAAACATTTTCAGATTAAAGAATTTCTTGGAAACTGATGTCTTTCTCTCCTTTTACCCAAGGACTGTAAAATATAGCCTGAAATTCACTGTGGTTGGACAACAGAGAAAGAGATCCCCACCCCAGGATGTCATTATTGAGTGCACCCTCAGCAAGTTTGCAGATGACATCAAGCTGACTGGTAAAGTTGACACACTGAAGGATGGGATGCCATCCAGAGGGACCCAGACAACCTCAACCCCTGGGGGCCCTGGGGAACCTCATGAGGTTCCACAAGGCTAAGTGCAAGGTGCTGCACCTGGTTTGGAGCAACCTCCAGCATCTACAGAGGCTGGGGATGAACAGATCCAGAGCAGCTTTTCCCAGAAGGACTTGCGGTGCTGGCAGGGGAGAGGCTGGACACAGCCCAACCATGAGCACTCCCAGCCCAAAAAGCCAAAAGTGTCCTGGGCTGCATCCAAAGCAGTGTGGTCAGCAGGGTGAGGGAGGAGATTCTGCCTCTCTGCTCTCATGAGACCCCACCTGGAATGCTGCATCCAGCCCTGGGGTCCCCAGCACAGGAGGGACATGGACCTCTTGGAGTGAGTCCAGAGAAGGGCCATGAAGATGATTAGAGGGAGCACCTCTCCTGTGGGGAAGGCTGAGAGAATTGGGGTTGATTAGCCTGGAAAAAAGAAAGCTTTGGGGGGACTTAACTGAGACCTTTCAGTGCCTTGAGGGACCTTACAAGAAAGGAAGGGGACTTTTCACAAGAGCATTTAGTGACAGGACAAGGGGGAATGGTTTCAAACTGAAAGAGAGTAGGTTTAGAAATTAGGAGAAAAATTCTTCACAGTGAGGGTGCAACAGTTTGCTCAGTAAAATTCTGAGTCCTCCATCCCTGAAGGTGTTCAAGACCAGGTTGGATGGAACCTATGGCAGGGGGATTGGAATTAAATTATCTTTAAGGTGACTTCCAACCCAGTCCATTCTATGACTCTGTGACTCCTTTAACCTGCAGATTATAGGAGGCAGGACTGCATGTATTTGTTGGGGCAAAGTTGCTACCTAACCTTTGTACTTTCAGTCAGTCTGTTTTGTATCTGCAGTGTTAATTTTTGCTCAGAATAGTCACCCACAGCTGTGCACAGTATTGTGATTGCTACCTGCATAACCCCTGTGATTTCAGGTTATCTGAAGAACACCGTGCTATTGAGATACTGCTAAAATGCAAATATGCACTGTGGGAATGCCCAGAAAAGATGGTTTCCCGTCTGACTTCTATTTTTGCAAAGGAAGATAAACATTAAACATTGGAAAGAACAAAAACATGATGGGAGTTGAGAGCATGAGGCAACAGGAGAAGATAGAAAAGTTCTTTAGATGAAGGTTTTGCAAAACAACAAATACACTTGCCTTGAAAGCCACAGACATGGTTTTCACATGACAATAGCTCTCACACATGGGCCTTGGGCTCATTGTAATCTTACAAGGTATTTTTAGATGAGGGTGGCTATTGCTGCTATCAGTGTCTAACCTCAACTATCCCTTCGTGTGCCAGTTCCTTGCTTACCTCCCAAATCTCTTGCCTTGGCCTTCCACAGGAGTTCAGATTTCTGAGTCTTTTGTCTATGAGCAGATTTCTCCCAACTAGTTGGTGCAGTCTGTAAAGAAAGTCTGAGAGTTCAAAGCAAGGCTTAGATAGCACCAATACATACAAACCCAGAGGTAAAGGACAGAAAGTTGGAAGACCATTTAGAAGGCATAGCTATGAAAAGGTGAACAATTCCCTTTTTCTTTTTCTCTGCCCTTTTTGTATCATTCAGACAATGTGGACTTTTTCAAGATGTTTTACCCATAGCTTTTGTGAAGTTAAGTCTATCATTATCTTCAAATTGTTGAGAGCTTCAGGCATAAAAGGTTGTGGTCTCCTAAAAGCTACTTTGCAAAGCACTCTTGGTGCAACAAAACCATCATGTCATGAAAAAGACAAAAGGAATTCAAACCTGAGACAACTGCAATGCAACAATTCTGCACTTGGAAATAATTTCCAGCAATTAATTGATGTTCATGTACAGGGATGGGACTAGGGTCCAAAACAGGACCAGCAGACACAGCAGCTTGCTCAGTGGGGCTAAGGCCTTACCCAAAGTGGAGAGAGGAGAGGGGGCAATGTGGCAACATGAGGTCTAAGCAGACTTTCTGCAAGCCAGTTTTGAGAGCAGCCTGGAACATAAGTCCTTGCGTGGCTGGAGCCATTTCAACTATAAAAGTTGCCACCAAAGTGACATATGATTGACAGCTGATAACACCTTCAATCTTACACTGCCTGAATCATCCTCATTACAATTAGCACACCAAGAGCAGCTGGTAAATTAGGGGTCTAATTGCCTTAACATCCCAACAGTGAAGAAAGAGAAGAATGAAACTTCCAAATTAACCACAGTTTCCTGGAGGTGCCACTCCTTCTCATGGAGTGTGCACCTACAATCATGAATCAGCTACACCTTTTTGGTGTAGTCCAAACTTAAGTAGAGAAAATTGGTTTGGAGGCCATTGCCCAAAAAGTCAGAAAGCAGCAGTGATGAGCAGGGTCTGTGTCACACAGGGAGGGATGAGTCTGTGCAAGAAAGGGTACCAAGGCATGGAAATGAGGAGCTGTGTCTGCAGCAAGGGCATGCCTTCTTTTGACAACACTTACCAGTAGATCTCCTCTCCAGTGTTCTTTTCAAAGTTTATACAGTCTTCCCCAGCAATGTATGCAAGTGTCTTCCAGAGGACACTGGTGACAGGAATGTCACCACAGGCACAACAGGCTCAGTTTGATCCATAACCTCAAAGGCAGTTTATTTCAACTGCCCAGCATATACATTGCAGTGATGGATAAATTGGTGCCTGTTCTCCTTAGTGGGGATGGAGCCAGTGCCTAGGTCCAGCACTATGGATCAGAAAGACCCTTCAGAGGGAATCCAGTATCTTAAATATTGAACAGCTAATCAACCACAGGGCGTGCATCAGTCCTGCTCTTTGTTCCCTCTCTTTGTTCACCTCCTACTGTCAGGAATGTTGATGCATTTCCACACAACCACCCAGCTCTTTCAGGCCAGAAAAGTGACTGCTCTTCCCTTTGGGGCTCTGGAGAGCTGCTGCCAAGAGAAAGCAGAGATGTGTCTGGTGCTGTGGTGAGCTATGGAGACAAGGATAGCGTACCTCTCCTTTCTGAGAAAACTGGGGCATCACATTCCCTCTTGAATCTCAGAGCTTTCTGATACCCTTCTTGATTTCCATAATATTTCAAAATGTTTGAGGGGTGTTGGGGATAGCTTAGAATGGGTACATTTTTGTACTCTTCCTTAGGTAAGTGTCACTACATGAGAAACAGGATCTCTGGGCTGCACATGTCTGTCAATTCTCGCCTCTTTATCATGCTCAAATTTATTTCTATGCCAATATTTTCCACTCAGTGAAAGAGCTGTTTGGAATTTTACTCTAATACATTCTCAGGCAACAAACATATCTACTCTCTGCCTTCAATTTACAAGACTAAACAAGCTGACAGCTTTCTCTGTCCATTCATAGAAAAGGTCTCTTTTCCCTCAAGCATCCCACATTGTGAGAACTCTGCTTGGAGAAGCCAAGGAATCCCTATGATGTGCATAGAAAAGTACCAGGCATGAAACATTTCTGAAAAATACTGTGGTTTAAGGCATCCCATAATCAGCATTTTTTATTTTCCTTCTTAACACATTGAGGTTACCTATTAAAATTGATATATGTTCTAAAAAAACCAATTCAAATTCTTAAATTGAAATTTCAATAAATGGAAAATCCATAAAATAATTGTAACATTTTTTTTAAATCTAAGTCTTTTCAGTAGAATTTTAATAAAACACACAACCTTATGTTGCAAGTCAAAATAGCATTAGTAGTTTCAATGATGCTTTAAATTAAGCTGATTTATACATGTGTTATTTAATATCTCTAAGCAATATTTGCCTCATTTCATATAGATTTCAGGTTGCTTTTGGCAGTTTATATATAGTAGCTAACTCCCTAACACATTTGTGAATGTGATTAATTTATTTTTAGTTGTTTATGGCAAGTTAATACGTTTCTGTAAGTAGCAATGATGGTAAAATTCTCCCAAAGCATGGCAGTTACAGATGCAAGCATTATAAAGACTAAATAGTGTGTATCATCTTATAAATTTGTCCTTGAGATAATACAAAATGAGGCACAGTCAGTTAAGATATTAATCCTGTATGTTTAAAGTCCCTGACAATGAAACTATTTTATGAAATAGCTTTTAAGGCAGTTATAAGAGCGGTTCTCTCCCCATTAACACCCACACACACATTAAGCAAGCCTCCATTTCACTCTGATAATTTTAGAACTGGATAGCTTTGTTATGAAGCTGAGAAAGCAACAAACTCTGCGTTTCTTTTGTGCTGCCTGCAAAATGGGGGAGATGATCTCCAAAAGCTGGTGTCCCTTACACAAAACCAAGCCATGGACGGCAGGGCTTGCACCCAGGTGATGCCCCTGTGCCTCCTGGGGAGCTGCTGTCATTTTATGGGGGACCATCCCTGCTGGGACCCCGAGGTAACATTTTGCAAACCTTTAATGTCACAAAAATCATCTCCTCGTGACAGAGGGGGGACTGGGCACGAAACTGCTTGTCAAAAGCTGTATCACTTCTGCCCATTCCAGTTCATATAGGTATGTATCACATAGAGCCATACATATGTAGATATATAGATCTATAGATGCACAGTCACATCTGCTTTAGAATGGAGCTCCAGTGAGGCACTTAAACACGAAGTGATGGTCTGAAGAGGTACAAAAAGGCTGTGGGGAGAGGCAGACCTCAGGCAGCCCTCGGCAGGATGTGGCTACAGCAGGTACTGCCAGTGCTTTGCCTGTTTTCTCAGCCTTGCCGACTCCTACCCAGCTGCTGTGCTGCCCCCGCGGATCCCCCGTCCATGGCTCTAGGGCTGGGACACTGTAGGTACGGCTTAGGCGAGCACCTAATGCCCAGCGGAGCTGGAGCAGGAGCTGGATCTTCAGACTGACCTCCCTCTGCCCCTCTCCCCGCTCCCTCTCTCCTCTCCCCCTTCTCCTTTGCTCTCACAGCTCATTAACTCGCTGATTTCAAGCTTGGTCCCAGCAGATTCTCACGGAGGCAGAGCAGCAGCTGAGCTGCACAGACAATTTCTGTGTTATTATCTAAAAGGAATTGCGGCTGATCGATTGACAGGAGGGCAAACTAAGAGACCACAAATTCTCCCCTCTTTTCTCTTCCTTCCCTCCCTCCCCCGCCCCTTTTTTGGGCAGTAAGAGGGAAATAGCTTGTGCTACTCAACGAGGATGAGGCACCAACACGGGTAGTGAAAATATGCATAATTCTGTGATACACGATGAAAAGCTTAGGCACAGAAGCACTCGGGCTGAGGGGAAAAGCCTGGCTCGTAGCTCACGGGCGTTCAGAGGAGATCCTCAGCGGCTGCGGTTGGTGCTGCCCGCTCTCATTGCCTTGCGGATGAAGCAAGTGCTGCTGTGGCAGGAGGCAGACGGGACGGGTGGTGCCAGAGCAGCGTGGCTGTGAGCTCTGTGCCCCTGCATTGCTGTCAGACCCCCTGGCACCCCTCTGTTCATTTCCTGGCCGTGACACGGAGGGCTAGCTGGAGAAACTATCCTGCATCCACACCTGCGTCCATCTCAGAGTTTGTAGTGACAAAGGCAGCAGTATAACCTCTTCGGAGAAATACCACCATCAATGCTAGAGCTGCTGGGTACACAGAGCAGCTGTGGGATTTTTTCAGTTAATGGTTCAGGTGCTCCTGAGGCCCCATGTTAACCCCATTTTTCACTATGTCAGGACATGATTCCACTGTCAGGAGAAACTCCAACATAACCACAGCACTGAGGAGAGGTCACCTCTCTAGAGCATTAGCTGCCACAAAAGCTGTCCCAGAAGAGCCACTGGTTACCACTGGTTCTGCTGCTTTTTGTGCTGGTGTCAGCCAAATCTCTACAGGAAGAGCACAGAGGGGAGTAATTTTGCTTCACCAGAGGTTGGAAGGTGAGCACAGAACAGCAGGGTGGGAATCAGGTGTGGAAACTCAGCAGAGCAAATAAATTAGTGTCCTGTCGCCAGCAGGAAAAGTGTTCCCATGCTGCTTACAGAGCCAACAGAGAAAATGGGTATTTCTGGGCCACTGCCCTGTGCAGGGAGGGATGGAGGGCAGCCAGCTCAGAAGGAAACCCTGCAGAGCCAGCGGCTGCCTCTGAGCAGAGGAAGTTCCTATCACGGTGAGCCTTGCTCTGCCCTCTTGGGCATAATTATTTACACTCTTCATTTCCTAATGTTTGCTTTGGAGTAACAGATAGATGCACCACAAGATATTTATTTGTGTTTTGCCTTGGTGCAAGTACTATTACCCTGTGTTCTCTGTGTTGAAATGTAACAGGGACACCACCTGCTTGCTGAAGGTGCTTTACTCTCCCAGTGCACAAAAGAGAAAAAAAGCCAGATTTTCTTTCTGCAGTCTTACACACAGGAGGATGAGCAAAACCTCACCCAAGTAGGGTTGCACTTCAGCAACTCTTAAGCACATCTGCTTCACAGCAGCATGTGCTTAAATGATTTGCTAAATCAGGACCTTCAAATGGAGCCAAAGGCATTTCAGGAAAAAGGTCCCAGGGCCAGCAATCAGACAGGGACTAGCCAGGTCCAAATTTTTTATGTTAATTATAGGAAGGTATTTTATCTACTAGTGCATTCTTTCAAGTCATACATATAACTCTTCCAACAAATAATCCACAAGGTCAAAAAAGCATTTTGCAAAGCTTCCAAGATGCAAAGACACAATAAGAGGAAATAATTATTTTTTCCATGAAATGGCAAAAACAGAAAGAAGGGTGCCACTTCTCTGGAAATCACATTGGTTCTCCTGCTCCTCTGAGGCTCTTCTAGGAAACAGGACTGGGTTCCTTCGGTTCCCTTTGAAGAGGACAATGTCACTGAATTTCAAGCCATTCATTTGCAGAGAGCAAAGACAAATATTTTCCTGAACTTTGACTACCTGAATCAGGGAAAAAATGTTTATAAACAGACACTGATGTTATTGATGACATACTTGGCTGAAATCACAAAGGCTTATCAGTATTCAGGGGCTTCTGAAGTAGGGTTTGTAAATGTCTAACATGTGTGTAAGTGAGCTATTTCCTGTAAATCAATGTACCTTGCTTTAGACTTCAGCTTAATAGCAAACATACTCTCCAAAACAAATGACACAATCATTGCTTTATCTCTGTATGAACTCTGTCCTATACCATTCAGTTCTTTTGTCTTTTCCTTTCAGCAGAAAATTTGTACTCGTCATAAGCTTCAATTAAGGTAAATGAATGCTATAAATCTGGAATCCCCGAATGCATAATCAGCAAACAAAAGCTGGTTTCTTGGATGTTTTTATTAAGAGGATGTACCTTAATGAATAGATAGCAACAAATGCTAGAGATGACAACAGCATGGCAAAGTGGGGAACTTGCTTATATGGTTTTAAGAGTGCTTATTCTGATAATTTAGGAGACCAGAAGAATAACATGGAGCAAACAAACTAGTTCAGAGATCAGGGTAAGAAAACAACCCTATTTCTTCTTGTCCTTCAGACTACAGAAGAGAGATGGGTAGAGGTCTCTGTATTCTGGATTTCTGCTACTAGCAACATTTTCATGGCCAGCCGCCCCCTGCCAAGTGATGTAAACAAACAATATCCTGACCTTGTTGGAGCCCAGCCAGTTTATCAGACCTTCATGTGCCCTTGTCTATTTTTCAGACCTGCCATGTGGAAAGCACACTGTTGGCCAAGCAGCAGAAGCTGATTGAACTGGCTCTCACACCACTGGTGAGTCTGGTCCACAGCTCCAGTACCAGCATCTAACACACATAATTTGTCCTACAGAGCTTCTGCAGTACACCTGTTGTGTCATTTCTCAGCACAAAGACGGCAGAAGGCAGTTTGTCTGTCTCTTTCATGGCTCACAGGGTGCCCAGCAGAATCACCATAAAGTGGGAACCTTCAATGCCGTGAGCTTCCCCTGTTCTATGAACTGAGGTAAGTGAGCAGCCCAGGCTTGCTCTCCCATGGGCACTGGCACATCACAGGGTCCCTCGGAAGGGTGACCCTTGGGCCCTGCTCACTGTCACGTGCACCAGGAGGGGTAGGTAAATATGTGATGTGGTGCTCTTTGGACAAGGGCTGTTTGCCAACCTTTAGAAGAGATTGAGGCTCTTGTTTCACAACTGAAGGGGGGAAAGTGAAAACATTTTGGAGTTGGGCCTGTCTGAGTACACACCTCTCTCTGTCTAAATGGGATGTCTAAATTGCTAAGTCTTCAGTGGTGTTTTCATCAGTAACGTAGCATTACACAGAAACCTCTTAGAGCAAAAGATAAAAAAACTCACCCCAACAAGCAGTCAGGGCTTAAGATCACTTTGAGATTTATGAATTTGAAATTACCTTCTCAAATTCAAAATAGTTGCCCAGAGAGAGGGAGGAGATAGCCTGGACCATCTCACATATCCATGACACTAACCAGGCAGAGCAGAAACCAAACCAGACCTCTCTGAGCAGGTATGTGTGGAACCTTCCTGCCAGCACTGCTTGCCTGTGTGGATTCTCTGATGTCCAGACAAGAATGAGTTTATCATCCATCACCTCCCTTCATGATAATTCTCATCTAAAGGTAAGAATGAAACCACTGGATTCACACATTATGGAGACAGGAGAGACACACACATGTGTGTAAATTTTCTAAGATTATGTATTAACCTTAGCAAAAAAGAGTTATTTATCTGCTAGAGTAGAAGATGGTAGAGCAGCTATTCCTAAAATCAGAAGTGCTTACTGAAAAACCTAGCAGGATGTATTCTATTAGCTAAGAGGAATCTTTGCTGTATATCTTCACACATACAAACAGCAGAGGATTTGCCTGCTCCTCTCCCTGATGAGCACAAACACATGCACAGTTCCCCCAATTCGCGATGTCACCGAGATCAAAGACAAAATCTCCCTGCACTTGAGGGGAGCAGTCGGGTGCACAGTGAGCTCCTGTCCAGCCACGCAATGTAAGAGAAGGAGATCATCAGCATGGCAAACAAATGTAGGTAAAATCCACACACACTTCCCTTGTCCAAACCCTCCATGAATTTCATGCAGCATGGATGCAGGATGGCCAACTCCTGGAGAACATCATCTGTTTGTCCATGGCAGGATCACCATCATGGCAAGGCATCACACTGCCCTGCTGTGCTAACACTGCACTGGAGAGCTGGACATGCAGCACCATCCTTTAGATCTTCCACTCTTTCCACCACACACCTGGTTTTGTGCCATTAACCCAATGAAAATTTGTTTCAGCAAACACCAGGGACATTTCCCAAGCTATGTGGCTGGGACAAGAAACCACTGGGACAAAAGGTGCCCAGAGTCTGTGAAAACTCCTTTCATCAGGAACTTTGGCTGTGATTTCACATGGGTCTGAAATTCACCATTCCCAGGGGATGTCTGCAGTGTGCTGTGCAGGGACAGGGATGCAGATGGACCAAAACATCCTGGGCTACTGCGCCTCCTGCCAGCTGGGCATTACTGGAGCCATCCTGGGGTCTGAGGAAGTCTAATGCTCTGTCAGGTAAGTGTGCTTGAAGGCCTGGAGCTCTCCTTTGTGAAGGCTCCATACATGGCTGAGGTCAGGCTTGAGTTATTCTGGGGGAGTTTGGAGTTCATTCCCTTGCTGCAAGCTCGGAGAGGGGGATTTTCTCCGTAAGATCTGAGTGCTGCTTTATAATAAGAAACTAATTACTTTAAATGAAGTAAGGCTCAGTGCAACTAGAGAATTAAATGTAAGGTATAATCATGCCCTGTATCGACAGGACAGCAAGTAATTGGCTACTTTCCTGCAATTTTCACCTCAGCTCACCTTGGTATGCAGTCACTTCACTGCTCTGCCTCAAACTTTGTTTCTGTGCCAAGTTAATAAGGGTGCAATCTTTTCCATTAATTTTAAGAGGTTTTGGAGCAAGCCCTGCACATGTGGGAATTACAGCTGCAGTGTGATGATGCTGCCTGCTGTCTCTGAAGCTTTCATTCACAGAGCTTATCACACACCAGCCCATAGGCAGGCAGCCAGAAATGCACTTGTTAGCTCTTTGTAGCTACACCTGTGAGGTGATTACAGCAGCACAAATGGATTTTTGTGAACTGGTAGTCACTGAAAAAGCCAGTGCTCGTCACAGATGCAGGCCACTGGGTCTGACCCAGTAAAGCAAACTAAGGTCACATCAAACCATTCAATTCCATCAGTTCATGAGAGTGTTTCAGCAGTGCTGTGTGTGGTACCATTTAGTGAAATGAAGAAATTAGTGTATTTCTAATAGTTAAAAGAAACTGATACTTCCTTTTCTATTCATACTCCAGGGTACTTTGGGCTTTTCCAGGTTTACTACCTCTGCCTGCCTGGAAAATTTTGAACTTGCCTTGGCTGTTTCCTTGAGCAATGTGGCAACAACCATCTGGGGAATACTTTCAGTTACTGATCCTGGTGTTTATTTCTGGAGTAATTTACTGAATATATAATATTTTAGTAATCATTGAAGCAGACTCTGGTCCCCAGCTGACAGTCAATAGATCCTATGGATTTTCTGTCCTCATCTCTCAGTTAATGTTTAAATATTGAATAGTTATTCTTTATTGATAAATATTTAAGTGAGAGAGGTATACTTCTGAGGTCTCTTACAAAAAAGATGGCTGAGGAAAATAAAAAAGAGAGAAATTGATTTGAAGCCAAATGTAAATCACAGTGAGGGTATGACCTGAGTCTCTTATCCCTTGGATGAACAGCCACAGAACTCTAGAATTAAGGAAGAAGTCTGTGGCAGAGCAGGCAGCCAACACCTTTGAGGGTATTTGTCAGTTCATTCCTTAGGCAATGTCTGTGGGATCCACCCAAGGCAATCAGATACAAATTCCTACTCCCCATCTGTAAATGAAAGCATCCTGCCATGCCTTACTGCAGCTGTTCCCTGACAAGAGGAAACAGCCCTGAGTTGTTCCAGAGGAGTTTCAGGTTGGATATTAGGATAGTCAAGCTTTGGCACAAGTTGCCCAGGGAAATGGTGGGGTCACTGTCCCTGGACATATTTAGAAGAAGTGCAAATGTGACACTGAGGGACAGGGTTTAGAGGTGGACTTGTCAGTGCTGAGTTAATGGACTGAACAATCTTGAAGATCTTTTCCACTCTAAATGATTTTATGATGCTATGGCAACACCAGTGGCTTTTCTGTCCTCTTCCCAGGCATAAAATTAGGAGGAACTCCATCTCTCTTTCCTCTAGCTAATAATGGAGCTTTCTTGGCCTTTCCTTGCCACCATAAGAATTAGCTTTTCCAGTGTGCTGGCATTTGTATTGATTTGGGTCTCAGTTTCAAAACACAGTAGCCCTGACTACAAGCATGTTGCTGCATCTGTATTTGTAAACATGCTGAAAGGTGCACAGGATCATGGCTCTGGAGACAGCTGAGCATCTCATGGTTCTGTGGAACACAACAAGAAGAGCAAAGAGCAAGACATCTCATATATGGTTAATAATTCATGTAGAGGTCTAAGGGGGAGACGGAAGAAAAATGGTTCTTGTGAGCAGATCTGGTCAGGACCTGTAAGACTGCAGTTAAATGGACTTCCTAAAGGATATTTGTTTTGGTTCTTGAGCACAAATATGCAGGTATGCTTTTCCTTTGGACTGTGCCTAAGCCACGTGCTTGGAGCCATCCTCCCCTGCCCTCTGCCCCTTCAGGGTCTGGAAAGTGGGACAGCTTCAGCTGAGAAGAGCACAACCCTGCAAAAGGTAGTCAAGGTGGTTGCAGCACTGCAGAAGAAGATGCTTTCAGCTCAGAGCAGGCAGGGAATAAAAGATATCTGCCTTTGGCCTGTAAAATCAGTCCAAGGCCCCTTGCCAACTTCTCACCACCAAGATGTGATAGAAATGGAATTTCTTGATCCCAGCTTGGTTTTATCTGACTTGTTTTACACACAAAACATGGCCAGCTCTAGAGCTACCCAGGGACAGAGAGCCAGCTGCTAAGTGGGATTTTACATCTCAAATTTATTCATGGGAGCAGATTAGTGGATTAGTCATATTTTTTTCAAGTGCTGGTCCATAGTATCTCAGAGTCCCAACTGTAAAAAAAAAAAAACAACTGGATAGTTTTCAGCTTTTGGAACTCTTTGGAAAGAATGAATTTCTTGTAAGGAGTGTGAAGTCAGAAGTGAAAACTGTCTTTTGGTGTATGAACACACATCTCAGTGAGTTCCTAGGATAGAGGTGTTAATAGGTGCCATGGATACAATAAAGCAGAGGACTTGTTTCCTGGTGAAGTGATATTTCTTTCTGTTTATTCATATTACACATATTATAACACTATCAGCGTGAAGAGGGTTATAATAATGAGGGCAGCAGAGATAAGATCATGTGCCTGCACAGGCTGCTGGTACCTTGCACACAGCTTGATCCTATTCAAAGGCTTAAACACACTTAAATCCTACCCAAATCCTTTATCACTTTAAGCCTCTTATGGCTTTAATGCTTCAAAAATACACCCTGGATCATTTAGCCTGACAAACTGGAAAGAGAGGAAAGGCTGGGACATTTGATGGCACCTGGGGCTGGTGCCTTGCACACCTAGCTCAGGCTCCTCAGAAGATCCTCAGTGGCCAGGCAGGATCCCCCTGGGAGCAGGGGCAGGAGGAGGCTCCCTGGCCCCTGGCCCTGAGGAGTGGGATGATGCTGGGCACCATGGGCATGGGAACATGTTCCTTTTCATCCTCGTGTCACATCTCTCATTTCTGGGAGAAATGAGATGTAAGTGGGTTCATGGTGCCCACTTTCATGAAAGCCTCTGCATGACAGTGGACTGTTTGAAAAGGTCAGTGTTCCTTTCATGCTGCCACCCTTATCTTGGAACAGGACAGTGCTAGAGATCCATGTCACCAGTGTTTTAGGGTAGCAATTGCAGGAGTGTAGGGTTTGTTTTCCAGAATGTGTGCTCACCCTGCTTGGCACAGAGACCCCACACTGGCTAGAGCCTGTAGCTTTGACTGGAATATGAAGAAGGAAAAATGACAGCAACAAAGTCACTCTTTGGAGCTGGAGTTTGCTCTGCAGGGAGATCTCTTTTTACCTCTAAAGTTTAGGTATTGTGAGTTGAGGGAAGGCATTATTATCCACCATAGTTCTCTTTCCAAAGACAAAATAAGAGGTTGGTAGGTTTGACATTAAAGAATGCTTTTAAAGTGTTCTTTTGCAGTATATTGTGTTGTATATATCCACCAAGTGTGGGAATAAAATGTCACACTTAGGGGTTTACTCATCACACAGCTTCCCTTGTTTCAAGGCAAATAATTGATCCCAGACATGTACATGCAATAGTGCTTTGCAAGGAACCACATACTGTACCAAATGCTGCATACTGTACTCAGATTAGAACTTTGTGTCAACTCATGTGAATTATTTGCAAGGCAAAATACAGAGGAATTCTCTCCAGGGTAACACCGAGGTTACAGCAGTTCATTCAGCAAAGACAAATCAGCTTCTGGGCTGGGAAAAAAGAGCTTTATGATCTGCTTGTGGGGCTGTTCTGGTTCAAATGTGCAGCAGCAGATGCTAACAGGAAGAGTAAGACACATGTCAGAGATCAGCAGCAGTGACCATTTTCCAGCACAGAGCTCCCACTGTGGCTGAGCAGGGACAGGGCACACTAGCCATGCTGAGCTCCAACTGCACAGCAGCCCTGGGGATGCAGCCTGGGCTCCCTCCTTCCTCTCCCCATCACCTCCCCACCCCAGCCTCCATGCAATTGTGGCCCAAAGTAACTGAGAGTGACAGGGCTGCTGGCATGACAGGGCAATGGTACCCACACATCCTTCCTACTGCTGATGACAGACACACATCAGGAGGGAGCAGCATGTTTTTGGGTTAGGTGCTACCTCCCCCCCTGCCTGCTCTCATGACAGCATACCCTTTCAGTCTGCAAGTTCAGACTGCCTGATTCACCACTAAACTTGTACCATCCTGCAAAACCCTCTTATGTTGTCAAGCCAGACCTCACAGAAATTGCTCTGTGGGCTAATGCTCGTAGCTGCCATGTACATCAGTGACGGCATGCACGTGCCAGCCCTAACTGGGCACCTGCCAGATGCATCTGGACCTAAACTTCTATCAGCTGATTTGATTTTTTAACCCCAGGACACCTCAGGTCACATATGCACCTCATACAGCGCAGACTCATCTGAGAAGCCTCTTTAGTGCCCTGAAATGCCAACTTCATACTGTTCAGATCCCCCAAGCTATTTGGGCTGTATATGGAGAAAATTGCATCCCTGCCTCCTTAGCCTTGTATCACACTCCTCCTCATGGCAAAGATGCAGTGCTATGTTAAATCTGACCCCAACCCTGCCCTCCATCCCGCTGGGAATTTGTCTCTTCTCAGAGAAGCCCATGGATTCATCCAACTCCTTGATACCCTATGACTGATGGAAGGGCAAAAAGTGCAAAAGGATCTGCAATGCTTCTCAGGGCCAGAGGGTGCCTCCAGAGGCACTGAGGGTCAGAAATACGAGCTTGCTGTCCAGCAGCAACAAATCTTGGGAGCTATAGGGTCCACAGCACTGCACATCCAGGTTTGATGTGCTTCAGCAATGACCATGACCAATTATTAGTAGCAAATTTTGGGAAATTTAAATTTCCCTGAATTACTTAACATTTACATAGTCTTTCTGATGACAGCCCAAATAGATATGGGGAGGGTTTTTGTTTGTTTGTTTTCTTAAACTTCAATTTGCTGTTGTTGTCATTGTTAGGATTTTTGTTTGGGTTTGGTGGGTTTTTTGTTTGGTTGATTGGTTGGGTTTTTGTTGTTTGTTTTTTGTTTTGTTTTATGTTATGTTCATGTGCTTGTTTTGTCTTCATTTCTGTTTTTCTGCTTTCTGTTTTTCCAACACTGGGAGACAGTCCACCCTTGCAATAGTTCTGATGTGACTTACACCCAATGGAGCTGGCTCCATATGACAGAGACTTCCAGCCTTCCTAGGCAATTCAGCCTATGAACTACAGATTTCACATTACCTTCCCTTTTTAATCAACTGCCCAAGACATCCCAGCATTCGAAGAGGAACAAGCATATTCTTTACAGGTTGTCCTGGAGAAAGGGAGAAGCCCATGAAGGGATACTGCATAGCCCTGTGCATGCAGACTGCAGAGGAGACCAGCATCACAAACCCAAAAATGAGCCTGTCGTGCAAGCTTGTCCATCTCCAGAAGAAATGGCACCATCCTGTGACCACGTGTGTTGACACCTAATAATCTGATCCTTTAGTACTCTGACAACTTGGGAAATCTACCTGTGTCCACCTTCTGAGCTTGGTTCTGAGGATCAAGTTTGTCTGTATTTATCTTTGTAAGACTTTAACACTGGTGTTTGTTTTGCCCCTGTGTGTGTGGGGATGTGCACATATATTTTTTTTTTTTCATTCTCTTTCATCTTACATATGAACTTCTGGAGCCATAGGAAGAGAAAATTCTTGCATCACCTACAGACATGAAAATCACCTTCACAAATGTCATGTACAAACAAAGAGGCAAAATGATGGCACTCTCTTGTCAAACTAGATTTTTCCATCACAGCTGTGTGCTGAAGGGGGTCTGGGTGGGAGGGATGGACATGTCACTTTCTACCTCTGGTCTGAACTCCTGCTGTGACATGTGAAAGAAATCAAGGAAGGGAAAAGCATCAGGCTGTTTTCCTGTATTTAGACATCTTGTGTCTTTCTCAAGCTGGTTGAAGCATCTGCACGTATAGCCACTGCCACTTGAGCAATCTGTCTCTGGGACAGCCCCAGGGGTGTTTGTGACCTGTGTGTGCCGGGGCTGTGTGACCAGGGTTTGCACAACCTGGGCCAGACAGCTCCCTGGTGCAGAGCAGGGTGAAGCAGATGTTGTGAAAGTCATCTGGGTGGCAGTGGGCTGAAGGCAAGTGAGACCCTCATTTCTCATCCCTTACCTCTCCTGGGCACAACCCAGCTCCCAGTGTGGCGCTGCATTCCTCTCACATTGGGGTTTACTCCTGAAGAACTGCTACATCAAACCCAGGATACAATGGCGTGAACATGGCAAAACCAGAGCCATTGGCCTCCCCAGCAGCCCCTTCTCTCCCTCTTTGATCACCCATCAAGTGCTAGGCAGGTTTTATTGCAAATACCTGTTTTCTAAATATGACTTGACCATTCATTCTTTCCATTTCTAGAAATCAATGAGAAATGGAGAGCTTAGAGGGAAGCTCTGGCCACTTCATGCTGCTGCCAGCAGCTGTGGTAAGCCACTTGGACCTGAAGCAAGCACAAGGACATCTCTTCCAGCCTCCTCATACCAGAAGCCACAAAAGCTCCTGCAGGATGCTAAAATAACCTTGGAGACTTCTGCATCAAAGACTCAGATCCCTAGGGACTTCACTTGTACCACGCTCAGAAAGTAGGAGGACCCTTCTACATATTTGGCTCCTACAGTGCAGGCAAGTCAAGGCCAAAGCTGCTGAGAAATAAAAACAGCCCATTCCTCTGTCCAACAGCCAAAGACAATATGATGGCAATAGAGATGCATCTCAAAGATTTGGAAACAAGAACTTTCTCCTAAATTGTACTAATAATTTTCCTGCAAGAAGTGAACTTAACTTGTCCTCTCCATTGGCAGCCACAGCTTAGGAAGCTTCCCTTGTGTCTTGGTTTGCATTGTGCTTTCTTCCAGGGCTGGGTAGACAGGTGTATTTTAAACTGGGATTAAGAAAGGCAAGATGTCTGAGCTCAAGAAGATTAGCAGTGAAATTTTGTTTGGCTAGACAGATCACTGACTGCACTGTACTGCAAGAGCTCCAGTTCAGCTGGCCTGGCCCAGCTGTTGAGGTAACAGGCAGTCTTACACCTTTCAACAATGCTGTGGGTTTATTTCCCAGCAGAAATACTTGAACTCTGTCCAAGTGAATACTGCCTCTCACTTTTCCCCCCTAGCACAGGAGGACAAGCAGGCCTGCTTGGACGGGAGCTCACATTTCTTCCTGCCTTGCTCTCCCAAGGCATGTGAGCTCAGCCGCGTCTTTATCACTCCAATCTCTGCGGGTCTGAGCCTCTGGGGTTAAGAGAGTTCAGGACCACACAGAACCAGATGCTGCATTAGATGGATGAGTCCAAAGCTGAGGCTAACACTGAGAACTGGGCAGTGGGAAAGCAGATACTGCATTAGCTGAGTGCCATGATGCTTTCAAACACTCTTTGATGCCATGATGCTGGGGTGTGTGTTTTATAAGCACAATTTGAACACCTTAGTGAGATATTTTGCAAAATTCTGCTAATCAGTTGCAGTATCACCTATGTGTTTCATCTTCTTTTAATCAGAATGTTACCCCATCACTTATTTCACCATAATGATCCTAAAAAAAGTCCAAAAAGGTTAAATGCACTACTCCAGTGGAAAGGAGCTTGGCAATGAAAGCATAATTTTACAAGTTGCTGCCAGACAGTGAGTTGAGAAAGATTCACCATGACCAACAAAGAGATTGGATATGGCCTTCCCCAAAAGTCTTTGCAGTATAAATATTTTTTATCAGCTGTGTAAAATACCAACGCAATGAGTGTGTGCTAGAATGCCGACCAGGCTGCAGCATGTCTGCCTGACCACAAAGGCAGTCTGGACAGAGAAGGCTGTGATGGATATAGGCTGGGAATCTTCTCCTTGGGACAGGCAGCAACAAAGCATTTCTAGGACTTTTCAAGACAATAATTTCTCTGACCTCTGAATGCAGAAGGACACTCATAGCATCTATGCCCCCTAAAGGCTGATTGTTATTGTTCTGGTTACTTAAGCACCTCCCCAGTTCTAAACAAGTAGCAGCAGATGCCAGGCAGCACCAAGGCTAAGAAATGACTATTGGTAGCTCAGAGAGATTCTCCCAGTGCTGGTCCCCTCTCATGTGGGTCCACTACTGCTCCAGCTGTCACCAGGGAAAAGTTGCCTTTGCTGCAATTTTGTTTTATATCTCCTCCCTCTATATCTCTCCCACAATGTACATTATTGAAAAAGTAAGAGTAGGCAATACTCTACATTCACTGAGAAACAGCAGTGAAATGAAGTAGCCTTATCAGGGAGATTTTCCAAAATTTCAAGGTCTGGTTTAGCATTTCATTTTGGCACTTGTTTGTTTTGATTTATCCCCTCAAAAGGGGACCAGCCAACTGTGATATTCCAGAAGGTTTTACTCAGTTGCGAGGATGGTGAGAAGTGGGCCAAACCAATAGGAAAAGGTTTGGTGATATTTTCATCCAGTATCATCTGGTGATTGTAACATGTAAAATGTAAGGCAGTATTGAGCCATACATGCCCTGACCAAAGCTCCCTCTTCCTCAGCACCCCATCCCTGCTACTGCAACCTGCAGTTCCTCAGCAAAAGTGGAAAATATGAAGGCACTTTCTCAGATGTACTCTCCCAAATTCCAGCTATCTATGGCTCAGGGAACAGAAGCTGTCCTTATTCATGTCCTTCATGAGCTCTTCTTGTATGAAGTGGTGAAAATTGCTTATGGATGCTCCCCTCCCTTTTCTCTTGTATCTCAAACTGAAGTACAAAACATAAAGTTCAAGACAGAATTAGGGGCTCATGGCTGTGGCCTCAAACAGCAGCAGGAATCCTGGGAGAAGGGTGAAAAGGAAAGGAAACCAAAGTAGTTGGCTGTGCAATATCATGGTATTTTTATGCCACAGCAATGTCAGATTCAGCGCCTTCTTGCAAATTTCAAGAGTTTCAGAGATTAGGTTTTCAAATATTGCTGTTCCAGAGAAATTTTATTTCTACCAAACATATATCAATGTATTTCATAGCTTAGTGCCGTTTCTCCAAAGAAGGGATAGGACAAATACTGCATGACTTGAGTGACTGATTACACTTCATTAAGAGCAACTATTGTATATGTAAAAATCCAGGGCAGGAGCAACCTACAGGAAAGCACGTTCCTGTAATCCTTAAAAATAATCAACAAATTCCCAGAAATTAGGGAATGATTAGAAGGCTATACTGGTTGAATAGTTAAGCCTGAACAGATTGATTCACTTACTCTAATCAGCAAAAATACATGGAGAGAAACTTGAAAACCACTTAGCTGCTGAATTGCTTGGCCCAGTGGTAGTAGCACTTGTTTTTATTGGCCATTAATTAACGGGTACATTTAAAAAGGCTAAATATAAAAAAGGCCCCTTACAAAAAATGACGGTGGCAAGCCAAGTGCCGTGTTGGACCACGACAGCTGGAGCAAAGGTCTCTGTGTGGTTATTGCCATCACTCCAATCACTCATCTGCAGCCTCTGCTGCCGTTTTGCATCTGCCTGCTGTGGGCACAAGAGCTGTTTGTCTCAGGGCTGTGTGCTCCTCAGAGCCACAGAGAGCACTGGGAGCAGCCCAGGGCCGTGGCTGGGATGGAACCCCCCCACCATGCGCTACATGCGGCTTTTCCCCACTCCAGCTGTGGAGATAATTTAATTTGTCCATGGAGCTTTGGTCACACTTGTCTGCACTTCTGAGTGCTGGCAACTGTGCTGCCAGGAGGTGGGGTGGGCTTCAGGCATCTCTGTGTGTATTTATAACTGCGCCGCGCCCCGCCACCGCGGGCAGCTGACAGCGGCAGCCGGGGGGACCGGGCCCAGGACCCCCGTGCCTGCTCTCCAACCAGCCACTGTCAATCAGGATGCTGAGATTTAAATTTCATGAGCTAATCTGGTTCTGCAGTGAAACGTCTCTCAGCTGGAAACTGCTGCTTGCATTAAGACAACCTTTTTTTTTTTTGGAAAATTTTGGTTTTTTGCATGCAAGTTATTTTCAAAAAATTTGTCAGAAGCCATCAGTCAAATGCATTCCTATTCAGCCTTTTTGAGATGAAATTTTATTTTCCATTTCAAAGCAACTTTTCTATTTTGTATTAAGAACATTTCAGATGTTCTAAGTCCCAGAAAAACATAGCATTTTAATTTTTTCCCAAAACTTATTCTGACCAGAAGCATTATTTTTCTCTTTTCAACATTGTCTTCTAAATGGTTTATTCTTTTTGTCATTTTCTCATCTTCCATTCCCAAAAAGCAAAAAAATTTTGAATCATCAACTGTCCTTTGAAATGTAAAAAGTTTGTTCCCACAGAGCCCTTTTTAACAGAGGGAATATATTTCAGTGAGTGTTCCTACCATAAAGATCTTCCAGTAAAAACTGGTTTAAAAGTAATTTCATTTAAATTTCCTTTTCTGCATAAGCTTCTGCTGGTGCACACTATTGTTTCTAGATCTCTGTTCTTCATTCATAGCAGACTCATTCTGACCTCAAATCCCTCTTCCTACTAAGCCTGGGAATAGAGATTCACAACTTCACTGGGTATTGAATACTGTGGATTTGGTGGAGATACTGCTTTTACAACATTTCATAAGTTCCTCTCCTCACTACATTCTCCCTGTCCCATAGGCATAAATGAGGAGACCGTCTCTCTTTTCCTACTAAAATGAAGTCTACTTTACAGGTCCCAACAACCTCCTTTCCAATCCTCTGAAAAATATCTGCTAACACTCGGGGCATTTGTTCACAATCCCTATTCAGCTTGAAATTTGCTGCTTCTCTATAAAGCCTGAAAAACCTCTTGCCTACCTGACAGTCTGTCTGCTTTTTCAAACTACATTGTTTGTCCAATAAGAGAAAGTATCTCTACCTGCAGACTTTACCTTGACTTTTATTTCAGCTCTGCTGTACAACAATTATTATTTTCAAGGACAGATGTCGTGAAGCAGAGCATGAGACAGAGAGGAGAGCAGAACACCGTGATTATACCAATATCATGTTGTAGGCCCTGGAATAGGATTCAGGAGACCAAATACAGACATATCTGCTTGCCTCCTCTGTCTGCCAAGGTGGTCCCACTCTTAGTGTCAGGATAAGGCCAGGCTACTTCACACAAACCCTGCTCTTCCCCAGGAACACTCCCCATCACACCACAGAGAACAGCCCCCCATGCACCTTCCATCTTTAAGAGAGTTGCTAAAATAGGGCAAGAGGGTCTTCTAATTTGAAGAAATCAATGCAACTAGAGATAAAAGCCTTTTGAATATCCAGTGAAAAACAAAGCCAAAATCCAACAGTCCTTCCAACCTCGTAACATACAATCCTGCTTGCAATTCTTCATCAGATAAGAATGTTTTGTGTACATTGGGCCAATTTATTCCGGAGTAGAAAGCTGTAGCCACACACAGCCCATCCCACTGCCTCCTGTGGGAGTCACTAAAAAAATCTTCTGTCCTTCTATTCCCCTGACCAAAATATTTGTAAATATTCTGGGAGGATATTGCAGGCAACCATATGACTACATTTAGGAAGCAAGCAGACAACAGCAGGCAGTCACCAAGGGATGCACATTCATTCCTTCTGTATCTCGCTGAAGTTTCTATGAAAGAGAGCTTAATCTTTCTTTGGCTTGCAAAGCCCTGACCAATTAACTGCTATTTATACAAGATAATTCCTTATAATTGTAATAGGAAGAAATTCCCCTTATCCAAATCCTTAGAGGGCATTAGAAATACAAGAACAATAAAGAATATCTAGCCCTGAATATTTGACCTCTTCTACCAAATTTTAGAATCAGAGTGGAGTAATTATTCCAGTATAAATTCCCTTCTATTTCAGAACATAATGTCTACCTAGGGAACTATCATGGAATCACGTAATCTGTTGGTCATTTCCCCATGTAGATTAGACCTAAATCTTATTTTCCTGCAGTTCCTCAACTACTGTCCTGCTTCAGATATAGTTTAAAGAAAGGGAAATTCATACCATGTGCATGAACACTTCTGCCAAATGAAATTCAGTAGGGTATTCTGTTTGTAATTCTTAAAAACTATAAAGTGGAGTAGATTATTCAGCAAATCTCAGAGACAATGAATTAACTTAAGAGCTATATAGGAGATAATCCTCCAAATAACATAGATTACCAAGCAAAAGTTTTGTAACAAAGGAGAGCAAGCTGAAATTAGGCCTGCGGGGAAAACTTTTTCCATAGTTTGAGTTTTTTCCTCTTCCTGAACCTGTTTCATCATTATAATGGGATTGCCCAAGTAGAGTACCCAGATTATCCAGTCCTCAAGTAGAGGACTTAGGATCCATGAGCTTCATTTTAGGGTGCACCAGGAAAGCAGCTGGGTTACAAGAGAATTATGCCTGAACTGCCTCCAGTTCTGTAGAAAGTTCCTGTGGGAATTTGTTACAAATGGAGATGTGAGCTTAGACAAGTCCTGCCCTTGACTCAGATTTCTGGCAGTACCTCTGTTTGGGGTGGCCTGCACCCCAGATTGCTGTCATTCACAACTTCTTAATAATGGCCCATTAGGCCTATTGCAAAATGAATTGTTTGTGGAATGGACACAAAATTAACAGACATAAGACTTTTAACAGGCTACTTACTACACCCTTCAGGTGGTTATCACAGATATCATCGTGGCCTCTTTCCACTGCAACCTCAACTTGCTCGCAGCAGCTTAAACCTTGGGCAGTAGTGTCAAAATTTTTTACCCTTGACAGGCAGACTAAATTCCCCCTTTGGGTTTTTCCACAGGAGGCCCTCAGCCCAACCACAGCAGACTGTATTCTCCTCTCTAGTATGTGGCTTTCCTTACTGGGAATATTCAGTTTGTCGCTAGAGGGGTTGTGCAGCCCTCAGCTACCTTGGTCACGCCCAACATTTCCTGTAGCTCTCTCACAGCCATCACCTGTTCCTGCTGGGCCCCTCTTCTGCCTTCCCACCCCTTGTCCTTCGTGCCTCCAAAGCAGCATGTCTGCAGCCAGGCCAAGAAAGCTGCCATGGCAGCTTAGCTCTGCTGCAGGGACAGTTCTGAGCACTACAGCCGTTGTTGAGCAAACTTACAGAAAAGTTACAGCAAGCTTGCAGCCAAGTTTGTGTAGGAGCTGGTGGATGATTAAATGGTATGGTGTGAATTGTTGTAATCAGAACAATAAAAAAAACAGTTTCTGAGTGCTCTGAACTGCAGCCAAATAAGGTGTCCTGAACTGCAGTATATAGAAAACATTAGAATTGTCATGCTTGTTTCACATTATTCCACGATCTTCCCAACAACTCCATCCTCAGACAGGCACTAGTTTATTCACAAGTTATTGCACAGAATCAGATGCAAGACTGGATATATAACAATATAATTAATATTTCAGAGAAGTATGATGTAGTACAAATACCTAGAGTACCCCAGGGTATCCTAAAAATGTGGAAAGAGATCACCTGTGAAAGTCAAAGAGCTTTTCTCTTGGCTTAAAAGAAATCAGCATATAACCTTAAAAAATGCAGAATGTTCAAGAAGAAAGTCAGAGGTCACTGAGTTTTTGTCACGTTTTTAAAGTGCTTCTGCTATAAAATAGAAGTCTTTGCTGCCATTAAAACACCATCCAAAATATGATAGCCTTGATATTGTTGAGTCTGCAACAGAGTATAAACACATTCTATTGGCAACGTTGCATGAAATAAGTGCTTTCAAGTGACCTTCAGAGTGGTAACACAACAGATCATATTCTTCATTATTATTATTTCGAGGCTGTTCCCCATAATATGTGAAGTATGAGCCAGACAAGCAAAATTGCATCTCACTGAGCTGATTTTTAATGTCTTGATTTGTCAAGTAATGGGGTGTCTGTTGGCATACATGATTCTCATTCACATACATTGGTGATAATTGCAGGAGAGTATCCTGAGCAGCTATTTTTCAAGCACTCAATATTGACGATTATCGTGAAGAATTTCCTAGCCTGTCCTGGATATAATTAACAGCTTGAGCAAAACATCTTATTTACTGCTATTGCTAAGCTCTTCTGAATACACTTTCAGGGTGGTGAATTGACTGGTGCATGCAATCTTTAAAGGATCAGATTGATGGTGCGTGCTGAGAAGACAAAAGGCTCTCTTTGACAAATAACAAGAAGTCTAGTTTGTGGATTTCACTGAAGAAGGGCTTCAGGTATTAAGAGGAATAAATGCTGCAGTATGGTGGGCTGTATTTTAATTCTGTGCATGGACTTGATCAGCAGCCCTGAAAAACTCTTTTAAACAGTAATTTACACAGTTCTGAAGGGGAAAAAAAGCTTCTGTTCATTGTTTGCACATTAGAGTAAATAACATTTGATGACAGGAAAAGGAACATTTGGCTCTCTCCGCCCTAGGACTCTGAATTTGTCTTTTAAATTGCTCACTTATGGTTATGCAGTGGATTCTTTGATGTCTTTTTTGTAGCATTCTGAGTTTGGAGGTTGCTGTATTTTTTTTTAATTAGTGCATCCCTGGCCCACCTTGCGATGCTTGGCCAGGGCTGGGAAAGGTACAGTGGCTGAATTGATGTCTGCCTCTGCCCCACCAGAGCTGCCGGCTTTTAAAATAACCATGCCTGATTACAGGATGGCCATGGACTGGCTGACTGTGAGGGCTCAGCTCATTAAAATTGGACTTGAATAGTATAGCTTGACCCACTTACACAACCCAAGCGATCAGTCACTATTTTTACAGAGAAAAACGCTTCAGGAGGCTGAGTGTGGTCGCTCCAAAGCAGTGGGAGGGGTTATTCTCACCAGCTTCTCCTCTGCTTCTCATAAACACTGGGAATGCTGGGTTTAACATACCAGTATCTGCTGATGAGAGAAATATTTTCCTGCTGCAAACCCTGGGCTGTTGTCACCTGAGGCTGTCCCCAGCAGACCACGCTGCTTTCTGGGGGCTTGCTCAGAGGTTACATATCATGGGCAGAGGTAGATCTGCCTGCACAGTGGACTCGCAACCATCAGGCTACGGCTGGTTTGATTGTTATTAACAAGCACTCGAACCTTACACTTAAATTTCACTGTAAAAGCTCCCCCTACCTTCTCCTTTGCTCCTCCCAGAGGAGAAGGTGGCTGCTAGCCAAGCAGCTTTTTAAAGATGTTTTTCAGACAGGTGCCTATGGAGCTATTTTTTGGGAAAGGGAAGGAGAGGTAACGCCAGAGGAAGCCATAGCTGCTGAGCCTGTGCTGTGTCACGTAGACTTTGCAACGGTCTGCATTCCAGGAGAATCTCATCCCATGGCTGGGGAGCCTCTGCACCAACACAGAGCTGCAGTATGATTTTCCTTAACCATTTTTGTTAAAGTTGAAAAACAAACCGGCCATAAATCTTTCCATCGGTTTTGGGGCCTTGTTTTGTTGGCTTTTTTTTCCAAAACCCCAAATATAGAGCAGAATTGAACCTGACATTGTTTTCGTTATGTTCATCATAATCTTGCCACTAATTCACCTCATGCCATACTGGAAATATGCCTGACAAGTGTTTTTAATTTGAAGGGAAAGTACCAAAAAAAGTTATATCACTTGCAAATTAATGAATGTATTTTTTTTTCTTTTTGAAAAATGATCTGCTCTCATTTCCAACACCCTGTTCTTGTAGATGTTATCAGTATGAGAAAATTGAGGTAATGCTGGAGCAGGCTGTTCACAGATCTGCTAAGAACCATTCCAGGCCTTTGCATGTTTGTTTGTTTGGGTTTTTTAAAGTGCATGAATGGTTCAAAAACTCAGCAGAATCTCGTGACTTTGGACAAGATTCTGCCACTTTGTCTCCCAATATATACTGTGGTACTGCACGGCTCCAGATGCTATAGACAAGGCTGTTAAAACCATTTAGTTACCTCACTCTTGCTGATGATCTGGGCCCTTGATCTTCCTGAACCCCAAAGTGCCCTAAACAAGCATCCTTTGTTACACCTGTTTTCTCAAAACTGTGGATTTCCACACTCTAGACTGGTCCTACAGAGACTTAGGAAGTCAAGTGGAAAGACTAAACTTTTGAATTGTCTCAGTAATTACAAAAACTTGTGTTTGCACCACAAAAGAAATTTAAAAAAAAAAAAAGAGGGAAAACAGGAAGGGGGAGGAGGGAAAATTACTTTGAACACATTGAGTAGCAAAATAAAAATTCATTAACGAAGCTGGAATGAGCATTCCAGTGAAGACCATTTCAGAAAATAACTGGGAAACATAAACATATGCTCATCTCATCTCCTCTAGGGCCCTGATGGAGAGGAAATGCAACCATAGAGGAACTTTCAAAGCAAAGCACAGGATTTCTGGTCCTCCTCCTGTTTTTGTCTCTTGGACACAGACCAGAGCAGCACGGCGGTATCCACAATAAATACTCCTTGCTGGTCAGTGCCAGCAAGAGGAAGAATATAGGTTCCAGCCAAACATCACGACTGACCTGGCATGCCCTGAGATCCAGAAGCCTCTGCATGGGGAGAGGGGCAGCTGAGAGTCATTGGCCTGTGCCTGCTGCAGCTCCACCAGGGCAGAAGCTTGGCAGAGCGCTCCTTGTTACCTTGATGTGTGTTCCCCATCTCCGGCATGGTTGGGCAGAAATGCTCCTTTTGATCAGATTCCTGAGAGAGAGCTTCTGTCACAAGTCAGGCTGCATCTCTAGGGCACAGCAGAGACTAGAGGGGTAGGGAATATAATCCATGCAAGGGAACATCCCGCATGAAAATACCACATCCACCCCAAATCTATCAGGGGGGTGGTGAGCTATACATTTACTAACACATGCAGTAATTTTTAACAGAAAATCTGTCATATTTTGGCTCAAGCAGTAGACAATAACAAAAACTGCTGACGGTAAAAATTCAGTTCAGTAGTTGCTGAAAAAGCTGATTTCAACCAGGAAAAGAAAGACTGTCTTACCAAAGCTTGCAATTACTGCACCGCAATGAGTTAATACAGACTACAGCTTGTTAAAAGGCCAGAGATGAACCAGCAGATATATGTAGGGAGGTTTATGCTAGCACCTACTCCTACAGGGTATGAGTCAGGCCAGTGCTGTTGCTCTTTCACTTTTATAAGCATTAAACTTCTTTGCCAGCTGTTGAACTACTCCAAAATTTCAGGTACGGATTTTCAACTGACTAACCAGGTAAAATGTCTGCATGGTAATAGAGGCAAGCTTTAAAAAAAAATTTAACACAGGTAAGGGAGAAGGAAAAAAAGAAAAAGAAAAAGAAAAAGAAAAAGAAAAAGAAAAAGAAAAAGAAAAAGAAAAAGAAAAAGAAAAAGAAAAAGAAAAAACTGGGTCCATTTAAGAGTAACAGTACAAGAGTAAAACTGAAGGTCTACACCTTGAATGTTTGAGGCATTATACAGGTGTATACTGTTTTAAAGGTGATTTGCTAACTTGACTTAATCAGGGATTTACTTCTTAGCTGTAATCCAGTCCAGCCTCTTTCTTAATTTGAGCTCTGATCTGTAGTGTTTAAAGTATATTAATTCAGAGGGAACTACTCTCTCCTTTAAAGCAAACAATAAAAAAATCCCAAATTCATTGCAACATGAACTATGCTTTAGAATTTACTTCATTTCCACAGGTTTCCTTTCCTTCAGACAATTAAGTCTTGTGAGTAGTTTTCATTCAGCTGTTTTTCCATAGTATCTACAGCTGGAAGGAATTTTTTTATTCCTCTTTAAAACCACACATACATGGACAAGGCCAATTTAGCTTCAGAGGTACCATGTTAAGTTAAAGGAGGATAGTGGTACACACACAAACTTACACATAATATGTGTAAAAGTTGGTGTTGTTTGGGCTAAATTTTGGGTTTAGAAACTCCTCCCAATGCATCAGCAGGAAATCAGAGGGCTCATAAAGATAGGTCTGCTACAGATCCTCATCACAACATGATCCAGACCTCCTGCAAGTGGACCAGCACCCCGGCCCTTTTCAAATATCCTGATGGAGGTACTGGGGTTTATGGCTCTCCTGAAAGAAGGTGGGAGGGTGTGCCTTCATAGAGTCTTTAAACCTGGTTCCCAGAAGTTACATACCCTACTGGGAGTTATTTGAATAGAACTCATCCATATGGCCAACACTGAACTGCATGGCCAGGAAAGTGAACATTGAGCAACTTGTAGCAGCTAGCAGAGAAAGCACAGGAAAACAAGGACAATTATCCTAATGAGCCATGGCTGAGAGACATCCTCTAGGAGGCTCCTGCCAAGAGAAGGAGGGCCAGAGCTGTCATTCATGGAAGTTTTAAAGGAGGTACAAATATGCAGAAAAACCCACAAAAGACCTTTGACGTAAGAAGGGCCAGGACTTTCTGAAGAATTTTCTTTCTGACACACCATTTGCTGGGCTGCACTCAGCCATTTCCAGTTTTGAAGCCTTTGTGCCTTTCTTCTTTCACATATAAAACTTAAAGTAATAATACTTTAGAAAGTCTACGTCTGACAAAATTCAACACCTCTCTGGGTAAATACATCCCACTGCACCCTGTAGCTTTCATTGTGAATCAGAAGAGATGACTAATGCCATAACTGCTTATTAAAAAGAAAATTATTAATTTCTTTGTGAGCTAAAGTCTTAGAATTCTTTTTAACACTTTAAAACCAAGGAAAATTAGTTTTGGTGATATAAAGCACAGGCATTTGGGTTTTTTGTAGATATAAAAGAGCATTTTTTTCTCAAGAGCTATTGCTGATTTTTCTTTTTGCTTGACAGATGAGCTTATCAAGTGTCACTGACATTTTTGCAGTACTGTGCTAAAATATGCTTCATTTGCTACTCATCTGAGCACTTCAGATATGTGTCATTCAGATGGCACTAAAGGCCTGATCCAACAATCCTGTGGGCTGGAAATGCCTCAGTTTCCTAGAGACCTCTTGGTTTCACTCCCAGTGCCTAAACCAAGAGTAGCAGATAACCTGGTGAAGAGAGCTCTTTCCCAGGCAGTGGGAAGTGATGATTTGAACCTCCTCAAGCTGGTCCAGAATGCCTTTCGCCACCTTTGGTGCACTTTTCTCAGTCTTTAAGGCAGCTCAAGGATGTACTTAGGCATTCAGCGCTTTTTTAGGCAAGAATAAACCTACACAATGAAGAATCTGTTGCTTACCCTCTGCATCTGTGAGGATTTAATCCTCAAAAACCACCAGCCATTTGAAACAATACTGTAACTGGGGCTCAAACAACAATACCTGACTGAAAAGCTAAGTAGACATTGATAGAAAAAAAAATTGAGTGATAGAGACCACTGCAGTCACCTCATCCAGCCCTTTACTGAAAGGGGAGCCAATTTCTAAGGTAGATTTCAGGGTGGGGTGTCCTGTAAGCCATGATCTGCTTATATCCAAGGATGTAGATTTCCCCAGCCTCTTTGGACAATCTGATCCAGTTCTACACAAGTGATTTAACAAGCATGAAATGTTGAGGAAAATCTCTTCCCTGAACCAGCTGGCATCTGCTGATACAGCTCAGGATCTTCCTGACCTTCTTCACCCAAACTTGTTGTCCTCCTGGACCCCCAGGCTGCTGTCTCTAGGGCTGCTTTCCAGGCAGTTTGTCCACAACCCATAGTGCTGGTTGGGATTTTTTCACATTTGCACTCACCTTCATTAAACTTCATGAGGTTTCTGCCAGCTTGCTTCATGAGCTTGCTGACACATCATTGAACAGGAGCCCTACTTTCTATTTCCTCTCCCCACTTTGGTGTTGTTGGTGTACTTGCTGTGGGTTCACTCAGTTCCATCATACATGCATTTAATAAAGATATCAAACAGTACCAGCCCCTTTATCAAACACTAAAGAATGTCAGTGGTGATAGTTCAAGCTATTGGCCTTTACTATTTCAGTGGGAAAGCCCAGATAGATTTTTTTCACCAGCTTTGTGATCCACCTACCACATCCAGACCTTCTCAATTTCAGCACAATGGTGCTATGGGACAGTGCATTTAAAGCCTTGCTAACAGGGTTTTCTTTTCTGAGCCAGTCATCTCACCAAAGAACAGCATCAGACAGGTCAGGCATGATTTGCCCTTGGTACTGGGGCTTCTCCTGGAAGCCATATCCAGGCACATGAATTGTGGTCATCCCGTGCAGAGCCAGAAGTTTGGCTTTGATGACCCTTGTGAGTCCCTTCCAACTCAGGATATTCTATTATTCTTGATTAAGTAATGATAATTCCATGATCAAGATGCCAGGTCAGTAATCCTTCTTTCTTTCTCTCTATGTCTGGATATGCCTTACAAATAATTTGCTCCAGTGCCTTCCCAGGGACTAGGGTTGGGATGATCCCACCCAATAATCAATTGACTGGTTTGCAACTCATTTCATAGCAAAACTTCTTGCTCTCAAGCCAGTCTTTTATTCAAAGTGGAAGCTCCCACTTCACCTCCTCTTTCAGACCTTTTTAAAGACAGTCCATGGCACTATGCATCAGCCAAAATCTTATTTCATCCCTCTGATCCTAACTGAAAGATTGTGTCAGGCATACATTTGTTACTGGAGATTCCTATTTACTTCTCTCTTAGCAGCAGATCCAGCCTCAAGAAGAAAACATCCAAAGGGACATATTTAGTTCCAGAGGTTATATTTGTAGTTTATGTTATTACAGCACATGAGCTCCTTTGCCTTCCACTATCAGTTTTCACATGCTTTGCAGAATTTGAGGATTCTTAAATGCTGGAAAATAGTCCTAATGTATTCCACCTCTGACAGTAAATGTATCCTTTCATTGAAAAGATTTGGTTGTTAAGTTTCTTCACTTTATGGAGATTGATGAGATTTACCATACACTTAGGGCTATGCAAATAATTGATTTTGGAGTCCAATGGCAGACCGCAGCTAAAGCCAAACCCAATATTTTCAAGTCTTTCTTGCCAAAATAAAAGACTGAAATATTTCATTTTCTTTTTGAAAAGAACATTGAGCTCAATCAGAAACCAAATGTTTCACTTCTTTTTATTTTTAGCAAAAAAATGAAACAAAACAAAACCAACTCCCCCAAAACCTTAAAACACACACCAGCAAAACACCAACAACTAAGGGGTAAAGTCACAAAACCAGCATGGGGCAAATTGTCCATTTTACCTGTTTCCCAGTGTTTGGCAGACTTTTCCTGATCACAGAATCATCACTGAACCTTTGAATTTGCTAGGGACCTCTGGAGATCCTCTAGGCCAATCCCTGTGCTCAAAGTAAGGCAGATGAGACTACCTTAACCTGAAAACCAGGGTCCACATGAGTCCACACTTTCCACTGGACAATCCCTGCATCTTTCTTGCCATGTGTTTGCAATGTCACTTTACTGGCACCAGCCTGAATGGGTGCATTAAGGTTGAGCTGAACAGGAAATGTCACACAGACACTAGGGTACAGGTTGTTACACTAGTTAATGGGGTGAAAATTCCTCTCAAATAAATTCTTACTTTTTTAGAAAAATTGAATGAATCTTAGCTATACTGCTAATTAATACTTTGCTGCAAAGAGAAGATACACAGCAGAGATAGGATAAGGTAGAGCAGCTCCCCACTGCTGAAGAAGCTTACATAAAGCAGGCTATTCATGTCTCTTACAAAGCATTAGTCTTTGGGTTTTGGGGTTTCTTTGGGGGGGGGGGGTTGGGTTGGTTTTTTTGTGTGTGTGTGTTTTGTTTGTGTTTTTTTCTTGGTTGTTTTTTTGGGTTTTTTTTGGGTTGGTTTTTTATGTTGTTGTTGTTTGTTTGGTTTTGGTGGTGTTTTGTTTTTGTTTTTTTTTCCTGTTTGGTACTGATTTCCCATAGTGAGTCTCTACTCTTAAAAGGAAGAATACACTCCTGAGTGGCAGAGTATGACCCTGCAGGGCTCACTGTGTGCTTGCTCCTTGTCAGCAGCAGGAGAACCTTGTGTAGGAGGAGGTGGCTGCCAGGTGAGGAGGCTGGGTCATTCACTGCTCTATGTTTGTAGCCAGCCCTGGACTCAAGGCTGCTCCCAATGGTACCCTCAGCATTCAGGGCACCTCAAAGCTATGTGCTATGCATCTGTCATTGTTGTAAGTTTGGCCAGATCTGAACTGTCGAAGAAAGATTTGACCTTGGCCATTTTGAGGACCTGCTGCTAATACAGCTCAGGAACAAGGTACCATGACAAGAAAAGGCCCAGCTTTCACCCTGCTGACAACAGGTCTGGCTGCTCATTTGGTGCAGCCTTCCTTCAGCTTGTTTGTGCAGATGGAGACCCAGCAAGCCCCTGTGGTGTTACACACTGCTCCACAAGGACCACATCCAGTCAGTGGCTTGCACCTGCTGAGATTTTACCTGGCTCCCCTTTTTCAAACAAGGAGGTTGCATGGGGCGGTGTTCCCACACCTGAACTGTCTCACATTCAGCTGAAAGGTTTTGGGGAATGGCTTTGTGCAACATTTGCAAGGAAAGACAAGGACTTCCATTCTGGTGTGGTGGTGGTGTAGGAGCAAGCTACATGACTTATCCAAGCTCTGTGTCCTGTGGTGCTTCTTTTCCACTTCACCTTGAAATCCCTTGCCCTTGTTTCTCCTCCTCCACAGTATATTCATCTCTGATACTGGCAAAAGGCATGTGGAGAACCTACAGCCTTTCCAAATATCTAATATTTAAGCAGAAGGACTGGAGCAGAAGGAGAATCCTACATCCAGTTTTTTCCCGCGCCGTAGTCACAGCAAACTGCTCGCAGTATCCAAAATTTCTGTGGCAGGTGGTGAATGGGAGAACAGCTTTACTGTTTAGGTTTGAGTTAGAGTTGAGGAGTGTTAGACTAGTAGATTCACTTTGTAAAACAGCTCTACAATGTCCTCAGAAAAAAACAGGAATTTTCACCACAGCCCCAAATTTGAGCCTTTATTTGTATTGAAGGAATTTTGGACACCTTGTAATGGATCCCCAGATCACTAATGTTGGGGGTCCATGGGTAAAGAAAATGAAATGACTCCTCAGACAGCACTATTCAGTGAGTCACTAGCAGGGGTGGATACAAATTCAAGGACCAATGATGTTGAAGCCTGCATAAAGACCACTTGTTGCCACTAGGTTGTCAATTTTTTTGGCCTCTCTTTTAGACATGAGAATAGAATGGTTCATAAACAGTGTTGCAGACATGAACAGTAAGACTTTAAGGCAGTTTTACAGACAGAGAAAGTGTTAAAGCTGGTTGAAAGTTCTTATAAGTGACTCAGAACGTGTTGGACTCTACAAAATTAGTCATTTATTAAAAGGTGTAAGAATCATTTCTTTATCTATTAATGAATAATGCACTCTACTGTAAAGTGTGACTAACTTCCCATAAAAAGAGAGCAAAACTGTGGGTGCACATAGTCACTTTGTTATCCTACTGCCATAACTCAGTCTGTTTCTGTACTCTGCAAAGGCACATTCAGGAACCAAGTCCACAGGTGCCTGAAGGCACCTGGGGAGGGCTGACAGACTCACTCCTTGAAGGGAAACCTTTTCTTGGAAAGTCTGACTCTATACTTATTTGGAAGACAGGGAAAGCAGCAGCAGCAGCAGCCTCTCTCATTTGCTGCGCCAAGCCTAGACCTGTTTCCAGTCAAGCTATTAGTCCCAGCCACTTTTTAACTGTTGTGGTTTTACTGACCCAACCCTTATTTTATATTTAGGCCATTTTCTTGTAAGAAGTCACAGCTGTGACTGTCATTTTACTACAGTGAAATGTGTCAACAGGACCAAGAATAGCAGCTGTCTATCAGACCTGCACCTAGTGTGTTAATGGAGATACCAAGCACTGGAAACAAAAGGCACAGAAACAGAGAATGCAGCTCTGCAATGAAGGTCATATTTGAAACAGAATGCTTACTTCTTTTCTTCCGTAAAAGAGAAAATAGAGATTTTTTTTAAAAGTTAACTGATAGGGGCTTATCATGTCTGGGCCAATCTAAGGTAATGGAATTTACTGGAATAAACCTTCTGCTGGGAGGAATGGAATGTCCAGGGTCATCTGTACCTCTTCATCATCAGCCCAGCCACCTATTCTGATTGATATTAGCTGAGAACTTGGGACTTCCACCTTCATAGGAAAATATATGGCCTGGGAGTACAGCATGAGACTTGAGAGGAGGTTGTCTCAGGTCTGCCACAACTGCCTCAATTACAGACATTAAAACTTTCACTTCTGAAGGAGCTGCTCAATTTTGAGATGCTGTGGTCTGTGGTGCAAAGACCAGCTCTCACTCATTAGCTAGCAGAGTCCCTAAGGGATCTGAGACCTTGTCACTCTCCTATTGCTCAGATGCTGAAATCTTTCATTTGATCTGCTAATCAGCTTCTGGGCACTGAAAACTTTTACTGAAGCCACTAAGATTTCTGTGGCTATAAGGACTAGTGTGTAGTAGTAATAGCTTACAGATGATTACACATTCTGATTTAGTTGCCCCTCAAAATCTGTCACGAAAATTTCAAGTGCCTTGACAAATCCTGCTTCATAACCCCAAACTAACACATAGTAAGTCAGTATGTTGAGAGAGGCATAAGCAAAGAGAGTCTGCCTTAGCCTGCCTGAGTCACCATTTGTTGGGACAAGTTTAAAAACTACAGGTTCCCTGAGGCACAGACAAAGCAGAGGTAGCTGAAAGCACTTCCTTCAGCATCTGTACTGATGCTTAAGTGGTTCACACTAAAAGGCTTTAGAACAGGGTTCCTGAGATTTTTTTTTCTGGGAGGGCTGTTTAATGAATTGAACATCAGGCTGGGTCCAGATAACAAACTTCGTGTGAAATGAAATTTCCTTCTGTTTAAGAATGTAATGTAACAAGCTTTGCAAATTGACACTGAAGTAGAGCAAATACAAAAGCAATTCTTTTTCCATGTTCAAGGGAGGTGCATGAAGAGGATTTCATTTCCAATCATTTCATACAAACTGTCCAAAACCTTCCTCAACCTGAAAGACTGAGCAAAGGTAACCCCCAACACAGATCTGCACATGCCACTTCTAAAGGAGATTAATCCAGATCCCACAAGACTGAGGAGTCTACAACAGACCTCAAAGAAGTTTGTTAACTCAATATGGGATAGCAGGAGGGCTCAGAGGAGTGCTAAGGGACAGAGAAGTTGCAGAAATTAAACTGATTATCACCCTTTCCAACAGCCAGTCTGGGCTGGTCAGTTTTGCACAACATGGCAGTGTTTTATGGAAGGAATTTGGGTGCAGGGCAGGGAGAAAGAGTGGTATAGTAATGTGTACTGTGCCTTTTAGAGAAAGAAAAAAAAAAGACCATCAATAATTATTATCATGTTACTCTAAATCGTACAAAGAAGGAGTATACCAGCTCAAAGGATGGAAATGGAGTTTGTTCAGTCTTAGACAGTACCATATCAGCATGATGCACATAGTTAAGAGATTCTGAGATTCTAAAAATGAGAAAAACCTTTTTTGAAATAGCCTATGGTAGTATAACCTCCTCATCCTTAGGTAGTTCAATGCTTGGGTCTGGTTAAATGCTTATTTTTCAGAATAATATGTAGAGATGGCAAAACCATTACTCCTTTCCATATCTTTTTTCCATATCTTCCATATCTTTCCATATCTTGTTCCACTGGTTAACCCTATTTGTCTCCTGATATCTTGGCCTTTATGATCTGAAGGTTTTTGGTTTCTACATCTGTACATTGGCCTGAGTTCTCAACCAAACCAAAAGCCCTTTCCATGTGATGTTTTGCCCTCCCAAGGAACAACAGTATCTATTATGGTCATTCTCCAAAAACCAGGTTGCAGTTAAGCCTTAGTTTGGATAAACAGACCTAACTCTCCCTATACAACATTTTTCTTAGACCTCAAAACATTTTTATGGCTCCTGTTATGACCTTGGATGCAAGTACTGTGCTTCAGAGAACCTCTGGAGAGTGAGGGCTGAACCCATGAGAGTGTGGCTCTGCTTCAGATACTCTTGTAAGAGATTAAAGATCTGGGATGAAAAAGATATGAGTTCCCCAGGAATGCTGAGTGGCTCCTCGGGGGGAGAGCTTCAAAGCAAGGAATCTAAAATACCAAAAGTATCTTAAATAAGAATATTTCAGAAAAAAAAATAAAGATATTTAATTCAATATGCAAAGAGTTAAATCAGGCAAGACAGATGGATAATAACTTAAAAATGAATTTGCATTTATGAGTTTGTGTTCACAACCACCACTGTCAACTGATTGTACCATGTGTCACTAAATAACAGGCAATGTTGAGATCACACTCTCCTATTATTAGAAATGTAATAGTCATATCTTTTTTAAAAACCTGTTTTTAAATCTGTTGCCACCTGGAAAACTGGATTAAACAGATCAAGAGTTAAGGTTATCTACAAATATTCTGGGCAGAAACCTAATTAGGGCTGTTATTAGGATTATCATTTAGTGGGCAGTGTAGATGAGCCTGAGAAGCCACTATCAGTTGTGGTTGAGGGCTAAAGTGATTATTAAGCTTGTAAGTTTGGGCCATGTGTTTTCCTGGCAATGTGGATGTAATGTTGAATAGCTTCCAAAAACCCAAGGTGGCACTGCAGGTGGTTTCTCCTAAAAAGCTTTTCCAGTGTGGCACCCTCAGCAAACAGGTAAAGCGCTGGTGTGTGCCAGAGCCTCCTTGCAGCTCTGCAGCACCAGGGCAGTGGATCATGTAGCATGAGGTTGCAAAGTGGGACCTAAAGCTGCATGCCAAGCAGCCCCATGAGTGTGCCACCTGATGTGGCCCTCTTGGGGCCCACGCTTTCCATCCCAGATGATTCACTCTGGACTCAAAGCACTCAGCACTGCTGCACAGCACCTGCAAGGGCAGGCTGTGGTGAGAAGAAATTTTGTGCTAGGATGGAAGATTGAAATAATTTTTGCATTGAACCATGGTGAACAGGCTGAACCCTTAAACAAACATATTTCAGGATGTGTAACATCCCAAGCACTCTGCATGTGCCTGCAGTGCATGACTGGTGGACATGGAATCATAGGATGGTCAGGTTGGAAGGGACATTAAAGATCACCTGGATTCAACACGTCTACCATGGGCAGGGACACCCTCCACTAGCACAGGTTGCTCAAATCCATGTGGGTGGAAACATTTACCTGATCTAGTTGAAGATGTCCCTGCTCACTGCAGTGGTGTTGGACTAAATGACCTTCAGAGGTCCCTTTCAGCCCAAACCACTCTATTATTCTGTGTGGGATCACCGCTTGGAGCATGTTCCTGAGTAGGGTGAAAAGTCAGCTCTGCAGCACCAGCTGTTCTTCTCTGTACCTCTCACCTCAGTGAGACAGACACCTGCCCAGCAACTCACCCTCCCTTGGAGATGCCCTTCCCAACTTCCCCAGGCCTTTACCACAGCTGCCACCAGGGATTCATTGCTGTAACTTCTTGTCACATGGAAATCCTCATGGGACTGGCTACTGGGACCTGTGTGCTTCCACTTCCCTCCCTGGCATCTGCAGGGGGAACTGGTGGCACCTGCAATTTGATGCCTGCATTGCACCAGGGACATGGGGAACTCCCCAGCAGGGACCTTCCAAGACACAGCCAAGAGCACAAGAGATGAAAAAGAGCAGCTTGGTGCCACAGGCAACTGGCAGAGGTCAGCACGTCTCTGCAGGGACTATAAAGGTTAACGTGGCTGTCACTACCTCAAACAGGCTTACTAACCCAGAAGACACAGGCACTCCCTAGCAGCCCTTTCTTTCTGCTGCTGTGGCTTCAAAGTATCCAGGAGATATAAGGGAGTTGGGAATGATGCAGGTTTGATGGGGCTGGTGGGCTCTTGTCACAGGAACAGGCCTTTTCCTTGGAGCAGACTAAGCACTCCTACTGAACACAGCAAACCAACAGCAGCCCCTGATTCTTTGAAGTTGCTGATGTTTTGCAGCTTGCTGAGCTGCTTAGTAAGAAACCCTCATTTTGTTTTCAGAAACATAAATAAATTGCTTTCCTTCAGATAACTGATATTTTTCTTCCTCTTGAAATACTCAATGGACCTGTTTTTATCTGTGCGGTGTTTACTTTCCAGGAGGCTTTGCCACATTTGCAGCTTCATGAAGTTTTTTTGCCTCAAGCTCCTCCACAAAATACACAGAGAGCCCAGGGCTGGTCTCTGCTGTTGGGAGGGTAAATCTGCTCCCGAGACAGAAAGGATGGCCCTTCTCATGACTTTTTCTTTTCTTGGTTCTGTTTTGACATTTTATCTTCCTTCATGCTACATGAACAGGAAGCTATAGGGACAGCCACAAATCATCTTGCTGCCTTATGTCCTTCAGCTCCACTATTTTTACACTTGTTTTTGTAAAAGTGCCTGTACATTTACAGGATGAAATGGTGATGGCAGAATGTCTCTGATTACAAATTCCATTACGTCTAAGAAGACCAAATGCTGTTCCCCTTATTCAAACCCAGCCAAGGATCTTTCTTACTCTGAATTTATAGTAACCATAATTCCAGGAGATCCTCAGATACCTCACAGTGGTTTTTTTCTGCACAAATAGATTTTACAGCTGGGCGAGGTCTTACATTACAGAAAAATTTATGCCTAAACATCTACTCTTAATTAGTCCTTCAGCTACTTGAGGTGGTTACAAATCCATCCACAGCACCCACTAGAAGATATAAAAAACCTACTCCCCTAATTTAATGTACAAAATTATTTGTTATTCCACTGACAGCCTGGATAGCAGGAAGGAAGATGTCAGGAAATTTTAGATTCATGTCAGACCTCTCAATTTTCTCAGTGGTAGGGAAAAGCTCTCCTCTTTTTGTTTTTCCTCTTTGTACAGTCTGAAATGTGACCAGTTGAACCAGTGTATCCATGAATAGACAGTCCTAGAGGTCCTAATAGGTAGAAAACCACATTCACTTATTTATGCTTGCCCTAAAACTTTTGATAAGGTTTTGCTGAAGCTCATTGTAGCAGATTGACTCTGCACACATAATAAAAAATTTTCCTTGATACAAGAAGTGCATAGCTAGGAGGTGAAACCTAAAAAAACCTGTATATGGGGTTTCTTTTGCTGTCATGAGTAGTGGCTTCTTTGAGATAATAGGGCAAGCATGTCTGCAAGTACTGCTGCTTTACTGAATTAATAAATAATCTCCCTTGCCTATCTTTACTTCGTTAAAAGAACAAACAAACAAACATCAGCAACCAATAACAACAAAAAACCCCAACAAACCTGGAGAGTTGTCATTTAGCAGACCAGCCTGGCGTCATATGGTTGACCACAGGAACGAAGTCCTATGAAGTCATTCTCCATGGTGCAGATCTTCCCAGTGGTTTTCCTAATTCATTACTTAATTTAGCAGTGTATTGATCTAGACCCGATCACTTTTGTACCTCAGCATCTTTGATGTTGGTCTTTCTAGTACGATAGTCCATACAGCCTTCTTCAAATCCAATGGCACAAGAAATCTTTGTTACCCAAAATTTTACCTGATAGATTCCCAGCAATAGTGTACAACAGCAATTTCATTAAGTCAAAGAAGCTATGTCAGTCATTGCAGAATTATATACATTTTGCTGTAGTAATTATGTGAATTGGAAAATAGGAATATTTATAACTGAAAGTGTAAACTTCTCCAAGCTAGCCTCACTGGGGTTCCGTAAATGCTTTAAATAGTTTTTATTTTCTATGCCACAACCTCTCTTTTTCTGCCAGCACATTTAAACATGAATAGCTCTTTTACAATACTTCTGTGGAGTCTCTGCATCTGCAGCAGAGCCAGATTCAGCCTCATGTTCTCTTTGAGCATTTCATATAGTAAATTTCTTCTTTAGTAAGTTAATCCGATGTTGAGGTAAAGCTAGAATTTCACGTGGGCTACACATTCAGAAGGGTAGACAGATGGAATTATGCCAAGTGACACCAAGCAAGGAGAGAATCAAAGGATCATTTAGGTTGGAAAAGAACTCTAGGGTTATCCAGTGCAGCCAGTGTCCTAACACCATGAAACCATATCTCCAAGTGCCACATACTCACATCTTTTAAATTCCTCTGGGGAGGGCGAGTCTGCTACCTCCCTGGGCAGCATGTTCCAATGCCTGATAACCCTTTAGGTGAAGAAAATATTCTTAATATCCAATCTAATCCTCCTCTGGTGCAACTTGAGCTGTTTTGTCTTGTCCTATCACAAATTACCAGGGAGATGAGACCAATCCCACATGTGACTACAACCTCCTTTCAGGTGGTTGTAGAGAGCAGTAAAGTCCTTACTGAGCCTTTTTTCCACACTAAACACCCCCAACTCCCTCAACTACTCCTCATCAGACTTGTTCTCCAGACCCTTCTCTGGATTTGCTCCAGCACCTCAATGTCCTTGGTGTGAGGGGCCCAGAACTGGACAAAGAGTTTGAGTCCAGTGCTGAGTACAGGGAAAAATCACTGCCCTGGTCCTGCTGGCCATACTATTCCTGATACAGACCAGGGTGCATTGGCCTTCTTGGCCCCCTGGGCACACTTCTGGATCATGTTCAGATGCTGTTGACCAGCACCCTCAGATCCCTTTCTGCTGAGCAGCTTTCCAGGCACTCCCTGGCTGTAGTGTTGCACAGGGTTGCTGTGACCCAAGTGCAGGACCTGTTATTTTACCTCATTGACTCTTGTACAATTGGCCCTGGCTCATCAATCCAGCCTGCCCAGAGGCCTCTGTAGAATTTCCCTATGGAGGGCTCCATAGAGAACAGTAGATCTGGAGAGATAACAGATCAAGACTGGTCTGCTGATCAGCACTCCTGCCCAATGTCAAACTGACTGAGGATGCACTCAGTTCCCTTGTTCAGATTGTTGTTAAAGACATTGAACAGAACTGGCCTCCATCCTGTGCCCTGGGATCACCACTAGTGACCAGCTGCCAACTGGATGTAACTCATTCTGGATGTAACAATTCTCTGGGCCTGGCCTCCAGACAGGTTTTTACCCAGTGAAGAGTGCACCTGTCCAAGCCATGAGCAGCCAGTTTCTCCAGGAGAATGCTCTGGGAAATGGTGTCAAAGGCTTTACTAAAGCCCAGGAAGACATTCTACAGCCATTCCCTCATCCTTTAAGTTGATCACACTTTCATAGAAAGATCATGCTGGTCAAGCAGGACCTGCCTTTCATACACCAGTGGTGGCTGGGCCTCATTTCCCAGTTGTCCTGTACATGCCACATGTTGGCACAAAAGATGATCTACTTCATGACTTTGCCCAGTTCCAAGGTCATACTGTCAGGCCTGTAATTCTCCTAATCCTTCTTTCAGCCTTTCTTGCATTATATTTTCTAGCTTCCTGCCAACAAGGACATCTCCCCATCAGGGCTGCTGACAAATGGTGGAAAATGGCTTGGTGTGCACTTCTGCCAGCTCCTTCAGTTTCCTTAGATGGATCCCACTGGGCCCCAAAGACTTGTATGGTTCTCAGTGGCATAAGAGATTGCAGACCATTCCCTCCTGGATTGCGGGGGCTTCATTATGGTCCCCATCCCTGTCTTCCAGCTCAAGGGGCTGAGCACCTGAAGAACAACTGGTCTTACTATTAAAGACTGAGGCAAAGGTGGCGTTAAATACTTCAGCCTTTTCCTCATCCTTTGTCACTCTGTTTCCTCCACATCCCATAAAGGATGGAGATTGTTCTTTGACATCCATTTGTGGCTGATGTGTTTATAGAAATATTTTTTGTTGCCTTTTACAGCAGTGGCCAGATTAAGTTCAGTTTGGGCTTTGGTCCTTCTATTTTTCTCCCTGCATAATTTCATGTTATCCTTGTAGTCCCTCTGAGTTTCCCTCCGAAGGTGATAAGCTCTTCTGTTCCCCAAGTTCCAGTCAAAACTTTCTGTTCAGCCAGGCTGGTCTTCTTCCCCTCGGCTCATCTTTCAGCACATGGGGACAGCCTGCTCCTGCACACTTAAGATTTCCTTCTTGAAGAATGTTCGACCTTCCTGGACTCCGTTGCCCTTCAGGACTGCCTCCCAAGGGACTCTGTCAGCCACGCTTCTAAATTGATCTAAGAACCTAAAATCTCTGTAATAAAAGACAGGGACCCACCTCTTGGCACTGATTAAAGTAATTTGGATTTTTTCCACTGATTTTACTAGTGCATATATTATGCTGTCAATTTTTGTCTCCTTTTCTCTCAGCAAAATTTTTCTTCCTTGGTGCACACTGTGGCTCTCTTGTGTGTGATGAAGAGCTGTGTAAGATATTTTCCACTCTTCTTTATTTGATTCTTTCATAGCATTTTGCTATGCTGGTGTGTGGGCCTTACGTGACTGGTAAAAATGCAGAACTGGCAGAAGATGCTACAGATGCAGATAAGGAAAAAAGAAGCACGTGACATCTTTTAGAAGGGAGAATTTCTGTATTAAATACTCACTGCTTTGCCAAGCTGCAAAAATGTCAGTGTCTGGAAATAACAGATCTCCATTTTTTCTTTAAAAACTTGTAAAATATATATAATATAAATGAAATCAACATGCCCAGCACAGGAGGTTACAAAGCTTGAAAGGAGTCACTGACTTTCTAAATAAGCTTTAAATCCATGTTAAAGCAAATTTAGGGATCTAAAATCATACTATGGAAGAGCAAAATTACAGCCTAAATATTATGCTATGCTGAGCTTGCTCTAGTCAAATTCATTTAATCCCATTATTTTCTTTCTTGCATGTAACAGATGAAAACAATGGAGCCCTCTCGGCAAGAAGCCAGTCTGAAACCATCTATTACCCTCCATACTGAAGTTCTGACAAGGAGAACAAGGCAGCTGCCCTTACAGTAATTGATATTAATGACTCAGGTTAGAGACCATTGTGCCAGCTTGGGACTGACAACAAAGAGAAACCACAGCCCAGCTCCACGGTAATAGGGACAGTAGTCTGAAGACAGACGGGTATAATGGAAGCAGAGCAGTGTAGTCCTTTAAAAAAAATATTTTGCCTTGGTTGTTATTTAGATGAGACATCAATATGTGTTAAATGAGAACAAGAATTGCAGTTGTAATTGTCAGTGTCTTTCTGTGCCATTTGTATCCTGCACTGTGTTTGTGGGCTGGAAAAGGAAGATGTGGGGTGCACAATGTGCAGGACAATTGCACCCCTAGGCATGGTGCAGTGCAGGGGGAACTGCTTAAAGGTTCAGCCCCTGCTGTTCCCCAGCAAGCCCTGGACTGAGGCCAGGGCATGTCCAAACTCCATTCCCAGGCTTCTTACAATTCATAGTAAGGTTATTTTCAGTGTTTTGTGGAAGTCTGCTCTAGTTTTATCAGATGCCTGCAGATTTCACACATTTTTTGCTGAAAATTAGCTCTTGCTTTCAAATTAGCTGGAGCTATTCTAGCCAGGAGAAACAGTGATTTGCATTGGTGAAAACCAAAGTGATTGTACCTACCCTGTATAACCTGTAGCAGGCTCTGCTCTGACAAAACATGGCTCAAGTTTGAAATGTAAGGATGGAGAGGCAGCCCTTACAATACAAGAGACAGTATTTACATGGGGGACCAGAAATTTTGCAGTGCTGCTTGGTTTAGTTTGTGACAGGCTTTGATTCTCAGTTCATTGAGGGAAAAGTGGTAAAAGGGACAAACATAGGCAAGGGGCCTCTGTTGTATTAGCGTGGGGACAGATGCTGTGTTGTGACCCTGGGAGTGATACATGACTGTGAGCTGTCTCAGGCCTAACTCAGGTTTCCCTGGTCTTCTTCATGTGCTATTTTCTCTTGCCGCTTTATCCTTCTCCAAGCTTTCATATCCCTTAGCCCCCAAACTGTCTGGAACATCATGCAGATCCTGTGAACAGTGATTACTACATATCACTGTTCTGCCTCTTGGGGTGTTGTGTCTTTTGGCCATCTTATCATCAAGGTGTTGAGAAGCTCAGCATTGCAACATACACTGTCTGTTAAAATAAATGTGGTGTCTATGTTGTCATTGTTGTTGAGTAAAAGGCTTTCCTAAGTAGGTCCTTGAGAAATACATTTTCTTCTTGACCTAATTCTCTTCAAAAGACTGAGAGATAGAGTCAAGTGCATCACACTTTTGAAATGAAAATAGCACTCAAGCTTGCTCTATAATTTCTGGTCTCTCATGTAAACATCTGCTGACATTCCCTTCAAACTTTGACTGCTTTTGCACCTTTGGAGTATTTTAGCATAAAGTGAAAAGAATGAAGTCTTTCAAAAAGAAAAATTAGTCTGTATATCCATTCCCACTATTCAGGAAGAAAGCAAATCCCTGGGTTACTACACAAATATCAACACTGGAAATGCTCTTGCTTTCCCAGCCTCTTCTCTACTGTCACACCACTGAAGTCCAAATAACACAAAGCATTTCCTCACTATATGTCTGGGCTGGTAACTATTTAATGACACAATAATCTGAAATGTCAAGACACAATTAAAATCTGATTTTAACTGTTACTTTCAAGCCAAAAGACATTCAAAATTGTGATTTAGTCCCCTATTACAGAGAATAGGGTAAAATTTCAGGAAGAACATATTTATCTGATAGAGGAGACACCCTAATCAGGCAGGTAGCTTTTCCAGTGGGAGGCTCATCCCCTGCACTACCTTTTTTTTAGATCATGGATCAGATAAACTTTGAAGATATTTTGAAACCTACAGAAGGCAGGGAGATGGTTATACAGAGCCAGCCAGTTTCCACCAAGGGCAAACCCTGCCTGACAAATCTAGTAGTCTTCTAAGATTAAGTGACTGCATCAGTGGACAAGGTAAGAGCTACAAACACCCTCTCTGTGGCCTTTTGTAATACCTTGATAAGGTCCCACAACATTTTTACCTCTAAATTGGAATGGTATGGGTTTGATGGAAGAACTGTTAGATGGGTAAGGAATTGGCTGGATGTCCACTCAATGACTCAAAGACCAAGGGTAAGTACTGGGTCCAATGCTGATTAACACCTTCATAAATATAGTGGTGCACTTGACACACCCAAGAGAAGAGATGCCATCCAGGGAGATTTTGGCAGGCTTGAGGGGTGGACTTACATGAGGATCATGAGGTTCAGTTAGGACAAGGTCCTGCACCTCGGTGAGGACAATCCCCAATACCAGTACAGACTGGGTGAAGAATGAATTGAGAATCATAGAATCCCAGAATGATCTGTTCTGAAGAAAGAATTTGGGTATAGTGGTGAGTGTAAAATGGGACACGAGCCAGCAGTGAGCATTTGCGGCCAGCTGTAACAAGTACAGACAGCAGGCTGAGTAATTCAATTCTCCTCTACTCTGCTCTGGTGAGACCACACCTGGAGGACTGCATCCAGCTCTGGAGTCCTCAGCACAGGAAAGACATGGACCTGTTGGAGCAGGTGCTGAGGAGGACCACAAAATGGTCAGAGGAATAGAAAACTTCTCCTATGAAGAAAGACTGTTCAGTCTGGAAAAGGCTCTGGGGAGACCCTCATGTGGCCTTTCAATACACAAAGGAGACTTTGAGAAAGAATTTTCACCCAGGCCTGTAGTGACAGCATGAGGGGCAATGGTATTAAAATGAAAGTGGGCAGATTTAGACTCCATGTAACAAAGAACTTTTTTTTTACCATGATGGTCATGAGACAATGGAACAGGTTTCCCAGAAAAGTTGTGGATGTCCCATCACTGGAAGTGCTTAAGGATAGGTTGGAAAGAGCTTTGAGCAACTTGATCTTATGAAAGGTGTTGCTGCCCTTGGCAGGGGAGGTGGACTAGATGATCTTTAATGGTGCCTTCCAATGAAAACCATTCTAGGATTCTATGAAATCCACTAAGTATGGGTATGTGTATATCCATATACATATGTGTGTGTGTGTGTGCATATAAATGAAAAAAAGTAATGTCCCAAATAGTTCCAGACATTTAGTGCCTTTTTCCCCCTTTCTTGTGCTTGAGATGCTTTTGAGACCTTTCCATTGTCTCTAGGATGCCACAGCTAGAGAGTGTTAAAAGATTCAACAGTGTAGTGTGACTTCTGGGCCAAAAGTAGCCTATGAGGAGTTCATACATGGCCAAAGTAAAAGGCCATAAGCTGCAGTAAATATGTACAGGTGAGTAATCCTAATTTCCAGATGTGAAAGGAGACATAGGAGCCCACAGTGCCACTACTATCTCCTTATGGGAACATCTCCCAGAGTATTCATAAGCTCTCAGCTGTGTGAGGTCTGCCATAAATGTCCTGTAGTTGTCAAACTTGGACATCTCAACTGTCTTTACAGAGTAGAAAAGATCACTATCCCTGTACAGCTCTATGTGATGTCTCTTTTCTCAGTCTTGGCAAGTTCATCTTGTACAGCTCCCTCCTGAGCTTTGGCTCTCCTTTCTCTTTATATTTGCCTTTTTAATCTTTATTAACACACCTTTCCACACTCTGTCCTCTGGGCTCAGAATTTCTTTCCTAGAGGACCTGGCAATGTCTCCTCTCAGATCTATAGAATACTACCCTTCTATGAATTGCCCAGATACAAGACCGGGTTTTTTTCTCAGTCTGAGTATTCACTGACAGAACCTTCCTTTATGCCTCAAGTGAAGTCTTGTCGTCACAACAGAATTACTGACATTGTTTACAAAAGTCCAGATTGTACATTAACATGAATTCTCCACTTGTGCCAGATTCTGTAAGAAGCAGCTCATAAGACAGTTCATTAAAAAAAAAAATTAAAGTATATACATTTCAGAAACAAGAGCATTTACTGTCTGGAGATCTGGATCTTCCTACTTAAATCAGTTCCTTTTTTTTTTAAGCACCGTGGATGCCTGAAGGCACTGTATGAACATCATCCATTTGCCCATATTTTTCTGAGCAAAGGTGAATCTCACTTTTTCTTCAAACAAGTATTTGGCAAATACTGAAGAAGTGTCTTGGTGTAAGAGATTGGCATACTAGGTTTAAATCTTAAGGCTCATAGGCAACAGTAAGCCCACCTGTTACACTATTTGTGTTCAGATATTCTTCAATTTACAGGGAAACAAATGGATTCCAGCCCAATGTGTTGTCTGGTCTGTGACCACAAGACAAATTCCGGGTCATGACTGCCCTTCAAGCCTTGAATCCGTGTGTGATGGGAGCTGGACGGTTTGCTTGATTAAGATTTTAGTTCTGATTAGGGTAGATTGTTACTGAAGAAAAAAGCCTTAGCTATAATACTTAACTGTGCTAGTCAAAGCCTGTCAAATCCTTCAGATAATGTAATGAATCTTGTAAATGGAGTAACTGATATGCCTCTCCGAGTGTCACACTCCAGCTAGTCTTCAAAAGATGAGAATGACACTGATGCTATTAGTTACTAGGGACTACACAATTACAGAATCACAAGTGGTGTTCCCCAGGGCTCACTAGTGGGGCCATTTCTGTTTAATATCACAGAATACAGAATCATAGAATCAGCTGAGTTGGAAGAGACCCACAAAGATCATCAAGTCCATCTCCTTGCCCTTCTCAGAACCATCCCCAAGAGTCACACCGTGTGCACGAGAGTGTTTTTCAAACAGTTCTTGCACTTCCTTGGGGAGTTTGTTCTAGTATCCAATCTAAATGTCCCCTGACACAGCTTCAGGCCATTCCCTTGGGTCCTGTCACTGGTCACCACACAGAAGAGATCAGTGCCTGCCCCACCTTTTCCCCTCACAAGGAAGTTGTAACTGCAATGAGCTCTCTTCTCAGTCTCCTCTTCTCCAGGTTGAACAGACCAAGTGACCTCAGCTGCTCCTCATGTGGCTTCCCCTCAAGGACCTTCACCATCCTCATTGCCTTTCTTTGGACACTCCATAACAGCTTAATGTCTTGTTTATTTTGTGGCATCCAAAACTGTCCCTGGCACTCAAGGTGGGGCAGCCCCAGTGCAGAGCAGAGAGGGACAATCCCCTCCCTTTCCCAGTTGGTGATGCTGTGCCTGATGCACCCCAGGACAGGGTTGGCCATTCTGGCTCAGATTCAACATTTCAGCGCCCAGGAACCCCAGATCCCTTTCCTCAGGGCTGCTTTCCAGCCTCTCAATCCACAGTCCATACATACTTCCAGGGTTTTCCCATCCCAGGTGTAGAATCGAGCACATTCCCTTGTTGAACTTAATATGGTTGGTGATTGCCCAGTCCTCTAAATTGTCAGGGTCCCTCTGCAGGGCCTACAAGCCTTTGAAGCAGTCAACATTCCCAGTTTTATATCATCTGCAAACTTGCTTAATATTCCTTCCAGTCCTGCATCCAAGTCATTACTAAAGACGTTGAAAGGCCCAGGGCCAAGGATGGGGCCCTGCAGAACCCACTAGTAACGGGATGCCAGTCTGGTATCTCCCCATGCACTAAATCTTTGCCCCATGTACTCAGCACTGGTGAGGCCACACCTCAAACCCTGAGTTCAGTTAACTCTGAGCCCCTCACTACAAGAAGGATATTGAGATGCTGGAGTGTGTCCAGGGGAAGAAATTGCTTCACGTTGCACCAGGGAAAGTTTAGATTGTATATTAGGAAAAATTTCTTCATGGAGAGTGTTGTCAGGCATTGGAACAGGTTATTCAGTTAAGTAGTGAAACCACAGTCCCTGAAAGAGTAGAAAAAACTTGTGGATTGGGCACTTGGGATTATGGTTTAGTAATGAACACAGTGGTGCTGGGTTAACAGATGGATTGGATAATCCTAGAATTCTTTTCCAACATAACCACTTGTATCAATTTAAGTGCAGCATTAGAAAGGTCATCAATAGCTATCAAGAGCCCTTATATCTGTACCTGAGAAGACTTAAATACATTAAAGTGAGCAATGAAACAAAATTTGTACCACCTTATACCACTATTATACGGAAGAAGCCCTAGGTGTTAAAGGTGCAGGTTTTGTTGAACTATCATCCCCATCAAAATAATTTAATTCTAGCTGGCATAGATTTTCAGATCTGCTGTTCTCAGGGATTTAGAGAGATCTGTAGATATTGTCTGGAGAAGGGAAGCCCTCAATTTACTTCCAACAAATCCAAGAGGGTACAGCCTACAAGCATGCATTTGGGCATTCTGCCATGTTTAAAGCCCATTGTCATTTATAAAGAGCAAATTGAATTACTGTGTAATTTGGAAGAAGCAGCTTCTCTCCTGAAGAGGTGAGCAGACACTGAACCGTGGTATTGATTCATAATTCAGTTTGTTCAGTTACACACTCGATAGAATTGGAATGACAATTTGTACATTTCGGTGTCCACATAACAATTGTTTCTTTTCTCAGTGGTTTACACTGTTTTCTATCACTCCAGCTTACTAGCAGCTCAGATGAAGCATAGGTTAAAAGGCCTCAATTGCTAAGGTTGGATCTGGACAAACACTGCAATAAATTTTGCTGATGTTGATTCGGAAAGCTTAGGTGCATGATTTTGGTTTCTCCTCCCTTGACACAAAGTTGCCAAAATTACTGAAGCCCTACCAGTGTAAGACAGAAGCGCAATTTTCTCCTGCTGTTTTTTATTTGGTAGACATACGCATTAGCAGGAACTCAAAGTCCCTTTTCTTGTAAAGACGTCATGAGCAAAATGTTAGGCTATAGTATTACCTGGTATTATAAAGCCCTCTGAAGCAGGCAGAGTCCAGTGAGTTCTCAGCAAGATGGGAACAGTGGCTCATTCACATCACAGCTATATGCTATTTTTGGCATGCAGTTCACTTTTCCTTATTAGAAAAATAAAAACTATTCAAATAGAAAGTTCTTCCAGCTTGGTGTATATACCAGTTTGGCTGCTTTCAGCAATGTTGATTTCCTTTCACCTGCAAAAACTTTCTTTGAAGTCTGCAGAATTTTGTTTGAGGCTGGTTCTTTTCAAGCTCCCTTTGTCTCTGTGCTTCCCCTCTGACTGTGGAAAAGGGTTATCCCTTGGGAATGATGATGTATCTGGTAATGTGCCATGGGGAGAAGGAGTCAAGGTAAAAAACAAAGGGTGATGAATGCTCAGAGTAAATTTGGTGTTCTGTGAGCAAAGCACATACCCATGTACAGACCCTTCATACAGAGGCTGTGGGGATGCCACATATAGGCAGTGTGTCCATACCACTCTCAGTGTTTCCCTTTTACATAATTCTCTTCAACTTGACCTTCCAAAGACAAGCTCTAGAGCTGGCTGGGCCAAGGATTTTCAAAGAACTAAGACAATGTTGATTTTGTGCCTTCAACAGAGATTAAACAGAAAATTTTAATTGATAATATCTGGAAACCTTGTTTTTTTATTGTTTTAATGGAAATACAGCATCTGAACACTGCGACAAGGCTTGACTCAGGGCAAGTCAATTCTAATGGCATCACTCCAAGATGGCTTTTGCTTTTTCCATTTTTGCACAAAGGTAGTAACTTAACATATTAGTACTTACTGACGTACATCAACATAATATATAAGGTATAAGAAAAGACGAGTTGGTCTACTTTTTATACGCTTTACTGAGGGGATGAGATTATACAGTTGTACAATATGACTTTTCCTTATTAGGAGAATAAAATCTCTAATGTTGGAAAGCATCTCTTTGTCATCTCCTGAAGTATTTCAGATTTTCTCCAGTGTCTTCTTGCTATTTAAAAGGAATGTAATTCAGATCCATAGTGGTCATGGGTTATTTTCTGGACTTGATCTCTGTCATGATGGCAGGCATATATTATACAGTAAAATTGTGCAGGGCCAAGTGCAGTTTCCATTTCATTCTGAATGAATGGAGCAATAAATGAAAGATGAAAAGCTTTTCATTTCAGCTTGTGTTTATGGAGATCAGCTCCCTTCCAGACTAACACAGAAAAGGGAATTGAATTTTGTCTAAATAATCCAGCTTTGTGTGTGTGTGTATATATATATATATATATGTATAACCTAAACTGCTTTCTCAAAGTTTTATTGGGTTTAACCAGAACTAAACAGACTCCAGCTGAGTCTGATGAAGAACTCACCCTGCTTCATCCTACCAGCTTATAGAGGAGGTTAGCATGTCCTGACACCACTTGAGCACTGCAGGAACCACATCTCTTGTGAGACTTGGATTGAATCAGGTCTTAGTTGTGGTTAATCCAGAATATAAGTATTGCTTTACTGCCATACTCCACCTAAAGATGATGAGTTCATAAAAAGAGGGATTCATCCCAGCTCAGAACTGGACATTTCATTTAAGCAAGTTGTCTTCTACATTTACAGTGATAGATGTAAGGATACCCAGAGGAACATTCACAGAGAGCCCAGGTGGCTACTTTAGACTAATTTCATGATTGCCAGGAGACTGTTGGACAAGAATTTCACAGTTGAAATATCTGCACATGTACTGACAGCTCTTGCTATTACAACCAACTGCTCCTCTGTTCCATAACTCTCCAGCTGATATCTTCCTGAGACACCTCAAAGCAAGAGCTCTGTGAAGTGACTGGCTTCCATATCATGTGAAAAGTTCACTTTTTTCAAAAGACAGCTTTTTTTTCCTCTTTTTTAGCACAACCTGGCAGCAGCAGCAGTCTGAACAAAACCAATGGAAAACATGCACTGGGAAGTCCTCATGAGCTAGGAGAAGTGACAGAAGGCAATTTTCAAGGTTTATTTTAATTTAATTTCCACGATTGTAAGAAAACAAATGGTAAGAATCTCTCTTGCCTCTTTCCTTAGTTCTTGTTCCATCTGTAACTAGTCAGGAAGAGATTACAAAGAAAGAATGGGTTGTTCAAACTTGTTTGTCCAGGAAAGTATCTGTTGCAAAAATTATTTTTCTCTCAAAAATCTAAAATGCTTCATTTTACCAGACAGACTAGATAAATGCTGTGAAGGAGTTATACAAAAGCAGTTGAAATTTTTTTAATGAATCTACTTAGTTGTGTTTGCATTTGGTCTGGTTTTGCTTTCCATAAATATTCATGCAAATAAGTTTTTTGGGACAAAGTCTTTTTCAAAGTAAATGTTAAGGATGAGCAGTCAAATGTAAATGCAAAGCAAATTTTACATTGCCTTTCTGTAAGTCTTCAGAAGGAAAAACTCAGGAGTATTAGGTTTGTTCCTGATGTCAAGAAGCTGGAAGAATACAGAGTAGCTGAAGTGACACATCCAAAACAAGAAATCCAGGTCTTAGGTCCTATTTCAAGGGTGAAATCCTAGTTCCTGTGAATTCTTTTGTGGAATGCCCATACATTTCACATTGACAAGATTTTATTATATTTCTAAGGTACCGAGTCCTCTTTTTTTTTGCCTAAGGATTAGACAATGCTGACTTAATAAATTCAAAAAAATCCCTCTATGTTTTGGAGACCTTTAAATAGCACAGAGTCGGCAAATAATCTTTTTCCATTGGTGCTCCATCTTAATTTTAGACAATTTTTGGGCTGTGTCACTGCCAGAAAAGTTATTTTGTCAGCCCTGGCCATGCCCTCCGGTTCCTTCCCTCACACCTGGCACTCTGGTTGATTTGTTCAGCTTGACTGATGAGCTGAGCTAGCAGAAATAAAAGGTTGTGAGCTGGCTTAGAGACAGATTGGCTTCGTTGTGATAAGCCCCCCTGATCTGGCTGGCAGCTTGGCTTTATAAAAAGAGGAGTCTGTGGAGGGAAGGTGTCAGCAACATCAGCTCTGGGGGCGCAGCATGACATGGGACTGCCTCTACATTGCTTTCAAGACAGAAGTGTGGAAAGAAACACCTTTAGCTGCTCCTCTGACTCCTCTGGACATTTTGCCTCAAAAAGATGGAAAAGTAAAGATGCTATTTCAGTTTTCAGTAGTAGAGGAGGGTTGTTCAGGAAGCAGCAGCAAAGCAGCACACAAGAACATGCCAATTTGGAAAATGAGGGGTTTCAGCCCTGTATCAAGGACAGGGAGGAACAATCTCCTCCTTCCTGGTATTGGCAACATTTGCTGAAACAAATGCCCCCCCTCCACACTGTGTGCTTTCCCCTTGGGCTGGGCCTGTGCCCCAAGGGGCCCACAAGTGCTAAACCCAGCTGGTGCTCCAGAGGCCCCAGGGTGATGCATCTGAGGTGTCATCTTGCTCTGCTCTCCTTCCCCCAGTCCCACAGCCTGCCAGGCTGCTCCTGCTCTCCCGCCTTCCAGGATACACTGCCACTGAACTCATGTGGATGTTATTGCACTCACTGCGCTCTTACCTGTCTTGGCATTAGGAAGCAGCCCTGAACTGCCTCTCCCAGATGTCACTTTGGAAGCCAGTGCCTCCACAGAAGCAGGGCAACCACCTCTTTCCACTCCCAGTGGAAATCCCTCCAGCATCAGGATGTTCAACCTTTGGCCTTTCTCTAATCTTGTCCGTCCACCCCTTCCCACCATTCACTATCGACGCCTCCACAGCTGTAGATGTGTTTTGCTGTAGCCAAACTCAGTCATTTCAGGTTCCCACAGGAGTACTGTTTCTAACCCCTTACAATTTTCCACTGTGCCTCTGTTGAAATAGAGAACACTGAAAGTCTTTTATGGAGGAGGCTTATAAAATATGAACATCTGTTTGTTATGAAACTTAATGCTGTCAGCTTGTAAGAGCCATCTAGAAAAGTATTTAACTCAAAGTGCTCTTTGTGCATATTGGAACAAATAACTTATATAGGTATATTGGAGGGGACGCCTGCCTCAGGTAAGATTTATTTCAAGATAGTGTCATTGGGGATTTAGAAAGGATTCAAAACAGAGGATGTGAATTCTCCCAGGACTCTTCTCCAAGGTACACTTAAAATGCCAGATTTTCTCGGCTCAAGGCCACTATCAGACTTATTTTGTTACCTGGAAATACCTGCATTTCTTCAGTTTTGGCTTTCTGAGATGGTTGCACTATGAAGTAAAAATCATTGGTGCTCACCAGCTACACGTGATGGTTGACAAAGCTATGTGTTAATATTCTGTGGCTACAAAATGCTGCCTCAGATGAGCTGATTCCAATGGGCTTATCTTTGAAGGGATACTATTGAATTATATTTGGTGTAGTAGGTGGTTTTAATATCTTGCTTTTGTATTAAACTGGTTTAATAAGCAGAAAAACAGTGAAAGAGTAAACAGTGAGCTTTGTTCAAAGCATTCATCAGCTCATCTATGTATCCAAGAAGGTTGAGAGACTTACTCTTTTATAAAAACTATTTTTTCATACTAATAGATCACTTGATACATTGCCACATGTGAGTGTCAGCTATTGCCAATACTGGTGACATTGGGATTTTAGAAATTAGGAAGGGAAGAAGGTCATTAGATTTACAGTCTGCCCTTCTTGTCTTGATACACCGCTAAATGACTTTCTCTGGTGTGTTCTGCAATTGCATTTCAAATTAGTCCAAAGTTATACTCTGTTAGTCAGTAATCAGGGCTGAGGAACTCAGAGCCAGAGGAAGTGTGCAGGTTAAGTGTCAAGTCAAAAGAATTTGTTCCTAGTGGAATTTTTGTTTTTTCAAAGACTATTTACTGTTTTGCATTAATTCAAATGGAGCCAAGAAGACTCAAACTGACAAAGCTGTGCCTCAAAAAATAAAGTGCAAAACAAAACCTGCTGGTGATGTTTTAAAGAAATGCTGAAATATAGTTGGACCATATTGCATCTCTATGTTCTCCAAGGATTATAATTTTTTTATCATGATTTGTGTTCTTTTCCCCCTTTTTGCTATATAAGCAACAGAGAAAAAGAGGGGAGAGTACAGGAGACACAAAATAACTACATCACACACACAGAGTTATAAGAGGGAAGGTTCCTTCTACTCTGTTTAGTCAGATTACCTCAGGTGTAACTTGAAACACTAGGAGATCCAAATGGAAATGAACAGAGGGTAAATGTAAAAGTTTTGAAGAGATGGTGTAAAATATTTCAGCTTAAACTTTGACAAACATTTATTTGTGTGCACACTGCCAGTTTAAACCCCAATATATAACAAAGTCATTCAAAGTGTAACATAGCTAGTAACACATTGTCTTTCATACCATCGTATAAAATGTCAGTTTAGCAAATATTACACTTCTGTAAAAATTACCAAAAATTACCAAAATTTGTCTTACAAACCAAGACAAACCTCTGGTGCCATGGCCAAGTTCAGTTCACAGTTGCTGGACCATGCACAGGCAGGCTCATTTGTGAGATATGAGTGCATATGCATGCAGGGCATGCAACATCTCCTGTTGTTGTAATAATGCACTGATATGATTATCCCTGGGTCTGTTTGGGCTGGCTATTATTAAGTTTCCAACATGTTATCTTTTATCTTTAATTTGTAGCTTTGATAGCCTTAAATCCCTGAATACACTGAAGAGATTACTAGGGATAGTTCATCCTGGAGGATGCCATAGTTAGGAGACTTTTGGAAATGCATGATACTCTCCATCCCCTCCCAAACCAAAAGAAGCCAGGATGTGAGTATGTATGCTCAGGTCTCAGCCTCACAGGCAGCAGAGCTGATTCCAGCTGTGCTCTGCAGATCAGGGCCTCAGGGCATGCAGCCACTCACCTGCCCCGTGAACTGTCCAGAAAAGCACAAAGAGAATAAAAGGGATGCTCTCTTAGTTTTGCAGTAGGCAGACCTCTTTATCAGCCCACAAAGCCTCTCAGAAATGCCCCCCCAGTTAGTAGCCCTGTGCTATGAGCTCCATAGTTTGGCACAAAGTCAGCTGTACTCCAGCATGTAACCACATTAAATGTGATTATTTTGCTCATACTAACTCTCCTTCTAAATAAGCCAGGCTTCACAAAATGAGAAACCGCAAAAATACCTGAAGCAATTAATTTTTTATTGACATGATGCTACCAACTCCAAGTGCCAGATTAAATTAAAACTCACTCCAAGTGATCAAAAGATGCCCAGCCAGCCTACTGCTTGCAAAGCTCCACTCACTTATGATTATAGTGTTTTGAAAACAGGAGTAGACAAAATCCAAGAGATTTCTTACAGCCTTCTGGCTGTATTTAAGGCTAAGGGGAACGGGTCTTCATCACAGTTTCAAACCACAGCATAAACAAGAGTTCTTGTTACCAAGAAAAATTACAGAGACTTTTAGAAGATCTGGTAAAGGGCTTAAAAATAGAACAAACCACCTTCTTGCAACTATTCCCTATAGTAAAGCTTATATTTAGTCACAAAGGACTTAATGATGAACATATAGCAAAGACAATTTCTGAACAGAAGAGACAACAAAATGAGTTACTGATATCTTTGCTTTTTGAATAATCAGTCTTGGTTATTTACAAAACATTTCCCATGGACATCATATAAAATACTACTGGAGTTGCATTCTCTAACAGTGCAAGTGATTCAATTTTTTAACTGCTCACAAAATTGCATTAGATTGGCTTGTTCTATGCAATTTGGAAGGAAAATAGGCTTTAGTCACTAAAACATTGCTTTGCTTATGGTTTTCTTCATTTTCTACTAGCAGTACTCAGGGAATTAGGGTGAGCTTCAACTCCTGGACTGATAAACTCATTTTGGAGAAACAGGGTGTCTGAACTATGTGCAACTCAGATGAACACAAGAGACAACCAGGGCAGTTGGCTTCAGAGGCTGCAGGACTATTTGCAATATACTCTCTTTTGCTGCAGCTGAGTTCACACTCATCCTAAGGGAGAGCTTGGGCCCAGCTTTAAAAGGGTTTCTATTCCGTGGAAACCTCGTTCCCTTTTCCAACTTCACAAAGCTCAGCAGGACTCTGCAGGGTGACTCACAGGATACTTGGCCATACCAAGAAACTTAACTGGTAGTTACTCACAAGTCAGTCCTGCTTCTAATTTCAGGGTGTAAACTGGGAGTAATCCAAACAAAGTGAACCCTAGATAACCCAGGGAACCCTACAGTGATAAATGCATCGTCTTCAGAGGGTGATCCCTCCAGGCTCCATAGTGATCCATAACCAATAGCTGTCTTGGGAGAATCCAAAGAAACAGTTAAAATTCTGCTTGTTGAAATGCTCCCTGGGCAAGGCTCTCCTCCAAGATCAGTGCATGTCACACTCAGCATTGATGTTTTGCCTTTCCTACATGTGAAGAGCTCTCACAGTTGACAGTATCAAAGAGCAGATATATCAAAGCTCAGGGGTGCCCTGCAGATCCAGGAATAGTACTTTGCCTCCCTACAGCAATTCACACAAGGTGCAATGTATAATACACATGGCATGGAAATAAACTTGTCATTTTCATAAGATTCCTTGTGATTTTTCAAAACTCAAGAATGAAAACCAAGCAATATGTTTGTGTGACTGAAACACCCTTGTGCATGCAGTCTTCTGCTTTCACACATTTTTGGGCTCATCGGGTATTCCTCTTTCCAGTGAATCAGGAATTGAAATATTAAGCTTTACACAAGTGGAGGAGTGTAGAAATTTTTCATCTTTTCAGGTCTAAGTGTGCTTTCATTTCCCTGATTTTCATTTTTTCCCCCAGGCCCGCTTGTTCCTCAGTGTTTTGCACACTGCTGTTCTGAAAACAAACACAAACTAGATAAGACTCTGTCTATCAAAAATTGAGTCTAATCTAACTGGAAGGAAGAAGAAGGTGGGGGGGGGAAGTAGCATAAATATGCTTGCAGCCATACTTTAGGGCACACTTCAAAGTAACTCCATGTGGGGCTCCAGGAGGTACTTTGCTACATACATAGAGGCAGGAGCTCTGTGCAGAGCTGCATACATGAACATTAAAAAAAAGTTAGGCTACTTCAGTAATTCGTCTATAACTTTGATGTAGATCTCTTATGGCTAACGATATGTGTGCCATGCCTTTTGGGAACTGTGTTATACACCACTAGGCCAATATTCACTGGTATATCTTCTGGCACCCTTGGAAGAGGCACTTCTATGAGAGGAAAGCAAAGCAGAAAAGGAAATAGTATGTATTTTTTTCATTTGAGGTCTTAGACATGTTAATACCTCCAAATGCATCTTCTGAATACCTGTACTCACCTGAGAACCTGCTCCATCCACCAGTAAGGCCTCTCACTCTGTAAAAATTCCTTCATAATCAAATTTGAGGGAGAAATGGTGCTCATTTCTCACCCAAGTTTTTCCATAATAAGCCTCAGGAGGAAAAAAAAAAGAAAAAAAAAAGGAAAAAAAAAATCCTTCACAGAAAACTCTCTTTCTCCAGGCACTCACATCCTTGTAAACATATTGAACTCAACAGAAATAAAATTAGCCTCACTGGCTCTGCTCCCAACACCTTACAATCAAAGGACAATCCCTGTACAGACATTGCTTCTATTGTATCCTCACTGTACAGTAAAACACATACCTAAAGGAGTACTGAAAGAGAAGACATGAAATTTAAAGAAGAGGTAAAAGTGATAAAAAGCATGCAAGAAATGCGGATTCCAGAAGTGACAGCTATTTCAATAAGCACAGCATGAACAGGCTGATGCCCAGGGCAATGACAGGTGTTGGGAAGGGCTAATTTTAGGACTTGTTTTGGAGTAGTTTTGCCAAAATAGTAAGCACAAGCTCAGTCTCCATCAGCACAATGCCTTTCCCTGGTAGTTTGACGATGCAGAAACAGTAACTGAGGTTTTAGCTCTAGCTGAAATCCTGCGCTGGCCTGTAATTAACTTCACATTTATTAGGCTTGGGAGAGATCTTCCCTGCAATATAATTTGGTGAAGATGAATGGAAGCACAATATAAAATCCTTTTCTACTGATGTTTTTGCAATGTCAGGATAACACATTAAGTACCACACCTATTCCTGTCCTCTCTCTTCCTGTGTCCCACTCCCGTGGCAGGGTATATGAAGGTCACATCCTAGGATCTGAGACCCATAAGTTCTCATCTCCATGAGAAGCAAAGCATGCAGGTATCTCTTGGGGGAGGACTCCTTGGCAGATAGATGCATTTGTGTCACACCAACAGCGGCAGAAATTGCCTCAATTTTGTATGCACTTAACTACACCAAACTGACACAGCACAGGAACCTGGTAATGCAAAAATCTGGACATGTTTTGTGTTTGGAGCAAAAAAAGACATAAGAAAAATTAAGCAAATGCATTACAATAAACTTGGGGTCTTGATGCTGTGAGAGAAAATATTGGTGAATATAGTAAAAATACAAATTAGGCAAACTGGGATTTCTTGATTGTTTTATTTGAACAGGTGATTGCTTAAAAGACTGAACAATAAAGATCTCAAAAATGCTTCAAATGTATCTTGACTAAGAAAAGCTAGGGAAAGGCTAATGTATTTATTTGGTAAGCAGAGATATAGCCTCTAAAATTGCTAAATCTCTTCTGTCTTGAAGTGATAGCAATCAAACTTCAAAGAAAAGATCAGGCAAGCAAGGGAAAGGCATAGAAATTTCTTGGAGACACACAGATGTTTTGATTCTCGTAGAGTTTTAATTTCTTTTCTTCTTAAGTTGTTATTAAGGCAAAGCCTTCTTCTTCCATGGCCTCTCTGGACTGTCTTCTTTCCATTAAGTTGGTAATGCATTTGATATACAGGAGTGATTTGTTTTTCCTGAGTTTTAGCATTTAATACCTTTTCCTTCCAACAAACACTCATACAATAAACTGCTGAGATTGGCAGCAAACTTCAAAGAGAGCAGCATGCATCCCTCCCCCAAATTTGTAACCTCTGTCCTCTCACCTCCTTCCAAAATTGTGACAAAAAAGCACAATTCCACCTGAGGTACAGAATGATGTAAACAGTGTAAATCATTAAGTGTGAGTAATGCAACTTAAGTCCCACTTTTCCTTCTGCAAAGATTTTTCAATGCTGGCAACTGATCCACTTACTAGAAACCCACTAAGCTAGCTCTGATTGGTAGGATTTGTACAACACAATATCACTTTTCCATTTGTCCTCCTGGCTGGTTCCGTGAAGAGGTGCCAAAATCATAGATTCATAGAATTGTTAGTGTCAGAGGGGACCTTAGAGATGATCTAGTTCATCTAGTTCCAGCCCCTCAGCCATGGAACCTTCCACATGACCAGATTACCCACAGCCCCACCCAGCCTAGTCTTGAGCATTTCCAGGGATGGGGAGTCCACAATCTCTCTGGGCAACTTTTTCCAGTGCCTCATCACCCTCACACTGAAGAATTTCTTCCTAATACCTAATCTAAACCTTCCCTCCCTCAGCTTAAGTCCATTCCCCCTTGTCCTATCTCTACATGCCCTTGTGAAAAGTCCTTCTCTAGCTCTGTTTAGGTACTTTTCAAACCTGTCAAGGCCCCTGTGGATGGCCTCCCTTCCCTCCAGCATGTTGACCACACCACACAGCTTAACAAAGTTGCTCAGGGTACACTCAATCTCACTCTCCATGTTACTCACAAAGATGTTAAAATTTGACAATCCCAATACAGACCCTTGAGGAGCACCACCCATCACTCGTCTCCACTTGGATACTAAACCATTGATTGCAACTCCTTCAGTGCCCCCATCCAGAGAATTCCTCATCCATCAAGTGGTCCATCTGTCAACTCCACGTCTCTCCAGTTTAGAGGGAAAATGCTGTGGTCTAGAAAGAAAAAGAAGGAAGAGAATGGAAGAGCAGACCTATACTACATCAGGAATTATTCCAGATCTCTGCAAGTGCAGTGAAAAGGTGGGGGGGGGGGGGGGGGGGGAATATGTTGAAATATCAAGCAGACACACAAATGGTAGGTACACAACCAAAGGTACGAAAAAGAAAACCAGGAGGGAAAACCAGTGTGGTTATCAATGGGGATCTGGGGATCAACTGGTGAACAAGAGCTATGTTTTTGTCTGCTGAGATTTATATGTTTTCTTGTGAAGGTAGTACATGCAGACATGATAAAAAAGAGGTGGATAAGATCCCCAGCACTCAAGATATATCATCCACCATGCCATATGAAGAAGCATGACTAAGACCAATGATACCATTTAATTTTGAAGTCCCATTAAATGATATTGATAACAATTTTGAGAATTATACCCTCACCAAAAAATTGCCTTTCCTTTCCTTTCCCAGCAGCAGATTTTCACCTGTCATTTACTGATATCTTCCCATTCTTCTCCTCCTCAAGTTTAATTTCCCAAACTTTCTGCTTTCTCTTCTGTATGCACTTACTTTCCAGTGTGTTTTATTTGGGGGGAAAATGCCTCACCATTTCTCTCAGAGAACAAATAATACTTCTGCATATCATAGGAAGCACAATTACATTTTTGTTTCCTTATACATCTAGGAAACTCATTAATGAGACAGAGATTTCATTCTCCAATCAAATAAGCCAGGTGAAGTGTAGCACAGACCAGTAACTACAATGCCCCATTCTGGCTCTGCTGCTCATTCAGGCAATAAGGACATTTCCAATAAAACAAACATAAACAGTTAACACAGAGTTGTGAACTCTGATAGGCTTCAGCTTATTGCCTTTGCAGGAGCACACTGTACCAGTGAAGTACAGAAATTAGGCATTCAGGCAAATGATCCGGGAGTTGGTGACAGAGTGCGATCTTTCAGACCTTTGCAGCTATTTAGCTGCTCTCAAAACACACACACAACAACTCTGATAATTACACTCAAAGCAAAACCTAGGCATGGTGCATTGGAAGCCTTTTAGGGGCTCTTCATAATTTCCTGCCTCTGCCAGAATAAGGCCAATTTACTCCTATTTCAGAGGGCTTGGGCAGAGTGAGAAAAGAGAGACTGGGTCGTCAGCGTTATTGAAAAGATTCATGATTAGTCACATTCACTTGAAGGCAAGTTACTTGCCAGACACGACACCACTCATTAAAAGGCCTTCAAGCTGGCAGCCCTCCAGCAGCTGCAAAACAGCTCCAGAGCTGGCAGACCCAAAAGGACCCCTGGAGCCCCATGTTGTCCTGCACACAGGAGTGCAAAAGGCCAGGTCAAGCATTCCTGGGTGTGATTGGCACCCCAGGAGTTCAGCAAGTAAGACTAATGTTCTACAGTGAGGAAAAATAAATAAAATATTCCAAAGCCCAGCTGTTGCTAATGCCAAGGTAATACCTTTTGAGGCTGGTCTGAAATTATTGCCTTTGCATGATCCCCATTTCTTGGTAAAGCTCATGCTCGTGTGGCCAGAAGATTTTTTTCAGTGATATGGAAATTTAGAGAGTTTCCTAACCTGACTCAGCTCTGATCTGATTCCTGCAGGAAACACTGGGATTTGTTGGGAATGCCTTGCTAGGCTCAGGCCCAAAAGAGCTGGTTTCCCATTTGTGGTGTCATTTCCATGTCCCTGACTTTGCCACTGCTTTTATGGGAGAACAGAGCATAAACAATTCCTACCTCTCCCCCACATGCTTGCTTTGGATTTGCCTCTTCTTGTTCAGTGCCAGCTAAAGCCAAACTGCCCCAATATTTTCAACACCTGATGAATGCTGACTTCTCACCCCCATTCCAGAAGCTACAGAAGAACCAGATGTTCACGTGTACCTTACTACATGTCCAGGCTGTTTTAAAACAGAATGATGTAAGATGCAGCATTAGCAACTTATATTTAGCTCATTTAACCCTGGAACTTTGTGGGATGCACAGGAGTGAGGGTTGGTAAGATGGCCAAGCCAGGCCAGCAGCTCCCTGGCTATCAACAGCACAGTTCTTCTCCTCTCTCTCTCTCTCTCTCTCTCTCTCTCTCTCTCTCTCTCTCTCTCTCATGTCTCTCAATAAAATCACCTAATTCAGCTCTCCTTCCAGCTCCTGTTCTCATGTCCCTCAAATATTCAAAAACCAAGCCCTGCTATCTCCCAGAGCAGTCCACACAGCGAGAGCAGGCAGCTCCAGAGAGATGGTCAAGCCACACCCACCACAGTGCAGGTAGATAGTCACACCCTTGACACCTTGGAGAGTCCTTGCAGCCTGGTGGATCAGCATGGACTTAGGCAAACATGAGCTCTATTCTCAGCTGAGCCAGGAAAGACCACTGCAGGACTTAATCCCAAATGGAGAGCTGCCTGTGTGAGTGTGTATGGGGAAGAACTGTTTCTCCTAATAACCTGAAGTAAAGTAGTATTTCCAAGAGGAAAAGTTCTTTGCAGTTAATCACTCTTGCTGTTCCCAAACCTTCTTGTAAAGAAGCTTTTCATAGAAAACTAGTGCAAAGTCTGCTCCTGTTATGCTAGATTTGTATATTGTATATATAGGGAGTGTATGCTGCAGTATATGAATAGCATATACTATTCATATACTATTTTACATCACTTCTCTAAATTCCTCCCCTGCCAAACCATAACACAGTCCCCATGAATAAAAAATAATCCTCCTCTTTTTTTTTTTTTTTTCCCCTTTTTGAGTAAGAAAATCTCATCAGCAGCAAGTTACACCTTGAGTGGTTGGTGGGACTTAAGCTTTTTTCCTGTCCTCAACAGACACTGTGTTTGCAATATCTCTGCTGAACAAACACCTCTGAGGAATCATCACAGCATGGTGTGGATGGCAGGGCTGATCTTGCCCCCTCTGTCATCCCACAGAACTCAGAGGCAAGGCCATTCCCCAGCAAGGAAGAACTATTATCAATACAGAATCCTAGATGACAACTCTCCCTCTTTTCCTGGCTGCATGATAGCTGACATGAAGAACTGCATGTCAGTTTTCATATGATGGACATTGAGCATTATGTGTTCTAGCCTGGGTTCTTATACACTTAGTGCTTGGCCCTGTGCAAGTTTGGGAGCCATGCAGGTCACACCTCATCTATTCCATCTCTCGGCCCCTATCCTCACTAGAAACATCCTGAGAGTGCTCCTAGGCCTAGCAAAAGATTACCTTTGCTTTCTCCAGTGATCCTCATTTCCACTCACTGGGATATAAATCTGTGTTGTTCCCTCCATCCTTGCCTCCCAGAAACACTGGTCACAGGACTGCAGTCTAAAGTGACCCAGTGAAGTCATTTGAACTCAAAGCACAACTGAACTCTTCCCCTCTATATCTACCTATCTCTGTATTCAAGAAAGCACTGGATGTGGCACTTAGTGCCATGGTCTAGTTGACAAAGGTGGTGATCAGTCTAAGGTTGGACTCCATCTCAGGGGTCATTTCCAGCCTAAATGATTCTGTGATTCTGCTTCTTTATCTGTACATCATCCCTTTGTGGGTGGTTCAACTTTTTCAGCCTTATCCACCATCACAGCCTGTGGATGCTCTGGCAACAGCTGAGGAGGGGGTGAGCAATGGGCTGCTGAGCCACCAGAGCACAGGAAGGTTTAGGCTGGATTAATCCACTGAGGTCAATCTATACTGTGTAACAACACTGTGCCAGCCCAACTGCAGGACTCTCCTGGCAGCGTGTGCTACCCTGTTCTGTGCCCTGTAATTGCACAGTATGACTTTCCATGACAAACCTGACTAAGAGCTTCCTACACCTGCCCACTCCCAGCTGCTCGCTGCTCTGTCCTTCCCAGTGTGCAGATTCAACTGAGCATGTGGCTACTATCTAAAAATGGATGGGTGTTGTTTCTTTTTTTTTTTTTTTTCCTTTTCAGAAGGAGAGGAAGTGATTTGGGTCATTATAAACAAACATGCCAAGCTGAGAAGTGGTAAAATTGGAACTGAGAGGAAGGGTTTGGGGAGACAGGACAGAAACATATGATTAGGATACAACATGGAAAGACACCTGGAGAGGCTTGACCTTCTATATCTGTGCAGAAACACAAAAGAAACTGGGAAAATCCTGGTGTAAAATAGAATGCCTTTCTTTCCATTTCTGGAATGCCTTTTGACATCTTTATGTTGTTTACTGGCTGAAATTAAAGTTGTGAAGGTTTTGGGTTGAACACATATTTCTTATAAAATATTACTCTATTTTAACAAGCGGAATTTAGCTTCGTCTCTCTCTTGTTTCTGACCACTCAAAAGCCTCACAGGTGAAACGTGTAAGATAGAGCAGCCTGGACCCCCTCAGCTGAGAGTGGTCTGATTCACATCCTGTGCTTACCCACTAACCCTGGCATCCACCACTCCAAGAAGCAACTTTTAAAAATAAAATAACCTACATTCTGAGGAAAATCAGAAGTCAATATATGTTCTCCAGCCAGAACCTAAGTTGAAAGACTGTATCCTCTTCCTTCAAGCATTCTGTGATAGAGATGTCCACATGTGGGACTCAGGAGTGTGGTTATGGGAGCTGGTGGTGGGTGGGGCCATTCACTTCTGAGAATCCATATTCATGCACATGTCCAGAGTGTGCATATTCAGCATGTATTTTAGACAGCTGTTAAGGCTGGTGTGACTTAAACAACATTTTAAAATGCAGATTCTCCCTTTCCTCATCACAGACACATTCAAAGCTCTTTCAGTGATAAAATTTCTGACCATTTCCCTGAACAGGAGACCTTTATCACCTTTAAAAACCCCCTTTTTTGTTCCATCCTCCTTGCTGTCAGTATGGATGCTGGCCATTTGCCTGTTCCCACACTGCCATGCTGGACTTCCCCTCATCAGCAAGGACTCTTTCATTCTGGTTCATGTCCAGGGTTTTCTGGAAACTTCTGGAAACACTATGGAGCCTTCCACAGAACTGCCACATCCCATGGAGTGGAGAGGCAGCGTCCAGCTTGTGTTGGGTGAGCACTGGTACATTTTCAGTGGGCGGAGGGCAGACAGTGAGCGCGAGAGCGTGGGATGTGTGAGCTGCGGCAGAAGGTTAGTGATGAATACCCAAGAATCCCAAAATTATGAGTTGTAACCCACAGGCGGTTTCAGGGGAGTTTCCATTCAGGACTGTGATTCAGCAAAGCTGCTGTCACAGGCAATAGCATATCAGCCTGAAGTCGCCACTAAAACCATCTGTGACAGCCAGCCTCTTCTCAGATGTCTGGTTGCCTTGCCCCCATGGCTTTTCACTAACTACCATTTTGCTCTCATATAAAATGTTGACAAGGCAAGAAACCAGAAAACTCTAGGCTCTGGCAGATTTGGTCTCAAAGTTAAAGCACAAAAGCCATGACAAAAGACATAGGCTGCTTCTGCAGCTACAGACTTGTTGAGAAAAGTCCCCTCAGGTGCAACCTGGGCTGGAGACCGACAACAGGGAAGGTGAGCTGAGAGTGCAGGAGCCGTGCGAGGCTCACCATGAGATGGCAGCCTTCCCCGCCACCTCTGCACGCCCTGGCAAGATGTGCCAACACCACTCTCCAGCACAGAGCACTTCTGTCTTCCCGGCAGAGATGTGCTGCCAAGATTTTAACAAAGGGCTCCCTCAAAAAAAAAAAAAAAAGATTTCAAAAATCCAGCCTTGCTTTGCAATATATAGAGCAATCCCTTGGTGAAAACATTCTCCTTCGTTGAAGTAAAACCCCAATCCAGTAATTAGACATTTCCGAGGCATGTTCTCCCCACACAAATCTACCCACTGCAGGTTGGCCCCACAAGTGAACTTGGCAGTCCTGGGCTGCTCCAAGCTTGGGTTCAGCAGGCACATCACCCTCTCCCTGGCACTGCTTTGCACGTGGCAAAGGCCTCTGAGTGCTGCCAGCCACATCTCAGAGAGGAGAGCTCCATCATGGGCTGAGGGGCAGCAGGAGCTGGGGTGGACAGGCAGCATTCAAATATTCCAATGTTCCCAGTACCTTCTGGTAGCACATCCAACATGATGTCAACAGAAAGTGCTGGCATGAAGGAGTGGGAGTACAGGGCTATTGGCCCCATGGCAATCCACTTCAGGGAAATAGTTTGTGTTTCAGAGCCTGTCGGGATTAACAGTGTACCGCTCCTTCCTTTAAGAACAGGGAGACCAGGCAGAGCTCTACCCCATGCTGGTCTCCCATGTGTGCTGTTATCGCAAGAGGATCCAGACAGATGTGGAAACATCAGGATATCTTTTGACTCTCCTGGTAGTTGTGCTAGTAGGAGTTAACCCAGGGGATAGAGACACTGCAAACCTACAAGGAAATAAAGAGAAAACATAATCCACAGACCTGACTTGTCCCTTTCCTTAAACAGATGGAATCACTCCACATGCAGGATTGTGTCTATTTAAGCCCATTTCAATGAATTTTGATTTGGAAATGCACTAAGGTGAACCTGGAGAATCAGCATTGCCTTGGATGAGTCAGAGAAACCCTCATGTGTCAGATGCTGACTTCAGTCACACCGTTGTGACTCTCGGCTCTCACACCTCTGCAGGTAGCAGAGTGATTTGGGTAAGAGAATTGCACAACTGTGCTCAGAATCTGTCTCTCTCACCCCAAGGTGTTGTACTGGTATTACTGACAGCAGTATCTGACCTCCTGCTACTTCAGTCTTTGCTGGGTTTACATGTGAACAGTGAGGTTGGTCATTGGGCACACTGCTGACAACAGGAGCTGGCAGGATAAATGACCAGGACTTGCCTCCAAAATGAGCTTCACATATGCCACTGTACAGCTGTGTGAGCAGGGATACAAATGTGGCACACCCTGCTCCCCTCTCCAGGCTCTCCAACCTTCATTTTCAGAGCTAGATTCAGAGTAACCTCATAGCCTTCAACAAAACAATTCCCAACACACCCTTGTATAGAGAGAGGCCTAATCTGTCCCTTTGGTCTTTTATTAATGCCACATTTGATGACTTTCTAATTGTTCTAGAGAGTCCCTATGCCTTTCACAGCTTTCTTGAGGCTGTGAGTACAGTAGGCAACTTTAAAATCATGGGCAGCCGCCAAGTTTGTATACAGAAAACATTCAAACATAGATGACTTTTCACCTTTACTTGCCAGAGGCCAAATTCTTTCAAACAATTATAAACCTTATTTAACCAGGAAGTCTTCAAATTCTAGAGTGGGCCTAAAGGTCACAAAGTCTGAGATGACCTTGAAAAGTGACTTTTATCTTGGTGGACATCCTGGGCACTCAAGGCTTAAACAATTATTTTCTCATATTTAATTCTCCCAAAAACCTTTGGTGCCAAATGTTATATACTTAGTGAAATATTCTGTGCAGACATGCAGAGCTGTATGTATTTCCTCATAATTAACAGGGATTACTCCTAATTAATAAATACAGGTCTTTAGGAGGAGGAGGAGGAGGAGGAGGACTATTTGGAACATGAAGGATGTGTAGGCTTCATGCAAAATGCATGACAATTGGTATGATGATGACAGAGGATCAGAAGATGCAAAGCCAGAGGCTACTAAGGATCACTAGTCCTTAGGTCTGAGCATGGCAATTTTGCTATTTTTCAGGACAGCAAGGAAATAGCAAGGACATAATTGCACCGAGGACACTTCAGCACAGAGCAGAAGCAAGCTGTGCATGAAGCTGCAGCTACAGCTGCCCACGACCACAGAACCACCATGCAGGCCAAGAAAACATGGCAGCAGAGGCAGGAGACAAACCAGGGCACAGGGGGAGAAGAGGCCTGCACAGGGGTCGGAGATCTGAACCCACCAAAATGATGTGGAGAAGAGACGAGCGGAGGCAGAGCTGGGAGGCTGCAAACCTCCAGAGTCCAAGGCTCAGCATGAGTAACAGGCTAGGCATGCAGGGCTGGGTGGAGCACCACTGGGCAGTCACCCAGCCAGGGCAGCCCCGCTGCAATTCCATTTATCTTAGGACATTTACTCCAGGGATTAATTGCAGCAAGAGCCACAAAGGTAATAAGGAGCTTTTGAGGCACCTGAGTATTGCTGGGCAATCCATGCAGACTCTGACCATGGAGATATTCTGGCATTCAGAAATGTCTACCTCTTATTGACTTTTAAAAGTGGCTTCTCTTTGCTTGTAGCTGGAGCATCTCACTCCATTCGCTGTGACATTGCAGCCTGAAACTCTGTGGTCTAACCCTGCATGTTCTCCTGTGCTCTTCAGTTTGTATTGAGCTTGGTCAGATGGGAGATTCTGCAGTGCACCCAGCAGCTGCTGTGTTTTGTATCCAGGGGCTGTGGGTGTCTACAAACCCTCTGTGATTCCTCACCAGCATGGGTTATAAATATATGCAGGTAACAATCTGAGAGGTTAATTCAAGGACTCTTTCTGCAATGATCTTTGTTTTCCTGCATGCTTTCTCTCCTTCGGCTAAGGTCTCTTTGGCTTGACTCTGGTTTTATCATGGTTATCTGTAGACATGTGTGTGCATCACACATGTAAACTCTGGCAGTTCTACTCCATCATAAATGCCATTTTTATTACAGCCAGAGTAGGCATTTAGAAGGTGCTTCACTTAATCTTTCTTCTGTGTGTTGCAAACAAAAGGATGACTTCCAGGAACCAAAGGCTGGTCTCAGGAGTCTCTTCACTACTACAGAAAGTAGGGGAAAGGCTTAAGACAGCTCTTCTGTTGCTGTAGACCAGACCCATAATGAGTTTGATGCTGAGGGTGCCTGTGAAGTGAATGGGGGTAAAAGGACAATTGCCAGCAAGTTGTATGGGGAGACACCTTACCTCACTAATGGGATATGCCACAGAGAAAGCTGAGTCTTAAATCCTGTTTCTGGTAAGGACTTGAGTACTTTATTTTTGTCTGAAAAGGGGATGTTTCCTTTCACTTAGAAACCACAGTTCTATTATTTTTTTTCTGGAGTCATTCAAGCCCTTTAAAATCTCTCCCAAAGAACAACCACCAAAGAAGGTAGGGTTCACATCCACATCATCCTCCTGTCCATTAGCTCAACATTTAGAGCACAACTAAATACCTCTATTTCTCAGGCAGTGGAGGGAACCAAGCCCATGCCTCCCAGGCCCTGACAGGACTGACCTGCAGGACTGACAAGGAGGGCAAAGCTGTAAGTCACAAACCTGCCATCAACAACTGGTTTTGATGGCCCCTCATCACTCCAATAAATTTTTCTGCTCTCACTGCAAAGCTGAGCTGGAAGTCAGACAACACACAACAGTACTAGAGAGTACAGACAAGGCAGATCCTGAGGTGATACCACTGTAGTTAAGAGAGATTCCTTTCTGAATATATGCAGACAGAGCTGTGCTGGTGATAGGTTGGTCCCATTTGATTAAATAATGACTGAAATCAGAGATAAAATCCAAACTACCTGTTACAACCTGCTTCAGTGCCCCATTCTTTCTTACTGCTCTTTTCCCTTTTGCCCACATCATTAGCCTTTGTTTCAGAAGGCAGCTCATTTTGCTCTACTCAGTCTCAGATTCATACATGAGTGGTGTTGCCCCATGTCCTGCAGCTTCTCCTCATGTCTCCTCCCTGGTGTCCCTTCACGAAGATCTCTTTTTCCTCTTTCTGAACAAGGTGTTCTTGAAAGTTTGAAGTGCTGCTGTGTGAAGAAGCAGACCCTGATGAATCTGTGGTAATTTGCTTGAGTACAAAGGCCACTGGGATGGCAGGTGCCACCCGGGTCTGGTGGCAGCACCTCTGAACATTTGAGAGTCATATTTTTGCATACAGCATCTAAAACCTCTTGTGGGTCCAACCACAAATCTTAAAGCCTTGCCCCCAGACAGCAGAACCTGCCTTGGAGGGATATTGGCTCCCTCTGTCACCTGCAGGTTTCCAGGGAAATAGAGTGTTCTGCTGAAAAGTGCTCCACTCAAAAGTGCTCCTCTGAAAAACAGGGACATCCAAAGTAAAAAATTCTCAGCAAAGTACTGTCACTAACCTGGTAAAACAAAACCTGATTATATTGTTTTGTATAACCAGACACTACAACCCTGATGCAGACTGTTAGCCATATTCAAGGCATCCAAACAGCAGTGTTACTCATCTACAAAAAAGGTGTCACAGGCAGGTTTCAAGGCTGGGATCTTTTTTTTTTTTTTTTTTTTTTTTTTTTTTTTTTTTTTTTTTGCTATATATCATCAGATTGCATAAAAAAGACATAATTTAATGACAAAGCTCATTCAAAACAGGTCAGTGTAAGAGTAAGATACTGTATTAATAGGGCAATGAGTATGCCTTATAATTCTGTATCATTCATATGTCACCCCAAATTTATACCTGTAAATTCCTTCTCTAAATTCCCCTGTCATTTCTATGTGTTTCCATACCGTTTCCACACTTATATTGGTTTTGGATGCCAAAGAATCCTTGAGCCAGAAAGTTCTCTGAAGGATGGAAAATCGAAGACTGAGGAGGCACTGCACTTGTAGAAAATGGCAATAATTTACTTTCAGCTGAGGTTTCCTGGGCATACACGCACACAGACTTAGTAATAGCTGTGTCAGATAAATCTGGGAGTAGCTAGGCTAAGCAAGATTAATATGATGGTGTTGATAGGTCAGCTTTCAGTGGCAAGGTCCAAAGCTAAAAAATGGTTTTCAATATTCATTGTATTCAGCCCTAAATCCCACTTCTGGTTTTATTTGTGTACATCACATTTACAAGATTTCCAAGGTATGAGAGATAAATAGGAAGTTGGTTGTGTGTGATGGCAAGTGGAACCCCCAGGCCTCAGTGTTTTTTTCTAACCCATGCTTGGTGCTATTGCAGAGTTCCTGGGGCACCAGGACTGATGGAGGGGAGAGGTGCCAGTGTGCTCACCTGAGCCCAGCTCTGAGAGGATGGGATGATGTGTTCAGAGAACATATGTGGATGTGGATGTTTGCAAGCTCTCCTGGGTTTGCTGCTCCAAACTTAGGCTGTGAAAGGTGACCCTACATGAATTTACATTGCTTTTTAGAACCCAGCTGTTATGCAGCTGACACTGCAAAATCATGTTTTGAAGAATTGATGCATATTAACACTCCTCAGCATAGTGCTAATAACAATAATAACCAATAGTAATGAAATAAGACCATTCTTTTGGGAAGGAAAAGAAGTGTATGGAGCAAGACACTGAAGGGATTTATTGGCAGAATAAAAATCATAGCAAATTGTTTTGAAATCAATTCTGAGGTGAAACGCTTCCTTCTCATTGGAAAAGTTTTTTGATGCACTTGGGAAGGATGCATATACACAAAGTTTGTCCATTCTTCCCATTCTAACAGTTCTCTTTTAAAGGACACCACAATTCTTCACTCAGTTATATACTTGTACTGCCTTGACTACACTAACTCTCCAGTATGTGTTTGCATTCTTCCACGTGTAAATGGTGATTGAAAGACTTGGCAATGTGGGGTAGATGGAATAATTGTTAAAGTTGTTCAGCCTGTCTTATTAACACTCCCCCCTTCTCCCATAAAATCATTTCTACTTCATAGTTGGACTTGCAAATGCCCGATGTCTGTCTCAAACTGACTGGACCCTCCTCTAGAGAGTGCATCACCTTGTGGTTCATACTGGAGCTGGGAGAAGCAAGGCAGAGGCTGGCCAATGCCATCCCCTCAGAAGTCCCTCTGGCAAATCTATATGTTTTTCCCACACTTAGCTTCTTTGCTGGACTGCCCTCAAAGGAATCAGCACTTAATTCAGCAATATTTGGGAAATGGGTGCTCATCACTAGGAATTGGCTGGATGAGAGCTTGTTGGGTACACCCAGCCAAACTGATCCACTTTGAGCTGGTCACAGAGTCTGTTTGGACATAGTCTGATTGGGCTCAATGATCTCAAATGTCTTTTCCAACCTAAAAGATTCTAGGATTCTTTGACCTATAGGGAAATACTTTGTTTTTCCCCTGCAACATTGTGTTAGGTTTGAAACTAAATTAATTTCTCTGAATGAGTGCACTCCACTGAATGCTGTGGCAGAGACTGTGTGTCATAAATTCTGCCCTCTTACTAACCACAAGCAGAATGTCTTTTGGTGACAGTAAGGCAAATATGGGCTGAAGATGGACCAGTATCCCTTCCTGGTCAGTACCACACTGTCTCTGTGCAGCTTCCTGTGGAGCCTTGGGGATCTCGATCAGCTTTTTATGAGTGTTAAATGTTCTTATTCAAGTGAAAGTCAAATAAATGACTCATGGAATTAAGAGAAATTCAGATTATTTTCTCCTTATTTGTTTTGTCTCTAATCAAAATGCAAGTTAATGCTTTATGTGAAGAATTTCAAGTTCCCCCTCAAATGATTCCCCATTATTTCCTAAATACAATACAAAGATATTTCAATATTATACACTAAAAGAAAGTGTTTGACTATTTCCAAATCCAAATATTCCATTCTGTATGCCAATGCATTTCACTGAAGGTCCTTTCAGCTTAAGTTACACTCAATGCTTCAATGAGGTCTTGGTACTCCACTGCCTTTTGTTGTTGATTTTACCCATTGGATTGAATTTCCTAGACAACCTGCACTTCCCTTAATGTGTCTGCAAGAGTTCCCTTAGTACAGGCTACAGCTCTCAGAATGCACAGACAGTTTAATGGAACATTTCTAAAAAAATACCAAAACAAAACAGAGGTCGATTCTCCTGAAGAACAAATACAGAAAAAGAAGAGAGTTATGGAAAATTTGGATTTTGTAGAAACTACAATGTCAGTGGAAGTTTTCCACATGAGCAAGAGCTATTAGTCACACTGACAGTACAGTGGAAAGCTCAGGAAATGGAGCTGGACTGTCACATGTCCTGGCCCATCCATTCACCATGACTCCCTCCTTATTCCTTTCTGTGGCAGCATTCACCAGCCCTAGAGGGAAATTTTCCCTTTTCCTAGGAGGAAAGAAGGTGCCTAAATTACAGGGGAAAAGGAGGAAGAGTGGAATGAACCTCCTGGAGGCTTCAATTTTCATAGCTCTGCTTCTGTGCAGTCAGAGGCTGCTATGCAAGTGAGCAAGGAGTAACTGAAGAAAATAAAGATTGCTCTGAGTACTTCCTTTAATCTTTTCGCTCAGGCAAAGGTTAAATTACCATTTGAATGCTGCTGTAGAAGAGCTAATAATGTTGCCTTTATGTTCTAAGGATCCTCTCTCTTAAAAATACATTCTTTTCAACTCCAATTAAGGAAAGCTGCGGTTCCAATCATCTCCAGGGAGAAGATCCCTGTTTTTGCCATGCACTAGCTGGTTGTCCTGTTGTTCCCTCATCAATTTCCTGCAGTGCTTTAGGTAGTGATTCAGGAACAGCTGACTGTGAGGATATGCTCCTGTAGTTAGAGAGAAGGGAACTATACTTTGAGGTCTTTATGAAATTACGCCAAGTGCCTTGTGACTTTCAACTTCTGGACCCCAGGGAGAAATCTGAACCCCTGGCTGAGAGCTGAACAAAAACCATGTTACTGTATTACTATCCAAGAAAGCATTTTTGGACCACGTTTAAAGGTACACTCTCCCTCCTGATTAGGAGATTGTGTTTTCATTGCCATTTAGAATGGACTTAGATATCTATGAGGTTATCCTGCAGACTTTCCAGCCTTTCCCATTGTAAGTTATATGTACACTAAGGAGGAAATTAAAACAAATGTGTATTTGTCTTCAGCACTGACAATGGTGTCAAGTGAAAGACAAACACAGCCAGAGAAGTAAAAGGAATAACAAAAGTACTTACAAAGAACCGAGCTAGTATATATAATTTTTTTAAGGACTGCTGGTTATTCAGCACAAAAATGCCCAGCTCTGCAGGTTGCAATGGGAAAGGATTTGCAGAGTGGTGTATCAGCGTCCAAGTGAGGACAAAGCCTAGCCCATGCTGTCATTGTTGTTTGCTTCTGACTTTTCCCATGCTCACAAGGCACTAGTGACACTCTCCTGGCTCAGCAGAGCTGCTGGCCTGTATTATGTCCTTCTGCTGCTGGTCCTACAGCGCTTTGGACCAGCGGAAGAGAATGTGTCCCTCTCACCAGGGACACAGCAGGGGAAGAAGTCCACCCCTGCTTCTCCTGAATGCCCTAATCAGATTCTGAGACATCTCTCTGCATCTGGGAGGATTTATGGAACCTCTGAGTCAGTGATTTGTGGCACCTCTGGTTTCTTTAGCACAGTAACCCGCCCCTAAAGGGAACCTGCATCCAGAGACTCCTATCTCCCAAATAAGCAAGGCAGTTCATTTAGGCCCTCTCATATTTTCCTTCCATGAAGGTCTTCCTCATTGCTAGCTGAGGGTATTTGCATATTCTGTATCCTCATTTATGAACTCCTTATGAAGATAAAGGCAAGGAAGAACGAGACTCTAGGAACAAGTTTGGAGTTGAAAATAACATCCTCACCCATACTCCAGGTCTTGATGGCATGACCTCTTTCCCAATTCTTGGCCCTTCCCAGAGAGGCCACAGGGAAACGTGTCCTGACCTTAGTACATTAATTAATGGCTGGAGTTGATGGGATTTGTGGAAATGGAGGAGGCCCTGAATCTACCTACTTACAGTCTCTGTTCAGCTTTATGTGCACCCTCTGTAATTTGGGAAGCTCCTCCTGTGAGCATTACCTCACTCATCCCAAAGCCCTGAATAGCTCCACACCTATGCACTGAGCAAACAGACCAAGAGAAACAGACTAGAGGGCTCCCAGTTAAGCAATATCCCTGAAGAGCCTTTCCATGAATCCCACAAAGATCTTGTGGCAACAGGTTTTGCAAGACAGTTCTGAGAAAGGTCAAAGACCTCTGTCTTGCAACTGACTATGTGAAACCGTGCCTCCTCATAAATGCTTCATTATTACATTGCAGCAGCATTGCAAACACTATGGCCTTGCACACACTAGGAGGAACTTCAGTGTTTCCTGTCATGGCCCAGCTCCACCTTTGGTAGCATTCCTGTGAACCATTGGATCAGCAGTAGGGACCCTGGTTTTTGCATGGTCAGCATGTGGCTACATGGAGGCAAACCCTAAAGAGGTACAGGCAAAAGCAGAGCTGCTGCATCTCAGCACCTCGCTGGGGCTAAACCCAGCTGGCTGCCAAGAGCTAGAGCTTCCTTTGCTGCTACCCCAGGACTGCTGACCAAGTGAGGCTCACTCTGGACATCTTCCCCACAGATTGACCAAGCTAGAACCCACGCAAGATTCAGTGGCAGCTTCTCAGGGACACTGAAGGGAATGCACCACTTACCTCATCCTTTTCTTATGTACTTTAATTAACTAGATAGAAATCTCATCCTGAATGTAGGCAAGCAAAAGTAAATCGAGCCCTCAGTTCCTCCTTTACAAAGGCTTAAACCATCAAGATTTCATGCATTCAGGACTGCTTTTAGTATGCTGTGTGTAAAGGAATGGATGACTGAGGTGAAGTGCAATAATCCCCAGCCCTATGTTTATTATTCTACTTAGAAAATAAGACATTTTTTGAAACATTTTTGGGGAGTGTGCACACTTGCACAACACAGCTCTCCTATGTCTGGTAGGATGCTTCAGCCATTGATGGAAAGAGTAGCTGTCCTCTTCCTTTCCTGGTCTGTTTCAGTAATACAGGAAAGCACAGAAACCCAGTTTTTATCTTTACGAGGTGGCTCACCAAGGCTAACCAAGGTATCAGGCATTGCAGAATTTAGCATGGCAGCATCCCAGTCGACCTTTGCATCTGTTTCCCCTCAGTGTGCATGTGACTCTGTTATCTGACAGCTCAGAGGAAAGGAAAGAGGTGCCTTCCCATATGGCAGCTTTGGGTTTTTTTCCTGAAGACATTTTAGGAAATTCTAATCAGAAGCTTTAAACACATTTTCCAGAAATGGTTAAGAAGTTGAGTTCTCTTTAGGTTTATATTGCAGTAGGGTACAAAAATGGTTAGCCCTGTCTCAAAATGAGCATCAGACTTTAGCTAAAGCTCTCAGTCTGGTACAAATAGTTGCAGACCCTTTAATTGTTTTCAGACCCTTTAACTTATTCTTTGGGTTTCCTGGTAAATTAATCTATGCATCTATCAATTTACAATGCAAAAACTCACAGGACTTAATGGCCAATTAAACTCCTCTGGCAGAGGAAGATGTCCTAACATTGGAGTAAATTGTATTAAAATCTAATATAAAGCCTTTCTACATTGTTACAATGGGGGGGGGGGGGGAATGTCAGCTTGCATTTGGATCAAAGCCACTTGAAAAAATCTCATTTTATATATCTTAAAAGTGTCTTTGCTTTTTGTGATGTGTTGAGAAGATAAATGAAGTAGCACTCTGAGAATGGATATCAGTGATGCCTCATATTCCACAGATCTGTGTATTGTGGTTTATGGTAATCTCCAACTAAAGTTATTTCTGTGGCTGGGGCACCTGTATTGTCTTTCTTCTTTTACTGACAACATATGAATTCATTTGCCACACTTCCTCTATTTGAATCATTCATAGGAGGTATTTGTGGACTTTTACACCTCCACCTGTGTACTTACCTTCTTGAAACAGTAATGTTGCTCTATTACATTTGTTTTCCTATTTAATTTAGGGTTCAACTTGGCCAAGAACAGAAAAACAATTACTGAGGGATGATCTGACAGAATGATCACACCACATGATCCCATAATTCTCATTTCACTAGGAAATGGAGCTAAAAAAAGAGCAGTTCATTAAAGCCCAACACTGGGTTTACATTTTCTTTTCACAAAATGTTAACAGCAAATGGATTTTTTTCCCTTTTATTTTTTTCCCCTGGAACAATGAACAGGAGTTATCTCTTACATTCATGGGAACACGGCCCCAAAACATTTCCTGCATTAATTCCCTATGGAGAAGGCAGGATGTTTAGGAATCATGATGTTGAAGACAAAGGTTGGTCAAAATACTGCATCAGTCCACTGCAGAAATGGAATAATGGCTTCAGGGATATTTTATATTTTTCCATTTTTTGGAGAAAACCAATAATAAATGTAGTTCAACTTTTTGTTCAGTGGTGAGCCAACAAAAATCACTTTCGCCTCTGACAGAGGTCTGTCTCAAGTCCAGGACATGTCCGGACAAGGGTGTATTTCTCACATCCCTGATCTCCAATAGGAGACTAATAAATTTTTGAAAAATCTGTGCCCCAATCAGTTAACACATATATTTCTCAGTGGCAAAGCAGACTGTTTGATCTTTGCTCTAAGGCTAAAGCACCATTTCAGGGTTGCTTGGCAGCTCTGTTTTCCTTCCCTTAGCGAAAGAGATGGATTCATTTAGAATTGCAGGCCACAAAGAAGGGAGCTCAGGTGTGGCAGAAATGGCAGGTGGCTGGAGCTGACTTGACAGCAATTAAATGTACAAATCTTTGATTAGGCTCATGGGAATGGAGTCATTAGCTACAGCGAATGGACCAGCTTGCTTTCCACTGCCTCATTAGCCATAATACTGATATTACTTTAAAAAGCCTGGAAAAAAAAGCCCTCCCGTACAGAATTAGGAGAGTTGAGTTTCAAGGGAAAAAAATAAGCTAGTGTAAGCACTTTCTAGCCAAACAAACAGAGCCTGGCTTTTCTGGTCACTGACAAAAAAAGCCTCATGTTTGCTGTACTGTGAGATAGCCCCATATCCAGCACCGAAAGCAACGATTCACAGAGATCAACAAGTTGCTCTTGGCCACTGAAATTTACTGAGGACCTCATCAGGCAGCATCCTGCTGTGCTCCAGTTCTGAGTACTGGTGCCTTTAGCAACATCCTACCCTGCAAGGGGAGACCTTCGGTCAGGCACACAGCGGAATTATCAGGCTGGATATAAGTTGCACATAAATCTCCAAGCTAGCTGGCTTAGCCCAGGGGAAGATTTGGCTTGGGCTTTATTTATCTTCCTGTAACATGACTGGTTGAAGAAGGGCTGCAATAACAACATTCTGCCATAAATTAACATCCTCCTGTCCCCAGCTCTCCTATTGTCTTTATGTCTTGCTATTTCATGGAAAGTTCATCATGAAATAATCTGTACCCACTTGCCCTTTCTCTCCCACTCTTCCTTTGGTACTCTCTGTCCCACTGCATTAATTTCTCTGACCTGCTAAACCAGAGTCCTCTGAACAAAATCAGAAGAAATATTTTCCTCCAGGGCCCTTGTGTAGGGTTTCATGCAAACAAGCTGATGGCACAAAAGCAGTTTGGGACAGAGTGAGGGCAATGTCTTGTCACCTCTCATACAGCTGAAGCAACTGGTAATGCAGATGAAGCAGGGGCAGAGAGAAATATTTTTTGGTATGCAACACTGCTGGGCTAGTGTTTTGCCCTCTACAGCAAGGGCAAGATGAAAAAAGGATGCCAGTTCTCTAGAGATTATTATTGTCCTTCATAACATGGGACACTGAATGGTTGTGCAGTCGTAACACCATCCCTTGCTTGCTTGTGAAGTCTAGGTTCAGGTTCTCCTGTCCCAGTGGTAAGACAAGATTCCATGACTTGCTCCTTCCATGCCAGTTCCATTACTTGCTCCTTCCCAGGCTTCAGAGGGACTGAGGGACCAGATGCTACAAGAGAGCTACATGCCACAGGTAACTTACCTGTACAGGCATTAGGTAGAAAATGTCAGTTTCCACATAGGTGTGGTTTGAGGATCTTTGTGCTGTCTCCTTGCACTAGTAACAGCCTACTTCACCTTCTTTATGCATATTTTTTCCTCATGTGCTTTTTGATATGTAACAGCTAAATATAAAAAAGGGACTGAGTTGAAAGGGATGCTTTCTCTGAAGAAGGAAGTTCAAGTTGTCAAAGAAGTATAAAATACGTGGTACAAACTGTCCTATGGAGTTAATGTTGGGATAGGTAACTCCACTGAAACAGAGCATCCAACCTAGACTCAGCCACCAGTTCCCAAGGCCAAGTGAAACACCCCTTGTCAGCTGACTAATTCACTCTTCAGCTGACAGATTCCCACCAGGACAGTCTTTTCCAAGACCCTTACAGGGCTGACTGTATCTTTGTGGTCTGAGATAGTATCTAAACAGTTCACAGACTCAACAAATACAGCTCAGTCTCATCAGCTGTGCAGCACCACTTTTCTTTCCATGATTGGGATGTGAGAAATACGAGGTGAGATTCAGTCAACAGTGTCTTTGTTCTATTTAGCAGTGATCGTCCATGTTTAAACAAAGTGCTGTGAAAAAAAAATAGAAGTGGTCTTTGAGGGAGAGGAAATCCCAGGAAAGACGGAATGAAGAAGAAGAAAGATAAATTTAGGAGGAAGGAGGAAATGAGAAGCTGCTAAACATCTTCAAAATTGTTCTACTGTGGAAAATACAAGTTGCATTGCTTTTGCTTTCCTGTGTCTGCCTCCTCTGCATTTTAATTAGAATTGAGTGTCCAGCCTGATTAGCATTTTTACAAGTCTTCCTAATTCCTACCTGCTTATGTATGCGTGTAATTTCCTTGCAGACCTGACCTTGAGTGGTTTCATCCTAGAATCAGAACTTTGATGACCCTTCACCACACCACAGGTCAGTTTTTACATGGACATTAAAGCCTCAAAAAGCTTTGACAGATGCAGAAAAGACCAACCTAAATTACTCCCAGTTCTCCTATGCTTCCTTCTCTCAGCACTTGCTCCTTCCCAGAGCAGTCAGCAGGAGACTGACTTTTCTTTAGTCACAGTTTATTGCCTGATTTCTTAATTCTAGCTGCTGTGGGGATGGCATGGAAAAGACTTTGGTGGGCTGAAATATCTGGAATTGCCACACAGAGTTTCCCTGGAGGTCATTTGTCAGCATGATAAGTGATTTAAAAGCCTCAGAGAAGTTCAGCCTCTATGACTTATTATGGCTTTTCCATCTCTAACTTCTGTGTCTCTGAAGAAAGTGCAAAATTTGTAAACAGTGCAGGAGAAACCCTTTCCAGTCAACTTTTATTTTTTCCTTTGCTTCCATTCACAGCAAATATTTTAGTAAAAAGATCCACTGAAACAGAAGACAAAGATTAGGCAACATCCAGAGCTGCAACTACAGAACTTGCAGTCCTCCACCATCATGCTGCACAGCCAAAAGCTGCGTCACAGCCAGCATGGAAACAGGAGGAAAATGTATTTTTCACCATGTGTTTTGACTCCGCTTTGGGGCTTAGATGACCTGTTGGTAAAAATGCCTGTGTCCTGTCTCCATAACAGATACATGAGTTGTAAATTTTCTGTCCAGTTTTGCCATTGTGAGTGGGACCCCGTGGGAATTGACAGTACTGTATGATTGTTGGTTTTGGCGGATAGTCTCCAAACAAAACCAGCTTCCCCACTGCTAGGGAGGGGGCAATGCTGGTGTTGGGAATATTTCTATTTGGAGCAGTTACATGTTTTGGGAAGAGATGGAGGCATGGGGTGCCAAGCTGTCCAGTGGGTGCCCCATGCCATTGCAAGCAGGGCCTGCCTGCACCTCTGCCAGCTCCCTGCCGTGCTGCTCCGTGTCCTGTTACACGTGGTGGGAGCCTCGGAGCAGGGAAGAGAGGCAATTTGTAGTCATGTTACATTTCCTACTTCAAAACTGTTTTTACAACTATTGGCCCAGCCTGCCCCAGCAGTGCTGGCCGGCGCAGCAGGCTGTGTTGTTTCATTTCTGTCAGCAGTGGGTCTTTTCTCTCTGCTCCTGCAGGAAGGCTTTTGTTTCATGCCTTTCCTCCCTGCTGCATGCTGTGTCGGCCAGGCAGCCTGCCACGTGCTTGAAAGCCTCCTTCCCACCCCTCTGCCCTGCAGAGCCATAGCCTCCCTCTCAGCTCATCCTGCAAACACTCATTAGGTGCTTTGGGTGCAGATGCTCAGGACCTGCTCCTGTGTGTGACCACAATGTGTTTTGTGATAAGAGGGTGGACACCTGGACAATGGCCAGTCCAAGCATTACATTACGGCCCACTCTCTTATGCTGTTTACTTTTGTGACAGTTTCTCCTTTCAATTCTCATGTTTGGAATGTTGATCTAGCAGGGTGGCCATCTGAACCCCCTGCCTCCACTGCCAACCCTGTCTTCACCCCATCTTCATCTCCACCTCTTCATTTCCCTGTCAACCGATTCTGCTAAGTTTTCCTCCAGCCTCTCCCCATGTTGGGTCTTGTCACAGCTGGGGAAACCCAGCTTTCATTTCTCATCCTTGCTTTTTGTCCTCCTCAGGTTAGACTGACCCCAAGGAGACACTACCTCGGCTCTGTGCCACGGCAGTGGTTACAGCCAAATCAAGATTGATCCTCAGCTGTTTACAAACTGGGACCCATCTAACCCTCAGTGCAAAAACTGGACAAAGTCTCGAGCAAGGGATGTGAAGGGAATGCACAGACTCACTTTATTATTAGGATTGCCAGTCCCCTAGAGACCCTGACCTCAGAGACACTGCCTCCAACTCACAAAGGGTTTCAGCTGAGCATAAGTGTCTGACCTCATCTGGGACCCCAGGGTGTGGGGTAGTTTCAAAAAACATTGCCACAAGTCAAAAAAGCAGCGAAAAAATCTGTATCGTTTTTTTCTTTTCTGTTTTCTTCCAAAAATTTTTCTTAGAAACAAGAAGCAGCATTCCAGCCTGCCAGATCCAGCTATTCTCTTCAGTCCTCAGCTGGCCTCTCCACAGATTTTGCTGCCAGGGTCCTGGGCTCATGGGAAGAGTTTGTGGGACATCTGCACCATGGTGCGGAGATACACGCACTGACTAGGAGTGAGCAAGAGCTGGAACCCACGAAAATACAACTCTATCAGCATGGCTCCCTGCCCAGCCTAATTAGACCTGCCAAGAAGGGCTAATTAGCTAGGCTCAGTGCCACACTGATGTGACTATACCACTTTCAAGAACGAGCAGGCATCACGTGCAGCTGACTTTAGCATGGAGATGCCATGTGAAGCTGGGCAGAGAGCATATCCACCGGCCTTCCCTCTCCAGAATGAGCCCACTGAGCTTGTAAGAGCCAATTGCACATCACTCTGTCTCCATTTGTGTGGTAAAGGGTTTTACAGCAGGACCTCTATGGATTGAAGCTTTGTGACACCCACAGTGAAGGAAAGAGCACTAGATCTTCTCCTTTGCTGGAGAGGAAAGCCGGAGCACTTGGAGCGTGAGAGGCTGGCTGGAGTTCCCTGAGGGAGCCCACAGCCAGTGTTGTCCTGTAGCCCAGCCTGCCCGCCTCACCCTTCCCTGCCCACAGCCGCCCTGCCCGCCTGCCCAGCGGCGCTTGGCTGCCTTCCCTCGCCTCCACCACAGCCGTGGCCGCTCCTGCAAGGCTCTCACAGGACAGTACCGAATGTGATCTGACCCTGCTCAGGCCTTTCTGAGGATTCCTTTCCTGCCTTGATGAACTGTCACACGTTGTGTTTTTCCCCTAACCTCTGTTGCTGTACAAAGTGCTGTCTGCAGCCTCTCACGCTTTGGGGGGACACTTACAGAAGGGCACTGGTTCCACTGTGTCTGCGGTTCCCCACAGCCATGAGAGGGTGGAGAAATCTGCTCTTAAGGTGCGTAAGAAGGCAGTGAATCATAAGAGCAGCAAGCTCTTGTTTACCAACACCTCACTTTGTAAGGATTTCTTTAGCACAGTAATTTGTGAGATAGCCAGTCTGGCTTCCAGTTGAGACAAGCTAAGCCCTGTGCTCAGCTGGGGGAAAGGTTCCTCTTGGTTAATACAGTGAGGACAGTGACCATGGAGAATGATGGCCCCAGCTCCTCTGGTAGATAGGCACTTGTGCAAAAGACACAGACACACATACAGAGGAAAGGCTCCAGAAATTGTCCCTTTACTTCCCAGGTCCATCTGACAGTTTAACAAGAGTAAAATAAATGAGAAGGAGTGTATGGAGCTAGTAATATTCCTACCTTTGGACCACCATGACAAAGTATAGCAAGAGGAAGGCATGGGTTACGCACGCACAGAAATACCATGACATGTATTACAGTGCCGCATAATGCAAGCAAGCGTAGCAGCAACTCGTTACCCTGGCTGAGGGCTAGAGTGTAATTAGTGTAATTACAACGCCGCTGGCTGAATTCACTCCAGGAGTATGGCATTCTCTGTGCCCTACAGGGTAATGCATAATCCCAAATACTTCATCAGCTGAAGCAATCTCTGAGACACATTTGAGCTGCAATGCAGTCTCACAGCCACGGTTTTACTTAATGGCATTTGTGCCCAGCTCTCCAGAGGATCCAGTTGGTGCCACCAATACCTTTACTCAATTTGTCACATTTGGGGAGAGACTGTGGCACTTCCTCTTCGGGGGACTTGCAAATGGGTCAGGGACACGGAGCCACAAGCAGCAGCAGCAGCAGCAGCTTCCTGCATACAGGGCACAGTGCGAGAGCAGCAGTGCTCAGCTGGCCAACAGCTGGGCTGTGACAAAGGGGTCCAGCCCCATAGCTGCTGTCCTGCTGTAAAACAATAACTATTCAGGGTGGCTCCAAGACCTGGTCGGCAATAATCCCTTCCTTACAGCACTAGTTGGACCTTCATCAATTGCCAGTTTTCATCGCCAGTTCTGCTCCCTCATCACCTTCCCCCCCACACATGTACTGTTCTGTGCAGCTTCACCTCATTTCCCAGAAAAAATTAATTCTCGACATTTTTTTTTCCTAAAGAGCAGTCGGAATAACTGGCTTTTGAATTCAGCACAGAAAGGCTGCAATTACAAAAAATGCTTTGGGTTGACAGGAAATTAAACTGTATTTTCTTGGTAAAACAATAAAACCCAAAAATTGCAGTTTGGATCAAGCAAAGTGTTTGGTTCGACCTGAAACAAAACACTTCATTTTTGTGTTTAAACTTTTCACCCCTTTTTATTTATTGCAGGCAGGAAAACCTCAAAACAAAAACAAATGTTTCAAACTGAAAAGTTGAGCTGTTTCCCTTTGAAATCATCACACTGCATTGACTGCAATTTCTCAGAATTACCCTCTTTGTCTTTGGCAGAAAGTCTTTGCTAGATTTCAGGCTTAATTCACAAAAAGTTTTACACAATACCAACCAGTATCCTAAGGATTTCACCTGGCTCCACTTACCTATCATTTGAATTCACACCCTGAAACAATTTGGAAAAATAGTGCTATTTTGCCAACAATATTCTTAATAATAATGGCCTTTCAAAACCATGTTAATCTTAAGAATGCACTGGTTTTCTCTTCATAATAACTCATGCAGGGGTTGAAAGAGAGAAGGGGTCTTGCTTTTGGTGTGGTCCTTAATGTGCCCCGGAGGCAGGGCAAAAGAGCAAATGTCAGCCTCTATCGCTGGTCTCTGCCGGCTGCAGCCCGGATCCTGAGCTGGCCAAAGTGCCACTTCACACTGGGCTTGAGGCAAGGGGAATCCAGCTGTGTGGTGCTGGGAACTGGGTGCATCTGGAAATGATCTTCAGACTTCAGTCCAGAAAATAAGGAGCTGTTCACCTAGTCAGCTTTTGTCTTCCACTGCTTATCAGACAGTGGGAAAGTTTGACTGTACATGGGGTTTTTCAGGCTTAAAATCTGTCTATGGGTTTTGTCTATAAGAAATAGAGGGAAAAGAGCCTCTTGATTTGTTTTATTGTTTCCATTTCTAATCGCACATGAAATAGCAGAACGGGGAATAGGTTTGGCTTTTGACCCTAAAAGACTCCAGGGCAAAGATCCCATCTGTTGTGCATTTTAACTGAACCTATTCACCATTTCTGGTAACATCTGAATATAATAATGCTGTAAAGAGTGGAAACAGCCTTCAAATCTGTTCTCTCTCTGCCTCTAAGCAAAACTGTGTCTTCCATATCCTTATATCTCTGCTGAATCACCCAGATCACAAAACATATATAAAGCTGACTGGTCATAAGCAGATATGCCACAGAATGAGAAGTTAAAAGGAGTAGCAGAAGAGAAAGAGTTAAGAAAATACTACAGCCTCTCCCAGTGTTTCCTTGGGTGGAGAGTGTAAAGGTTAACGATTTCTAAATATTCAGGAGTAATAAATGATCTGAGTAGTTTTCTGGCGGTACCTCATGTTCTCAGAGAAACAAATGCTTCAAGGATATGCACCATTTCAGAAGAATGTGACAGAGAGAGGGAGAGATTTGTTTTAAAAACTTGTGATGATATGTCTCATCACTGATAATAAAGGTGCAGGTTCTTTCCATCCATAAATACCACCAGGTAAACAATGAAGAATGCAGTGTCTAGGGGTTTATGTCTCAGAAGGGCTTAAGATCATTTTATATTAAGTTTTTCTGTTTCCTTCACGTGCATGAACAAAATTCTGCCTTCTTTCATAGAGTCTTTCTCCTTCTCCTTGTTTTGGCAGCACACTGGTTGTTATTTCATTCAATGGTAAAGAAATCAGCTGTAAGGAGCAAACGGCTGTAGAAAATCTTTCAGGTACTTGAAGAGTGGTCACTCTTGCCCCCAACTATGGGGGAGTGGGGAGGGCTGACTTATGTGGGGAGATAATTGTCTTTGTGGCTGTCCCACTGCCAAGCTTGCATGAAACCAGTCAATCACTGAAGAAGTTACCAAGGGAGTCAAAGAGAAGACATCCCCACCCTGAGCTGTTGAAAATATTTTTTCTTACTTTCTCAACAAAAGGGAAAAAGACCCTTATCTCTTGTAAAACCATTTACCTCAGGAGTAGATTAAGGAAAGAGCCAAGGAACGTGGGAGGTCAGGTTAAGACCTGGAATGGAGAGCAGCACTGGCTATCCTTCTTCTCCTACTTTTGGATGTAAGGCTAAAAAGAGGGAAGGAAAAGGGATGCAGCCTGTGGCCAAGATAAGCGTCAGTAACATGATTTGTAAGTGATGAGGCAGCAGCAGTAGGAAACAGAACACATTAGTAAAGCAGCTCCTGGGAGAAAGGGTTTACCTCCCATGAAATAGGAGCAAGAGTAATGTGAGGATGGGTTGAAATATGAATCTTAGGGCCTGGCTTAGATTGTAGGAGAGGTGCAAGTGAGGATATGTGTTTATTTATTTTAATCTAGCTGACACCTGGGCACGTGACTAATGGAAAACCCACAAACTGAGAGCTGATGCTTTGGCATCTTTGCAGAACATATCCCCGTTGAGTGAGCAGGATCTGGTGACGCTGCTTGCATTCACACAGGGATGCTATCTTTTAACAAGCCCTTCTCACCCATAAACAAGTAAGACTGGGGTTTCTTACACAGCAAAAGGGAAAGTAGGAAAGACCTTCTGAAGATTCAGGGAAGCCCGGATTAAGTCACTGTGGTTAATTATGCAAACATTAGCGAGCCCAAGTTAGATCAGTATCCATGGGGAAGGACCCCTGCACATCAGATTTAGCTTCTTATCTGCCAGTTCCAGTCTTTCATTCACCTCTAAGTGCACTGTGTACATTGACCTAGATGGGTGCTACGTACTGTGACGATGATCTGCTTCAGTACATACTGAACCATGGGTGTGACAGCTCCCCTGGCTCTGCAGACATCCCTTAAGGTCACACCGAGTTCACCCAGCTGCTGCTGGCAAACCCTTGGCTGAAGATTTAGTGAAATACCACAGGATTAGCCCCACTTCTGACCAAACCCTTACCTGTTGCTGGTATGGCAGGAGGAGCAGCAAGGGATGTCAGCCAATTAGCTGCCAGCCAAAGCTCCAGGGTCTTCTTTTGGCAAGAGAACCAAACACTGTTTTCAGAGGGCTTTGTTGTGACAACAAATCTGCTTATGGATTTGCTGGATCCTCATGGATCCCTCAGAAAACTTAAAAAAAGACAGCTTCTTACACAGCACTGCATTTTAGCAGAAACTCTGTGACTGGCACTGAAATGTATGTGGTGGGTTAAACCCTTCCCTGTGCACTCTGCACAGGTTGGTCTGCTAGAACAAGTACGTGGCCATGTGCTCTGTGCATACCTCTCTTGGGTAACAGCTGGGCTGAGGTCCAAGGAATCTGTATAAAACATGCTCAGGACTGCTCAGCCAATTAATCTTTTGTAACTTGTGGGGGGAAAAATGGCATGTGATCGTGTAATTAATGGTTGGCTCTTAAGGTGTGTGCACTAATTAAGGTTCAGGCCTATAGTTGCTCAGCAACTGTGTTTGCAGCATTTTCTACCACTGAAATGCTTGACTTTGTGGCCTGAATAAATGCTCTTTCAGGCCATTTTGTGTGTCAGCGTTCCTCAGGCAAGAAGGGCAGAAGTGGATAGAACAGGCAAAAGGCAGCCTAGAGCACCCTCTGTCCATGTTGGCTGGGGTGAGTGAGACCTCTTGCTTTCCCATCCAGAGCCCTGCCTTGAGTGCCCAAAGGGCACCATGGAGGGTTACTGTGCCCTTCAAGAGCTCATGCTGCTGGAGAGGCAACACCTGTCCAGAGTGTTCTGCAGAGCATCGCTGATTGCTGGAGAATGGTGTGCCAAGAGTTTGGGGGTCTCTTCCCAACACCACTACAAAGCAGCAGTCTCCTGCCTGACTGTCTTCAGGCTTGTTTCTTTTTGTCTTTCCCCATCACCTTCAGCCTGTCACTGTTTCAGGCTTGTCTTCTCCTCCCTGGTGCTTTCTCTCAGCCTTCAGCCAACCTGCTGATTTTCTCCCTTGTTCATCTCAGCTTCCTTTGGCCCTCCCCTCCACACAACCCTCTCCCTCAATTCCTCAGAATCAGCAGATGGAGAGGAGTATGGCCACACTGAAAGAAGGAAGGAAACACCCAGAGAGATCTATGATGAGCCTAGTACATCCTGTGCCCATGACTGCAGGGAAGTGTGTGCTCCATCCCTCCTTCCATAGGGAGACACGCTCTACGTGGTCAGAGTCCTTTGCTGCCAGCAGTCTACAAATCATTTTTCAAAGGTTTACAACTTGGCCAACTTGCTGCAGATTATCCTGAGCACAGCAAAAGGTATATTTCTGCTTCAATGGCCCCCTCCTGACAAATTTCAAGCCTTTTACCCATGTCTTTTGAGAATGCAAGAACTTCAGAGAGAAAAAGTTCACCAAGATGTAATACAGAATCTTCCCTTAAACTCTCAGAAGTCTTTGGAGCAGGGTAGCAATATTGCAGACAGACACTTGACATGGGAAATGTCAACTTGCTCTTTAACAGCCCAGTGATGTAGTAAAACCAAGTAAAAACCTGCATTTTAACATGCAGTGTGAGGGTAGCTGGGCAGTCATATTAAGGTATCAATACACAAGATAATACCAATTTAAACTGAAACTGGGATTTGTCCATGACAGCACCAAGATCTAAAATGGGATGGACCTTGATGGATGGATCTGTTGGTACATTGACAAAGAAAGCAGGTGACTCCTCCCTAGATTTCATTCACATTATTTACATAATTTGCTGAAGTTTAATAAAAAAAAGACACTTTTCTCACCAAAACCCTAAACAGCCAGAGCAACCAGTCCCCCCAGCCCTTGTGCTGGACTACAGCCAGGGACATACCACCACTGTGGCTCCCAGGAACAAGCACGGGCCAGAGGGTAAGTTCCTTTTGTAGCTGTCAATGGACTGTACAGCCAACATTTTACACCTACAGAGAGTTGTGTGAACTGAATTACAATACTTTTCCACAAAATCACTGCATAGCTCTCGGGCACTTTGAACTGGGAATTCACTGTGAGAAATGAATGTTCAGATTTTTTTTCCTGCCTCCTGTCCTCTCAGGTGCTGTTGGTGCTTGCCCAGCTTGAACATAGTACAGTCTGTACTTATTTTTGTTGTTGAGATGTACTCATTGAGGTTGTCTGTCAGACTGCTTGCTTCAAAGGACATCCCCACATTAAATATAAATAAATAAAATAACCCAGGTCATTCATAATTATTTCATTCAATTCCAGTCTTCTATCTACGTTGGAAATTTTATACAGCCTGATTTAATGGAAATTCAGCATTTTGGATCACAGAATGGAAAATTTTACCATCAACAAGATGATTATGATTTTGCCAATTTTCACTTACTCTGAAACTACCAGTCATAATTTCTCTGGTTAAGAATCTAATTGGATATTACCAATGCTATCAAATGACACAAAATATAGCCAAGAAGTGCATTATGATGCCTACAAAGAAAATTGCCTTTCTATGTGGTCAGAGGCTTGGGGGAAGAGCTTTTAAGGCTGAATGAGGGGGTTTTAAAATTAGATTTTAATTTTGCATTCCTCCTCACCATATCACAAATGTGAAGAAAGTGTGTTTTAGCTCTCATGACATGCCTGCATTTTACCACTAACTACTCCAGGTCATTACAAGAGTTCTAATGCGTGTGCTTGAGTATGTTGTTGCTGATTACATACAGAAATATCATTGTTCCAAACAAGTGGGCAGTCATTTATTTTGAGACTCTTTCATTATGATAGGACAACCTGGTGGAAATATCTGAGATATCTATTGCTCAAGTTCATGTGCCTAAATTAATTCTGTTGGCTTCTCAAAAATCATCATCCTAAATACAGAATTCAGTGAATACAGAAAGGCTGGAATTTGCTATGTATATGAATCTAAGTGCTAAAAATCTCACCCATAGTCAGCCAAATCCTAAACTCTTTCCTCTAGATTGTTTTAGTTGTTAATGAAGAGAAAATTCAATCCTTCCAGAGGGAAATTGCTTCCAGTTTTATTTAATGCCTATCTTTGGGTAAGAAAAGTGTTTTCTCAAGTTGCAACTTTCTCTCTCTCTCTCTCCCTCTCTCTCTCTCTCCCTCCTCCCCCTCCCACCCCCTCCCTCCATTGATGATGGAAGAGATGCCCAAATCTTCAACATCCAAAGTCACTTGGCATAAGTTCTGTGCTTAAATGTGTGCATACACTGGCTTCAGCCTGGTTACTCATCCAGGTGAAACTACAGCCAAGCTCAAGCACCCACTTGTTCTGGAAGTGATTTTTCCACTGTACTCTGCACTGGTAAGGCCACACCATGAATACTCTGTCCAGTTCTGGGCCCCTCAATTCAGGAAGGATATTGAGGTGCTGGAACAAGTCCAGAAAAGGGCAGTGAAGGCCCTAAAGGATAAGTAATTCTGTGAAAACCTATGATGAGAAATATGGACATAACTTTAAAGTGGGAGGCACAAGTTTCTTCCCATCCTTTGTGGGAAAAGGCAGCAAGACCTTGGTCCTTTATTTCTTCAGCTGGCTCCTTTACCCAGATGTGTTAGGTGTGAAAGTTCAGGTCTTCCTGTCCAGCAGGAAGAACAAGTTTCAATCAACAGGGGATGCAAATGGATGCAAATTATGCATTTATCAACCTCAAACACCTTTCCATGAAAATAAGGCAACACACACACCCTTGCTGTTGCAGGATGGTTTGCAGCTCAGTCTTCAGTAGATGTGCAGAGCAGAACTTTCTGAATTACTAAGTGATGCTTGTCTCCAAATGTCTTTGAAGAGTATTATCTTTGATCACTTTTCAGCTGCATCTCATATTTCACAAGTCTCTGAGAGAGACTCTCTCTCAGTTTTTTCTGAACCTACTTATATAAGTTGCTGTATTTTTGCAATTTATACTTTTTTTGCCAAGGAAGATTACCCTCTCAGTAAGCAAGCAATGGTCAATTGATTTCAAGAGCAAATCCTGTTGGTACTTAAGACAGAAATGATTAGACCCCTTGTTATCAAAGTTCCAAGGTCAAGTCATCATCAAATATGACTGATTACATTTTCTAATGGTTTTTCTATGCTCATTAAAGTGCATTCAAATATTCAGAATCACCTCTGATCATGACATTCAAAACCCACTCTGATGGCTCCTGCCAAGCAGAAATGTATTCTCTAATCTTTAACCACATAAACAATAGATAACTGCTTGTAATTGGGTTCAAATTGATTTCAGGTGGCTTCAGAGAAAAGCAATTTCTACAACAGATTAACCTTTTAATTAATGTTTATTAAGGATATTACCAGGTGCAGGAATCCTCCTAAAGCAGAAAATTACATTTCATTGACATTCATTTATGACAAAACAGTTGATCCATTCCCAGGTCATTATTCATGTATTTATCATAATTTCTTGCTTTTCCTGAAAATGCCATAAACTCTAATTAACTATTGTAACACTGTATGTTTTAAACACATTGTTCCATATTGAATGGAGGAATGGGCATATGAAGATGTCCTTTGGCATAGGTTTTTAGAGAAGGAACCAGCACTCTCTACCAAGTGACTGTGGTTGTTCAGCTCTATCAGCCTTCTCTGAAAGCTTGTGGATACCCCATTCATGAAGGAAGAGCAAACACAGGGAGAATTCTGTCAGAGTTCACATACCATAAAGAACCTCATCCACAGATGAAAGATAGACTGTTCTGTGGAGAGGAATGTGGCCTGGGCTACTGAGACATTTCTTTGTGGTACATTAATGCCTCAGTGATTGAGTGTCTGAATCTAAATTGCAAGGAAACTGATTTTCTAGATACATTTTGAAATTTCCAACTCATTCTAAGGTTTGAGGTGATCCACCTGAGGCTGATGGTGATACCACCTCTGGATACATTACTGACTCTATATTAAAAAAAAAAAAAAAAAAGCCAGTTGTTTTCTGGGTGTATCTGTAATACTATATTTTAAAAGTGTCAGTGTTCGGCCATGCTGTTCAGCCGCCTGCTTTCCCTGGCTTTGTTTTGGGCAGTTTCAGCTAGTTCTCCCAAGCCACATCTGCCACAGAGAAGGCTGGCCCTGGCTGATACAGATGTAGGCCAGCACATACAATTTAGCTTTGGGCCAGGATCGGTCCTTGACCCTCTTTCTTCTAATGGTGTAAATAACAACTCTGTGCTATTACTAATTTGCTGCTGCCAAAACACTTCCTGCAGCTTCAGGCCAATCTTTGGGTGAATAAATTGACAAACCTTGTTTTCTCAGGAGGTTGATTTATTTTATTTCATTATAATCGTGGAAGAAGTCACTTCCAAGCATTGTACATTGTTTCTCTACCCATTGCTTCAGTTCAGCAAGCTATGTACACAATTCAGGCAGTAACTAATTTTTTTTCCTTAAAACTTCTCATTGTTCCACAGTATGCTTACCATTCTGTAAAATTATGTCTATTAAAAATTAAAATTTGCAGAAGTCTTTAGTTCTCTTTAATGATAAAGCTTGTAATTTTCAGTGGAAAGCTTTGTTCAGTGTGTGTTTTCCTTTCAGCATCCTTTCTTACCTTCTCAGTTCCAAATGCAAACACTGTTTCAAGTGATAATATATGTGTATTTTAAAAAAATACAGGAAGGTTGACACTGACTTGTGGAGAAGTCCTAGGCATACCTGGGCAAGGACTCTTATCCAGAAATGGGAGAACTTGTCCGGTATCTGGCTAGAGCATTTCTTCTAGAAGGCAAGGACTTTTCCAACAGGAGAGTTGGCCTAACTTAGGAACATTGGGATTCACATCAGAAGATGCTTGCAGGAGCTGACAATATTCTTCACATCCCTTTGTGACTGGCAACTACCTGGAAATCTCCCAGCAGTTGTTACCTTTTCTCTGTTATCTCAGCAGGGGTATCCCATAAATTTCACTGAATATGCATTACTGGATGGATAACAAGCATACAGATAAGCTAATCACAAACCAGAACAGGCCATAAAAGCTTTCAGGAATCTCCTACAAGTGTCTTGGAAGTTCAGGCAGAGGAAATCCCATTTTAGAGGTTATCTGAAATTTATACAGAATTATATATACCTTCCTAAATCTCAGTACTTGGTTATTTCTATTTACTAGAAAGATTTTCATACTGAAATAAACTTTAAGGGGGCTGGTAGCACTTTTGTACTTGTTTTAAATAGGCTTTCTGAGGCTACAAAATTCTATCAACTTCCCAAAGAGTCCTATTTTCAACAGCTTAAAATTAAATTCCTCCTACCATTTCTATTCATTTCCTTTGATTCCTGAAAGTTTGACAATTTTTTTTTAGCTTTCCCAGAAATAAGGAGTTCATTTTCATCCATTGAAACACAAAGGAGAGTTATTTTTCTCTTTGTTAAACTTATCTGAACTGCAACAAGAGCAAAGTGAACTCCTCTGCAAGACTTACACAAGACCACTTAAATAGCACAAAGGAAAAACATCTATGAAGCTGCATTACAGGGCTCTGCTTAAAAATATGCTGCTTCCTGATTAATATAATTCAACTGTAATGCATGAATAAATTGTAATTTAGATGATTGCATGCATGTACTATCGTATCAAAGCTAAAATGAGATACTTAGATAATCATAGCTTTCTCCTTTTTTTTTTTTTGTCTTTTTTTTTCTCTCCACATCTTTCTCCCTTCTAACAAGGGGATTTGTATGTCATGCCTTATTCTAAGATTGTCTGTAAAGGCAGGACTGGTTACAAGGCAGAACACTGACAAATTGGTGATGGGGAAAGGACTGCATAGGCACAAATGCAACTGGCTTTTTGGACAACCAGAAGCATGTTAAAACCTGTTAAGCAAAAAGAGAAAGGGAAAGTAAACTGCTGTTGCTAGGGCACCGCCGTGGGACACAAAAGAGCTGGATTCAAGTTCCTTCTGTGCAAGAAAATCCCTCTGACTCATCAGACACATGCTTTCTGTGGTGGTTTGTGAGATAGCAGCCCCAGGGAGAACTGAAGTAACACATCCAGGCTTTGGGGATCTGCAAACTTGGTTGCATACCTTTGCAGTGTCCAAGTACATTGCAGTGTTCTGGAACCAAGCTCACAGGCTGTCCATTGTTTATTGCTCCTGTTCCAACCTGGCAGTGCCACAGGTGCTCAAACAGGGCTTGGTGCAGGGCTGAACCATTAACAAGCACCAGGGATATAAGCTCATGGACCCTGTGGTTGATGAGTATTTTCACTAAGGGAGAAGTGACAAAAAGAACTGGTGAAGACCAATTACCTAACGGAAACTTCCAATGTCATTCTGTTTTTCAAGCACAGGATCTGTAGTTCTCAGATAACAATATTGATTGTATGGGGAAAAAACATCATAAGCCTAAACTGATGCTATTTATACATTTATTTTGGAATAGCTTTTAACTGGTTGGTCATCAAATTGTTGGGAAGGCAGCAAGAAACATGATGATTATGGGTAGGTTACAACATAGCAGGTAGCGTTGGGATGGCTCTTGGCTTGGCCAGATTGTAGATATTTCAGCTGAAGGAGTTGTTGACATAGGACATCCCCTTGGGGAAAATGGCTTTAATTTAGTTAAATGCCACTAAATTTTTTTCATGATGTTATAGCAAATACTCCAGTTATGTGTGCATATTCTATCTTGTGGTTTGCTAGGCATTCTAGACATGGTATCATTACAGAGAGAACCACAAAAATGCTTTAGATTCTTTGGAAAACTGAAGAGAAGAAAAAGACCTCAAGAGATCCAAGAAGAGGGAAAAAAGAGATAAAGAGAGAATAGGCGGTTTGTTATCCATCCTGTTCTTGGAAACTGAACCAACAAGACAACAAGGGCATGGGACAACAAGGGCGCGTATTTATAGAGCACAATAAAAGGCCTCTGTGCGGCCATGTCTGCGCAGGGCAGATGAGCAGCGCAGTTCTGGGAAGAATTACATAAGGAGTCTTGTGTACACGTGCCCGTGAACACAGAAACCCTCATTTGCACACATGCCCACACTGCATGCCCAGATGATGCCCCTCTTCACATAAAAATCCTCTCAGTCTCAGTCAAGAAACTCCACAAACGCTTCAGAGGCAACACATGAGAAGTCCTGTTTCCTATAGTGCCAAACCACCCGAGTCATAAGCAGCCTGTGAGCAGGACTGTGAGCAATTTTTCTCAGAAACAAATCTATTTAGCCTGGCTTCAGCTCAAGAAAACCAAGAGTAATTATACACAGACATTTAAGTGCATGTTGTGGACTTGACAGACTGGAAGAAAGGCAGCTTGCAGTCACATCCATTCAAGAGCACTGTAAATTAGAGAATCTGCTAGCAAGAGGCTTTCAGATGGGTTTGTTGTTCGTGTCCATAGCAGCTTGCCATGTGTCACATCTGCAGTCCACACAGCCTCCAAAATTTCAGTGCCATTCTTGTGTTCAAGTAGTAACTAGACTGCATCTTCTCTGAGAGCTAAATGTCAACAATTACAATTATCTGGACACCCCAAAGCTCTTGCAGTCTCATCCCCTCTCATATTCCTTCTCTCCAGCCTTTAATTATTCTGCTGTGTTGACCACTTAGCACAATAAAACAAAATTCCTTCATCACAACCTTTAGCCTTATCTCTGGTATAAGAATATGGTCTGGATACGCCATTCCAAAGGTGCCCTGTTACACACCCATTTTCTTCTTCCTCCCTTGTACAGGCTTCCACATCTTTAACTCCTTCCTTGACAGATGCAATTATCTGTCCTAAAACAGTTTTTTATTTTCTTTACAGCTTTTACAAAATTACCGTCTTTTTCCCCCCTGAGTTCTCAGAAACAGGTGATCAGAGATGTGTGATGAGATGATGCTAAAAATCTTACTTTTTTCCCTCTCTCTGTGTGACCCACAAACTTTCTACTTGGCCCTCTTGTCTTTAGACCTCTTTAGCAACAGAACTCCTGTGCCATATTGCATCCAGCTCCATCTCCTATCTCTGCTAACATCTACATAGGGACAAAACCCAAATCTCCATCCACACCAAATTCTTTCTATGTGCATACCACCCCATCTGTGTTGCAGAAGCAAATGAGAAGGACCTGAGCTCTGGCACCCCCAAGATCACCAACATCTGTACTGTCTAATGAGGTGTGAGCCTCAGCTCTCTCCAGCTATCAGCATTTCCCAGCATGGTACCCTGTTCATCCAGGAGTTAATAGGTTTGTCTACTCATTGGTTAGGATCAGAGTTAGAGAGCTGTTTGTATTGCCAGTTGGCTACCACTTCTTATCTCCATAATTCCACTGTGCAGTCTTCTAGGCCCTACAAGTGATTCTGCGCTGTAGCCCTTGGCCCCTTTCACAGCCCAGAAATGTTACCTCTGGTCCAGACTGTGAAAGTGTTTTTAAAGTGCCTCCTCTGAGCCACCAGGGCTGATTGTAACAGGCCAGCATCAGGTTCTTAGAAAATAAGAGTGAACTTTTAAAACACCGCCAGACCATAGTTGGAGATTTGAGCTAAGTATTTAGCTTTTGGATATAAAGGAGCATCTTTGTCTTACTTGAAGAGTTTTCCATAAGAACTGCAAATTTTCACTTCAGTGTCTTAGCAACCTTCCAAAGCATAGCCTAGGAAGTAAAACCACCACAGAAATATTTGCAGAGGAAAATACCTGGTAACCTAAGCAGGTTGAACTCACCTGGCCAGCTGTAGGTATCTAAAACAAAATCAGTTCTCTTCAAAGTCAGTAGAAGACAATTTGCACTTATAGGGTGCAAAATATGTGGCATTCATTAGCATAAGGCAAATTTTGTCCTACAAAAATCTATTTCTCTTAGGAACCTGCAGGAAGAAAGCCAAAATTACTAACTCAGACTAGAAGAGCGAGGCAAAGAAGATGCTGGTGTGGCACAGGAGAATGCTGGGCAGTCGAGTGTGACATTTGCTGTAAGGGAGTTGCAAGGCCCTCCACATGCTTAGCTATTATACAGGCCATGAGTAATTGTCCTGGCTACTTTCCCAGGCTCTTGCTGTGGGTGGTCCTGCCCCACAGCATGGATGGCAGATCAGTGTCCCCCAGCCAGCTGTGCAGGGAGCATGGGGTCACAGGGCAGGAGGAAAGGCCCAGTGCAGTGCTGTGGAAGGGTGCTGGACTGCATCCTCCTTGCCTGGGTGCTGGGCAGGAGCCATCAGAGTTAGCATCCCCTCCACAGAGGGCAGTTCATGCAGATTTTTCCTTTGTGTTTGAAGCCAAAAAAAATCAGACTCACTGTGCTGCAAACTGCTTCAGGCACTTTTTGTCTTTCAGTGTTACCTCCTCTGAAGGATATTCTAAGATAAGGAGAAGAAGTATCACTAGCCAGCTCATTTCTGCACACTGAGTGCAGTGTGGGCCTGACACACAGATGCCCAGGTCCCGTACACTTACTGACAGCTAGCTGCAGCCAACACAAACCCCATGTGCTGTTTGGACTTTTGGTTTTTAGCACACAGGCTGGAGAGAGGATTTCAGTCACTTGCCTGGAGCTTGACTTTAAGGAGCAGCTGCAGGAAAAAAATGAAGCGACTGTACCATAAAAAATCAGCCAAAGCCAACAGCACAAAACCAAACCACAGGATATGGGTACTGCACTTGAGAATGCTAAACCAGGGGAAACAACTCACTGAAATATCAAACAGCAATATACCTTTAGAAATAGCAGCTTTTGATGTGATCACTTCTCTGATATACATCACAGGTGCTTCAATCAATTGATTTCTCTGCTATATGTCCTGCACCCCAACAGGTCAAGCAGAGAGGGTAGAGTTTGGCCAGGCAGGAATGATTAACCAGGTGACTTCAGCTGCAAGAGCTGACATCTGACAGCAGGAAAAACAGATGTGGAAGAAAGAGCCTAGTGTTCTCAATCTAAAATACTGGCTCTGTTCTTCCTGGGGCGAGCAGTTAAAAAAAATCAGAAGCAAAAGTACACATGCTAAAGCTAATTTCACGGCTGAGAAGGGTCAGATAGCAGGACCTCAATCCTAGGCAAAGGTCTTCCCCTGAAGATTTTTGATAGGCAGAGGTTTGTCATTTGGTTTCCAGCCCCACGGCTTCCTTTCTCCATCAATTTCACTGACTCCACGAGTGTCCAAAGACTGTGCTCATGTCTGAGTGCACCAAAGGACTACAAGGCTGATGGTGAACAGAGCAGCTGCAAACATGCAAACTCCTTCCTTAGAGGAACACAAGTTAGAGAGCAGGATAACATTTTGACTTTCTGAAGGCAAGTAGCCCTATCTTCCTTAATCCAGCTGCCCAGCTCATACCCTTGCAAAAAATGCCCCAGATTTTTTTATTTTCTATTACACCAGTAATTAGGACTTGAGAACTGGAGCCATTTCTCTGCAAATAAACGAGGCCATAATGAGTGTTCTTTGTCTTCAAGTGATTAAGGTTTAGACAAGATTGGTTTCAAAATGAAAACAGATGAAGCGACTTCACCAATTTCATATAGACACTCACAGCAGAGAATTTTTAGGTGTGCTTTCAGATTACAATGGAAATCAGGTTTCAGTGTTATGTAAGTTTTTTGGGATTAGCAGAATATCAGTATTTTCAGTAAACAAGGGAATTAGTCTCCACATTAGAGAAATTTCCATTCAATATTCATTCTCATGCTATAAATCTTACCCAACCAGGAAAGAGAAATTATTTCAAGTTACACAAACAACAGATGAACATTAAAAGTCAGATATTAAATTTGCTCAGTTCTAACAGGTTTAATGAGTGCTTACTAGTATTTTCTTAGTTAAACCTACTTTTTACTTACTTTCTTTGTATTCTCTACCATGTTTGATTCTTGCTCCTGCTGAATCTACTTGGCCATTCATACCTCTGCCATCTTTTATGTGTTGTTTTGCACTTGACTACAATTGGGACAGAAAAATCTTAAATTTCTCCAAACAGCAAGAATAAGATGTTGAAAAACAATAGTGTGGATGAGCTCTGAGACTGTTTCAAGCCCCCAGGCCAATCATTTACTACCTGCAAGTGGGAACAAAAAAACTTCTCTTCCTCACATGTTTCTTGATTCAAAGAGCACTAGGAATTGTTGCATAATTTTGTGTATTTCAAAAGCATATTCTAACCTGTGGTAGGGCTTATATTAGACAGAGAAATTGATAAAGATGCATGGTGTATTTTTTATGGAAGGTAAAGGTAAATCATATTCTTTTTATTTAAAGGTCATACCGCTTCTCTCTCACCTTCCAAAGTGCGGGCTTTTTTATTTTTCCATGCTTAGTCCTCAATATAAATGGAGAATATGTAACACATCAACATTTTTTGAGACTGATGACTGAATCATGGAGCCAGCAATCTTGGCCAGCGTTTAGCAGAATGTGAGCTTTTCACACAATGTGGTACCTAAAGGACCTAATTATGTCTTTGGGTATATAAGCTAGGGGAAGTGATGCAGAAGTGGGGAAGCAGTATTAACAGGGTTTTATAGTGCTAGTGAGACATTTACAAATTCTACTCGGTTTTGGTAGACGTATTTCAAAAAAAAAGATGGTGAAACTAGAGAAGGGAGCTAATATTCTGCATAACAGTGATGGTGAGAGTCATCTCATCTAATTTCAGCCACCAAAGATCTAGGTGCCTAGTCCAAAATAGAAGTGCAATCCATGGAGGCAGATAGGTGTCTCCAGAGAATGATTCATCCCACTCTAAGAGAGGTGTCTAAAACAAGTTGGATGAGTCTACTGAATGAGTCATCTTCTTCATTGACTGCAGGAGGACTGGAGAAAACTACCTAAGGCTAGATGTTTCTCATGTTTAGGTAGCAGAAGATACATCTCATCCCAAGTGACTACACTTCCCTCCCATGCATTTGATACAACCAGAAGGAGTCTGGAGTTGATTTGATTATACATACCACCTTGACAAGATAGGATAGTTTGGAAAAATCTTAATGAAGGGCATGGTGGGTTATCCCGCATGTGAAAAGCCCAGACTAAGGGATGTGCTGCATCTCTACAGCAAAATCTGAAGGTGGTACAGAATACATTGGTATAACCACAAACCCCAGATAATGGAGATCAGACCAGATTTCTGAAGCAGTCCATCCCAGCTTTTAGCTCTGTCTCATGTCTAGAGTGGTATTCTGTGTATAAGATGATTCCCCTCAGAGCAATGAGTATTGACAAAGCATAAAATAAATGAGGAGACAATTTGTCAAAAGAAAAATCCAAATATCTCTAATAAAACTTAATTTTGGGGGAGACAAAAAAGGGTGTTTGCATCTCTGGGATGGTTATTTGAAAATACCCTTGCTTTATTGCACAATTCTAGTCCTATGTCCTAAGAGGAAAGAAGACTCACCTGGACTTATAGATGGTTTTCGATTATCTTCTCTGGTCTGAAAGTCAACAGCAATTGGTGCCTTTAAGGATAACCAGTCACTGCTGAAGCAAGGTAATTATATGAGGGCAGCTAATCATTATTCACAAATAATTTTGGGGTTGTAAATCCACAGATGTCATGTCTCTTGGTGAAAGTGTATTTTTAGCTGTGGAGCACATTGGCCTTTCCTGTCTCTGTTTGCTCTGAAATTAACATTAATCAACTTTTGGCTCTGTGCATGCAGTATCACCCCAACCAGGTAATTACAGCAAATTTCTAAAATAAAGACAAAAAAAAAAGTCAAGTTTAAAACTCCTTGCTTTCAACCTTCAGTGTTTGGTCACTCATTTCTTTTGGTATTGTATCTAGTGCTCATTAGTCACATTGAAAGTTAAGGATGTGTGTGCCTGGAAATGTGTCATTTTCCCTAGCACATCAATCATTTAATACAAGCCATTACCTCTCCCTATGCACCTGGCCTCTCATAAAAATAATAAAACATAGGCTGCATGTACAATGCTCTGTGAGGCAGGATAATCATCCCAGAACTCTTCCATGGACTGACAACTTTTGTAGTAGTTGCAACTTTCCATTATGTTGTTGAGAAAGGATATATTTAGCTGCTATATTACAGGTAAATTATATGGAGAAGAGCAATAATACTTCAAATTGTTACCACATAGAAACCATTAAAATAGTTACAAAAAGATGCAAACAAACCTACATATCTTCTTGCATTCTCCAAGTTTGGAGAGGATGAAACCTCAGTGGCAGAAGACTTAGTTTAGCCAAAAGATGCCAGATATTGTGACTCTGAAGACTTCAGTGGAGACACAAAATATGGCTGGTAAGTTTGATATAAATTACAAATATTTATTTTAGCAAAACTGACAAACAGACTATACTCACCCCATCACCCCACCCCCAGCAACCCTCCCCAAAAAACCCAAGCTCAGAAACAAAAACCCCAAAAAAAGAAATTTAGAGCATCTCCATGGAAAACCGCACTTCCCCTCCCAGCTACTGCAAGTGAAGGATGCTGTTGGCCCATTGTTCATGATGTATGCTGCAGTTTGGTTTTTTCCCCCAGTTTTAGTAAGTGACTACAGTGCAAATTGATGTTAGGCTAAGGTTTCCAGCTCTGGTTCCTGTGCCAGCACATATTTGCAGGAGTTAATGTCTGGAGCAGACTTGCTCTTCCTGACATCACATCAATAGGAAGTGCATTTCCTACTCCTGAAAGGAGCTCTTGACCATTGGCAGGTGGTAGCTTTGGGTCAGCCCAAATGTGAGCAGGAGAACAGCATACACAATAAAGGCTGCTGTTCCTCCAGAATTTCTAACATAGTATTAACATGTCTCTACCTCTCCAATCATTGCACCATTCCTGGACTCCACAAGCTTTTCCTCCACTCTGACACGTGGAGGCACAGGTCTAAGAACCTGCCACTCTAATGGCACAGGTCAAGAACCTGAGCATTGCAGGCTAGTTTGGATAATAACTACTTCCCTGTCTCTGCCACTGGGCTAATACCTGTTGTCCCTTATATTCAATTTTATGTCCTAGAAGTCCTCCTGCGGCCCACACATTTTATCGCAAAACCCCCCTCCTCCCCCTCCCGCCCCATTTTCAGGATAAACAGAGGCAGCTCCACTTCTTTTTTCGAGGATAAAACTTGGCTGTGTTGTGCTTAGCTGTAAGAAGCTCTCCATCAGTTGTTCTCAGAGTCACACCTGTACCAGGCTCCTCACTGCCACCACCACAGCCAAGTGTGCCAAAGACACTGAGCCTTGCAGGCAGATGGCCAGTCAGCTCCCACCAAGCACAATTTCACCTCCAGAAGAACATCCATGATGAACTTTGGTCCTCAGACCCTCTGCCACATGCCTTCCTCACACGGATTTGTGACAGCTCTGGGTGCCACACAGTGAATTTTCATTGTGGCAAACCAGCCTGTCAGAAGACAAAGTTCATAGCCTCACCCACTCAGTGGGATGCGTGACTCAGACAGCGATAACCGGTGAATCATCTAATAGTCACCCAGAGCGCTTTTTGCATGAGCTCTTGCAGGGAAAACCTCCTGATAGTAGATAGGTGGTTCTTCACTTTCTGTGTCAGTACTGAAAGTCAGCTAATGACACCACCCAGCACAGGAGGAAGGGGGAGGCTGGCTGCTCAGTTTTCAGCTTTGTTACTCAACTGAGACAGCAGTCTTTACAGAAGTTCTCAAAGTATTACTACTCTGAAGAATGACATTTTTGACATGACCTTTTGTCTCAAATTTATTAATAATGATAGCCTCCATACTATTTGAAAATTCATGTGGTAGGGGGCAGTGTAGATTCTTGACCAGATTAGTCATGACATATAATATGATACATGCATAATGCCCATAACACTAAGCTAAAAGAATCAAAATTTATGAATATTAAGACACTTGATAGTTATACCAAACACAGGTAGAAAAAATATGTGAATATGAAATCTATTTTAAAAAATTAGTAAATTTAGGACCTTTTTTATTCCCTTTCTTCAGCACTCAAGAACACAACAGGTATCTCATGATCAAAACTGACTTGTCTGTCTCTTAGGAGCACCAGCCATTTGATTGTCAATAGTAATTTTTTTTGGAGGGGGCCCTGTAAAGGGGCCTGAGGCAGAATAATAACCCAACAAAATTTTTAAATAATTAATCCTATCTGGAAGCATATAAGCATATTTGCATAGTTCTTATATTAAAATACTCTTACAGATCTGCAAATAAATATCTTTCTTTGCCACATCTTCCTTTAACATGGAGCTGCCGGATTCCTTAATTCCATGTGTTTAGCTCTGCCATATCTTTACCACTTACAAAATGATCTTTTGAAAATGGTTTACAAGCCATTTTCTAAATCACAAATCTGTTTGTGATTTCCTTAAAGTGATGGGAATATCTGTCCTCAAACACACTGTTTTGCCTCATCTTTCCTGGATAAACTTCAGTTCATCTCCATCTACATAACTCATTGCTGATGATCCCTTACCTTGCCTGCACCTCATTACAATGTATGTCATTCATTTCAGATCTAAATTTATCCCTTCTGCTCACAGACATCATATTATCTGACTGCAAACTACTGAAATCAGAAATGCTGAGTCCTAAAGTCTGAGGTTATGGAAAATTTAGTACATGTTAAGAATAATCCCATATAATTAAAGCTTTCTCATTGGTTTAGTCATTTTCCTCATTTAAAGTGTTAGCTAAACATTTCACGGGTCAGTGTCAAAAACCATTAGAATTTGGCAGTTTCTGAAAGCAGGATGGGCCACAAATTGTCCCACTAAGTAAATCATACTGGATGGCTTACAGTAATGAGATACCAAGTTTGTTTCTAGGTCACTCACCTCAAATACACTCTGGTTGCCAGTTCCTGAAATTCATTGTAATCCAATTGTGCTCCATGTGCATCCAAAGGTAAACAATTTGGTCACTTTACTCTGTGACCAAGGTTTGAATGATCATGTAAGTGGAAACTCAGCATCATTTCTGTAAGAGATAAAAATATTTTGACAGAGGTCAAAGTTTTTAGAAGCTCTGTGGGGTAGACTGTGATTGCACGGAGACTGAACAGTATAATGATAGATAGTCCATTAACCCTGTCACTTATGGTCTGTTATTCCTTTCTTTTGTGAACCTGGACTGAAAGGGAAATTATTGAAACCTTAGTCTCCTTTCCCCACTCTTTTTTCCTTCCCATATTCTTCTGTTGGGCAAACCATCTCTGGGTTGAAGACTTCTGTGGTTGAGCTGACTCCAAGAGAGTTGCCTGGGATGAGCTTTGGGCCCATGCCTTAACAAGTGTAGTAAGGCAGATCTGTAATTTTTCTACTGGCATAAAAGCATTTGAACAGACAAAACCGCACATGCCGGGAAGTGAAACTTTGCAAATGCAAGTACGATTTAATTAAAGCTGTAAAGAGGCCTGAAGGAGAAAAATAACATATTATTAGCAGCTTGAATCTGTAGCTGGCCTTGGGTCTGTACAACAAGCCAGCTGCACTTATGGTGTGAAAAGGAAGCTGGCCAGTGGCCCTTACCCAGCTCAGCTACAGTCTTCCAAAACACACCCTTTCTCATGCCTCACATCCTTGTGGCACATCGAGCACTAAAAAAGCTTCCAGTAATACTATGCCTCTGGCCTATATAAAATGAAAGAAATTCAAGTCTAAACTTGCTTGCTCTTGCTTTTGGAGGTAACAAATGAACTGTGCTGTGCTAATAGAAATTCTGCTAATACAAACACAAGGAGAAAGCCTACCACTTCTGAGCAACAAGCATTTTTCCCCTTTAGCTGTATAACTACAGCTTTTTTTCTGATCATCACCAGGCACAGAATCTATCAGCTGCTTCCATTGGTGTACCATGATGACAAGCTTTTGTCCTTACCACAGATATTCAAAAGACTGTAAGAACATTTTGGACCCTGTTGTAAAGTTAAAAACATAAGCTGTCATCTGACTAATCTTTACTAACTCTGCTTGAAAGTTTTGGGATGTTAAACAAGTTGCTTAATGTCAGAACCAACAACTGATGAGAATCTACACAATCTTTTCTATGTTCTTTGAATCAACTGAATAGCACAGGTCAGACCTAGCACTTAAAATTTGAAATAATGATTGGAAAGAAAGTTGGAACTACAATGGTCATTAAAGAATAGCTCCAGCTTTTCATCTTCTTGGCCTCTCTGCTCCAAACTCATCCACCTCCATCCTTTTCTCAGAGTACTCTTAATGTAATTTAAGAATATTATTGAATAGAATGACATTTAAAATTGCCTAACTTGAAATTTGGGCAATTATCTGGGTTTTTTTCTCACTGATCATCTGGAATGAAAGATAGGGGGGATTGCAAAAGGAAGTGGCCTTTTAGAAAAGAGAATGTGAAAAGGAATCAATCTGCTTTATTGCAAACTAGAAATAGAAGTAGAAAGGGCAAAATAAGCCTTCTATAGGATGTATAGGTTCCATGTGTACTTGTATAAGTTAAGCCACTTAATACATTCGTAGGTCCTTCATACATTTACAGGAAGGACATTCTCCTAAGTGAAGATTTTTGAAGAACTAAATGGTCGCAGAAGTTCACACCTCAGCTGAATCCCAAATCTGTGGGGTGGAAAGGATGGCATTTCCAGCTCTAAAGGCAGAAGGTAAAGACCATAAGGGTAACTTCTTGTCTTGTTAGCCACTAGGGGGATCACATCATTTTTGCTAATTAATTAGTCATTTTTGCTAATTAATTAGTCAGACAGAAATGTAGGACTAGGGAACTGCTTCTGTGCCCACCAGGCAGTAGTGATAAGACCTGTTACCAGATGGAAAGAAGAGAGTTGAGGAAAGGTGACCCATGCTGTGCCATTTGGTCTGGCCAGAGAATAGGGCCTAGTCCCATGGAATTTGTTAGCACAGGCATAAGCCAAAGGCTTCAGGCAGAGTCCCTGAGGAATTGTGGGTCTTTCTTACATCTCTGATGCCTTTCCTTCCACTTTGTGGTACTTTGCTCACTGTAGCTGTTCTAAGTCAGATCATACAGGCTGTTTCTAGATGAAGAACCATGTGCTGAGTTTTTGCTCAGTGTAGCTCTGCAGGGCTCCCATGCATTGCTACCCTTTTGGAGTCTCCCTCACTGTAGGTCACAATAGTAGTAGTCATCTGATCAATTAAACTAAAGTTCGGTTTACACACATTCAGTAAAAGCCTGAGGTCTGAAAACAGTGTTTATGGGATGGAGCACAAAAATTAACACAGCCAGGTATATAGAGCAAACATTTTCATCAGCATGTCTCACTTTGTGACATTGCTTGGACTCTGATCATAAAGATGATTCTGCACTGGTTTCCCGCCAAAAATAAATGTAATTTCTTGAAAACAGAAAATGCAGTATATGCCAGTATATGTTATATGGATATAGCTAAAACACCCATGGCTCTAGAGCTAATGCATAGCATAGACTGTGTGTTGTGAACGTTAGTCAATTTATGTTACCTCACTCCTGAGATCTCCAAAGAGAGCACTGATGAAATACAAACAGTAAGAAGTTTAAGAGTTGCAAGGGGAAGGAAATGCTGAGAAACTAATAGAAAAATCACAATTATCATGGAAAAGGAGGGAAACAAGAGAAGAATGATGCAAAACACTGAGCAAAAACTCCTCTGTTTCTAAATGAGTGCAAATTTTCCCACCAAATAGTTTCCTGTTTACTTCTTTCTATGAGGTTCAGTTAATGGGAAATACAATAAATGTCAGTCCACTAGATGATGCAGAATAGGTTTGGTCAAACAATTTTCAGGTTATTAGAAACACAGAAAAATAGGTATGGAAGGAACTTCAGAGTTCATATCCTCACTGAAGCATTGTTTGGTTGGTGAAGGTAAAATAGAGTAGACCATAATGCATTTGACTTAGCACAACACACTCTTTAAAGTGCAGTGCTGCACAATAGCTGGCTCTAATTTTAAAACTGGCCTTGTTTTGAGTATGAGTTAGATTAGATGATCTCCAGAGATCTCTTTCCAGCTGAATGATTCTATGGTAATGTGAACAAAGTGATGATAAATGAGCAAAGGATTTGTGGAGGGAAAATCTGAAGCAATCTTGAAAAGAGATGGATGCTGGTCATTGAATAAACGTTGAATAAATTCACCATGTTGAACAGGTGGATGACAGATAAAATGTTCTGCAGAATTCTAACAATCTAAGCTCTAATACAGAATTGCTTCTGGCAAAATTTGTAGATGTCATTGATGGGAGAGCCACAAAAATTATTCAAGGTCTGCAGAAAGTGCGTTACAGTAAGAGTCTTAGCAAGATCTACTAGTTTAGCTTCTCTAAATGTAGACTGAGAGGTGATTTTGTTGGTGTGTAAGCACATTTATGAGAAGACAATACCAGACAGAGAACTTGTAAGCAGAGAAAGGCAGAGTGAGAATGAGGATCTGCAATCTGAAACCAGGCCAATCATACACATGAGACACAACTTCTTCAGTTCTTTCTTTTTTGGTAGGAAAGGTAGAGGCAAAAATGATAATGAACATAAAGGGCAATGATTACTTCTCTCTTCTATGTGATAATACTAGAAGTTAACAGGTTCAAAAGAGAGCAGATGAGAAAACTGTAATGACCCATGATTTTTCACAAAGATCACTGGCCTTACAAATGAATTTACATTTACCCTTATGCTCTGCATTTTTGCTTATTTCTGGTCTTTAATTTTAGGGTTGTTTGTTCCCAGCAAACAGCTTACTTGTCAAGTCCTTCACGATGTTGGGACTGAACTCCTGAGTGGAGTTGACCTTGTTACTGAACAAGAGGGTGAGTACTACTCAGAGCACAAAACAGTGATATGGAGGCCTTTGCTTTGCCTCTGCTTCCCTTTGTGACTTTGGATAGGTCACTTGAGTGTAAATTCTCAGAGATCCTCAGGTGGCTTAATGCCCTCTCAAGCATTGTTTTAATGGAAACTGAGTGTCTCTCAAGCTTTAAAGACTTGGGTTTGAGTTGTCTTTGTACAGCAGCACACCTCCACTTCAGACACTTGACAAGGAAGCAGCACTGCAATACTATCGTGGCATCTCCAGTCAGCAGAGTATCTATAACATGGCTTTTTGTTGCGTTGGTCACTTGGTCATACTGAGGTACAAATATATATATCCTACATTATTAAAAACATGACCTTCCTTGAGCAATTTCCTCTATCTGGATTTTTAAAAATTAAATAATAACATAAAAATTCCCTCAAAGTAAAACATCAGCATTTAATTAGGACTGTAATATTGTCCTGGCATTTCTTACAGGGTGTCACCCATTGTTCAGGTCAAAAGTCATGGAAACATCAACATAGGAACCATAGTTTTATCTCCATTGTTTTGAACCTCAAATAATCTCTATTTTTTCACTGTACTGTGAATTGGCAGGCTTGATTATGTTCTTTCAACATCAAGCATCAAATAGTACAGTTTTCATACTACAGCCAGATTTTTAAAACCATCTTTATTCCAAAGTAAGGGGAAAGATCAATGAGATGCTTGTGCTGGAAAGCCAGAGCACTGTTGTCAGGTATCTGGCGCCTGACTTCCATGTCAGGTATACAGCACCACTGACACCCCTGTGGTTCAGCTGGGAAAAAAATCCCCACCCTATTAAATATGGTTAAAAACACATTGTGAATTTTAGTATGATTCAGTGCCTTACATATTTTGCCCTGACAATATTTCAGCAAGGATTTGACCTGCTTTGCTCACGTGTTTTTCCATCAATATGGATCAAAATCCATTCAAAAAGGACTAAAATAATGAAATATGTGGGAAACTAGCAAAAATGCTAGAGTTTTGGGGTTTTTATGTAGCTCAGAAGACCTCAGTAATTTATTTTAAACAGCTATATTAACCACATGTTGTGGTTGATCATAAACACACACACATATAAATGTGATATCTGAATTACGAATTGTCATAACAATTAAGTGGCATGAGTTTGGGGGGGAATCACAGTATTCATGAGTGGTAAAACTAGCAATGACTCATAAAAATGATCCCAGACAAGTACAAAGTTAGGGGGCAGTAGATGCAAATTTCAAAATCTTTGCCCAAGCTAGCAACCTGTTACTTCAAGTATTCCTAGTGGTTTCAGCATGAGTCAGGACTTGTCACAAAAGCAGCTTCCTACACCAATTGCCACAGTACTGGTTTAAAACTCTTGTAACAAGTCCTTTCAGGACAAAGAAGTCCTGAGAGGACTCAATGCTGGCCTGTGACATAAAGCCAAAAAAGATCTGGGTCATGAGGCACTGTTTATAGCTTGCAGAACATCAGGTGCATTTCTCCTGCTCTCCTTGGAGTGCTTTGTATTTCCTCCCATTGTCCCTTAAAAGCTGTCTGAGTCTTGAGTTTGGACTCTGTAGAAGGGCTTCCACATTCCCATCTTGCAAGCTCCACTTCCAAACGTAATCCTGCCATTTGGGACCCATAGGCAGCACAACCCATGCCTGAGCTGACTTTATGCAGATGCTGAAAATGCTCCTTCTTAGAGGCATTATAACTCCTCACACAGACCAAGACTGCAGACATCCATCCTCAAGGAATGTTGAGAATGCAGTATTAGAACAGCTGCACTTGGCCAGACAAAGACTGAATTTGGCAAACGTCTTCTGAGAATAGCCAGTGGTGAACATTAGGAGAAAGAGTAAACAAACTGCTTCTAAATAGAAAGCCTCTCTACATCAGCCTGTATATGAAATTTCTCAGCCAAAGATTGCATCTGGATCATCTCTTAAGTGTTGAAATGAGATTGAAGAAATACAAAATCCAAATAGGAAAATAGTCTGCTGATACTTTTCCTCTCGTTTTTTATCTGTTCACACAGCTTTGAATTCCATATATTGCACGGCCTTTTCATCCTCACAACAAGGAAGCATGCAATGATCTCTAAGACAACTCCAGGATGAAACAATTCAGCTTTCCCAGACCACCCATTCATTTACCCTAACAAAAGCCTCTACACATGTTCTTCTAAGAAAAGAATCAAACTGTGTTACTGTTAGAAGATGATGAGTTTGACCATCTCAGTTCTTGTAGAACTTCTCTGACTTTCTCTGGAAGCTTACTATGTCATTGACATAAAGAGTAAGATCTTTTAAATCAAGATATGTAGAGATATTGATTGTAATTTTTTTTTCCTGAACTCAGCACAAGAATATTTTCTTTAGGGTTTTTCTCATCATTATATCTCTTCTGATTAAGTGGATTTTCTCATTTAAGAATCAGGCTCATCCTCCTTCCATACGCTAGACAAATTCATTCATGCGTTATCTGTATCCTCTGATATTTCCTGAATCATGAGGGTTATTTGAGGTTCTCTTCAGTGTCACAGGGTATTCACAAGTCAGATTTGCCCTGAGGGTTTCCTTTCAGACATTGTTACCAAGTGTGTTCATGGTCTAACACCATGTTCATGGTCTAGGATTTCCTACAGGCCTTGCTGCAAAGCAAAAAACATACTTCCTGGAAATAGTAACCTGAAAAATGTTTTTTGCTGCATTGCAAATTCCTGTATTCTACACATTTTGTTTCTTCTGTATTTCCAAACGTCCTTAGAGTTTCCCTTTCTTTAAATGGTGACTTCTACTCATTTTCCAACAGTCATCTCTAGGTATGGATGAGGGGAACATTTTAGTAAAGGAGTCGAGATTTAATCCAGGTGATGATGCCCATATTCCAAGGAAGGTAATCAGCTTTTAGGAGAGGTTTAGACACCTTAATGGTGAATCCATTCCTCTGCAACATATAAGGAGAAGGACACAGAGAAAACAAAAGAAAAACTATCAATCAGCAAAGCAAGTTTTCAGCCAACAGAGTACTGGGAAAGGATAGGAATTGCCAAGTTTTGAGATGAGCTAAGCAGCAGAAAAGATTAAAACTGCAAAACTAAAAGAAGTCAGCTGGTGCTTCATTTAGGAGAAGACCCCCCAGATGTGATTATAGAACTACATCAGTCTCTTCTATTGCTACCAGGAAGATCACCACTATTGTAGATTGGGCAGAGTTTGGCCCAGCATTAAAGCAAAAGTGGACTAGGGGCAGGACTGCTTTCTGCAAAAAGTGCAGGAAATCTCAAGGGAAAACATCTTAGATTCTTGCATTTGCTGCAGGGAAAGAAGAACTGATTTTAAAATGGAGAGAGTCTGGCTATACATACATTGAAAATGTCACTTAGGAATAAAGTCCCTAACCATCAAAAAAATAAGACTGCAGAACATCCCCTCTTTCAAAATACTAAGGTAAAGAAGTTCTATTTTTAAGACAGAGGTGAAAGGAGTCATATCTTTGATATGACTGATCAGGCCATTGAACAAAACAGGCTAGAAAATTCCTTTAAATTTTATACAGTGAAATAAAAGCAAAAGTGAAGAAAAAATACATCCAAAGCCTTAGTGGAGACATACACCATAGCTCATTTATAGTTTTCAAAAGCAGCAATTTGCAGCATCTCCAGCACCAGACTATGTACTCAGAAGAGCATACACACATGTTGCAGATCTTAATCCAAAAATTATTTCCTCTTTACTTGAAGAGGAAATTGCTCTGATTGCTGAAGCAATTGCAGAAGCAACTCTAGCTCTCCAGGCACCAGAATGTGCCAACAGTTACCTTCCCAGTGCTTCTGATGTGATAGAACTCATTTCCTACTTTTGGTTTCACCAGCCCCAGACAGCAGTTGAACAGTGTCTGTAAACTTCTTCACTTTGCACTGCTGCAGCTTCAGTGCCCAGCTGAGCGTGTACTGTGCTTAGCTCCATGTCATAAATTTTGTATGGCAGCTGCTATGGAATTGCATCAGGTGGAAATAAAAGAACTGAGATGTGTGTATAACATGCTTTGCAGAAAAGGCCTCCATCAAAGACTTGAATATCATTGAATATTATTACTTGTTTGAAAAAAAAATCCACCAAACTTGATATACTGCAAACTCCAGGATTTCATCATAAATTCAAATATATTTCTAGCTCTGCAGTCAACAACACAGGCTGTACAGAATCCTAAGTTGCTTAATAGAAAAATCAGAGACAGGCATCACAATTTGCATTGCATTAGTTCCACCTCAAGAAAAAAACCAGGAGGAAGGTAATGAAATGGAACAAGTCTCATATTAAACAGATAGCTATTAAAGCTAGAAGAGGAGTAGAAAATAAGCTGAGAGAAATAAAATCTACTCCTTCAACAGCTTAATAACCGAGCAGATTAATGTTATTGAAATGGTGGTGATTTTTGGTCATGGGGATGAAGATGGAAAAAGGTTTTAAGTTTTTTTTTCATTCCAGCATTATAGTTAACAAATGAAAATTATGTGTTGCTATAGCCTTACCCTGTAGCTGTTTGGCTTGAACACTGCCACCTCCATGGTCCCAGGAGGGGACCATGCTTCTCCACTTCCAAAGACAGCTGTGTGCTCCTCTGCTTGGTTCTACACAACCTCTGGAATCCCCACAATCTTCAGTGAAAGACTGAAACAAAGTAGGGCAACATGACATTAGGTCAATTATCATAACACACAGAGTCAGACCATGGATACAATGGCCCCATATCCCATCTCTTAAGATACCCTACCAGAGACCTTTAATGCAGTGCATAAATAAAGTATGTAGTGTTATTCCTACCACACAATGACTTGTCTTAAGTGTTCTGCTCAGCTAAGAGGGAAGCTTATAGAATGTATTGGATTGTTTTTGGCAAGATTCTGGTAGCAGGGGGGAGGAGGAAGGCAGTGCTGCAGGGGTGACCTCTATGGGAGAAGGTAAAGGGCTGCCCTGTTCCACTCCCAGTCAGCTCTAGCTGACTCCACAACAGTCACCCAAAGGGACTGCTGCTCCTGGAGGACTCATGCTACAGCAGGAACTCCATGAGCAGGCTGTAGCCCATGGAGGACCCACACCAGAACACAGGAAAAGAGTAAGAAGGAAGGAGGAACAGAAGAAAAGAGTAAGGAACAAGGAGTGGCAGAAAGAAAGCACTACTACTACCCTTGACCCTAATGTCCTGCGCTGCCTGTTGCTTTGTCAAAGGAACTGAGTGTCATCTGTGGTAATATCAATAGCAAAATTATAGCAAAGGGAGTGGGGAGATGCTTTCCTTAAGTGTTTGAATGTTTGCTATCTTTGCTTTTCAATACCCAAATCAGTGTCTTTATTTAGAGCCATGAGTTTTTTCTTGCTTCTCCTCTTCCTATTTTCTTCCTCCTATCCCACTTGGAGAGACTGAGGGAGCAGCTGGGTGGATATTTAGCTGCCACCCAGGATCACCCACAACACATTCAACAACAGTAAGTTTTAGTGAGGAAACATATTACTCCAAAAATCTAAGTGTTATTTTATTGATTATTCTAAAGCAATTGAGACTTCTGTCTCTTCTGCTCTCTCAGAGTTTTGTTTCAGGTGCCAGTATTGTGCTGGGTCCCAATTTTATCATAGAGGAGTCTGACATTTGTGGTCTGAATGTCATTGTCTTGATAACAGATCTCTACAACACAACCAGTGTCTAAAGTTATGTACAATAATAGATGAGATTATAAAGTAACAATTGCTGTGATGGTTGGATGAGTTCCCGAAGCAAATATATCATATGGGCCAGATCCAGATATGGACTAAATGGCATAACTTCATTGGTAACTTCCAATTTCTGTACCTGTGGGAGCACAGTTCACAACCCCTGTACTCCCAGGCTCACCATGCAGGGCCCTGTTATTATAATAAAACTTATCATGTTGACCTCTAAGGCTAAGGTGAAACTCATCTCTAGCTGTAACATCAGCAGTAATGAAAGGCAGATGGGAAAAAAGGGCATTTTGTCTGTTCTGAGTAGACTGTGCATGTGCTCACTCAGCTCTGTGATTATCACTGATAAAGAATGTTTCATTTTGGTAAAGTTAAGAATTTTTGGTCATCACCCTGCGGGCTGAATCTTTCCATCTTTCTAGCACTGAACATAAGTCATGGGACTAAAAGTGACTTACTGGACAAGATTCTCAGCTGCTGGAAATTGGCATAGATTCACTAAATTAAATGGATCTATGCCAATTTATACCATCTGGAGGCCCAGCCCTGCATGAATAAATGTTAAACAAGCTGGTTTTAAACTAGGAAGATAATTTCACTTCTAACTTGCCTTCCAACACATCCTTAATAAATTGTCTAAACAAATTACATGATAATTAAAGGAAAATACCTGCCCAAGGAAATGTACTGCTCCTGTCCTTTCAAATGTTTTGAGGACTTCATTCTTGTAAAAGAGGTCTTAATTTCTTTTTGCAGTCCATTCTGAATATCCTCAGAAAATTCACAAGTTCAGGAATGTCTTCTCCTGTTCTTCATTGTGAAGGCAACTAACTAATCAACATAGGTCTGACATAGATTAATCTGGAATAAATACCAAGAGTGTAAGGGTTACTGTGACTCCTTGGGCCCCATTTCACTGAACTCATCATTCAGATGCATATCATTGTCACATCCCACAAGCAGATGGGCTGGGACCTGCTCCTTCGTGGGTAACATTAACTTATCTCAAGGGAACTAGGGGGAACAACAGACTAAAAAAGAGATAAATCACAAGGGTACACAAATATACAGTATAATCACACCATTTCACTCACCCTAGGGAAAGCATTGAGGTTTAAGTTGCTTACCAGTGGAATATTAGAGATCTTGTCAATGTAAATTTTCTCCAGTTCCAGTGACAAACAGATATTGAAAAAAAGATATCCTTCAAGAAAGATAAAAAAAGAAGTAGAAGCTGTGAAGTACATAAAAGATAAATAGGCTTATTCAGAGGATATGTCCTCCACGGTGAACACTGACTGAAAATTAACTGCATTCTGAAGAACAAAAGGAGGGGAAAAGTCTTGAGACTACCAGTCTCAACCAAATATTGCTTATGGACAAATATAATTTTAGATAATCAAATAAACACTCTGAAAATTGTCAGAAGGACAAACCAAGATGATGAGTGGTTGACTAATCTGTTTCAAACCTTGTCATTTGTCATATCATTTAACTAACTACTCATGAGTAACATTTTCTCCTAGCAGCTGGCTAACTCTTTCTATTGTGGTAGTGCCAAGACAGCACAGCTTACAACAAAATATTTCTGGATACTTTGAAGAGTTTTCTCTACTGAATGTCAATACCAAAGGCATAGGACCAGTAACCACACTAAGGCACTGGTCTTGCAAACTGTCTGGGATGTCCAGAAACAGAGCAGCCGGACACTTGACCTTTGAAGTGAAAAGAAACAGATTTGTTTGGTTTGGTTTTTTGTTTTTTTTTAATGAAGGCTTGGAAATGTGGCAAAATATGCAATGGGTTTGTCAGTGTAGTGAATTATTAGTATTAATGTTATTTATGCTTACAGTGACTATTTCCTTGGTAATGTTACATGATAAATGACAAGCAGATTATGACCTTGAATGATAACCAAGTGGTGATAACCCTGGGAAACAGTATAAATTGTCTTTACAACTTGACCTTGCTATTCCATGACATGTGAACACAGCTGTGGGCAGCACAGGTAAAAACTAGGAACCAAATAAGGACACTCACTTTCATGAATTTGCCTTCTTTGTAGAAATTTAAAGAAATGTAGAGAAATCAAATAAGGCAATCATATTTGCAAAAAACCTCTGAATACAGCGAAATCAGAAATGTCAAAATCTACATCTTGCTGACTCTTGTGGTCATTTCAGAATAAGACTAATGTTTAAAGCAATGTCAAAATAGAGGACAGTATTTGTTTTCAAATGTTTGACATACACTTTTCTCCATGTCTTCCAAGTTCCACTGTTGAGTGGAAACAGCACAGATTTCCAGTGATATAAAAGCAACCCACAGCTACAGGCACAACTGCACCACCCAAAATAACCAAATTACTGGGACTTACTGTAGTATCACCTGCTAGATAAGCAGAAGCAATGGTGTCATTGCAAAGTTTTGCATCTTTTCTGTGCTTTTATGAAATCAAATGGAGGCACCAAATATTTACTGGTCTTTCCAAATAAGTGCCTAAATTTTCCCAGTTCTAAAATGCAGACAGTGCTAAACCAGATTATTTTTAAAATGCTCTGAAACATACAAAACCGTATCAAGGTTCCTGATTAATGACTTGCAATAAATTAGCCTCTCGCTCCTCACTGACTAGTGTTTAATACAAGACATAAAATGAAGCTGAAACACTTGAAGGTTTAAAGGGAACAGGTTCATAGAGATATCACTTAAATGCTATTTCCTCAGTGCTACAAACTGATAAAGACATATCCTATGATGAATTTGGTCCATACCAAGGTGTTTTATGACTGTTCATTCAGATGTTTAAAAATAACCTAGCATTATTGCAAAATCTATGTGCCATTTTTATACCAGCAAGATGCAGAACTATTTGTTTCAGCACACACTACCCGAGGGAACTTTCAGTAAAGAGATGAAAAATGTTATAGGGTTGGGTTTTTTTTTTCTTTTTATCTTTGCCTAATTGTGTCTCCATTTTACACTACACTCTTTATTCTCTGCCCTTTTGACATAGCCAGCTGCCTTTTGGAGCTCTGTGAAGAAGCAGGCTGGCTTCACGCTGTAACAGGCACCAGCTCCCAAAGGCTGGTCTATTGATGAGTCACATTGCTGCTGTGTGCCTGCAAGCACATCACACACGTTCCTACGCTGCTTCCTTTCAAACTGCTGGGGGGCAGAGGGGAAAAGTGTGTGTGCAGCATAAACCTCAAAAACAGCCGTGGTAGCAAAATCTCCTGCCCCATGGAAGAGCACAATAACCAGTGACAGAGTGGAATGTCTGCTTCAGAGTCAGTGCAGGTTCATCCTGTTGTCCGCTGGGCAGCCAGGGGAAGTGACGTCAGGTGCACACAGCTCTTGTTTGAAGGCAGGGAAATACACCAAGACATTTCAACTCAGGCAGGAAGTCTCTTTGTTAAAGATTGGGCTATACTCACGTCAGGCCTTGATCCACCCCTTTCCCCAGCTGGCCATCCCCAGTTCACCCTGAGCCAGGGCTACCACCCTCAGCTCAGAATGCACTGCCTTTGGAGAGGCTCAGTGCCACCACGGCCAGGCTTGCTCTGAAGAACACAGCCAAGCTGTCAGGAAGAAGTATTCTCACACAGCCCTTCCTCTCCAAGCTCTTCTTTAAGAAGTTCTCAGCCTCTCTATTACCACACTTCAAAACTGCAGCTACCCAAAGCAGCAAGCCTCAAAACCAAAAACTGCCCTACTGCTGCACTGTCTTGCATGCACATACACCCCGAGAATTTCCATTTTCTCTATCATTTGGCAGTATGCAAATATCAAACCAGCATTATGAAATGGTCACTACTGAACATCCCCTTTCAGACGGGCATTGTGTGGGGACACACATGCCAGACCACTCTTGGCATTCACTCGATTATCCTGTGTGTACTCAATGAGGTTTTCCCTCTTCTGTTTTCAAATGCCACTCCACCATTGTTCCAAGGGTCTTCTCATCCCCAATACGTGTAAATCCTCACTGATACCCACAGCCCCATGGCTGTTCAGGCAAGGCACAGAACAACCTCTCAGTACGCCAAGCCCTCTTCTCCTCTTTTGGGTGTTCCAATTTGTCTCTAAATAGTACTGAGCCTTCTGCCCTTTTCAGAGCACATGTCTTTGCTCGCTTAAAGCTGAATTTTATAGCTTAGATTAGGACAATGTGAACTTCTAGTGACTAGTAGTGGCACTCCCTGTATCTGCTCTGGACAGCCTGGCTCAGCAAAGCCCTCTGTGAAATCCCGGTTATAAATGCCACGAGTGAGAAACACCCTTCATATCTCTGGTGTGCTTAAAGCCAGGCATCCTGGCAAACACTAGTTTAAGGGGTGTCAGCTTGAGGGCCAAAACTAGGTTTTAATGAAGTGTGCCTTTTCACCATGAGGCCCAGGGAGGGTCCAAGGTGTTTCTAGGGTCCTTAAAGTGTTTTCTTTTACTACACACTCCAAAGGAGAAAAGCCTAGAGTCCCTTCATCCTCCCCACCCTTTAACAATAATGCCAGCAGTGAGGTATTTGAGCTACAGTGAGGGGTCAAACTGCAGCCTTAAGCTAAGAGCAGCAAGGGCTCTTGAAACCACAAGGTTATTTTTGGTGCAAAACTCAAAGATCAGTCAAAACCCCAGTAGGAGAAATTTATCTTTAAAACTTCTACCTGCCCAGCAAGACGCTGCAAGATAGATGTAAGTCAGGAGATGAGTAACATCTTGAAAGCCTCAGGTTCCTCTCTGTGCCACCAGAACAGGCATGGCAGAAAATGTCCCTGGTGGAATGCATGGCAGGGATGGTCCTGGAGCAGCCCCACATTGCACTCTGCAAAACCTTTGCTACTAAAAGGCATGGAAATGCCTGCACATCTTTTGGTCTGATAACTCTGGAGAAGCAGCACTAGGTACTTCACTGTGCTCACAAGGAGTGTGCAGAGTGATGACATGAATTTCCCCTGGGGTCAGAGCAGGTAAACTGAAGGCCTGTAACCCATCCAAAGAGGAGGTCAGGGTGACATCAACTAGTGCATAACTGGATCAGTGATTTTCAGTCTGCTGTTTCTTGTAATGAAAGCATCCTTCAAAATACCCACTGCGTTCTCTGTGGTTGGTCCACCAGCAGCCCTGTTCATTGAATTATAGAATAAAGTTTTTGTGGCAATTAAAATAGGCTTTCCCCCCCCATATAACCCAAAAGCTGGAGTTTAAAATTCCTATTGTATGAACATTAATATGAAAAGAATGCTGTCTCCTATTATGGAATTGTGTTATAAAACTGGAATGCTGTCCCCGCCCCGCCTGGCTCACAATCACCCGGACTTTGCCAAAAATCATCCTGTACTACAGAGCGTGTCTCACGATGGGAACTGCCTCCTGACTCACAAAGACAAGAGGCCTCAAATGTGTAAAGCTGGCAGAGGGGTTTTTTAATCTGTCAGTAACAATCAGGCGACGTGCTTAATTGCTCTGAATTCTGATCTCTCCTCTGTGTGCAGCCTCCCAACCAGCAAGCTGCAGCTGTGTGCCTCTGCTTGTGAACTGCACCCATTGTCCCTCCCAGGAGACTGAGAAGAGGTCCAGCTAATATGCCTTTGTCTGCCCTGCTTGGTGCTCTTGGCTTGTAAGCAATGACCTAAAAACATTATGTCCAAAGTTCAGAGCCTTGGAAAGCTGTCAGGAGCCTTCCTCTTCAGTGCTTTGAGCTTTAGCAGTGCACCTTGAAAAGGCAGTGTGTGAGAAGGGACTTTCAAGCATTCTTTGCATGCAGCAGGGCTTGTTTCTAAAATCCCTCTTTTGGAGCAGCAACTGCAATACAAAATTCCCGAGGCCAAATTCTGACTGCAGTGGTGCCCATGTTTGGAACCAAGTTACTCTGGCTGTTGTCTGCTGGTAACCCACTGGAGCTTGTTTACTGCATTAGGGATTGATTTCCCCTAGCCACAGTCTAAAAAATCTAGATGTATCATTTATTATATGTCTGTGCATGTCTTTGCTTTAACAACTTTTTTCTCACTTCAGATTTTTCTTTCCCCACTATTTCAAACCCCAAAGTTATCAAGTCAGCTCAGGAGCAGCCTCTTGGGAGGGCTTTTTCCTTTCCTGCCCACAGGGCTACATCAAATACCTCATAACCCCAGACAAGAACCAGTAAAATTGCTCGGGTATTTTTGAGGGAACTTGTTCAATTACACAGAGCACATTCTAAGCCGTACAGCCAAGTCCTCCTCCGCACAGGGATGATGTAAGCACATCCAGGAAACTTGGGATGCCAAAAATCTCAAACTGGAGGAAATATTTGCAGGTCGACATGGCTGCAAATTGGGCAGAATTTAGGACCCTGGGGAATATTCCAGTCATAGCTTCAACCTGACCCTAGAGAAGACCAACACAAACAAAAACAACACTGTACAGGTCTCAGAACAATCTTACTAGGATGGGCTGAAAAGCAGCTTCTCAGACCAGGGCTGAAGAAAGAAACAATTTTCACAAGCATATGTGTCAGGAGTGTGCACAAGGAAAACTCAAAAGGTTAAGAAGATGAAAATCGCTAGGATTTAGCATTGACAAAGCTGGATAAAATATTTGAATAGAGAACACTGGATGTAAATAAAAATAGGATTGTACTACTCTGACAGCACTGGGACATGTGCCAATGGCAGATACCAAGGCAATAAATGGTCAGGAAATATGACACATGGACCCACTTGATTACTTGATAGATGCTTTTTAAAGCCTCTTGTCTGCCTTCATTCAAAGTTATTTCCTATGTGGTTCCCAAAACGAAGGAATCTCTGGCAAAGATAAACAAGATCAATCTGCCTTCCTTTGCAGACTAAAGCAAAGATCAGAAAATACAGCCCAAGCAGAGAAAATTAAAACACAGAAGAGGAAATGCCAATCATTTTCCTGGCTAATAAATGCCAGGAAGAGAAATCCAAGGTTCACAGAAGGACCCATGTCTCTATGGAGTCTGCAAATCTCTGAACTCCATGACACTGACAGTTCAGTTTTGCCAATTGCGCGACTTTTTAATGCTTTTGTTACTTTTATGACATGCGTCAGCTGACCGTGCAATCAAACCAAATAAGACTACAATAATAAAATAACCCCCATGAACTAATTATCTTAATAACAACTCTGTAAAGAGTGAGACATCTGATAGGAGAGATAGAAGCAATAATAAAAGGGCACTGTTAACTGCATGAACAGACTTGTGCTGCTTCCCAACACAATGCTCCAAGGATATTAACCCTTGGACTGCTGGGTGAGAAGTCTTGGGAGGTACCAAAGGGTGAGGTTTTCTGGAGACTCTTAAGGAATCCAGGCCACAGGGATTAAAACTAGGGAAAAGTCTGAGGGTGGAATTGAGATAGGAAAGACATGCCAACAGAGCTATTTCCTCTGTTGTCTGTGAGCAGGCACATGGGCTGCTGGGAATGAGCCGTACCAGAAAATAAACACAAGACGTATGGGGCAGGCTGTGTAGTGAAATCAGACTTAATATATGTAAGGCATGAAGGATCACCCACTGAAATCTTTTCTGTCCTTCATCAGGCCCTGCTGATCACTGGGATACGATACAGGAATACTGCTGTCCCCACAGCTTACAAGAACACCAGCCTCCCAAATCTGGAGGAAAGGCACACAGATATAACAGCAAGTACCATGTCCTTAAGACCCAGAATGTGAGCTGAATCAAGACAGAGACAGTGTCTCATTTCCTCCTGGAAATCCTTCAGAGGTCTTCCAAGACTATCCCCTAGGGTGAGAGTAAGTTTGCCCTACACACACAGCCAGCACAATCTGTTCCACGCTTTGGAGCCTAAAATCATCCCTCAGGGGCTGAAAACTGACCTGATTGATGAGAAAAATGAGTTGTGCTTGTCAGGATGACAAATAGAGACTCTTGAACATCTCTGATTTTTCTTCCAGAAGATCTGATCCAAAAGTTTGCTTCTGCACTGAAAACTAAAATAAGAATACATCCAGGCAAAGTCTGCTTCATACAATCACTCTTCTTCATGGTGGTATCTGTCATGCTCTACTGGCCTGAAACTATCAGAAGGTCTGCAGAGATGCAAAGCTCTGTTAGTCACTTAAATTAATCTGGAGGATGATCTACAGAATGAAACAGATCCAAAGGCACCACAATAGATCTTTGGGAGGATCCACACCACCATCTTAGAGGATCCTGCTTAGTTGCCTTCACTGAGCATTCCCCTCTATACCTAACCTAACATGAAGTCTCCAAAGATCATGCAAGAGCAGCTCATGGGTGGGTTGTTGTCTCTCTTCAATGACTATGGAGGGAGCTTAGAGCAACAATCATGAAGGCTAACATTAGCTTAGGAAGGCTAAGGCTAGTCTCCACAAGTTTCCCTTGGAGTCAATGAAGAGTGAGAGGCAGCTTTGGCAGGAATTTCACATTACCTTACAGCTCTGCACAGCTCCTGCTCAGAGTCATCCTTCTCCCTAGACTGTTCAAAGAGGGAGGTAAGGGAAAGTGACATCTTTAGATCAAATACTCACAAATAATCACTCTTTATTTATAGCAGTCTCAGTTATTTCCATCTGCCATGTTAATCTCTGGGAATACCTCTGCCCCCAAAGCCAGCTCACTGTGGGCTGTGCTAGGGATTGGCAGTTTTGATGACATCAGCTGGAACAGCTTCCATGCATGGCTCTGTATACACTGGTTTCCTCTGGATGGGTAATGGATTGTGTATCCTGTGTCATAATGTTACACAGCCCAGTGCAATGCAGCATCTAGTTGTTCAAATTAAATCTTTATTTCTCCAGCTCCTGCCTCTTTCCAGCTGCCCTGTTGGCATACTCTGGCACATGTGGTCAGTGTGTGCTGTATGTCAGAAGCAGATTCACTGCCATGGGTGGGCAGAGGGGAGGAAGGTAAAGAGCCTGCATGGCACTGCCACTGTCACTGTGACTGCACCCATCCCCATTTCCCACCTGGTTTTGGCATTTTTCTCAGGAAACAGTACCCAGGATCTCCTCTTGGTTCAGACCATTTTCAGATACCAGGTGGGGCAGTGGTTGGAGAGACCTGAGTCACTCCTTGTAGCCATCACATATCTAAATGCTGTAGACAGAAGCATTCAAGTGAAAATAGATTTTCATGCAACTCAGGCTTACCCAAAGAGGTAGGGACAGGACTTGTGTAAAGTCACCTGCACTGTCCCTTCACTCCAACCCACGTTCTGGGGCTTTCCCACCACCAGAAACATGAGTGCACCACGCTTGTGAAACTCCTGAATAGGCAAGAGGCTTGCTTCTCTTCCTACAGAGCAATCTTCATTATGGTAAATGAAACAGGCTGGAGGAGCATTGATCTGCCTCTTCAAGACTTTCACAAGCACAGTCAGCCCCAGGGCACAGCCCAGCAGTCCTTGGGACCATTCAGGGACTGGCAAAGCTGCAATGTCCGATGCAACCATGACCACAGTGCAGGGGCTGCAGGGAGACTCCTTCCCAGGTCATGCAGAGCTAGCACTGAGACCAGTCAAGATTTCACCCAGTAGCCACAAGACTGTCTCTACTCTCCTGAACACATCCATGCCCACCAGGCCATCAGATAGAAAAAAAGTTCTGCATCTCCACCTCCAATGGCTGAGCAAATTTGGAGTTTCATACCACAGAACCTCAGTTTAAATTAGGAGTGAGCAAAAGTCAGCTGGGGTCTCATCCTTAAGGACACAGAGAACCTATGTGAGAGTGGATATGTGAAGGGGGAAAGGACACCTCGAAGACAGTGTGAACTGAGTGGGTGAGAGGACTGGGAGTTTGCTTGCTCAATCTGAATTTCTCAATCTTTCCTAGGTTCAGCTCCCACTTCCACCTGAGGGTAATTTACCATGTTCAGAAAGCACTGGGAAATAGAGGTGTCTAGTACAGAAAAAAATGGCAAACACTAAGCAATGGAGTTCCAGAAATTCCTGTCTTGCTCCAAACTCTCTATTTTAAGACACTTTGGGGATATTCTGTGACCAAAGTCTGTAAAAATATGTATGTTCGTAGCATTTAGCTAAAAGCCTTAGCCATGTGTTCATTCCCTCCCCCCTTCACACAGACTTCTCATCTTTAATGGGGTACAGAAAAGACTTCACCCCTTGGTGGTAAGGCAAAAATAGGTCAGGCATCACAGAGCACCTTCTTCCCAGAAAGGCATCCCACCAAAACTTGCCCCAGTCACATGAGATATGATTAGGTAGTGGAGCAGACCTAACACCCTCTTTTTCAAGCTTCTTGCTATATTCTGCAATCTGAAATTAGGGAAGAGGCCATCCAGAGTCTCAGAGGCTACACCTGTGTTGGGAAGTTGATCCAGGACAGGGCATAGTACTCAAACATGAACATGAAATCATCAAAAGAGTTTAAAGGCTCCCATCCTCCCTACTACAGTTTGCTTGATTTCTCAGGCAGTGCCTGGGCATAATTTAGGCACAAACGAAGCATCCTTGGTCATAGAGAACATGGGTGAGACCACCCAGCTTCTGACAGCAAAGAAGTTTAGCCATATAGACAGCCACATGTAAGCCATGTGGAACCACTTACCCTCTGAGTCCAAGTGGATCTGGCCTAATAGCCAAGGGACTCATCTCATAGAGAGGCAAATGCTGCTGACCCACACTGACCACAGACTCTGGCAGCCATGCATTAGTGAGAAATAGCACTCATAGCTACACTTTCTTCCACAGACATCAGGTGTAAGAATCTCTCCTAAAAAATACAACATCTCACATAGAATTCTCTTCCACTATGCCAGCTTCTTCCAGGAGCCACAGCCCCTCTGAAGGGATGACATCGCAGTGATGCCAACAGTCCAGGACCACATGCAGCACTAAACAAGGGAAATATTTGCACTGTTGACAGTTGTCTTTTCATGTTGTTTAATAGCTGGAAATAGAAAGCAGACATATGAACAATCAGAATGTCTTTGGCAGACTAGCCTTGCTTCCTAGGCTGGCAGCTAAAGGTCCTTCTTCTGTATCAAGAAGTGAGGTGATGGGCAGCCTGTAAGCCAGAATCATGTCTCCTTTCATAGAAGCATGGAACGTCTTGAGTTGGAAGGGACACAAAAGGAGTCAAAGTCCTGGCCCTGCACAACCCCAAGAATCACACCATGTGCCTCAGAGTGTTGTACAAGCTTCATCTTTCTTCTCTTTTAAGATCTGAAGTCAACAGGAGATTTTTACACTCTAGTGACTAATTGGAAGTGTGTTGGACTGCACAACAAACCATTCTGAACAGAGGCAAGCACACTTTTTTTCTGAAGCCTTTCACAGAAAAAGTCAGTCATGGAGAGAGTAAATATGGTAAATACAACTTATTCCCACTAGAATCAGATTTATACATACCTAATAATTAAACTTCATTATGCAAAACATAACTGATAGACAAGGATAAAAAAGTCACTTATAACATTACTTGTGGCAAAAACAATGGCATAAAAGTAGAAATCTGCCCCCCACCCACCAGAGATTATGCATGGGCCATCTCAACATGCATTCTGGCAGCCCAAGTCCTTCCAATTAAATGACATCAGGGAGGCATTACAAATAGTGTGGGCCCTTTTTCATTGCTGCTTCTGACTAACTGATGTAATGCTGAACTGTTTATCGCCATAATCCCAGCCTACATATCCTAACCACTGAGTCAGTATTTAACTGAATCTCTCAAATCATAACAGTTTTATAGCAAATACTGCATGTGGTTTTCATCCCGTGGGTTCACAAACTTCAAATAATTATTACTTATATTACTCTGACAACATGGGTCAGTGCCTGTGTGCTGGCCTTGGGCAGGGTCGTTGCACTGGATGGGAAGCAAAGATGCCTTGCATTCCAAATAATGTATGTTACAGCAGCTTCTCATGCAAAAGGTAACAGAGGGACAGCAGGATGTTCAGAGGCAGCTTGAACCATCCACTCCCACCATCACTGTGTTTGTCAGAAGTCTGAAATATAGGAATGCTCCAGGAAGGCAGCCTGGAGGACAGAGCTGAGGAATTTCTGGCCTTAATTCTGTGATGTATAAGACAAACTGCTTGGAGAGTAAGTCATATGGGGAGAGAATCTGGCTGAGAGAATCTGAGTTGTTTAGGCTGGAGGAAAGGAAATTCAGGGGAGACCTATTGCCCACTAAAAGTGACTGAAAGGGGGTTATAGCAAGGTGGGGGTCAGCCTCTTCTCCCAGGCAACAAGCAGCAGGACAAGAAAAAATGGACTCAAGCTGCCCCAGAAGATGATCAGATTGGACATCAGGAGGAATTTCGCCATGGAAGGGGTGGTAAAGGATTGGAACAGGGTGCCAAAGGAAGTGTGGAGTTGCCATCCCTGGAAGTGTTCAAGAAATGCCTGGACGTGGCACTTAGTGCTATGACTTAGCTGGCACAGTGATGTTCAGTTGATGATTCTTTGCTGTCAAACTGCAGCACACACTACTCAGCACGTGTCTGCTATGTTATGCACAGCAGGTTAATCCTGAAGTTAATCCTTCTCTCTGAAGGATGATCCTCCCACACTAGGGAATGTGCCTCTGGTTTGAAGAACCATGATCAGCTGCATGTTATCAAGATCTCTGGTACAGACCACTGAGGAAACTCAGGCTACATCCACCAAAGATTTCTTCATGGCTGGACCTACACCAACCAGCCAGTTGGTGGAACAAGGACAGCAGGAAGATCTGCAATATCTGAACCAGGTATTTCTTCTGAAGCATCACAAGTGCATCCAGAAGAGGGTGAATGAGGTTGCTGGCCAATTCAGAGGTAAGAGGGCAGGCAAGATTCAAACTGATCAGAGCAGGCAGATCTTTACAGTCAAGCCCATGCAGCTGAATGGTTTCACAAAACCCAAAGGTCCTGATCCAAGCCTGCTCTGAGGACCAGCCCCACTCAGGGATCATTGGGGTAAGGAGCCAAAGCATGTCTACCCCATATGAGGCTCCATGCTTTCCCATGCAGTCAGCCTGCAGGGCTCAAACACAGACTCCACAGACTCACGTCCCACGTGACCATTTTGACAATGGCCTCGTGGCCTCTCTGGCGAAGCAGAGCTGGGTTTTTCCCAGCACACAGAGGAACGCTACGCAATTAAAACCATGAAGGCAGACAAGCTGTGGCCAACCCAATGCCAGCCATGCAGGCAGAAAACACAAGGGCAATACCTCTAAACACATCTCAGCCTGCCCTCAGGCCCTTTACCGCACAAAGTGGTGGATAGGTGTGAAAGGTGGGCTGGGAGGATGCTCAGGACCTCGTGGGGCATGGGAGGCAGGGACAAAATCTGGGGCATGCAGATGACAAGTGTCAGGTGTGTGCCCTGGGTTAAACAGGTTTCAGCTATTCCTCCAGTGAATGGGTGTGACCGCAGCTCTCGTCAGAACCCACAGATGCCCCAGGCAGTGCAGCCCAGAGAAGATGACAATGAATGTGAGTAATTCTTGAAATTTGTGGGAAGACTATTCAGACGTCTGACTTCCTGCTTCTGCATGTACAGAGGAGATGTTTTTGTCTAAAGGAGTGGTAACAGTTTACACTGATACAAAGCCTCACACACCAGGGAAGAGGAGCACAGAACCCAGGAGAAGAGGAAGAGGGGGAAAACACAGCAAAGTCTGCAAGGGAGCACTGCTGAGACCATGTGAAGAGGGAAATAACCTGTGTCTGGGAAAGAGTTCATATATAGGAATTCCCCTTGGACCGAAGGGGAACCAGCCACTGAAGTGAGACTGAGTCAGAGCTCTTTTCCCATGGTGCTGCTGGCTAAGGCAATCACAGGGTTACCTCTGTCTCAAGGGCAGATTGCATTATTTAAGGCCAGCCTAAAAGCCTTTTAATAAAGGTTAATATGGATGGGAATGTCAGCTTTATAAAACAGTTCATTGTTAAACATCATCAGTAGATCTTGACTGAGTTTTAAAGACTGCAGTGAAGGAAAACATTCTGTTTTGAATGCAGCCAAAGGATGAAGTAGGATTTCTCTGTGGAAGCTGTTTGGCCTATTCTCCAGGGCACCATATGTAAGAAGAGAGAGAACACCTGAGGTTAACAACAGTAATACTTTTTACAATTTGAACATGCAGAATCTCTTCCCAGCAACTGGAGCCACTTTAACATGAAATGCATCATTAGAGCAATAGGACTCTGATGATGGACGACACTGAGAGATCTCCAGAGTAACCCTGATGGGAGCTGGTGCTCAGAGAATGCACCACATTAATTTACAAGCCTGTCACAGTTGCTCTGGGTTTATTTTTAACTAAAACAACCTGGCCTTCAGCAATCTATGCCAGGGATACCCTGACTTTGCAGAACGTGCAAAGCAAGAGATGCAGCATATGCTTTAGTTTTCATCAGACAAAGGTTTCAAGTCAGGAATACTGAATATTAAAGTAGTGGCTGTTTTTTTCCATCTTTGCTCTATTTTTAGCAATTAGTGACCATCAATAAGACCAGATGACATATAGTATAGTCATTAGCATGGTACTGAACTACAGAGAGCATAAGGAGGTGGAGAAAGATCATCTGATCCAACAACACCCATTGCCCAGTAGAGGATCTTGTATATATATCACCTCTTCCCAGCTGATTTCTCTGCAACTGAAGAACATATTAATACCACAGGGGTGGACACCAAGGAATAATTCACTCCTGCCTTACTCACAGAATTGCCTCCTGCCTACAGCAGGAGGTACCCCCCAACCTGTCAACCACTCGTGGCAGCCCAGCCACCAGTACCCAGGAAAGCTGCCACGTTGTGACAGTGAAGAAATTCATACAGGTGCAGTGCAAGCAGCATGACAACTGCACAGCTAGGGTACAAATGCAAGCTGGGGAAGAAAGCAGGAAAAACAAACAACTGCTTCTCAGTTCATGGCATATGGCAAACACTGGAGACTGTAAATGCTTGTTGATTCAAAGGCCCCGCTGATTTCAAAGTGACCAGCTGGCAGCAAGTTAATATCTGGGCCATTTAAGCAATCTTCAGATGATGACACAAACATCAATTCCCTTGAGGACCTACTGGCAATTTTCCAGTATTGTAAGGGATCACTTACTCAGACAAGACACACTGCAGGTGACAACCAGAGGAAAGTGTTTGCTGGGTACAGCGATATTGCAAAAGGGACAGACCTATGACAAGGATGCTGGGACAAGAGAAAACCCAGTTCACTGTGTTCACACACACTGTGGCACTCATGAGAGGAAAGAGAGCCTCAGAAGGTCAAGGCTATATGAGAAAATTGCTACCTACAGTTTACACCCAGAGCTAAACCAGTGGCTGCATTATTTTACGGATCAACTGGACTGCCACAACTGGCCATCTGGCCCCTGGAGGAGGAAGTCCAGTGTCATTCAGAGCTGGGCCCACTGCAAAATAGAGCCACCTTGACACAAAACACACCAGGAAGCAAATTTTCAGACTACATCAAGTTGTGTCAGTTTGTCAGTCTGCTGGAGGGCAGGAAGGCTCTGCAGAGGGATCTGGACAGGCTGGATTGATGGGCTGAGACCAACAGCATGAGGTGCAACAAGATCAAGTGCCGGGTCCTACACTTTGGCCATACCAAACCCATACACTGCCACAGGCTGGGCAGAGTGGCTGGAGAGCTGCCTGATGGAAAAGGACCTGGGAGTGCTGGTCAACAGCAGCTGAACATGAGTCAGAGTTGCGCAGACGGCCAAGAAGGCCAATGCACCCTGGCCTATGTCAGCAATAGTGTGGCCAGCAGGACCAGGGCAGGGATTGTCCCTCTGTATCGGCACTTGTGAAGGCACACATTGAAACCTGCATTCAGTCATGTGCCCCTCACTACAAGAAGGACATTGATGGGCTGGAGTGTGTGGAGGGAAAGGCTATGGAGCTGGGGAAGAGTCTGGAGCACAGTTCCTATGAGGAATGGCTGAAGGACCTGGAGGTGTTTAGCCTGGAGGAGGTTCAGGGGAGGCCTTGCTGCTCTTTACAACTACCAGAGAGGAAGGTGTTGCCGGGTGGGATTCAGTCTCTTCTCCCAGGAAACCATGACAGGACAAAGGACAAAGTCTTAAGCTGCACCAGTGGAGGTTTAGGTTGGATATTAGGGAGAATTTCTTCACAGAAAGGAAGATTAGTTATTGGAATGAACTGCCCAGGAATGTGGTGGAGGTTAAAAACCCTGAAGGTTTTTAAGGAGAGACTAGGCATGGCACTTAGTGCCATGGTCTTGTTGACGTGGTGGTGTTCAGTCAAAGCTTGGACTCGATGTTCTCAGAGGTCTTTCCCAACCTAATTGATTCTGTATGAGAGCCTGGTCAGAAGAAGCTCAGAAGGACAGCTGTCTAGTTTGCTTTCAGCAAAATCTCTGTAGGGTGGTTTGGAGTCAGCACAGTGTAGACTGCCTCAGCCACTAACTTGAAATTACCTTCTTTCCATGCTCCTGGCCTCATGGTCCCACCCTTGCTCTTCATCAATTTCTATGAGTGAGACTGTGAACTCCAGAGGCTCCATGGTCCCACAGAACAAGGGGCACCCAGGAGTTTGCTAGCAGTAGTATAAAGAATAAACAGGCACTTGTAGTCCACTCAGCTGGGATGCTTGGGTAGGATTTGTCTCCTTTGCTTAACATGTCAAGACCAAAGACACCTAAATATGAGGCAGTGACTTAACATCCCTTTATAATCACTTTAATAGATAATTTTTTAGCAAGCAAGTCATCTGGATGCCTTTGGTCATCTGAGTGAGGGTATGACAAATTGAACCCAAGAGCTGCTATTTCTCTTCATGGACAGCAGCAGAGAAGGCAGTGATACTCATGGGAATAGAAGAGCAGGAGCACTACCTACGCATCCCCCAGAGCTGGATGGAGAGCACGAGAAAGGCACTCTGTGAAACCTCTTTGGTCATCCCAGTCTGAATCAGCAGAATCTGTAAAAATTTAGCAAAATTCGTGGGCAGTATTTCTTCATGTCTACAAATACAGCTCTCATTAGATCGGTAAAGCAGCTGGATATTTTTGAATCCATGAGCTGCCAAGGTTACTTCATATACAAGTGGGTGTCAAATAGAGACTGCAAGAAAATCTCTGTCTATAGGTGATTTTTAATTTATGGTGATAAAAATTGTGAAAACAGTTGTTATATAAGCTAAAACTTTTTAGCAGATGGTAAGAAAAAAGAATGCATAACAGTAAAATAAAAGGCAGGTATTTGCCAGACTTACACACAAGGACCTTAAGGAAGGAAAATGTTCTTGCTTCTGCCTTGTGAATGAAGAAATAGGCTTTGATAACCATATAAATGAAAACCATGTGTCACTGGATTGAGTTTGTGGACCTGGAATAGAGAAAAAACCCAAAACCACAAATAAAACAGATGCTCTCATCATGACTGGTTTCTGATTCAAAGACAGTTCCCCAGCAGCGTATAACTCACAGAAAGTGAAGCTAGGAGGAAGTCCAAGTTTCCATGAAGCAACAGGGAATATGGCATTGTGCAACAGCGTTTTCAAACTGAATGTACATTTAGGCGTTGCCCAATCAAATGATAGCCAACAATGCATGCAATGAAAAACTGATTGAATCTTGCTGTAAGACAACACAAATGACGCTATTAAATATCTTAATCTCCGAGCTGACAGAATTGTGGCATGGTGTTCTGTCAGTAGAAGCTATAATGAGGCAGTGGTATTACACAGGCATTACCTCTTTGAACTTCTAACACAAAACTGGAGGCTGAAGGAATGGCATGTGGCATCATCAGCCAGTATTTTTCAGGCACAGGAATTTTCTCACACATCCAACTGTAGGTTAGGAAACTCTCTTCTTAATTACAGGAGATGGAGAAGCACTTCTCTTCATACTCTAAACTTTTTCAATGAGTATTTTCAATCTTCATGATTGGGATCGAACTGGTTAATTTATGAAAAAGCAGAGCAGCTCAAGCCCCACAAAAATTATAGAGCTCTTATGCTTTTCTGTGAAAACCCATGAAAGCAGAAGACCAGAGAGCAGCAAGACAACTGCTCTCCATTAGAAGTTATCCTCACAGACATCAGGGCGGACTGATTCTCCTCCCATTTTCATGAACAAGTCTGAAGAGGATTTTCATTAAAGTAAATGAGAATAGACTGAGTGAAAATAATTAACATGAAATTATGTGATGTACTGAACAGCAATATTCTCAGAAGAAGGTTAGATGCATTTTGAGAAAGTATGAACTAGTGTACCACAATTTACTGGAATGCAGGTGGAGATACGTGGAAGAGCACAGTATCTATATAAAATCACATAGATGATTTGATAATGCTTTTCAAACCTATGAATCCATTAATTGTTTCAGGAGAGTACAGCAAAATGCTCTATTAAAAAGAGCAGCTGCTCTGTGAGCACACTGATGCTCTCAAGCAGCCAGAGCAAAACCAGATGAGTAGCACGCAGTCTGACTGGAGGGTGTGTGCTGTGCACTCTCATGGGAGGCAGCTCTGCTGGCCCCCCAGACCCCAGGGCTCCTGGGAGCACACCTCTCTTTTGTAATTCCCATTACACCATCACTTACCTGATGCCAAGCCCCTTAACTTTGTCTTGATCCATTTAAACTCTGCCTTACAAATGTGGTGTTTGAAGAAAACTGTTTAAAAACAATCCACACAGGAGAGATGAATAATGTTGGATTTCAGGCAGTTTTCTCTGCAAACAGGAGTTTAAATTTCTTTTGGTAATAACCCCTTTTGACTTGCCCACATGTAGACAGTAATTATTACTGCTTTTTACAGCTAGGGTATTTTCATCCCAACACTTCTCATTCCCTCTCCCACATAGACAGTCTTTGAAGCAACAATAACAAGTACCAGCTTCCCTAGGCCAGTTTGCAAATGTGCCTCAAGGCTGAAACAGTCAGAGCAGGCTTAGTAGGTCAGAATTGGATTTCCCAAATATGAACCATTCCAGAAAAAAAGTCTTTTTCTTACTGTTAACTTATTAATCATTAGAGAAAAGGAGAAGTATTGGGAGGTAGCTGTCAGTCGTTCCCCCCCACCCCTGCTCCATGTGAATTATGCATGGAAAATAACTGCACAAAATGCTCTGGCTCTGCTGAAGTCAACATGTATTTTGCCACCAGCTTCCAGCAGAGCCACATTTTCACCCACTGTCTCCAGAGTGACATCTCATATGTCACCATTTACTAGTAGCAGCACAGAGTTCACCACCAGGCCTGCCATTGCCATATAAAACATAAAGGAAAGCTGAGGTATCTCTGTGGGATCTGGCAACCCCACAAAACTCATCCAGATTTGTTTGTTTTTAATTACCATTACAGTCAAGGGCACTAAAAACTCTGTGGAGTCTGGGAACATACTGTTTTGGTTGCCCTCAGACACACATTATCCCAGCACAGCTCTGCAAGCTGCATGGTAGCGGTACTCAGCTGGAGGAGCTCCAGTGGGACCAGAGCCAGGGGGCTTCAGCCACGGGACCTCATCCATTTCCTACCTACCAGAGGGGAGACTGACACTTCAGCTTCCTCACATATCCCTGGGCACTCTCTCAGGACCCTCACAGGGATTGATGTGTCACCCTGAAAATGCACCCAGGGCTGCATGTTCTGGCTTCTCTCTAAGTTCAGTCTGGATGCTGTTGCTCTCTGTCCCTAGACAGATGTGAGAACTGTGCCTCACCTTGGCCACAGCAGGCTCAGGGAACATGAGCCTTTGGATAAGCTGAAGGAAAGACAGACAGAACAGGCAAGCAGTGTGATCACTGGCAAATTTGTTAAAGACAAGTTCACAATGGGCACAACTTTGTTCTCACACCTGGAGATGCAGCCATTCAGTCCCTTGCTGATAGACCCAAGTTAAAGCCCCCATTCATCCTCAGCTGAAGCATTTTGTTCTTCCATTTTCTAATGCAGTCAAACCTTGGTGATGAAAAGCACCCCAGCAGATGTATTGCCATGAAAATGCTGCTCTAATGAACTGGCAGGAAAGACAGCTTCACAGAAAGAAGATCTCTGAGCAGCCCGATTCACAATTACTCTTCACATCCACAGGCTCTCATGCTAATTAGGAGTGACACCTTTAATTACCAGTATTGAAACCCTCAAGGGCCAACAGATCACAGCCTAAATCCGTGATATTGTCAACCCAGAAGGCAGCTCAGCAGTTGGGTTCGGGGTTGGCTTTTTTTTCCTTGAGTCAGTGGCTTGTTTCCCTGTGACGCCTTGAGAAAAGGTTTATTTGTGTAATGTCTACAAACCTAAAATAACAGGGAATATTTAAATTGAGGTAGAGGGCAATTTAAAGCCCAGCTAAAACTTCTCTGCTGAAATCACTAATGGTAGGAGAAATGTGTATTTCCAACACATAATTAGGAAGAGACAAAAAGAGGGTGTGGAGTCTTACTATGGAATGTTAATTACAAGCAGATCCTGAATCCCCGGGTTGAGTTCCAGCCAGCTGAGGACACATATTGAAATGTACTTAGTGATATACTCATTTCTACTTAATTACTTGTGAGACAAAGCAGCCAAAGGATATTTCTTTAGGATGCAGAGGATAGCTCTGAGAAGGATTGATAAATGTAAAAGATAGATAAAGTAATAACAGTCCACCTACTTGCCACTGAAGGGAATTTCACAACAACATTTTTTCTAGTGCTCTGTGTTGCCTATTTTACTGTCCTATGTGATAAGGTTTCCACCATTTCCCTTGGAAGATTAGATAAGTTTCATGGCCAGGATTTTTTCTCCCTGTGATATTCGGCCTGTGTTTTCTTCTCTTTTTTTAGAATTCAACTGTGTTTTTCTGAAAAATAAAACCTTACCATAATAATATCTCTCTCTTTTCATTAACTCATTAACTGCACCCAAAGGATCTTTTGAAAAGAATGTCTAGAAAGACATTTTGGTTGAATTAAACTCATTCTTTTCCAGGCATGGGTGCTGGAGGAGCAACCAAGCAGAGCAAAATACCTGAGTGGGGAAGAAAGTGGAGGCTACCTAAAGACCCTTGAGACCTCCCAAATTTTATAGTGTCTGAGCTGCCTGTTCCATGTACCCTATGCAGCTCAGTGGAGGCATTTTCTGTGCTTCAGATCATGCAACAGGACGAAGTGGCAGAAGGTGGCTGGTAAAGACTGGCAGCCAAGCTACTCATCCTCACCTGCACACAGGTACCAAAGTCTCCTTAAAACATATCCCTGCATGGACTTTTTCAATTGATCTTAAATGGCAGGTGATGATTCAAGCAGCTGCCTTAGCATGAAGTGATGATGAAGAGGCTGTGCTGCAAATACAAGAACTTCAGGCTGAGGTACATAGGGCAGGAGCCAGTTACATGGTCCTCAAGGGCATGGCACAGGTTTGCATTGTGTGCTTTGTACATAGGTTCAATTCCTCCCTGTAAGTCACTAGGAGCTTGCTGCCCTCATCCTCCTTCCTACCCTACACTTTACCCCATGAATTTTTCTGCTGCAGGACTATCTCCATGGTAAGACAGTTAGTCAAGCCTAGACTCTCTTACTTAAAGGACACATGTAGATTTCCCATCTCAAAATCAGACAGTTTGGAAATGCTAATGCCACACCAGGCAGAGATGCAACCTGTGTCTGTAAATACATTCGAAGTCAAGTGGACAAAATCACATCCGACATGATCAAAGTGCAGCATCAGTTGATTGCCGTCCAGCAGACAGCAGAAATATCCAGTCAATTTATTGCTCCCAAACACATCAAGGATCTGAGGCGATAGCCAGAACCTGGAAGTAACCACTGCTATCCTAAATCCTCTTGAAGACAGCACATTTCCACAGGCTAACAAGGCATGATGGCTCAGCTGTCACGATGCACAAGGTACAAGGTAACACCACATGTTCCGCAGCCCTCCTGAGAAGCAATGTGTACTGGCTGAGAATGCCTCCTTGCACTTGTGATCATCCAGGTGAGGAGGGGCCCCTCTCACAGCAAGCGGATTTGCATTGGGTCATAAAAGACACACAGATGTCACACGTGTCTGTTGGTAAGTGGCTGCTTGGCTTTAGGGTAAATGCATGAGCAGACAAAGCCAGGGATAAAGCAAAATGTTGAAAATCACTGAAAAATAAGAAAGGGAGAGAAAGTAGAAAAAGTGTAGTGTAGATGAAAATTGTTATCAGTTCTTTCTCTAAATCTGCCACCTCTTCACTCCCTAAAACCCTTAAAAAAGAGGATACTGACCCTGCTGTCTGAGTCATATGCCACAATCATCTCTGAAGTACCAAGAAACAACAGAAGACATCTGAACAAAACCAGGTAGAGCACTGGTTTCCTGGACCACTAAGGCCAACCTGAAATCCCACTGGCAACAGTCTTTTCTTGACAGAAAAGGAGCCCCTACACAGGAAGTGGTGAATCTGAGGCAGCACACAAAAATGGAACTGGGATCTGAATGCCAGGACTGCATCTCAATCCAGATAGATACTATGAATTGAAAAATTAGAAGAAGTGAAAACCATGCAGACCTCACCCAAAAAGGGATCAACTCTTCTTCTTCACTGGAATAGCCCCTTGGTTGTAGGTGTGGTTTTCAGCCCTGTCCCTGTCTTTTTCTTCCATGGTATTTGCTAAATCGTGCCCAGTCTCTGTTTATCTCTCTCATCAGTCAACACCTTTCAGACCACCTTTGCATCTCTCTTGTTCCACACCCTGGACATGTGGGACAACAGAGGCCCAAAGAGGAATCACAGGGATGAAATGGAGACAGGGAAGAGGGCATAAAAAGAGGTGCAAAACAGATCCACCCTCACTGCAGTGGGTTATGTAGAATATCTGAAAGGATCATGGGAATAGTGAGTACAGGCAAGCTCAGCATAAAATCTGGAGTGACTGATTTAGTCCTCTTCCCTTTGAAGAGGCCTGCATGAAGCTAACAGTAGTCTAGAAACCAGGAGGAATCTCTCTTCTTGACCTGGAGAAGTGGGCACATAGGAAAGAATATCATGTGGCTTAACAAGAACAAGTGCAAAGTGCTGCACCCCCTGGTATCAACACAAGCTGGGGATGAACAGATTGAGAGGAGCCCTATGGAGAAGAACTTGGAGTGCTGGTGGGTGAGAGGCTGGACATGATCCAGCCTTGTGCACCCACAGCCCAGGTAACCAAACATGTCCTGGGCTGCACCCAAAGCAGTGGGGCCAGCAAGAGAGGGAGGGGATTCTGCCCCTCTGCTCTGCTCTGCTCTGCTCTGCTCTGCACTGGTGAGACCCCACCTGCAGTGCTGCATCCAGCTCTGGGGCCTCCAACACAGGAATGACATGGACCTGTTGGAGTGAGTCCATAGAAGGATCACCAGGATTATTAGAGTGCTGGAACACCTCTCCCATGAGGAAAGGATAAGAGAATTGAGATTCTTTAGCCTGGAGAAGAGACGGCTTTGGAGTGACCTAATTGTGGCCTCCCTGAAGGGACCTTACAAGAAAGATGGAGAGAGACTTCTTACAACTTTTATAGTGACAGGACAAGGGGGAATGGTTTTAGACAGACAGAGAGTAGGTTTAGGTGAGATATTAGAAAGAAATTCTTTACTGTGTGGGTGGTGAAGTACTGGAACAGGTTGTATTTACCTACATGCCATGGTGGAGCAGCTGAAGAACAGGGAACAGAATAAGGTACTCTCTGTCAGGTGAAAAGATGGAAGCATTGAACATCTTTTCAATACTTAATGGGACTTTATAAAAAAGATGGGGACAAAGTTTTTGTCAGGACATGTTGCTGTGGAATAATGGGCAATGGTTTTAAAATAAAAGAGGGTAGATTTAGACTAGATATAAAGAAGATATTTTTAATTATGAGGAAAACTGGAACATGTTTCCCAGAGAGACTGAATATCCCATCCCTGGAAACATTCAAGGTCAGTATGGATGGGGTTCTGAGGTACCTGATGTAACTGAAGATGTTCCTGCACATTGCAGGGAAGGTTGGACTGAATGATCTTTAGAGATCCCCTCCAACCTAAACTAACCTATAATTCTGTGATATTTTAGGGGTTTTTCACTTGCTGGAATCTGAGACACAGTGATTAGAGGTGTTTTTATACTAAAGAAAATTTTCCCAAGTTAGTGACCATCACTGATACTAAACTTGTCTAAGGAAGGTTAGGTTTTGCTGTACCACAGCTAGAGGCTCAGTAAAAACAAGCTGGCTATTTTTCCTGCTTCCCCCTATCACACCAAATGTGTCTCTCCACAGCACCCAGACTCAAACACATACCCCAGCTACATCCTAGCACTACACTGGAGCAAGAGTGGAGTGTGCAGCAAGTCTCTTCTGCCCCCCCACACTATGGTTTCTGTGGAAAAGAGGGAGCACTTCAGTGTAATTTGGGCCCCAAATCCCCAGGTAAGCTGCAGCAGGCATGAAAGGCACTTTTCTAGAAAACGCTATCTAAGGCCACCTGCCCAAGAGCACAGAGTCTGTGGGAACCCAGCAGTGACCCATACCCTTATTTGCATCCTCCCTCATGATTTCTCTCTTACTTCCTTTGTCTGTTTCAGAATGACTCAAGCAACAGCACTTGCTCATCCAAGACAAAGCACTGCCTGGTCAAGCAGTGTATGACCCGGTCTCATACTCAGCACTTGCCTGGGAAAGCATTTGTGACAACAATGCTTATACCACAAGAACAATGTTTCACTTGTAAAATTGAAAAATGCCAGATTTATCTTTGCTTGAGCAACTTTAATCCTTTCCTTTCTCATTCAACTCTCTGATGCATGGAAGCAGGTTTGCCCTTGCCTATGCAGCAGATGACAGATATCATCTCCATCTTATAGGAGAGCAACCATGCCAGAGAGCTCAAATGAGACACAAGAATGACAGACAAAAGCTACAACCAAACAGAAAGTTTATGCTCACACCAATAAATTCACGAGAGATGCCTCTGCCTCCTGCCTGGCCAAGGGACACAGTCTGGCTCATGCAGAGCCTGCTAAAAGCCCAGCCTGCCTGTCACCACCCCAGGGAGTGCTTGGCCATGAGCTTCTCCTAGGCTCTATCTGGTGCCCCACTGGCCCTAAGATAAAACTGTAGATTCTGGATAACACAAGGGTTGTCCTGTATTGGAATTAAATCCCAATACTGCCAGATGGAACGTGCCTGGGCTCGTCTGGGCCTTGCTGCTTGACCAAGGGCAGCAGCTGTGGCGGTTTCACCTCAGAGACACCTTTGGCTGGCTGGATGCTGCAGCTGGGCACTTGGAACAAGTCCAGGCAAGCAGGAACTCAGGTTTACCTCTGGTGGAGAGGCCTCAAGGCGAGGTGAAGGAAAGGAGTTGGGTCCTGCTGAGGGTTTCCATCCAGAGCTTTATTCCTGGCCCACAGGCCTCTGAATCCAGCAACAGCTCCAACAGAACCAAGAACCGCGTGGTTGCAGTGTCTTTTAACCCCAGGGAGAGGGGGAGGGAAGGGGTAGGGATCCCACCAACCAGGTAAAGGGGGGGAAGTCTCAGAGGACAAATGGCACCTGGATGGCCCAGTGTCCCCAGGGCTGAGAGGCATCTTTTGAACTTTGCCAGTCACACAATGCTCTTTCTGGAATGCCAAGATTGACAGACAGCTCTCAGCAGGAGGCAAGGGGAGGGGAAGGGAGAGGGTATTGGCACACCTGGGGAAGGAACTGGGATAGCTGAAACAGGGTTTTACATCACACTGCAACAGTCCTGAATGCCAGCAGAGTGGTGCTTCTATAGCACAGACCAGGTGGATGAAGGGTGTTGCATGCCCAGAGGTGAGGAAGGTGCTGCAGGTGCTGAAGGGATGGTGTTGGCTGGGATGGATAGTATGGGAAATGTGGGGGACCTTACCCAACACTGCTTCACTTGTGGGTCTGGCTGGGAGCAGTCCTAGAGAGAGTCGTTCCCAGATTTTCCTCTGCAGTGTGGGTGGCCAGGACTCATCCTTGGTTTACTCCCTGCCCTCTTTTATTCAGGGATGCAGGAGCATCCTTACAGTGACTGGGTGCCACCTCAGAGGTGACTAAATAGCATGATCCAGAAGCAAAAGTAAAGAGTAAAAATGCTCCAAACATCCAAAGATAAGAAGCCCTCACACTGAAGCACTGAGATGTTCTCAAGCCAGGATTTGGTTTACTTTTCCCTCTAGCTGTAGTTAGTAAGTAGCTTAATTTATAAACAGGTATAAACCTAAGTAGCTTTTGTTCTACACCAGGCTTCTCATGCCACTCCTTAGTCTTAGACAGCATGGACTGCTTATTCATGCTCTTAATTTCCCATTTTTCCTTTTTGATAGGTTTCTGTCTTTGAGCAGGCAGGTAGAGCCTTCAGTCTGTCCCTACTCACAAAGACTTAATTCAACCAAGAACCTTTCTCTGAGTACAGTTCTTGTTACAGCACCCTGTTATCACCGAACACAGGCTGTAGCAAAGCCATTTACCATTTATTAACAGATCCCAGGAGAAGTTATTTTCCTGTTTGCATACAATGTGTGTATTGCCCTCTGACTTTTCTATTGCATCAGAGCTGTCACTGAAATGTGGAGCAAATTATGTGCTGTAAGGTTCATGGTCCAGCCACATAACGGCACAAATGACATTCCCATGCAGGCTTGTCCCCTTCAGAATGCAAAACTGGAAATAGCTGTTTTAAAACTGTTTTAATTCTCTAGAAACAGAAGTGTTACAGACGGAATGAGAAATCTTAAAATCTAATTTTCAGCACCACAAGCAATGTTTCCCACCTAACCTATAAAAGCAGTTTAAATGGAGCTGGGAGTTGCTTAGAGGTTTTTCGACAAAGGAGTATGTACAAAGGTATCTTTACTTGGCCTATGTATTTAGGAACTTTCAATTGAGTAAAACTACCTTTTTGTTTTGGAGAGAAGTGTATCATTAAGTTAACTAAAAGCACCACCCATTCCAGCTGACTTTACAAATTTGGCACATCCAGCATGTGTGATAAACTGAGTGATTTCCAAGTGTGACCCAGCACTTGCGTCACATTCCAAGCTGGCCCTCAGTGAAGAGGGCTCTAAGTATTTTTTCTGCTTTTGTAAGACTCTACAGCCTGACTATTCCACTAATAAAATGAATGTTCTACCAGCCAGTAATATCAAAAAAGCACCTTTAGATCAAATGAAAATTCTTCCTAGTGACCTAAAAAGATGACTGTGTCATGCATGATTTCGGGTAAGTACCAGCATTGCCTCTTTGCTAGTATCTGACTATACTCTAAAATTCTGATCTATTAAGAGCAGGGAATAGAAAGTGTTCTCATGGGACCCATACATTACCTGACTGGGCTGAATTTCTGGGTAATCCTGAAGCATAGCTGGGAAACAAGGAAAACTGCAAATCCCTGTGGGAGTCCCTCCGAATCTGCCACAGGTGCCTGCAGATGCACCCGCTCTGTGAATTGTGGGGGTAGACAGAAGCCAGGATAGACACCTGCTAGAAAGAATAAGTCAGAAAAGTGGAAATAGTCAGATGCTCCATTCTCCAGAGAGCCTGGTCTGGTGCAGTACACAGCTGCTCCATGTGCTCTCTTGTTGAGGAAAGCCCTCCTCAGCCACATTATAAAGATCCTTACGGAGGCTCTCCTGAAATCTCAGGTGACCTGCATTTCTAAGGGAGGCTTACTTTGCAGGTCAGATGAGGATGAATATTATTTTCATTTTTTTTCTTGAAGCTATGAACTTCTGTTTTCTTGACCCACACAGCTGTCTCAGTCCTGAGTCTGGGATTAACCTGCCTTTCTGCTCCTAGCTCATTCAGGAGGTTTTTATTCCAGTAGGTTTGCACCTATCTTACACATGGGAGGGTAGACTGATGGCTGTAGCATTTGCCTGGAAACAGGAACTCCTTTTCAGTAGCAAAAACAACTGGCTGGAAGGAAAAATGTCATAACTGTACGTCAGGCTTGCCAACAGCTGTTTCACTGCTTTCTGCATGGTCACACCAGGGGCCATGGGACACTGCTCTGTACCTGAGGCTGAGAGCACATTTATGGATCACTTGGAGCAGCTGCCCAGCCAGAAGAAGTTCTTTCCTACCACAAAATAAAGACATATTTTTAGCAGCAACAAAAATAGATTTCAACGAGTGTCTTAAAAACAGATAGAATTTCACATTCCTCTTTGATACTTAACAGGGATAAAAAGTACTGGGCTAGCACACCTCTTAGTGTAGGAACCCCAAGTGCTCTGACAATGTCTGACATGGGATGGTTGCACAAAAAAATACAAAATAAACATCATGCAGAAATACAATTAATCAAGAGAGCCTTTTTTGACACAGGAACTTTCCACACCATAACAGTGTGGCAAGCCAGTCTGTGCATGAAGGCCATTCATTCTAGGGGCACATTTATAGAATCATAGAATAGTTTGCATTGGAAGGGATCCTTAAAGATCATCTAGTCCATCTCCTATCAAAACAGATGTACCTGGAAAGGGACTTGTGGCCTCTGGAATTGATGATGTTAGAGGATAGATCATTCATCCCTTCACTTCTTTTTGAGCCATCAGAGGCCAGGCACATTCAGATCACACTGCAAAGTCCATCTCCACTTTTGCTGGGTGCTAAGAGAGGATCCAGACATAAAGAGAGAGACCAGCATTCCCAATCTGTTGTTGTCTGCAGAGCACATGTTAGTCAGAGGGATGGCAGTGTGGAAAGGAGGTCAGCTATCCCAGCCCCAAACTGAAAACCAAAGGAACGGCTTCAAAACTGGGAGTAGTAGGAAAGACTGAAATCATACTATTTGAGGGCAGACTCTGCCAGTGCCTCATAAAGTCTCCTCTTGATCCTTGAGCTACCTCTTTGAAACCCAAATAGGAAGGCATTACCTTAGGAGTGAGACATCCCTGCAGTGATAAAAGGAGATGCAGCTGCTGTTTTAAGAGCAGTGTGTTGGGGATCACAATTAGCCTGAGTTTAAACAGTGGCTGCAAAGAAGCAGGGTGGGATTGAAGATGGTGCAAAGCAAAGCAGACATCCCAGGACCAGCTGCCTTTGAAGTTGCACTGGAACTGGGGCAGTGTAAACACATCACTACCAGAGAGAAAGAGCCCTGCCAAAGAGACCCATGAGTCCAGAGTCGTGCTGGGAGGACACACAAGGTCACTCAGTGTTCAGCCAAAGATTTCCACATCACATTTTGCTTGGCTGTCCCATGAAGGAATTAGGAAAATGAGGATGATGAGGAGGATGTGGCATTTTCAGTCAGCACAGCTGTAGGCAGAGGGGCAGGGAAACTTGTTCTTCAGGACACGTCTCATGCATGGGGGCTGCAGGCTGAAGAAACCCCTTGTCCATTTGACAAGGAGTTACTTGCCTGCAATGAAACCCATAGAGACTGTTCATAAAACGCAGAGCTTTTAGCAGTATGTGACAGCATCCAGAGCACATCTGGGAAGTGAGGAGCTGAGATGTGTGCAACATAGAGAGAAGCTCGTGAGGAGGGCAGGGGCCAGCACCTGAGCCTTCCCTCTGCCTTGAGCCAAGCGAGAAAGGTGCCTGAATTAGTGCTGAACAGCTGCTCTGGTATTGGGGGCAGTGTGAGAGACCACCTTGTATGCAAGACTAACTTAGACTTGTTTTCAAGACTTTGTATGGGCACTGGTAAACTGCTAAAACAGCCAAAACATAAATTCAACTGGACAATTCAGCTCACTTGAATTAATTTGCCCACTAAATAAAGAGTTCCTCTTTACTGTCTCTGCTTGGCTGCTGTACAGCATTGCACAAAACATTACTCCAGCTTTTGCGGCATTTCTCAATGGGAGGAACTTGCTGCTTACATATCCTTCCTCCTTTGTCTGGTCTCCTCGTGGCCTGATGAAATGTACTGGCAGGTGTGAAGGTTTCCACTCTTACCTGAAAGGGTCACTTCTAAGGACTGAGTTTTTGTATCACAACCCAAGAGTGATTCCTAGGCTGTATTGCCACATTCTTATGAAACAGGCAAAGCTTTCAAGATTTCCTCACACAGGTAACAAATATGCCAAACAGTGGTGGAAACGCAGGTTCACGGTACTGCTGGGTAGATTTTATTCTGGTCAAAACATCTTTACAGGGCCAGTAAAAACAGAAACAGCCACAGGTAAACATTTCATGGAAATGTATCTCCCCAACAGACAAAGGAGACCTTCCTGAAGCAGAATCTCTCCGTGACTTCCTTGGCTTGCAAGCAGGGACACATCTACTTTACATCTGTGCACAGACACACATAGCTGTGCACATGCAGAGATATATTTATACAGACACATTCATACGCACACAGGTGACTATATATACACACATGGATGCCTGTGTATATATGACTGACTGCACTTGTGTCTCTGCATATATAATTTATTATGTTCTGCTGTATTTTTGACATTTGTTATGACGTCTATAATTTGTGGTCGGAGAAGGCTGAGCCATGAAATGTGGTGAGCCAAACTGGTTTGCATGTCTTCACTGAAAAACAGAAGGTTGGTTTAAAAGACATTTTCCCCCCAGAAAATGTAATTTTAAAATCAGAAAAAAACCCTAGCTACTCTTTTTCAGTTTCTGAGTTCTCACACTGCAAGGGGAAAACATTCTCCTTTGCACACTCTCTTCATCTTTCTTGTTTTAGAAGCACAGGCCAAAGGCAGAAAAAGAAACAAAAGCTAAGAAGTAGACATAGGGTTTGGTCTTGGCTATTCCATTTCTTCACTTTCTTCTTTCATATTACTAGATGAAAAATAAGAGGTGATATTTTAGGAGTTACAGAAAGCTGGCCTGTCAGTTTGTTTTCTTGCCATCAGAATGATATCATGTTTTCCTAAATAAAAATAATTCATGAAAAATTTCCAACAAAAGTCTCTCAGTTTTTTTCCATGAAATGTGTGTTTACTGAGCAGCATAGCTCAGTGAACACTCCCTGCTCTGGCTACTAGGGAGGATGTCACAAGAAGCCCTTGGATGAGTGGGACAAACGTTGGACTTGGGACTAGCAGCACAGCTCCTGGCATCCAGGCTTCCAGCACTCACAGGGGCCTCAAGGGACCTGTAGCCAAGGAAAGTGGTGATTGTGCCTTTTCCCATCATCTGCTCAGGTCTTCATGCCCTGTGTGAGCACTTTCCAAAGGAGAAAATTGAAGAATTGATGAACAGTGGTCAGATCCAAGCCCAACCTTTGGGAAGAAAAAATCATAAACCTCTGTTGATCTCAGAGGATGGGAGGGTGAAAACTTATAATCTATACATGCTGAAAAGCAGGTTTGTAGCTATTCCAGGCTGAGTTCCATGTTCTTTGGGATACACCTAAGAATGGCCTGACTCCTCCACAACAGGCAATGCTACCATCACCAGAAAGCACTCATCATGGTTCAGGGAAGTGAAGAATTACTGCGAAATAACGTGATCCTTTAGCAGTGCAAACACCAGCCCTTTGGCCAAGGTGACTACACCTGCCTGGTAGTGTAGGAGGCCAGTTAAGGAGCAGGTGACAGGTCAGCAGTGCCAAGGGACCTGTGTGTCCCACTCCCATACCACCAGTAGCATTTTAGCACTGATCATTTTAACCTCAGAACAGCTCAGCCATCATTGAGCAGGAGGTAGGAAACAAATACACTGACAAAACTTGGATGAGAAAAAAAAACCCTGTGCCATCAGGCATAGTAGAATACAAATAAACCTTTAAGGAGAAAAAAACCCCAACTATCCAAGAAATTTAATGTTAGCAATGTATGAGTTCCCTCCTTCATCAAGAAGAGAGTTTTCTCTTTTTTTTCACACTAATCCTTGTGTATTTGAAAGCAGAGGTAGACAAACTCATCTCACCCAAGACTCCTTCATCTAGATACCAAACCTTGCCTTTGTAAATTAATATTTGTGTATCACAAGATATTAAACATCAAGGAACTGCTGTCTTAGGCATAATAAAATAGTTAGTTATCCGCCAAAACCACAAACCCTAGATTAATAACTTCAGAAGTAAAGCCAGATTGCTGGGACAGTATGTGGGAGAACAAAAAATACATGGGAACAGTAAGTGCACCAAGACTTTGAATTGTCTTTCAACTAAATTTGTACTCCCAAAAAAAGTTTTTGAATTATAAAAATATTTTATTCATTAAAATTGACTTATAAAGTAGTTTATTCTGTTTTGCTGTGATATAAATGTTTTTTTCTCTTTGAAAGAATAAGTTCTATAGGAGAAGAGAGTCATGTTCATATCCTCTTGTTTCAATACCTAATTCATCTTCTGTTCCTTTTTTCACATCTAGGAAATTAAAGTACAAGAGCCCAGAGAGAAAATGACATTCACAGAAAAGGATACCCTTGCATTTCTGGTCAAAAGAAGAAGGAGACATACCAATAAATGAAAGAGACGTTTTACCACCCTCTGAATCCCTAAGAGGAATAAAAAAAATATATACCCCAAATCAGAGTTGAGATATCGAGTAATGAGCTACCTTTGTTCAGACACAAGGGCAGATGAAAGTAAAATGTCAGTATCCTTTCAAGTGAGGAAAAACACAACTCCTTTCCCTAGGGGGAAAAAATCAAATTGTTATGTTTTTGTTTTTAATTTGGCTCCTTCGATGAGCAAATTTATTTACGTGTAGATTACCACCATTCCTACAGACATTTCAGCCCACGCTGCTTGGAGCCCACACTGTTCGTACAGGAGCTTGGCTCGCGGTTGCTCTGCCATGGCACCTCTGCCTGAAGCTCAGAGTGGATAATGCTTCCTCCATCTGTCCCACCAGGACAACACCATCGGGGCACACACCCTTCCTTGTGCCATCCACCTCAGGGGGCATCAGGGCTCCCAGGGCAGAGTGAGTGTTCCTGATTCCCCAGGCACCATCGGGCAGCCGTGGCTGCACCACAAACACCTTGAAATGTGCCCCCACGGATGGGTTGGATCCTGAGACCACTGGGATCCCTGGGAGCTGGCGGACTCCAGGTGGCTTTGGGTGGTTCACAGAAGAAGGGACCTACCAGAGCCACTGGAAATGCAATACCTGGAGCAGATATGTGTCAGAGATGGATTTAGAATCTGATCTATGACAGGTTCTGGAGAGACATAGGTTCCTTCTCCCTTTCCATAAACCTCTTATCCTACAGGACCTATTCAAGACAATACTTCCTATCTAAAGCTGTGGGATTTTGCAGCTCTGAAAGGAATCTGAGAGTTTTGTTCCTGAGGACCATGTCATGACAAACTCTATAATGGAAAAGTAATGACTTTGGAACAGGCTTATTTGAAAAAAAAATTGAATAAAATCTGGGCCCTTATCCAGGTAGAGATCTTAGCCTGGCATTCCATCTACATTCTTTCTGTTATTAAAATAATTTAGGAAACCAGGAAGCCTGTTCTGCACTCAATCATGTTAGCCCACGCCGTGTCAATTTGAATTCTGCCTGTGGTGATAACAGTTGAAAATCTGATGGGCCAGATACTGAACTGACAAAAATCGGCATTGCTCCATTACAATCAGTGAGGTTTTGCCAATTTACCCTTGTTAAAGATCTGGACCTCTACTTCTAGGCAGGCATTTTTCCAGAAAGCAGAACACTCTCCTACCTCTTTGGCAAAGGAAAAAATAAAGGAACAATTTAGTGATACTTAGGAGAGTGACATGACCATGATAATGCAACTTGAAAATTAAACCCTCGGCTTATTTTCAGCATACTTGAAGTTAACTAGAACCATGTTCAGGTTCTTCAAATGTGGTCAACAGGTAATATCTGGCACCATTTTTCAGTGTAGATGCCACCAGATTCCAAGTTGAAGATTATTTTTCCATTTTAGTTCATTAAGATGACTTAAGAAGTCTGTTAAAAAACTCCTGTGATGAAGAAAACAACATTTGCATGTGTAAACAGACACATAAAAACATTTTATCTTCCATCCAACTGCTTTTTCAAGACTAAAAATACTTCTGAAATTCATCTTTGCTGTAGAAAGTCCATAAGCCTGTGCAAATTAATGTTTTTGGTATTTGAGCATTGGCTGATCAGCAATCAGGACAGCTTAGCCTGATCCTGTGCACCACCCTGCCATAGCTCACCTGATGAGAGAACAGGGACAGGCAGTGCCTTCCCTACCTACATTATCCTTCTGTGCCTGAGAATGCTCCTCCTGACCTTCCTCAAGGTGACTCTGCAAGTCTGCAGCATAGTTGAAAATGTTAAGAGGACTGCACTGTGGACCACACTGCTTTGGCCAAGAGGCAAAACCTGAAAAGCGTTCATGGTTACACCTTCCCTCATCCTGTTACCATCTGCCATTGCAGGAAGAAAGGGAAAAAGAGTGGGGGGAAAGGATCTTTGAACTTCAGAGAGATATTTTCATCTGAAACATGACAGGTACTTTTTACTTGGGAAAAGGAAAAGAAAAATACATTTCCTACATGACTGATTTCATCAAAAGATTTGAGCTGGTTATAGCTCTTACACAGGAGCAGGGACTCAACAGTGATCACAGTTGTCTAAATGTGGCTTTGAAACTATCCTGAAGGTCTTGGATTCTATTAGTAAAGAAAAGGGCCCAGGATTTATCTGCAGCTCTAAAAGCAAATGACAAAGATTTTGCTTTTATCAAGCTAAACACCCTTGCCCAAGGGCTTCATGCAGAGCAGTCTCTGCTGTCCCGTGAGTCACACTCTGGAATTTGTGGGGACCCCACTTGCAAGAGCCAGCCAAACCCATGACCAGGGGAAATGCCCATAGTTCAGCTGTAAGGACAGTCACCAGACCATGCTAAATCCTGTGCCTTCACCCTGGAGCAACAGGAGCCTGCTCAGTTTTCTGTGCACTTACAGATCATCTTTGCAAGTCCTGGCCAACATCTGTGGCTGCTGCCACAGCCAATAACAGCGCTGAATGTGCACCGAAATGTCGTCTCCAACCATCCCCCTAACAGGCAGGACAACATTGCTGAAGGCGAGCCAATTCTTCCAAGCTTTTGAACAGCATGTACTCACCAAGAATAAGATGTGGATAGGAAATATTCCAACAGTTTCCCAGAAAGGCTAAGTCTGACCCAGTCACAACAGGACTAATACAGAGATATGAATGAGTAGAGAAAAGGCATTGTAGATTGAATGATAGCACTCAGTTTGTTTATTTGCATGTCCCCAGAGCACTAGCATGGCTTCAGTAATGCAAAGGCTTCAGGTCTGCCTGATGGAGACCTTCCCTTCGGAAGGATGACCTCCAGTGACAGCTCCCATACCAACCCCTCTGCAGAGAGCAGGGCTGTGAGGAATGCAGTGCAGCAATACCACCCATCAGCCCCAGCTACTGGCATAGGCCCTGCTCCGAGTTAACAGCTGATACAAGCAGCAAACAAGCTCATCAATTGATTCAAGTAAGCTGGACAATATCCAGCAAACCTTGCTTTTCCTTGGAGCAGAATGGAGCTGTGCACCTGTCTTTTTCTTGCCCCTCCTATCTTTGGTTTCTGCAGTGAGCTGTAGAGCCTGCTCTGACAATTCAGAGCTGAACTGAGACAATACTGGGTAGTGGGTTAGTCTTCATGCTTCAGCAGATACCATAAATCCTACAGTTTCTTTACTTGCTTTGCAGGACTTTCTGTTTTGTTTAGTTTTCAGAGCAGATAGAATTCCATTGATGGCATTTAAATGCATCCATCACAATGAACTCTAAGATGCAGGAAATAATATTTTCTTGTACTTAAGCATCTCAGGAGACTGCAGTGATCATATTAAAATTTTAATCACAAATTCCTTGTGTTTAAATCACAAAGGCTTCACTGTGCTAGAGAATTTTACAATATGAAATTCTTATAAATTTGTGGCAGATAGCAATTTTGTGTCTGGGAAATGTAAATCAGTTATTAATAAGCCAAATTGCTAACATCAAAACTGGTATCTATATGCAGGAAAGAGACAAAAATCTTTCATAGGCTTATAAAGTTCTACATGTACTAGCCTGAACAATTTTAATCCCTTTTTCCTGAACTGAGAGACATCAAACTGCATCTCATTCTACAGCAATATATCCATTTGATCCATGCACAGTATTTTAGGGCTTTGGAAATTATGATCTGAAAATTAATAGCTGAAAAACTATTCTGAAAGGCATATACATTTCAGACTTTATAATTAGAGACTACTTTTTGGTTCAGATGAATGCAGTTCTTGTACAGGCTTAAGGCAAGGCAAGAAGACAGTGAGGTCCAAAGCAAGCAGCAAGGCAAAGTTTACAGCATCCTCTAGACCCATGCAGGCTCCCCAACAGCTACAAGCACAGATCAGAGCTCAAGTCCTACACCAGCAATTCTGCCTTGACTTGAGCCTGTGCTCTGAATTTCAGAGCTCTCCTCGAATATACAATTGCACAAAACAAAACAATTGGGTTTTAGCAGCTTCCATATGTTAGGCTCCTAGTTGAGCTTAAGCACCTTGCTAACAGTACTTGAAATGAAAGTATTTTGCTATTTTTTTGAGTGTAATAAAAATCCATTACCATTGTCGAAGGGTGCAAAAGGGGGTGAGTAATACAGAGTGGATTCTGGGGATGAATTTGCAATGCAGCTAGAAACTGAGTATTTAGATTTTAAATCCCAGCTCATTATTGGAATTAATTCTGAATGTTTGCAACTCTTTGTTAATGCCTTCATAGAAAACTACATAGTTTGCATCACTATGAGATTGCCCAATTCCTTCACTTGCACAATTGTTCCAATAAGAGTGGACTTAGTCTTTGCAGGTGCAAGAGCATCTCCAAATAACACAAAAAATTCAATAAAGGAAATGGACCTTATTGTATGAGTAGCAATGTACAGGGTGGTGGTTCTTCTGCTTGCTGATTTTTTCAGCACAGCTTAAGAGATTTGGATGGAATTGCCATGAAGATTTAAATTTAAATGTAGGGCAGAGGCAGATAAACTGATTAATTAACTGATCAATTCCATAAGGAGCTTAATGCATATCTTGTAATTTTACAGAGGAAGGCGTGGGATGTAGTGCTGTCTTCAGGAAGGTATCTCCTCGTGTTGGAGTGTGTCCCATGAACAAAGCAATTTCATTTCTCTCCCAGCACTGACACAGCTTCAGAGGCACGCGGGTGGAGAATTTGCCTCCTGCAGCACCATGTGTCCCCCATGCTTAAGTTTGCCTTAAACCAGATGGAAAGACAAAGATTTGTTGTTTGAGGCTCGCAAAGGGCAGCTTCAAACCAGGTCTCCTTGCAGTTGTCAGTGTGCTGGAGCATGAACTCCAGCCAGGATACGCTCAGTACAGCTGTCTCACTTGCATACAAGCTGTGGTGCGTATTTGCAAGTCAGCCGGGACCACGTTCAGACCATCTCCTCTAGGTGCCTGCCTGCGTTGCCATGACAACTAGTAAGACACTGATGGGCAATTCGGGCTCCCCACGCTCCATGGCTGCCAGACTCCATTCCTTATATAGGCAATGGGAAGAAGTAGGCATCTAAATTAGGCACCCAAAATCAACAGGCTGACTGCACCCCACACACAGACCCCCAGCCAGCTGCTAGATTCCTGCTGCTCCCTGCAAGCAAGAGGGACCCACTACACCCTCGCCATTCCTGAACTCACTTCCTCGTTTGACTTCCTCTTCCAGCGTGTCAATCAGAAGTGACAATGCGACATCTGGGAAATGCTCCAAATCTATCCATTTTTAAAGTGAAGTGCTCAGTGGCAGTTAAACAGCCAGAGCTCTCTGCTCATTGCAATATTAGAAACATTCTGATTTCTCTGCAGCTGGGTAGAGAGTGGTAAATGCTACCATTGCACCCAAAAGGTTCTTACATGCATTTCCAGATCTTTCATCCTGCAAGTGTATTCCACACATACAGAATCACACAGAACATCCTTTAAGCTTCAGAATAAAGAAGAAATAGTTTTAAAACAAACTAACAAACAAATGTCAACCAAAAAAACTGAAATCTGCTGTAAATATAAGATCTTGAGACAGCTTCTAGCCCTGGAAGTAAAGAAAAACATTCTCTGCAACTATTCATGCAAATTCCAGGTGAGTTCACATCTTTTGGAAAGATATCAGTCTCTTGCCATCTTCAGTGCCTCTTCCATTTTTACTGGTTCTTCTGCTGGGCATACATAACTCCCCACCAGACCTTTAGTGTCACTAATACTTTTTCTTTTCACTAATACTTTTTCATCCCCTCTGCAGTTGAAATCTGTGGAGTGTCTCACACTGGAAATCTGTGACTTTTTGTTTGTTGGGCTTGGAGGTTTCTGTCGTGCTCTTGTTTGGTTGTTCTTGCACAGGCACTTTTACTAGCTGTTTATTTTTTTAATCGGCACGCTGCTGTGTATTTATGACAGGGAGGGCCGAAGAAATGACCTAGTAAAGAACTGGACCATACACTTGGAGCAGAAGGAGGTGTGATTCATGACTTGCATTAATTCCTGGAGGAATTAATTCCAGATGTTCAGATAGCAAGTTGAAGCTTGTTTCAATGACCAGGAATTACATTATTCCAGCAGAGTGAAATCTGTGACAAGGGTGACCACTCAGGAGCTTCAGTAATTCAAACAACCTTCAGGAACATCCAGAAAAGGCAAGCTTAGGCACTTCATTCACACTGACTGCTGTTGGGATTCTGTCCTCTCTCCTCACTGGATCAATCTAAAAGCTTAGTACCTCCGCTGAGCTCTTTCAACTGCTCATAGGGAGAGACAGATTTCTTCAGGGAACAAAGAGAGCAGATGCCTCTTCCTCTCCCCACTAACTACAAAGAGTTGGCTTTTTCCAGATGCCTGGTTGTTAGGCAGCTAAAGAGAGGAACAATAAATCTCCTGCTCGGAGTCAGTGGGCAGTAGGCACTCCATAGGAGTCAATGATCTCAGTACTCTTGCGGGCCTCAGCAGGAGATTTTGATTTGATGATCCATGCAAAGACATGGTGGAGAATGTGAAGAGGAAGTCCAAAGTGCTCTGCACAGCCTGTGCTGCTGCAGAGGCTCTGTTCCGTAGAGGGCTAGAGGCCTCTATTCCCAGACCATCTGAATTGTCACAGTCCATCCAAGGCATTGTGAAATCATGGATAACTGAATTAAGTTTATTATTAAGGGTAGGATCTGGACTCTGGATCCACCCAAAAGCCCATGGGAACTGTTTTTCATGGAATCATGGAACAGTTTGAGTTGCAAGCAATTTTTAAAGGCCATCTAGACCTTTACTGCCCCTGCAATGAGCAGAGATATCTTCAAACAGATTAGGTTGCTTAGATGCCTGACCTGGAATGTTTCCATGGAGGAAGCATCTACCGCCTCTCTGGGCAACCTGCTCCAGTGTTCCTGCAGTTATCCACTGATGCTGCTTTGAGTAGGTAGGAATTCAAGAGTATTTTTTAGCTACAGGAATATAGTCCTTCTGCTCACCAATCTTCCTGCCTGCTCAAGTTCATCTTCAGCCAACTTGAGCCCTTCCAAGACACAAGATTACCAGGGTGACAGGAAAGGCACTGGTGTCAATCCCTAGTTGCTAGCACCTGGATTAAAATTAATGTGGCCACTCACATTCTGAATATTAAAAAAAGTTGAGAAAATGAATAGTTCTTGTGGGAAACCACCAACAAAGGGCCTGGTGATAGGGATATAATTTCCCATCATTGCACCATTTCCTTTACCCAAGGATACCCAACTATTTTGACTGCTTCAAACTTGTGAGCTAAACCAATTATTTCAAATTATATTTTCAAGATAATTTGTTGAACATATGTGGGACATTTTTGAATATTGGCTAGGTTCAAGAATTGCAGAATAAATGGGAGGGTAATTTGGAGACCAAAAAAAGAATTTTTTCAAATTTTTGTGAATGCGTCAGTCACACTTACCCGCTTTCTCACCATGCAGGGGTCACTTTGGTACACCTGGACTGAAATCAGTGACATCCATGGCTTGAGTTAATATTGTTTGAAAAGAGCAGAGGCTACCAACTCAGGCTCTTTGATGTTACTGCTTGGTCATTATCTTGTTGAAATGTCATTCCCTTTGACATTTGAGGCAGATATGCAAATAAATTAAAGGAAGGGCTTATTTATGCTGAGTGCATGAAAATGGCACTTTTGCATTGAAATGGATGTGGAAACTGCATTTACACAAGCATTTTATCTGCAACAGACATGGCACCATAACTAGATGCCTGCCATGACACAAGAACAAGCTGCTAAGGCAAAAGGTGTATTTATCTATTCTAATGTATAATTCCAAAATATAACCTTTCCCTTCAGTTATTATTTGTCTAATTGCACAGCCAGATTTAGTCAGTGCATTTGAAAGCATGATTAATTGCAATGCACTTGGTAATGTTCCATTCTGTACCACCTGTAAGTCAAACTGCTGTAATACAGAATTGACTTTTGGAAGGGTTTTCATCACACTGTGTGCACTGAAAATAATTAGTGATCCAGGAGGGCAGTTACTTTTATCCTCCTAATTGGATATGCTGGCAGTTCTTATGCCCTTGTGGTCAGATGTTAGCCTCATTTGCACAGTTCCAACCAGTAGGATTACTGCACTTGGGTGGTCATGTGTGTATTAAAGAATATAATCCACACTTTTCAGTTTTGCAGCTGTTGGACTGGTGTGAGACATGACTTTGCTCTGAAAGGATCAGAATCTCTGTTGTCTTAATACAGCACTGAAAGACTATCTATGGCTGAGGCTTAGGGGTGCTTCTCACAAGCCTCTGCAACTACCATCAAGCCTTCAAAAGCATTCTGGTCTGGAGCTGCCTTCTCCACTGATTTTCACCACTTGTTAATGTTTGGAAGAAAGTGTTTACAGAGTGTGACAGTGTGACAGTTTCACAATACTTTGGTTCTGGCAGCAGAATCAGCTTAAGAAATTCTCTCCTTTCTCCTGCCTTTGCCATGCAGGTCACTGACCTCTCGGTTGTAGCAACACAACTATTTGTAAAACAGTGTGATGCCCTGGATAAATGACATAATTCAGGTTAAACTGCCTTCTTTTCTTTTTCCTTGCTTTTGGCTTTTAGGGATGAAAATGGCAAAAGGGGAGGAAAGCTTTGGTGAAAGAAAGAGTGGCTGTGGAGGGAACTGTCTCCAGAGATTACCACCAAAAACCTCAATATTGTGAAGCTACTATTCTGAACCTCTCTTGTTGGTGTTTGGGGTTTTGTGATGGTTTTGGGTTTTTTTCTAAAGCATACTAAGTCGTAAGAGGAAGCTGGCAAAAACTAAAAACATGAGACTCATGCCTTTTTATCTGCCTCAAGTGCAGATTAGTTGTTCAAGACTAAAATGCCCTCTGTGAAAAATTCTCAGACATGTTTGGGGCTTTTCTTAATTCATGGAATTGTCTCAGCCAGTAGCTTTCCCATCCCATGTCTAGAGAGCTGCTGCTACGGCAGTTCGAGCACTGAGCACAGATCTGGATCCACAGAGCACGCCTTCAGTGTGCACCACATGGATGAAACCCCTGAGAGAAGAAACAGGACTGAAAAAGAGGAGGAGGACACCACAGGGATTGGGATAGAGAAGAAGAACAACAAAAAATCTTCATCTCAAAAGAAAAGGACCACTGGGCTGCTGGGACCTCTTAGGGCATGAACCTCCTCACAACTGCAGGTCCTGGGAAGGAGTACAATCATGGGATGGCCAGGATGGTTGGCAGGTGACTCTGAAGCTGAGGAGATCCAGGAGCTTCATGTACTATAAGGCTTCCTACTGGAAGACTGATAAACTGAGATTTTCCACTGCTTTTGAGAAATTATTTCTTTTGAATGAGCAGGATTACACTGGTTATCTGAAATAGCCAAGAGGCAAGATAACGAGGAGGGAAAAAGAAGAGGAATAAGAAGAATACAGAAGGAATATGTGGCTGAGGAAGTTAACACAGTTTCAATTTGCTAGAAAATAGCTTTCAGTGTGCACAGCTTAAGAAAAATGGGAAGCAAGATGAACACCTCTTATAAAATGGTAATACTTATTTTCAAGTACCCACACTAAGAGTTTCTTTTACGTTATTTTTCACTGGAATAAAACTTGGCAAGTGCAAGAAAACATACCTGAGAAGATTTTCCTAAAAGCCTATCAGATCTTACATGGAAAATGTACATAATTCCCAAAAAGAAAGCAATGTTGATTGAAAAAAGAATGAGAAAGAGATTTCCACAGCTCAGAATAAGAATATGCTGGTATTTGGTTTTTGAGGTTTCAACAGCAGTTAAAAATTTTTCAGAAGTCAACAGACTACACTTTTTTAATGGTTTGGTTTGTTGGTTTAGGGTTTGTTTGGTCACAAGGGAAATGAAATCTCTTTTCTAAACTGATTCTAATAGTGATGATTTTAATGTCATTTACAAGCTGAGCTCTCTGTGCATGAGCTATTTCCATGATTTTAATAATAACATAATGAAAACCCAGGTAGATAGTGCTGTGAGCTAGTTACAGAAAAGTTCATAAGCAGTAGTGGTGGATGTAGTAGTAGAAACAGTCATGTTTCCTTGGTTGTCACAGCACTGACATGCATTCAGAAATAATAAAAATTTTATTAATTAATCCTAAGTATGGAAGGTTCTTTAAATTCCAGCTTGTTTGGGTGATAGAGACAAAAAAATTTTTAAAATGCAATAATCAATTTTTGAGAACAATCTCTTTGACACAGATTTTGACTCACTTGCTTTGAAATGCAATAAAACAGAATAAACTAAAATAGGTTAAAATAAAATATGCTAATAAAAATACTAGCTGGAGGATTAAGGACAGATGACTTAGAAGTCAAGGAAATGGTCATCTTTTTCCAGTAACTACTTCAGACAGAATTGAGGTTATCAAGAACAAGAGTGAGGTGAGCCATTTGCATGCTATCTAACCAAGCTATCCTCTTCTTCTGCCTGAATTGCAATCACTAAAAGGGAATAGATTTTTGGAAAATAGCATGTTATCTGTAACACCCCAGCAAATATTTTCCACAAACAAATGCCAGCCTGCTTTCTATGGGTAAGGATGTAAGAATTCAGTATAAGCAAATTGCAGAGAGTGACTGGTCTTCAGAGACATATGATGGTCTTCCCACTCCCTGACCTGGATGATAACAATTCTAGAGTTCTTCAGAGGGTAGGACTGAAACCAGTTTCTTAGAGACAGCATCAGAGTTTGCAAACTTCACCACCTGCCAAGCTTTCACCTGCAGTTTGGCAGGGATCACACGAGTACGTGCACCACAATAACACGTTTGCTTGTAAAATATTCTCATATAAAATATTGCTTGAAATAGTGTTTCAGGAAACCAGATAAAAGGTGTTGTGAAAGCCAAAGCAAGTTTGCAAGTCTTTGTCTATAAATATTTTCTTTGGTATACATCCAGCTCTACTGGGAGAGACCAGTTTCACTTTAATGCTAGCACCCTAAAAGTTAAGTAGCTACTTCCAGCATGTAATTGAACAAAAGTTTCTGCAGATGATGGAGAGAAATACTGTAAGAGGGTAGTTCATTCTGTCTCCATTAGACTCCATTTAGGGGATGATGAACCACCCCCTGGAGATACACATATCTCTTGATTGCAAAGGGAATACAGATTATTAGTTTGGAGAGCACGCTGCTGAGTCAGATTATTGTTGTTAATGAATTACCTTTTTGCCAACTGACACACCTTGGACAGGACTTCCTGGAAGAAATCAATGGCTGTGATCCGTGCTGTTGGTGCCAGCCATCATTCTCTTCCATTTGCAGTCACACTCATGGGGTAGGTGAGCCTAGTTTAATTGACACACAAGGCATGACTTGAGAGGGGTTCAGCTGCAGAAACCACCTGCTGACAGGAATGATTATTACACAGCTGAGACTGCCCCCATGACCGCCTTCTGCACTCGCCTACAGCAGCCATTTTCAAGACAGGGCTAAGAGACAATCCAATATCCACCAGCTGGAAGGACAGCTGCCAAGGTGATGGAGCAAAACTGTTTTTAGTACTGGTAGATTGTAGCAAGAGAGGTCACAAACAAGAAGCATAGATTGGGAGGTTCGAGTAGGAAGGCTTAATCAACTAGGCAGGGCATGCAGTGCTGGAACAGGTTATTGAGACGAGTTTTGGGGTCTCCATTTTGGACAGACTTCAAGGCTTGACTGAAGAAAGCCAACCAAGCTAACAAAGCACTAGCAACAGTCCTGCTCTAAGCAGGCAGATGGACTGGATGAGATGAAGAGGTCCCTTCCAACCAGCATTTCTGTGGGAGGCTGGAAGTGTCTCAGAAAAATTCTCCACTTGAGAGTGATGTGTGTGCTCCCTTCCTGTTCTTCCTTTCTTCTGTGCTCCACATACGTCAAGCAGCAGCTCCCAGAGGTCATATAGGAAGGATTATTTCCTCAGTATGCCTTCCTCTTCCTCATACTCCTTCTTCTGACCTCAGCAGAGCTGCACACATTTGCCTACAGAAAGAATGTGACCTTTTGACAATAGAGTCATCCAGCAATTTGTTCTAGTTTTAAGCTATTTCCCCCCATTACCTCTTGGGTTTTTCCTCAGCTTCTTTGCCACCAATTGAAAGATGTGCTATGCCTGGAATGCAAAATTTTGGTTACCACTCACTGCACTATAGTGCCCAGTTCAACAACATGTACCAGAAACTTGTTTTCAGCCAGAAGCTTTTATCTTCAATCAAACTTCACAAATATTTTTGAGGGTTTTTAAAGCAGAAATGGTAGAGAAAGGTACATTTGTTAAAAATTATGCACTGCATCATGGAAAAGCAAGTAAGCTAGGCTGAAGAAATAGTGATGGCATAGGTAAATATATTACCAGTTATGAAGTTCATCATTCAATTCATATTACAGATATGAATTTGTGTTGTGTACATTTATAAATAAGCGCATATACATACATCTCCAATTATAGGGAGATACATGTTTACATGTGTGTGTATATATATGTATATCAAAATTAAACACAAATATTTGTGTGATTAATTGGTTTCTAGGCATATGTTTTGTGGTTACAGAGGAAAAAGGCAGATACTGCATAATAATGCAACATGTAGTAAGCCACTTGATTTTGACTGCCTCACCTGCTCTTTCTACAATAGTTGACTTACACAGCATTAGTACTTAAATTTCATGTTGACAGCCATACAAATAAAGAGCAAAATAACTACCTGACAAGATTTTATTTTCCCCACTTCAGTGTCTCACCGTAGAAGTCAGGTGATACAGAATATCCAGTAACCCACCATGCATAAGCTGAAAATTGGCACTTAGAATTAGAACTTCCACAGAGCTGAGATCAGACATCAGTGAAAGATGCAAAATCTTTACTGCCCATTTCCCTTCTAGAAATTCCCAAAATACAATGAACATTCTTTAAATTAATTACGAGTCGATTTTGATCAGAAGCAACCTCTCTCTCACAAAAAAGTAATTTCTTTAAGAAAGGAAGACACTTTTCCAGGTAACAGATATAGTGACTTTAAAACCACAATCTTATTATATACATGTAAAGTTTTTATGGATATTTTCAGCTAACATTTTTACTGGCCATAAACTATTATTCCCTGCCAGACTGAGACAGCTAGCCTGAGGGGAAAAACATTTCAGTCTTAGAAAGTAAGGAACATTAAAAAAAAAAAAAAAAGAAGTGGGGAAATGCTATTTTTAAACAGACTATGAGCATTTCTCTAATAGGTTTTGTGTAAAATATAAAATACATTGTGGTCACTGAGTACATGGTGTGTCAGAAAGCTTGGACTGGTGTTCTTTTGGGTTTCTTGCACAATTTGCTCTTGTTTTTTTTTCCAATACAGATCACCAAAGTTTCCCAGAAAAGCAAATTACCTCTGTTAAAAAAATGAGAGGGGGTTTTACTGCTAAGTTTTCCTTTTTTGCTACAGCAAACATCAATGGTACAAGTGGTTATAATGGATGGTCAATTCCATCGAGTTTCATCCACCAGAAAACCCAGAACACACAGAATCTCAGAAAAAGCTGAGTTAGAAGGGGCCCTCACACCAGGTGTAACACCTTTTCTGGTTTTTAGCTGTAGGCTTTCCTTGCACCTGACCTGGCACCAAGGAGCTGTGCACTGTCAGAAATCGGCCTGTCCAGCCACATCCAGCACAAAGTGCAGGTATCAGACATCCAACACTACACAGGTTGGGATCCTTTCCTATACATACTCCTCTGGGTATTGCTGCAGCGCTGCACCATTCTCCTTGTTCAGCTTGTAGTGTCCTTCCCTGAGAGGTGACAGAGAGAAGATGACCCACCAGCTCCAGTGGGCCCTGTGCCAGTAGTCACTGTCCCTCTGTAGCAGCCCTAAGTCTGTGGAAACCTCTTGTGCTCTTTCAGCATAGGCTAATACACTCATACTGACTGAGCAGAAGCACCAAAATCCATATTCTTGTCTCCAGCACCTTGTCTTCATGCTATACTGCACCCTTCTAGGGCATTTTTATGAGAACAAAACAGCACATGTCTTCATCAGTCTTTGAAGACAGTAGAAGGATGAAACGGGTACATACATAACACACATCTTCTAGGACCTAGACACTAAGGTTGCCCCCCCTCTGTGCTACCTGCACAGTTAAGGGGTAGGTGCCTGTGAGAGACCATGCCAGCTCATCATCAGGAACAGCTGTGTGCTGTTTTCAACATTGTCACTGCTTTGCTTGGTGAAGACATACCCTGGAGTGAGCTTGCTGTGACACAAAAATTATTCCGGGCAGAAGCAGACACAAAAGCCACCCACCTTCAAAGTCAGAGCCCTAACCAATTAAGAAAACAACTCCAGAGTCCAGTCGTCATCAGCTGCTTATAATTAGGCTGCATTTCTAAAACATTGCCTTTCCCACCCACAGAATGGCTTGAGACACACAGGCTGTCACAAGGAGAGCATAAAGGAAGAGTGGGATATTGATGACCTGTTCTCCCTTGAGAAGCCCATGGTACAGAAAATGGGAACAAAACCTCCAGAAATATCAGCTAGGGCTGGATTATTATTAGGGCTGGTGTCCACAGACACCCCAAAATCAAATAATTTGTTGACTACTGTTAATTGTTGAAAGGATTTTCCTACAGACAAGCATGATGTCAAAAGGAAACCCTCCCAAGGGAGAGGACCTTCCCTTATTTAAGAGCTTGTGAGTTTCTGCAGGCCAGTGCTCAAATATGTTCATTGGTGAAAGCAGTCAGAAGCCAGCAGTGGTTTAGGAACCTTTCAGGAGACAGTTTGAGACCCTGGAGTGTCTGGGTTCTCTCAACAGTAATTTTGACGCTTTAGCTGAACATCAGTGCTCTGTGCACACAGTGACACAGACAACCCAGGGCTTGGCTTGACTAGAGGCACCAACAAGAGACTGAAAGGAAGACTATGAATCAGCTGTCTGGTTACTGATGTAGCCTCTTTATGCATAATCTCCACCTACTTCTTCACTTCATCATCATGAGACAATGTCCTATTGTACTAGTTCAAAAGAGACACTTCCTCCAAGACAGACATCTCTCTCTTGAAGCACAGGGATCCGCAGTTCTGGGCACAAGCACAGGCAATTGGTCAAGTTCCCATCTTATCCCATTCCAGTTTTCTTCAGTCCATTTGGCAACAGGTCAGCAAGTGAATCCAAACAGTGGTATTTAAACCTCTCAGAACCTCTCATTTCCTAATCCCCTAGATAATTCAATTCTGTGCACATTTTCTGCATTAACATTGAAACAGATATTTCCCCCTTCTTGTGCATTTTTAAACATGTGTTCCAGTATCCTGGAGAAAGCTGAACTACAAGTCTCAAGTATGCATGTATTATAATATACTCAAAACAGATTAGAAACAAAATGTTTTCCATCTAGCAGCTTCTTCCTTGGGACAGAGGCAAAGGCAGTTCCATGAAAATCTTTTTACAGCACCCATGATCATTTGCCACCTAATGCCACAGTGCCCCAAGGGAAGTCATGTCTTTTTCTGCTTGCAGTGAACTACTGGGGCCTCTGTCCTTCCAGAGCCTCTGCCAGCCAGCTGGAGCAAAGGACATGTCCCATCAGGACCTGCAGACAAAAGGTGCCTATTGGAGGGTCACATTCTATCTCCAACACAGTGTGCCAGGCTTGCCATGGCAGCATCAAAGCTCAGGACACAGGCTGCTGGCTTTGCTCACCCACTTTCAAGTGTCATTTGACTGTTTTGCAGCAGTTCAGTCCTTGTCCCAAATGACTTCAGCCTGGGTTTGGCTCCTAATGAATATCTATCATCTATGAGATGTATTTGCTGGGTCAGAGTATGACAACAGTGTTGCTCCTGTCTGCTCCAGAGGACAACCCTGAGACATCTCATAAGAACCACCAACTTTGCTGCTCTTCCTTGAATTATCATAATCCAAGCCAGATTGCTTGAGGATCCTGCCAGGGTTATGAACTGTGGGAACACCTTGCTCTTTGGGCTTAATGAGTAAAACAAGACCAGAGATGACTGCAGAGTATAAAATACTGAGTTTAGCCTTGGGTAATGTGACAGTGTGCCCTGGGTTTCCAACAAAGTACTAAGATAACCTAATGACCCAATCTTATGCAGTAAGTATTGTGGATTTGTTAGAGGTAAGAGCACACAACAAGGAGAAAAACATCACTTTGCACCTTATATCACAGCCAGAAGAATGTGTGCACAAATTGCACCAAGATTCTTATACCTTCTTGTGCAGATGACTCAGAAACATACCTTACAAAATAAGATTCATTTTTCTCTCAGGCCATACTTGACTTTCATAGGTGGATTACCTTGGTTAGGGACTAACAAGGCTGGGGGCTGGGGGTACTTTGAGGCAGCAGCACAGATCTGAAGCCAGAGCAGCTGCCTTCACTCTGGGGGTCCTTGTGTGAGTGCCACAATTTTGTCCCTGGCCTCTGCTTCCTTTACTCAACACGTCTTGAAACAAGACTTATATTAGTTCTGTCAGATTTCAGGTTTTGCTTTTTTTGAAGTTAATTTCTCTTTTTCTCTTCCCACTGAATCACAGAAACATAGAATGTCCTGAATTTTAAGTGGCCCACAGGATCACCAAGTCCAACTCCTGGCCCTGCACAGGACACCCCAAGAGTCACACCAGGTGCCTGAGAGCACTGGCCAAATGCTTGAACTCTCTTGGGCTTGGTGCTGTGACCACTTCCCCAGGGAGCCTGTTCCAGTGCCCAGCCACCCTCTGGGTGAAGAACCTTTATTAAATATCCAACCTAAACCTCCTCTGACACAACCTCAGGCCTCTCTCTGTTCCTGTCACTGGGCACCACAGAGAAGAGATCAGTGCCTGTCCTTCCACTTCCCCTAACAAGGAGTTTGCAGACTGCAATGAGCTCTTCCCTCAGTCTCCTTTTCTTCAGGCTGAACAGACCAAGTGACCTCAGCCACCCTTTGTGTGACTTCTCCTCAAGGCCCTTCACCATTTTGGTAGCCTGCAAGTGAAACACGTGGTAGGTAGAGCAGTGCTCTGGGCAGGGTCTGCTCTGCAGCAGCCTGCCAGCTGCCTGGCAGATACACAGCAAATTGCTGATAACCAGGTGCTGCTGGGGAAGGTACAGGCAATCACCCATCAGGTGTTTATTAGGCAGGTGCTGTTCTGGCCAAGCAGAGGAAGATTATATTCAAGCTCAAGACAAGCTTATTGAAGCATAAGACAAGCAGCATACAGTTCAATGCGAAAATTTCAATCAGAGAACAGTTTCCAAGTAAAAATTGCTTCGTTTGTTATTTTTCTAACTTTTCCTCTCACAGGCATTTGACTGCTGGCCTCCTCTAGAACTAACCACTGAGCTTCATGCTGGATCATGAAGCTGTGAGGCAAGTCGCTTAAATGCACTTGTAATTAGGAAAACAGCCAGAATCATCTCTAGCAGAAAATCTCTAGGCTTACCCAAGAGCTGTGTTCTGTCCAGAACTGTGATTTACCTGTACCCGTAATTTCACAGGGAAGACTTCCAAAGAGCATGTCAGATGAAGCTACTCTTTGGCCTAAAATGCACTGTCCAAACTTTCTTCATATACTTTCTGGTAAACCTTCTTATAACATGCCTCAATATACCCCTTCACTTTAGCAACATTTCCAGACAAAGGGGCAAGACCAAGTTACAGCATTCCAGGTGCTGGTGAGGAGACCACAGCCTGACTACAACCCATGGGAAGCCAGACAAGTGTCTGCTCCCCTTCTGAGAAAAAGCCAGAGTATAAGAACATGAAAATTCCTGGGCCTGGTCATGCCCATCATGCTCCATGTACCGAAGCAAGGTACCATCAGTGACCATTTTGGTCATTTGGGGAGGTTTAGGTTAGATAAAAGGAAAAAACGTTTTCCCTGAAAGGGTGGCCAGCCATTGGAATAGGCTGCCCAAGGAAGTGGCAGAATCACCATCCTGGAAGTGCTCAAGAGATGTTTGGATGTGGTATTTAGTGCTATGGTTTACTGATGAACACAGACATGCTGTGCTAAAGGTTGGACTCGATAATCTTAGAGGCCTTGTCCAATGTTAATAATTCTATGATTAGCAAAAGCAAAGCCAAGTCCAGTCTTGATCACAACCATGAACATTGTCCATCTGTCCCCTGTCATTGGAGCAGCTGGTCTGCTCTAGACAGGTAAAGGAAATGGAAGGGGCGTTTAGCAGGTAGAGAGAGTGACTCTTGTTGAGCTTCAAACTGTGCTGTAGGTAAGATCCAAACCAACATTTGTTGTGTTGCTCTTTTCCTAGTGGAGAGCAAGACCAGCATTTTCTGGGTCTAGTTTCAAAGCAGCAATCTAGTATCCTCACTGGGAGCTATCCTGAACTAAATCCTTCCACATGGTTGATCCTCCTCTAAGTTTGATAAAATCTAAAATTAAATAACATGACCATGTTCCTGCTCTCATCCAAAGTAGGTATGGAGCTTTGCTGGAATGTCTTGTCCCATCTGGCCCTGTAAACATAGCACCAGCACAGGCCATCTTCATCTGCATGGTCACAACCACGAGAAGGAAGGAGTTGTATTGTGATATAAAGGTAGCAGCTTCTACCCTGGCCCAGAGAAGTATCTGGTGATTCCCCAAGCCCTCCAGGAAAAGGGTGGGGAACTGAGCTTGTACAGGTTCAAGACTTTCAGGTGTATCACAGTGTGGGAATCCTTTTTTCATGGCACTTAGTGAGTCAGCTCCCTTTTGCAAGCTTATCAGGTTAAATCACTATTTTTCTGCATCTCAGCAGGGTTTGCTCAATATGAAAACAGACTACACAGGGCATTAACTCGTCTGTCCTGGACCTGCTCCAGCAAAACACAGAATTCACAGCATGTGAGAAAAATTCCCACCAGGAGCATTGCTCTTTGTGAAATTACTATATTGAGTGTTGGTCTCTTGGGGATTTTTGCAGTGAATGTATTTGAGTTCAATACCAAGTTTTTGGTGGTGCATTTTTGAAAAGATCAGACCCTTTGGGAAAACATTTCAGGGTACATTGAATTTTACAACTCATTCTGCAACTTCCATGAAGGAACAGTTCTTGGTCCATCCCTACTAACTCAAAACTCAGAAGCAAGTTTTCCCTTGGGCAGATTTGCACAAAAATAAAAGAAGCACTGAATTTTCCACATAATATTAGAGAGTGAAAGCTGAGTTCAGGCCCAAGTTTAAGTGACCTCCAGTGTGTTAAATTGGGCCCATTGGCCAATGGCACATGCAAAGTCATCTGACTGAATTCTATTTCATAGTGAGCTAAGGTTAGATAATAAAAATACATTGCATTTGTCAAATGCACTCATGGACCTTCAATGGCTTGCAGTAACTTGTTATGGCACTGTTGAGTGGCTTTGCATCCAAGCCTAGAGATTTCTTTGTGATTTTCAAATCTTTCAGCTGCTTGTAATGAAACAATTCACATACCATAAAAAGAGAAAAACAATTAGACATTTAACCAATAAAGAGGCCCATATGGGCCCATGTACTCATCAGTGCATTTGAAGCCATGCTGTTTCACAGACTAACAACAATTAGTTAACATTTCAGCACCTTGTATTTGAAGTTTCAATGCATTATTTTTGATTGCATTAACCAAGGAAAACTCCTTTGGTTAATAATTGCATATTCTGGTTGTAGATCCACTGGGAGGAAGCGACACCTTGTTATACCAGAGCTGCTCCAAGCAGCAGGCAACACGCCACATGACTGCAGAAAAGCAGCCGTGCTGCCACCCTGAGCATGGCAGGGCTGTCTCCAGCCTCACTCATCTCCAGTTTCTGTGGTTGAAATGGCTCCCGAGGTATTAGAAAGTCTCTTTTTTCCCAGCCCCATGACCGAAGAAGAAGTCGAGATTCATCGGTTCTGCTTTTCGAGGTTTTTCTCTTATCTATTCTTTCTCTGACCTTCAGAGGTCTGTCTGGCAGGTTGGGTTGTGGCACGCTGACCACCCTTGGGGTGGTGTTAGCTTTTTATACTAAAAACTACGTGTACTTTATTTACAATAATTTTCCAGTACCTATCACCTATGTTAGACAGTCTGTCTCTACACCAAACCAATCCAGAAGTGTCACCATCACAGCAGAAGATGGAGGACAAGAAGAAGGAGAAGAAGGACAGGGCACGCCCAGATTCCTCCATCTTGCCTCTTGAACCCCCATTCTAAATCCCCAAAATTCTACTTTTTCACCCTGTGAAAAATTAGCTATCATTCTACTCAAAATCTTATGGTTTGTAAATCTTCACACAAAGTTGGTAATTTTTTTCCGTGGGCTGAAATCAAAGGCACAGGTGTTTTTGACTCCGTGCCAAGGTCTCTGAGCCCCTTGCCAGGATCTCAAGTCCTCCAGGGCAGCCAGAGGAATGTCCTGGGTTCCGACACATGCACTGCACTGCTCCCAACAAGGGACAGGAACCCCAAGTCCTATTACAGCCTTTGCAACACAGCCTTTATTTTGGAAGTGTTTCCCTCTTCAGCCTGCTTTGCAGTGATGTGTGGTCACCCCACAAGCACTGATCTGCTCCTGGTTGTGTGACCACACTGCCATTAAAGTTTTCTCCTCTCAGGCTGCAGCACTGGGCCAGCCAAAGCAGGGATGCTGGAAGTCTGAATAGCACAGGGACCATCTGGGGAGGGAAAGATGTACTCTGGCAGCATTGGCAGCTACTGTGGGGTAGGCTAGCCCTGCCCAGCTCTACTCTCACAGCCAGTTAGGGACAACGTGCCCATGGGTCTCAATGAACATCAGATCCTAGGCTCACCTGTGCATCTTTCATCTCTTACACACTTTTTTTCCCTCTCCAACTTCCATCGCAAATGAGGACAAATGTGCCCTGGGCAGCAAGTTTCTGGGAGCTTTCTTCCCTACTCAGATGGTGGAAAGCATGCAAGTTTTGGCACCTTGCCCCATTTTTCCCCAAGACAGCCAGACCTCTTGTCTCTTATTGTCTTTCTTTTTCCCCCCCAAGGTATTTCAAAATAAATAAAGACAGGTGCCAAAATCTATTTGGTCTTGCTTCCTAATCTTTTTGCATTTATCATAACACAGACCAGTACTTTATCACATGAGTTGCCTATTTCCTCACACAGGCACCCCATATCTGAACCTCAAACTGTCTGCCTAGAAAAACAACTCCAGGGCAAAAGCAGAAAAGGTTTCCCTTTGCTATTTCAAATCCATTGAACAAACACCAACAGCTTCACTTGTCCCAAAGGGACCAAAGGAATTTAATATTTCCTAGGTTAAAAGGCCTTTGTTCAAGCAGTTCTGCCTCTTTCAAGCCCTGAGCCAGTAAAACCTAGACTGGCCCAAGTACTCTCTAAAGCAGCAAGAGAAAGATCTTTGGGCAACTAGGAGAAAAAAGAGCTCAGAAAAAGCCATTGTCTCCCATGCAGGGGGAAGACCCAGGCTGAATATACTCCTTTTAAACAGGGGAGTCTCCCAAAGATCAAGGTCTACTTCCCAAAGATATACAGCTGCTCTTCAGGCTGGCTCTTCAGCTGCTGTGCCTTATTCTGGGCTGTTCTTGTAAGTGTTGCTATTGCACTGGTCAGAAGAGCATCTCCCAGACTGTGTCATTCATTGTGTGACCACTCAACAAGGCCACCTGAACCTGCTGGTGTCTGCTGCTGGTGGCATTCCTTTGCAGGTGCCCCAGCCCTGTGCAAGCAGTGCAGTCCCATCTGTAGCCACTGCCTTGGCAAATCAGGACTCCCATGAACCCCATAAGGATGTTCTTGCCCTGGAATTCCCCTGCCCTTTCTCAGGCTACTTCCTTTTCATTATCTGTAAGTAGTCTCTCTGGTTAATTCCTTGCTGGAGGAGAAAGAGATTTCCCCACATTTCAATCTGCTTGATCCAAGACCATACTTAGGGGCATCTACTAGGACATGTGATGAATGTATTTCCAAGAAAGAAGGTACCTCCTGGCAGAGAGAGTAGCTCTTCTGTGCTCTGACTACAGCACCAGAATTTCATGTGTAATATAGAAAAACTCACACTGTCATGTAAGGGACCAATCCTGCCACTTCCATGGCCTCTTATATCTTCTTCTTTCATGCAATCATAAAATGGTTTGGAGTTGAAAAGGACCTTAGAGATAATTAATTCCAACATCCTCCCATGGGCAGGGACACACTTTCCATCTGAACAGGTTGCTCAAAACCTTCTTTGCACTGAAGGTCTTCAGTATAAAACACTTGTGGACCCTCACTTCACTGGACCATTTGTCTGATGAGTGTCAGCCTCTCCATTAGCACAACTTGCTGTTTCAAGGCTGAGAGCTAGATTGGTTTGCCTAAGCACAGGTGAACAAGGCACTGCCAGCTGCCAACAGCATCTGAGGCATTGGCACAGTGACAACTATACGCTATTAAGTGACAGCCAGAGGCTGTACCAAGCACCCAAGAATGCCTCAAATGGCACTACACGTTTGGGTTTAGGCAACTGAATCAGGTCCACAGCAAGTACAAAGTACACTTCTCACCTTGGGCAAAAGTGCCAGCCTTGTGCTCAACCAACTACAACCTCAGTTCAGTAAACCAAACCAGAGATGTCCACATGCTTGGGAAGGAGCATTTTGGGATGTCCAAGCCATGCCAGTGTGGTAGAATGAGCTGCATATCCCTTCATTTGAGGGGACACAAATGAAATCTTGTCATGCATAGAGCGCCAAAAGCTACAGGGGCAAGGTGCTGAGTTTGGAACTGTAGGCTGATGCAGCAGCCTCCACTTTGGTTTCTCTCAGTAGTAAGTTTGCTTCAATGGCTGATGCCATTTTAGAATGCTGCCTTATATTTATTTCTCTTTTTTATCCGTGCAATAAGTTAAAAATGCCATATGCCTGTTTTTATATTCCTCAGGCTTCATCTCCACACACACACCATGCACACACAGTTTCCAGTTGAGTAAGGAATGCGACGCATTTATCTGTGGCTCAGCACAGACACTGGTATACCAATGCATACATCCAGTGTGGGAGTAGGAGAGATATAGGTGCCATATGGAAATCACATCTGACACATACAGCTTGGGACAAATGGGAGAAAAATCTGTGCCGCTCACGTGCACCATGCAAAGAACTTTTTCTGAAAATTGTTGTTAGCTTTGGCTTTATAACTCTCTGATACACCAAAGCACAGATGCCAGCTTGTTTTCAGAAAGGAGTTGGAGGGAGAGATGGGACTTGACTGTGGCACAGAAGGAGAATTGGTCACCCTCAGCTTCCTCCCCTCACTCAGATTTGCAAACAGGCTGGACCCAGCCTAAGGAGGCAGCTGTGCTACGCCCACCCACCGACTGGCAGCTCCACATCGGCATTCCCATGACTGCCAGGAAAGAGCTGGCTGCCATCCTGCCTCCCAGAGCTCCCTCCCTTCAGGGGACAATAAACACTTCACCTTCTAAAAACTGGGTTGCCAGATACTTTATACAGCCAAATGATAACTGATAGGCAAAGAAGAGAAATCAAGCATGGCAAGGAGTTTAAGGTGGGTTGAGAAAAAGATAAGTTAGAAATAGGATTTAATTATACAGATGTTATGGTGATTAGGGTCATCCGAGTAGGTAGATGGACTTGCAAATCCAGGAAGTTTTGCTCTGGTGACAACAATTTCTTCCCCCTCCATCTTGCCTCCTAGACAGCACAGCCCTCAGAGTGCCTAGAGGGAGACGACCTCGGTAGTATCCCTGCTCCTAATGAGAAGAGGGGCTGTACCAGCACTGATGCACCTTGTTTGGATGCTCAGGGCAGACTCAGCCCCCAGCAGCACTCAGGCAGTCTGAAGGGAGGCTGCTTTTCCAGGGGTGGGGAGTGGGGAGGAGGAAGACGTGATTTATGGAGGAGGCTGGCACGGATCCAGCAATCCAGAGGTTTGCAAGTAGAAGGTTCTATCACCCACTCTCTATGCAAAGAGACTCATACCACCATCAGTGAAAGTCTGAACAAAGACCCAAGGGCTGGGCTGGTGGAGGGAACATGTTGTTCTCTAGTGTGAAATGAATGTGGAGTTGAAAAAGTTGGGTGTTGGGTGGAGCTGGGGTGGTCATGCTTCCCCGGGGGCTGTGGGTGATGCAGGCAGAGCCCTTCCCTCAAGCTCAACAAAGCCAAAACTGCAACACTGGGAGCTGAACTGGGCAAATTCATTTGTTTAACCCTTAGAATGCAGCTTCTAGCCAGCTGCAGTCTCTCATAATTGTCTCAGCTGAAGTGAATAATGACAAAATGTCCCAGTTTTTATCTCACCAGGACCAAACCTGTTTTTACTACTTACAAAGTGCTTTGGGGGGCATTGCTATCAGCTGTTGGCATTTCCCATACAAACATTTCCCTCAGCAACCATTATTCTCAGTCAACCCAATCCAACCTGAAATCCTAGCACTAACACAGTCCTAGAGAGGGGACTAATTCTCATCAGTCCAACAGCAATGGAGGAGAAAAAGGAGGAGGAGGAGGAAAAGGTCAGAAGACAGATGCAGGCCAGGTTACTAAAACAGAAGGGAACCAAAAGAGTCTCACAAAACAAAGGCCAAGGAACGTGCCTGCTCTCGTTCTCCTTCAAGAAACTTCACAGCAAGGTACTGACTGTAAAAACAAACACAGCATTACAATGCAGAGGCAGGAAAAACCAAATCCCAATCACACAGAGGCAGAGAAGAAAAAGATTAATCAACTTATGCCAAACCTAATAATAACATAGTCCTCACCATTAGCCTCCCCAAAAGAGAGGAAAGGAAAACAAAGGCACTGAAACATTAAACACAGGAATTAATGGAAAATATCAGGCAAATGTAAGAAAAACAAGGAGTGGAAGACTGCACACTGGCCTCCATTTCCCTTTCCCCCATTATGCATACAGAGACAGAAAGAAAAAGAAAGCACCATTCCCAGTAATTCTGGAGTTTGTAGTTAAAAAAATTATTTGTAAGCCAATTGAACTAAGATAGCTAAATTTTGTTGTTCTGAATGCTCTTGACTTGGTAGAGTCATTCTACTGAATTAGGTACGAAGTCAATGTGATTGCCTTTGAATCCTGCTCTGAGCTCTTGCAGAGAGAGAGACCTGCATTGCTGGAGCTCAGGACCTCTCAGGGAAAAGCCTGAAATGGAGTGTGTTCATCCCTGAATGGCATCCTCCAGCCAGGCATGAGGACAGGCTTCTGCACAGCCAGGTTGTTGGGTCTGCTGTGTTTTATCCCACCCAGCACAGTGCCCAGGCTCAGGCAACATTTTGCTATGTCTTTGGCAGCTGTCCTGACTGAGGGATGGAATTAATTTCACCCAGCTGTGAATCTCTACAGAGGAGACATTTCCAGATGAAATTGTCACCTGAGGGATGCTCTTGGCAGACAGTGCAGAGAAACAAGCCTTTCTAAGGTGAGATTCACCTCACCTTCAACAAGGTGTCTAAAGTAAATCAGGTGAGTCAGTCCCAACAAGTGCCAATTGCCTCCATTGCATACTAAGGGACTGTGGGTGTCTAGTTCAGGTGAAGGTACATACTTATATGAGAATAATTCTATCTCTGTTTCCTATGCACATATTCAGGAAATGCATTTATTTATATTTAATTTATTTTCTTGCATAAGAGCAAGAGAACGGAAGTAATCACATTCTCCTCCAGCAATGAGAACCACAACACACATTTGCTTTCCCTTCTAGCTCCTAAGCCTCTTTGTATTATGTTTTTTCCTACCTCAGTCCTCCCCAGAGCCCCATCATCCTCTTAGTCATACAGTGATTCCTCCTAAATGGTCCCTTTCCTCTTCAATCCTTCCCACTGGCTATCCAGCCCTCCCAGCCCAAGTTTCCCCAACTAGCCCTCTCACTCAGCAAATCCAAATCCAAATCCGATCCATTGTCCTTGCTCCCCTTTGCAAGAGCATTGAGACTGCAAGAGGAGTCCAGTCCCAATGTCCATGCTCAGACATGGATGTGACAGGGGAACCAGCAGTCAGGCTGGAGGAAAACTCCTGTTCACTCAGTTTCTCCCCTCAGTTGCTCCTGCCATGCAGGAAGGAGCAAAGCTTTTATGGATGTAAGTCACAAAACCAGTCATTTATAAACGGATGAGAGTTTTGCAAGCATTGGCAGATTTCCACACAGATACTAAGGTACATCCCTGATGCAAGACCACCATCCTGCCAAATTTTGAATCCATGTCACAGTGTGGGGGATGCAAAAATTCTCTGATAAAAGGCCAACAGAGCTTTTAAATACTGACATTTATTTTCCCCACTGTTCCCCTTGGAAATGGATGAGTCTGGCTGGGTTTTTTTTTTCCTTTCTCACATTTCTCCACATCAGTGTAAAACGCTTGAGACAGGTGAGGAAATTCTGACATGATTATGAAGACTGTCTCCAGCAACTTCTGTAACAGTGAGTTTGTTCCCACTGGCTGTTCCCAACTAATAAAACACAGCATAGCATCATTTACTCACAAACTTCATTCATCTCTGAAGCTCATATGACTGCTTCTAAAACTTTCCATGCCTGCTTTCCAATAGACAAATTCTGCTCTCACAAAGAGATGGACTTTACTGACAACCATGCCAAATCTTACATAAACAAGGTAAAAAATTTGCTCACACTAGATCTTCATCTGGTTTATTCCTGATCCTGATTCAGTAGATGTAAGTATGCTGAAACACTGAGTCTATATGGAGTCCATACCTTTAGGAAGTTCAGCTCAGTACCCACACATGGTGGTTTGTAACATGCCTTTCCCAAAGAAACCACAGTAATGTTCCCAAAACTTGTTCAGAGTGCAAGGATGACATAGAAAAGGGCTTTGAAAAGCTAGGGGGATATCCTAATATACTTTTAAGGAGTTCTTGTATGTGAGCATGCAAATGGGCTCCCTGGGTTCTGGTCCTCCACACTTGTACAGATTCTGTTCACTTCCTACACCTATAAAATCCTACACTCAGTATCACATAAGCTATTTTTCTCACATAGAATAATTAAGCTAGTCCTTAAGTTTCTCCAAAGCAAAGTCACCTCTGCACACTTGTGAAGGTCCAACCTACCCTAGAAGCTGGGGATTCAGCTTCCGCACACAATTTCCTGCAGTATTTCATTCTCCCCATCACTGATCTAACCCTGACCTTCCTTGCTGCTCTTTCAGAACCTATTTCCCCACAATGGACCTGGAAAGCAGATGGTTTCCTTCCATCTTACAACAATCTTACAGATATCTGAAGGCTGTTACCACACTAATTCCCAGCCCTCTTTTCTTTCCATTAAATCAGGCCTGTCATTCAGATTTTCTGCTCGCACAAGGCTTTCAGATCATCAAGCACTGGCATGGATCTCTTCTGAATACCTTCCACAGGTTGACTTTTGTCCTGAAGCCCAGTCTACTCAACCAGCTATGTCATAGCTGAGGATCCACTAACAGTGGGCAGGATGGACAACTGAGGGAGCATGTCAGGCAAGACTTCTCCATGCACACAGAATCATAGACTGGTTTGGGATGGAAGGGATCTTAAAGATCATCTAAAGTTCTAACCCCCTGCCATGGGCAGGGACACCTTCCACCAGGTTGCTCAGAGCTCCATCTCACCTGGCCTTGAACAGTCTCCGGGATGAAGCACCCACAACTTTTCTGGACAATTTGCTCCAGTGTCTCACCACCCTCACAGTAAAGAATTTCCTCCTAATACCTAATCTAAACCTACCCTCTTTCTTGAGCCCATTCCCCCTTGTTGTGTCACTACATACCCTTATAAATCATCTCTCCAACCTTGTTTCTTGTAGGCTCCCTTCAGGTACTGGAAGGCCACACTTGGGTCACAGAGTGTAGTTCATAGCAGGGGCTGTGTGATGAAGTCTGTGCTGTTACCATGGTCCTTACAGCTCTCTCAAGGCTGTATGGCAGAAATAGAGTTAGAATATTGACTGAGGCTCTTAAATTAGCCTGCCCAGGTGGAAAAAGAAATAAGACATGCCATTCAGGAGGGGATGAATAAGGATAGGCAGAGTGCACCCTGGAACAATGTGAGAAAGAGCTGACAAAGAGGCCCAAAGGTGTGACTCATGATTGAACAGTTGGAGGACATTCGTTTTTGGTTCATGGCATGTGGAACAAGTGCCCAGCAGACAGGATACCCACCAGACCTCTCCTGGGAGCTGGTAATCCCCACCCAACGGCACCAGTCAGGCTCCTGCATCAGTACCACAAACCGTAGAAGGGCACCCTGCCAAGTGTTTTTTTCAGGGTGTCCATATACTTGGCGTGGCTGCACTCACCAATTTTCAGCAGGCTTCAAGCCTTTCCTCACATCATCCTCTCAAACCACAGAGCCTGGAATATCTCTACTTCTGCTTATATAATACTCCCAAATTGGCTTTCACAGTCTCTGTGAACCACACACAAAACCTTTGCCTTAAAGCAAAACACCCTTCTCAAGCAACAAGGAACCATAACAGGCACTGGGATCACAGGACCAGGTTCCCACTGCTCAGTGAAGGGCAGCCCCATTCCACATCATCCCCTCTGTGCAGGGCTTGGAGAGGTGTGTGAGAGGAAGCAGCTTTTCCCCAAGCACCTGCTGCTCCCCCAGACTCCCCCGCCTCAACCTCAGCATGCATATAAATTGCTGCAACTGTGTCAGAAGAGCAGGAATGCATCACGGAAACCCTTCCCCTGTAACCATGGCTGGATGTAACGCTTGCAAGTGTGAAGCGCTCATGTTTGTGCATGAGCATTTCTGTACACCGTGTTCCACCTGGAGCACGGGAAGAGGAGCTCACTGTGACCCTGTCACAGCATCATATTTAGGCACAATCACACTCTGCTGCCATGAAGGAGGTGAGGGAGGGAGCGGGGAGCTGAAAACTCTCGTTTAGTGCCAGCTGAAGCAGTAAGTGACAAAATTCAGGTTTCCACCCACTTCCTTCTAAATTTGACATTTTGCAGCTATCATTTTCTACAAATCTGAGGAAAACGTACTTTTAGGAATAGCAGCACGACTCTAGCCCATAAAACTCTTAGAATTCACGTCACTTTATTGATAAATGTGCCAAACAGCAATGCAGGCAGCTAAGAGAGAACATCAGTAAGAGTACAGTAAAGGTCAGTGCAACAGGACTGCAGGAGGGACAACACAGTGACTGCCATGTCAACAAAAATACTCAGATGCACCTTAAAGTCTTTGTTCAAGGGTGAATCTGTTATCATTCCAAAAAATATGTGATGAACTCCATTTCAGTACGGGATGTATACACCTCTATTTAATCTCCCCTTAAGCAGAGATAAAGAATACTTTTATTAGGTCAACTGTCTCTTTAGTGTAGCTACTACCTGGCACATGGCAAAGCAAATGGAGGAGAGACCAGACAGCAAACTAGGCTGAGAACTTACCTGCTGTTTGTCAGTTTTGTCATGGATAGTTCTTGAATAGATAAAATCCAGTGGCAGAAAGGCAGGTAGCTAATGAAACTAATGAAAATGCTGCACAGATGGAGTGACCTGCAGCCAGGTGGTGTGTGGGGTTTGAGGCTAAGACATGCTCCACAGCCCAAGGGTCCTTGGAGAGCCATGAGGAGCTGTTCCCCAGTCTCCCACTGAACTGTGGAACAGCTCAGTGCTCCATGGAGGGAAACAGGGCCCAGGGACTGACCGTGCAGCAGATCATTAAAGCTGGGGCAGAGGGATCCAGACATCATTTCACTGTTCTGGTTAATCACTCTGTGCAAAGTGCAACAGCTAATCATGAGAAATAGGGAAGAAGCCATCTCAAAATGTTAAACCACCTGGCAACTGAAGGACAGGAAGGAACATTCAGGACCCATAAGAAAGCAAAGAAACACATATCCAAATCTACTAGATGAAGAGTTGCATATTGCTTCCCCATTATTTCGTGTATCTTTCTAAGGGAAGTTTTCAATCACATCTGTTCCACTAATTTAAGTTAAACTTAGTTAAATTAAATTGAAGTTAAATTAAATTGAGTTAGCTCAAAACTGCATTTCTCAGTTATAAAATTATTTTTCACAAAAAAATAATACAAACAGTAAGGCGAAGGGAGAGGAAATGTGTAATCCCAAACTGCAGCTCCTGGAAACAGAAGGAGCTGAAGATGACTTCAAGGAGAAGAATCAGACTCTTCTGCACCTGGGGACCTCAGCAAAGTAGAGGCATTGTAGCAGTGTCCTACCAGTGCTGCTTCATGTGGCAACAAGAGTTTGTGGTTCCTCTGCTCTGCTGCAGCTCCAGCTGCAAGGGTGGGTGATCCTGTGATGCACATCTGCCAGGGCTCCATCAGTGCTAACACACCCAATGGTTGTATGAAACACTTCTCATCCTGGCCAGAAGCAATTTTACGAAGGTGTAGATTGGAGTTTTGTCCTCCACTTGGCATTTATCCTGCCTCAAATGGAGTAAGATTTTTTTAAAGGCAAATATGTTTCCTCAGTCGAAAAAAATACTATAGTCAGAATATTGTACAAACTTATAGATGTTGCCAGACAAAGCCTTACCAAGATCACAAGATTTGTGTAGCAGAATTCAGAATTTGCTGTTTGGCTACATACTACTCTATGTTGCAAGGTCCCAATATATCTGGGACTTCCAGATGCTCTGAAAATAAAATAGCATACTTAAAATACTTAAAATAGCAATATGCTTCAATAAAGCTAACAGTGTTACTAATTATATTGCTATTCTATCAATACTCCAACTGGTTATTAGTACCATTACTTATGAAAGGAAAGTAATAATAAGCCAGACTGACCTAAAACTGAATTTTAAAATGGAGATTCCTGAAATCTCTTGCACTTTAAGAAGTTTGCTGAACAAATCGATGCTAGTCTGTGAAGAAGCAGCTCATTTGCTAACAAGTCATCAGAAAGGCTGACAAAATTCAGTACATGGAGCATTATTGGATTTGTAATAATTCCAAAGGACAGTATCTGGATAAATAGGTTTAAGCCTATCCTTATTGTACCCTTTTCTGAAAAATAGATCAAAATTGTCTCCTTTGGTAGCTAAAAGTAGGTGCATTCTAGGGTTTAAAAAATGTAGTATTGACCTAGACAGTCCAAATGTAAGTTGAAATCAACACTGAGAGGGGCCCAAGGCAAAACCTCAGACCTAAATAACTCCAGTTTCAAGAAGTTCTAAGTCAGGTTCATATAGATGCTTCACATAAGAGGGAGGTGCTCTCTGAGCTTCCTTTGTCCTGAGGACTTCCATAGTCCTGCCAGTGGTGACATGCAGGTTGCACCTATGTATCAGGCAACCCTCCCCATCACCTGCACCACCAGGATGGTTTCTGGCTTGCTTTTGGCTCTCAGCCACCAGCCCTCAGGCTGGCTCAAGAGCTGTCTGTGTTGTGGAGGTCCCTGAAAAGGAGAGTGCTGCTCTCAGGGGTGACCTTACATGGCAGGGACCTGTGTGTCCCCTGTGTCCCCCACCTGTCTGTCTCTGCAGAAATGAGTTCCATGATGTGAAGACCTGCTCAGACCTTCCCTTTTGTTGTTGCCACTGCTTCTTTGGAGGAGTGTGGGAGAAGTCAACACTCATGTATGAAAACAGAACTCACTTTATGTTACATCAGTAGCCTATTGACATGGAACAGCACAGTAAGCTTTCTTGCTGATAAATAAAAATGATTAGTTTAACTGATGGTTGTATATTCATCATTCTTGATACCCAGTAAACATTCTGGTTGTCAAGCAGGTAATGTCTGACACATCTGCCCTGTTGTTTATCTCTCAGGCTACACTAACTCAAGCACCTCATCCTTGTCTTCATTCTTTGCCCACCCTCTCAAAAGGTCTGATTGATAGTATGGCTATATTTGCATATTTGTTATATTTGGTTTTTTAATTCCAACAGTACTAGTCTAATAGTGGAGTTCTGAAAACTTCTAAAACCCACAGCTTACACTTAGTACCATTGTTAATTCCAACCATTTGCTACCTGCTAATATAATAAACACATGCTTAGGGTTATATTCAGACTACCTAAAATAGCCTTAACACTCCAGCTTTGGAGCCAAAGCTCAGGGAGACAGGAGCAGTTTGGCTTGGCTCCCCACAGAGCCTTTGGAGACAAATAGTCACAGTGTCCACATTAAGCACTGTGTAAGTACTGGTTAGAGAACACAGCCCCTATATCTCTGTTGGCTGGACAAAAAGCCAGCTCTGTAGCCCTGCAGAACCAGTGGCTTTTTCAGCTTTCTGTTCCCTTGAATTTAGGATTTGTATGTAAGTGCAACTCATGTGAGGCTCTCTAAAAAGTAGACAGGGTACTCCTTGAAGGGTCCCATTCAGAGCGAGTAGAATTTTAGCTAAGTTTGTATCTAGAATCATTAAAGCTTGTCTGGCACTTATAAAACCTTTTCAGAGCAATTTAGAGAATTTACTCAAGCTGCTGAGTGCCATCTTGCTACATTATTGGCATAGATTCAGAAGTCAAACAGTTCTTATGTGATCATGGCAATTTCTGATTAATTAAACTATGTTCTTTACATACAAAAGTACATGAAACCTGACTCCAACCTCAGCTTTCAGCTTTCACAATCAACAAGTACAAAACTGTGATTCTTCCCTCTTCCACCAAGATTTAATGAATTTCCTTTTGGAACTGTTAAATACAAGAACAGCAACTAAAATATGAACCTTATAATAAGATTGGTTTATACACTCATTACTTCAGCAAAAACTGGAAGGAACATAGGCAAAAACAGAGAAGATTTTCAGTTCTGAGTCTCACTTGCAATTGGATTTCAGACTCCCAAAACTGATGCAATGCCACATGCTTTGTCTTGGAATCATTGTTTTTCCAAGCTCTCCCCTCAAAATTGCCACAAGGTATAACATTACCCCAGCCTAAACATGGAAAAGAAGAGACAGAGGAGAACACTGACACTTTTGGGTGATGAGTGGACGACCAGTAGCATCAATTCAGAAGCAGCAGGTCTGCAGGGCAGACAGGAATAAAGAAGGATGTAGAGCCAAGAGGAGATAGATGGTCCCCACTTCTCCCTGCAGAGGGGAGGCTTTGGATAGCAGTGCAGGAGGAAGGGCATTGTAATTGGCTGAGCTTTTTCATTTAATCAGTAGCAACTCTTATGCTATGTGAGGCTTCACTGACCACGTGGCCCCTGCCTCTGACATGGGTGATTTCTGCAGGTAGAAAATATACAGGTGTGCACACGTTTGCTGAGCTCATGTCAGGCAGCTGCTCTGCACAAACCCCACACTAGACCAGGATCCTGGGCTCTTGCTTGCAGCTCACCCAGATGGGTTCAGATCCCAAGGAAATCAGGGAGTCTGAGTAGCATTGGAACCCACGTGTGGTGGGAAACTTACCCTCTCAAGCAAAGTGGAGCATGGATTTTTTTTAAATTCACCTCTTGTTTTCTCCACTATAAACAGTCCTGCTATTTCCTTTCCAAGGTTCTATCAAAAGTTCCCATGTCTTGATAACTGGACAAGATCAAGAGGCAGTAATTGAAAGTGTGTAGCAAAATAGGAAAGACAACTGGGAATGAGAGAATTACAAAAAAGCCTGAGTCTGGAGAAAGAGATGGGGAAAGTTCCTCACATCCCATGACTGACTATGAGACAGATTGCTGAGGGAAAGGCAATGGACAACCTGAGAAAGAGATGTGTTGTATGTGAGAACTGGGCAGATTCATACTGTGCAAAACTTTGCCATCAGACAAGCTGCCCCAGAAGGAGTTTGGCCCTTGGAGCTAATCTGGAGAGATGACCAGGAGCACAACAGAAGATGGGGAATGTCGAAAGGGAAGAAATCCTCAGCAAAGAGAAACAGATGACAAAATAAAAGTGATGCAATGCCAGGTGGGAATCATAAAATCATAGAATGGTTTGGGTTGGAAGGGACTTAAAAACAATCTAGTTCCAATCCCTCTGCCATGAACAGGGATACCTTCCACTAGACCAGGTTAGTTCCAGTCAAAACCAACTGGGGAATTTGCATTGGGAGGTCATTAGAGCACCTGCTGAATGAGGAAGCGGGAATTTGACACAGGAGAATTTACAATGAGGAAAGAAAGCTGGCTGGTCATGGAAAGAAAGATCGGGACAAGCAGCCAGATTTGGCACAGGATGAGGCAGAAGGATATGTTGATCCTGTACACTAAAGTAAGCAGTGCTTCTGAGCCCTTCATCAGGAAGTTAAAGGCTGTGCCAGGAAATAGACACAGAAAATTATTATTAAATTAAAACCCAGAAGGAGCCTTCACACTTGGCCTAATTTGGAAGAGCTGGAATTTGCAGCCTTGGAGTTCTTGTAACATGCTTGGTGCATGTATATGTTTGTACTTTGGGGCACAGGAGGGGTTCAGTCTATTCCATGCCAGAAGCCAAGAGTGCGAAACCAGGGCTTTCCTTCTTAGTGATCTACAGCTTCTGAGTCTTCAGCTGAAAAGTTCATTGGCCTGTCTTGTTTGTGCTCTACATTACAGTACCTAATCTCACATCTGATCAGTTGTCAGACAAGGTTCATCAGAGCTGTCTCATCTCCATTACCTGCCCCCATCCCAGTTTTTCAAGCTTACTAATCCACCAGTTTCTCATTTCTGTGGGAGGAGACCTTGCATCACCTCTACAGGACTGGCTTATTTTTACCTACATTGAATTTCATTGTGCTGTGTTTTCCACATATTTTGAACACTGATATATCTCTTACTTACTGTTTTTCTTTACTCAGTGACACTGGGATAATCACTTTAACTTCCTGGGGACATGTCACCATCATTCATGAGTCACCATTCAGCAGAGTCCTTAGCAGGCCACTCCTTGGGGGTGCAGCTCTGGGAGGCCACCAGATAGCCAGGTGCTGCTGAAGTGGCAGGAGAGCAGACCTGACAGCAGTATTGAGAGGAGGGCAACAGCACAAACAGCCACAGCTTTCAGTCCTGCTTCACAAGCAGGACCAAGCTTCTTGTACAGCACCCAGGGGTGTGCAGACACATCCCAGCCTGAGCACAGCACTTTCCCTAGGGCTCCAAGAAATTCCACACAGATTAGGAGTAGTCAAGAAGACTCATTGTTAACACCAAAAAGCTCATGGCATAACAGCCCTTTCCTCTCTTGTTTTCCTCTCCTGTTCTGGTGGAAGCCCTTTTCTTACCCTTCTTCAAAACCCAGCTCCCCAAGCCAAGACCCCCAGCCCATACAGGTAACAGATTTCTGATTCTCATATTTCCCAAACCCCATACTGCTTCACACACAGCCTCAGTGCCTAAATGTCTGCTTTCCAGCTCTTCCTACAATTACTTCACAGATGAAGCACTCAGTGCTGACCTCTTTCACAGCCCCTTTCCCTTACTTTCTGAGCCCATCCCTCTCCACATCATCTGAAAACACTGACTCCAACATTCTCTAAATTCCTCACTGAAGTGCTCCAGGGATGGCCACAGAACAGATATCAGAGCCAAACTCGCCATGTTACACAAGACCAAGTTAGCACCTCTGAGCTGATCCTTGCTCAGCCATAACAGCTCCTTTGCTCACCCACAACACTGCTGCACAGGAATGTCTTCTCTATCACTACCTTAGTGTTCCTTAAGTCCATGCAGTCCTAAGAGACTAGGCAGGAGCAGCTGATATCTTCTAGCCACCTCAGAACTAAGACATATGGACAGAATTGCTGATGAATTTTGAGATGTACTATGTGACAGGTGCTTTTGGCTCTGGTTATCTGAAATGAGGGGGAAGAGGTGGAAAGGGTCTCAGATGGAGAGTTTTCTAGTGGAGGTTTAAATATGCCTAGCCATGAATCATTCTTGTCTATGCTGACCACAGAGCATCACATCTGTTGTTTTTATGGTCAAGAAAAATAAAAAAAGAAAATGACTAATACATCCTTATATAGACAAGCCACTTGAGTCAAAAGACTCTAAAGCAGAGTCTGCTAATTGGACAAAACCATGGCTCATAATAGCATTTTAACATTTCTCCTACTTACTGTTTGTCTTTCGGTTACTTACTGAAGGGTGTTAACCTAGAAGTGGTCACCGTGAGGGTTTGAAGTTACAGTAACACCCCATTAAGCAGTACATGGCAAATTTACTTCACACCTGGCTTGTCAGTGGTAGCATTTCACACTCTGAAGGCTGCCAGCCAAGCCAAACAGCAGCACAGGCATCCACGCAGTGACTGGCAGGTTTACAGCCAGGAAAGCAGGCAACATTGTTCCATCCCTTGAAAAAAGCACAGGGGGTTTCAGGCACAGACTGGGAATCCATCACATTTATATCTGAAACTCAGATATGTCTCCTCTGTCAGCACTCATTGTACAGAAATATGTACGCATGTGCTCCACGGTGGGCAAAACCACCCAGTGCATGTGACAGGAACAGCATCCGCAATGTCGGAAGCTCAGCACATGGAATCATATCCCAGCAGGGATAAAAGCACAGGATAAAAGCACACACAACACTGGAGCCCTGGAAATAGATCAAGTATTGGCTTGTAGGAGTGAACCTCACCTTCCTTTGCTGTCACTAAGCTGGAGCCTTTGAGGTTTCAGTTGTGCTCTGGGTAATACTTCTGTGCACTCCAGAGCAATCTTCATGGCTGGGTCTGTAGGTTTCAGTCCTCTTTGCCCTTATTCCCTACTGAGACACTTAACAGATTATACCACTGTGGCCTCAAATCTCTTCTGCTACCATTAGACCAGTAAAATTACAGCAAGGCAAGAAAAATATTTCTGTATTCCTGTAGTTGCCCAGTCTCAGTTCCCAAACATCTTCTGAATTTATGCCAGCTGCTTTACATAGGTGCTATTCATGTTTTTATTTATGTATGAAAATGTATTTAACCTGCAGGGTGGGGTTTGCTTCTTGTCCACCAAACAGTGCTGTCTTTAAACATGCAAATTTGATCTGTTTGCAGCATCCAAAATAGAAACATTGCACTAACAGTAATTAGATCAGAGTTTAAAAGGATGAGATCCTCATTAAGGCTTTTCCTCAAAGACTTTACAAGCTTAGAGCTTGAATCTAATCTTCAATGTCAGCTGAAAGGGAAGCCAGGGGGGTTGATAGAGGGGAACAACCATATCTGGCATTGGTTGCTATTGGTGAAAAGAAACAAGGGGTTAGTGCTGCAAATAGTAAATCCATAACGTCTTTGAGGAACAGCCACATCCTGGAGGCTCTCCTAAGAATCCCTGCTTCAACAGGACTTTGGTGTATTGTAAAGAAAAAAGCTGAAGTGTTGAGTGCCCTGACTTTCTCACCCTTCCTCTCCCTCCAAAGCAGATGTCACTGCAGGCAGCCACATTGAGTACGTGGAACATCTTTGGAGAAAAATTTAAAACTTAGGATGTCAAACCAGCTAGATTTACTCTGGCCTGTCTTAATTCAGTCTTCCCAGAGCTTCATTCTCTCTTTTTTTCTCTCTCTGTTTCATCTTGTTTGTTTCTTCCCTTCTTCCTGCCATACTGGTGCCCCTTCTTCCACATTCTATTTCTAAATAGCCCAAAGGAGTCACAAAAAACCCAGGTGAATTTGCAATGGTTTTATCATCCATGTTTTACAGGTAGAAAAGTGAGGGACAGAAATATTAGGTACCTGACCAAATATATTCTAAGTGTGTGTGTCAGGGCATAGGCCCAAGCTGCAAAACCACCTTTCTTGTCTCTATCTATTCATTCACACACAATGTGATTCTTGTTGCAACCAGCTTTCTTTTCTTGCCTCCTGTTGAAATCTTCAGTTTCATTACCCCTCTGCTCCTTAACATTCTTATTTACTTCTTGATCTTTTGTTTTGCTACTGTCCTCACTTCCATAGGTCTTTATTGGTACCCCAAAACATCCCCTTATGAGGGTTCAGTAGATTGAGTCAGAGCTTTGCACTCCCCAGGAAAGCTTTGCATTTAAAAATATGAAAGGCAGCAAGAACTTAAAAGACAATGGCAGATTTATTTCAAACTATAGGGATGGGTTTAAGATACAACTGATTCTTAGAGCCTGGGATTTAATATGGAAGATGAGATGGAAGAAGTAATCCAATTGGTCTAAGTCTTAAATATGGCCCAGATCTGCTTGTAAATTAAAAGTAATAATTATGCATTACTTTTAAAAGCATTTGATTTCATTTTAATGGCCTTTGCAAATTGCATTACTAGATCATTTGTTTACAAAAGTAACACACACATTGATTGCAACAAGTTTTACAGGACATAAAACTGAGTGGAAACACATCCACATGTTTGACAATAATGAGCTTCAAATTTCCGTCACATAAGAAGAATAATTTCCTATTTTAAAACCCAAGATCTTTCTGGTCTAAATCTTAAAGTTTTAAGAATTGTATTTGTTCCAGATGAGTGATATAAAAATGCTGGTACACAAATGAATGGATTATAAAGATTCATGAGGCAAACTGCAGTCTATAGCCAGAGGAAGCTAGTCTACTATGAAGCCAGGATCACAACACCATGCTCATGAGCCACGGAGTACATGTGATATTACCCATTGTCTTACCTCTTAACACTCCTCAAATAAGAAGGAAGAATCTGAAATATTTTTTCAGTGTTGCAACAGTGCTTCTTCTGCATTACATTTCACTTCCATTTATTAAGATGGATTATCCACTTCATGCTAAACCCTGACATCCTTTTAGTCGCTAATTAGCTAAATTCCCATCAGACCTGCTGCTACCCAGTTCTGAGATTTGTGTAATCAGTTAGGCCTGGCCTAATCAGAGTGGTTTCATTGTACAATCAACCTCAGAGGTATAAAAGTACATGAACGGATAAGAAAGAAAAAACCAGAGTGTTACCTCATATTGATTTCAGTGACTCAATGGGAGGTCTGAAAAAAGACTGAGTAAGAGTCAAGCAAATAACCTGATAAAATATTTCTCTTAAGTGTTGGTGGCCCTCTTTTTTATTTACTGGAATAGCATTTCTATAAGTTGACAATGTCATCTGTATTGTGCTAATTTCAGTGCCTCCAACTTGAAGAGAAGCAACAAATAAAAAGATTAAGTATTCTGTACAGAAGACCAAGGATCTTAGATGTCAAAGCTAAAAAACCACAGTGAAGAATTCTGTTGTTCACTGGTCTTTGTAATGGAAAAGGAGGGGGGAAAAGAGCAGACTATCAAGACTTCACCCCTCACCCCTTTTTCTCCTCTTTCTAACAGCCCCCTGAGGATCATTCATAGAATCACAGAATATCATGAGCTGGAAGGGACCCACAAGGATCATTGAAGTCCATCTCCTGGCTCTGCACAGGACCATCCCCAAGAGTCACACTGTGTGCCTGAGCATTGTCCAAATGCTTCTTGAACCCTGTTAGGGCTGGTGCTGGGACCACTTCTATATGGAGACTGTTCCAGTGCCTGACAACACTCTGGGTGAAAAACCTTTTCCTGATACCAAACTTGAGCTTCCCCTGACACAGCTTCAGACCATTGCTGAAGGTCCTGTCACTGGTCACCAGAGAGAAGAGATCAGTGCCTGCCCCTCCTCTTCCCCTCACAAGGAAGTTGCAGACTGGGATGAGCTCTCCCCTCAGTCACCTCATCTCCAGGCTGAACAGACCAAGTGACCTCAACTGCTCCTCATACAGCTTCCTCACAATCCTCATTGTCCTTCTTTGGACACCCTCAAATAGCTTAATGTCTTTCTTATATTGTGGTGCACAAAACAGCGCTCAAGGTGAGGTAGCCCCAGTGCAGAGCAGAGAGGACAATCCTCTCCCTTGCCCGGCTGGCCATGCTGTGCCTGGTGCACCCCAGGACAGGGCTGGCCCTCCTGGCTGCCAGGACACTGATAGCTCTGTTCAGCTTGTCACCAAGCAGCACCCCCAGGTCCCTTTCCTCAGCACTGCTCTCCAGCCTCTCAATCCCCAGTCTGTCCATACATCCAGGTGTGCCCATCCTAGCTGCAGAATCCAGCACTTTTCCTGTTAAAATTGATATGGTTGGTGATTGCCCAGCCCTCTAAATGGTCAGGGTCTCTCTGCAGGGCCTTTCTTTGAGGAAGTCAACAGCTCCTCCCAGTTTATTGCCATTAGAATTAGCTGAGCCTTGGGGAGCCAGTGGCAAGCACAGTGTGGATGCTTGCCACAGTGTGGATGCTGCACCCAGACCCTGTACAAGTCCAATCTCCCACCCTTCTGTGGGATCTGAAGCAAGACCCTCACAGGAATTTGCCAGGATCACTGCAGCAGGAGAAGGCAGTGTGTACAGACACTGCTGACTGCTGTACTCACAGAAAGGTAGAAAGTTTGGAGGAGGGGTTAGTGAGGCAGAGTAGAGGTTAGGTTTCTGAGAAGATGAGGTCTGGAGGCAGGTAAGAGAAAGGAAGACAAATTATTGAAATGGAAATAATCCAATTAAACTATTAGTGAATTTAAATAAACTTGTGGTTGTTTCATTTTTACAATTGAAAGCTATGGAAAGGAAAAAAGAAAACCTAACTGAGAATTGCTGTCCTGCTTTACAGATGTGCCATTATACCTGGTGAGTGAAATCAAAGGTAATAGGACCACCACCTTATTCAAGACTAAAAATTCACCCACTAAGTGAAACAGATGTCCTGTTCCCACAGGCCAGCCAGGGCTCTGGGCCCAGATCCAACCAATAACAGAAATAGTAACTTCATTTTTGCTTCTACTTCTCATTTCACTTTTAAATTACAAACAAAGTTTTATACCTTTAGTTTGGTAATTAATCGCACCCCTTAAAATTAGGCCTTCTACATTAAAAAAAATCTGATATTTATACCAAAAAAAAAAAAAGCAGTGATATGAAAAAGAATAAAGAATCTAGGAGGTGAGACACTATAATCTCAGTAATGCTAAAAGAGAGAATTTTGTCCATGGCAATGAGACCATGCTCCTATCAGAACTAGGATCAGGTACTTTGTTCAAATCTTTTCTGCTTTACAAAAAAAAAAAAAAAAAAGTCAACAGCAGTAAGGATGAAAGAGGTAGCGAAGTACCACAGGCCAATATCTGCTGCCTAAAACAAGCAATAATTCATCTGGACTTCCATCAGACTGATGTTGTAGCTCAGGCTGTGGCTGCAGGTGAGTAGACATTGTACCCAACAAAAATATATCCTACAGTCAGAATGAGAAAGAAACCTTTCTGCATGTCAAAACATACTTAGTAGCTGAACAGAAACGTACAGCTATCATGGACTACCTTGCATTAACCATGCAGATCCCCTCAGTGAGCATGTCAAGATATTTGAAAGAAGTCAGATTTTGCCTTTCTCTCACCATGGAGTTTTGCCATCTTACTTTTCCAGCCACAGACACTGAATTTCATCCCTATTCTGGTTTGCTTGGCTGCAGCCACCCTGTCACCCATACATCTGTTCAGCATTCTACTGCTGTGTCCTTCACACAAAACAAGCAACAGCAGCAGCTACCTAAAATTAAAAACCAAACAAAATTTCCTCCTGAACTGTGAAGACACATGTATTACACACACAACACAAACTGTGGTATTTACTAAATGACTGTCCTTCACTTCGTCTTGTCTTTCCATTTTTTTACCCATATGTCCCAACCCCAATGCCAGATTACTTCACCTGCCACATAAACAGTCTCTGCTCTATTATTCAAGATCACACTTTTGTACGCTTAAGTTGTCAGAGCCTGCTGGGATGCAATAAAATGTTTTCTTTCTTTCACATATTTTGAATAAGGGGCTCCTATATAGAAAGATGTGAGATAAATTTCTGTCTCCATCAAGCTCTGCCTTAAATTATGGGTCTAAGGCTCTGGAACACAAAGCCCTCTATATCTACAAGGTCTGGGTAAGAGGTGAAGGAAAGCTGTAACTTAAATATATTTCAACAGACTATCTCAAAACACATTCTCCAATTATACATCTCTCCCTTAAGCCCTAAAAATGAAATCGCTTGACAGTAACTGAGCTTTCTCTAGTTGCTTTTTTTGATTGCTTTTTCCGGAATTCCACATCCACAGCTAAATTCCTAGGTCTGCATTTTTGAAGATGTCTTTCTAATGATTCAGATTTTTTTTTAAATGAAGCATCATATACAAAGTGTGCTTCTTTATTCTATTTGTTCATTTAATCCTTACACAAGCAAAATACTGGTTCCAATTCCCTGGTTGTAATTTCTTGTTGATTGATTCATTGTTCAGCTATAAGCTCAGTGATCAAAATATTTAGAAGGCTTTCAGGAGGTCATCTAGTAGTGCCCAAAGGCAGAATTGACTATACATCAACAGCTCTTGGCAGCTGCTCGTCCAACCGGTTTTTAAAAACCTCCAGTGATGGAGATTTCATCATTTCCCTAGGCAACCTGTGCCAGAGCATAACTACCCTTATCATTAGAAAGTTTTTCTTCCCAGAAAGTAGGATCATCTACTGGAAGACATATCAGTCACTGAGAAATGCTTTGAGATAACGCTGTGCTGTCATCCAAATCCACCAGGTGCTTACTCAGGCTTAACATTTGGTAAGGAATATGCCATCCTTGAAAGATACAGAAATGTTTTTGAGCCACTCCCTAGACAATAACTGATAGCAACCGATTAAGATTCAATTAGCCATTGGCTCCTTAGTGGCAATAAATATCTCAGTGGCTGCTCCTGGATATCTTCCACACAATGAATAAGAATGAACTGGGAACTACACTTCTCCAAAATATTTAATTCTTAAAGAATAGACATTAAGGGGGGAAAAAATTGCTTGGATCAAATACTGAAAGCATCCAGCCTGTGATGAGATCCAGATGGCATTGTGAAAGATCAGATTAGGCTGGATTAGGCCAAATATATATTCCAAGTAGTTTTGCCAATAAGCAAAAAGAAGCTTCCAAGAAGGCCTACTGAGTTTGCAATTTAAACTGGCACTCCCTGCAACATGATCAAACCACATTAGTGACAGTCAGCCTCATGAATGCATGCTTGTTTCATACATGCCTGTTTTAAAGCAAAAAACTAGAGAGTAGTTGTTTAAGGACACGAGAGAAAGGGCATTTTCAATGGTGTTATGGCTAGCAGCTCTTATTTACTCTCCACATTTCAAGAAGGAAAATGGAGGCCAGGAGAAACCAATCCATTTTGGCTAGTTCAATTTTCCATGCCTGAGATTCTTGACTTTAAAAAGAAAGAAACAGAGATTAATCTTATTTCTTCATTAAATTTTTTAAGAAAAATATTGAAGCTGTTCTCCTGCTCTATTGAAAAAGCTTTCCATGGTAACCAGATAATGAGAGTTAAAAAAGAAAAAGAAATACAAAAAAAAGCCAAGCAGAAACTCCAAGTCGCAATCACAAACCCTCCATTAAAATTTTATTCTATTCAGTTCCTATCATTCACTTGGTCCCCATCCAAATGGTGGCTGAGCCACCTCCTTTTTTTACTTCCATTATCTGGCAAGAATATCTGCAAGCTCTGTGCTTGTGTGGAGGTTCAAACACGTGCAGAGGCTATGATGTAAAAGAAAATCCTAGAACCCCTAGAATGAAACAGATGGCACATGAAACACTACAGATGTGAGAACAGATGAACACTGGAGTGGTTTTCAGTGGTCCCATTCTGGACTTCCAGGGGATTTGTGCATGAATTCACCCCCTCTGACTCAGGCATGTGATTGAAGAGACTCTTCACCCTTGGTCACCTCATTAGTCAGTGGAAGGAGATAAATATTTCCACTCCACTCAGGCCCTGTGTTGCTCTCAGAGAGCTCATTCTTCCACCCTTGCAGAAATTCGGAGCATCCAGATTCCTGTATTAGATATTCCCTTTAACAGGCAAATATTAGGTAAGAATGCAATCAGAGTTTACAATTTGGTGGAATGCCAACAGGGCATCTTACCTTGGCAACTTCATGCCTTGTGCAACGTGGGTATATCAGGGGCATGTGAACCTATGCAAGAGCAGGAAGGCCTGTAAGTTTTTCTAAGAAATAACCTCTGAGAAAGTTTAGCACTTGACCCCAGAGCACAGAAAGGGGTTTTCATCCCTTTTAGATTCTCCGTGACAGGGACGACACAGGAATTCTGTCTCCTCTAGGCTCAGTAGAAAAAAGGCAGTGCAAGAAACCAGAGTATTCCCTGTGGACACCAGAACCCCATGGCAAGCCCTCCTCCAGTCTGAGGGCATCTCAGACCACTTCCCCTACAGGACAGCTGTAATCACAAAGGCATGGAGCGTCCAGAGGAACTCTGTCTGATTCTGGTCATATAGTTCCCATCTTGGCAGGCCAAGTGATCAGTTAATTTCTGTAGCTGTGATTAGAATATGTCAGCAAGGTAGGTCCTAGAGCAAAACTGAATATACCAAGCTGAATGTCTGCTTTCTGGCTCTCTTTGTGTTTGTGCACACAGGCATGTCTGCATGTGTCTTTCTCTGTGAATTCCTCACCAAGAACCAAGGGCCTAAAAAGCTGAAATCAAGACTGTGCCAAAATAATGCATCCCAGATTTTAAATCAAACCTCTCATTTTCTGGCAGTAGGAACTTAGTCAGTATATTGTAAGTGTTCACACATTGCAGACATGATAATTTAAAAAGGTTTAGGGTTGTCTGCACCCCAGATTCCCTGTCATTTTGCAGCTCTGAGGCTTGTGTGCTGGAAGGGCTGTGGCAGCACCCCCTAATCCTTTAAACTCAGCCCTTCCAGCCTACCAACAGCAAGCAGGGTCGATTATGGCTCAGCTTGTGGCTTTTCAGTTGCATGTTAAGCTACCTCTCTTTCACTGTCTCCAGCCTGAGGCTGATATTTTCAGCTGCAGTCTCTGGTGTTTACTTCAGGGAGGGGCTGCCAGAAGGACAGCTGCCCTCCTGCCCTGGGGCAGTGTGGACTGGGAGGAAGCAGGAGATCCACTCCATCCTGCAGCCCTGGAGGAGCTGCCCCCTCCCCTGGGGAGCAAGCACCTGACTGAGCCAAAGAGCTTTCCCTGCTCAGGCTCCCAGGTCTGGGAGCACCTTGCCTGTCACCTCCAGCCATTATCCCACAACAGCCACCTCTCTAAAGCATTAAAAGGAGTAGAAACAAGATGTGAATATAGAGAAAGAAGAGTGTCCTCACCTCTCCATGATATATTTGCCCAAACAATTAAGTCTATAAGAAGAAAAAAAAATTATAAGAATTCCTTAATCTTAGTTTGGGCATGACTAGTAATTAAGCTAAGTGTTGTATTACCAATATGTACAATGTAATGAGATTCAGTTTATCGGTGATGAACAGAACTAGAAATTATGCTTTGACAGACATACTTAATTTTATTGATTGAAAAATCCAGCTAAATATAATATAACTAATATATAGCTATCAATTGGTCTGTTTTCATGTAACAGCAAAAATTGCCCTTGTACTGCCTGGCAAAAGAAGAAAAAGAAATTACACAAGTTGTCTGTCTCTCTTTTCCCACCATGAAGTCATGCAGAGACATGCATTTTCCTAATATGGGTTAGTTAATAACTCAATTTAGAAAGAATAAGCATGCACACTTTCATGTTGTGCCATGAAAACTTGCTAATTATAAAAATAAATCTGATCAGGCAGGAACTTTGGAGGGTTCAAAGTAGCCAAAAAAAGTCATAATTTCCCAAAAGGGTATGTTGAAAAATTAACATTAAGTTATTTTCCTAAATTCTTAGGGAAAACCATCCTAGCTGCAGGTCTGACACTTTGAGGTAGGTCGGGGCTCTATAGTCCCTTATGGGTTAAAATATATGCAAATTATAAAAAGTACATCCAAAGGGAAGCCAGACAAGTGGGAACTCAAAGATTAATTCATGGGTCTGGTAACTCTGAGCCTCCAGATTCCTCTCCTGCAGATACCAAATCTGTACAAAGCAAAAATCCACTTCATTATTCCATTCTCCCTTTGCTTCTCAAAGAAGACAGGTCAGATAAGGTTGTTCCATGTGAGACTGCTTTGCTGTTTGATGTAAGGGGCTTGTTCTGGTACCCTTGAATCAGGGATTCATATTAAACATTCATTGCCATCATAATCTTGGCTCAACCAAAACTGCAGGGGTAGTTTATCTTTACCATTGCAATCACAAATAGAAGAGGCTTTATCCTTCTGAAAAGGATCTATCAGCAGTGAAATACAAAAAAACCCCAAACCTTTGATGTGTCAGGATCTTCCACCATTCCCGGCTGAGAAGTTTGAAAGGACAGTAGGTTCCTGGCAATACGATATTCAAGCTAAGATTGGCTTCAGGTAATATAAAAACTTTTATTCCTCAGTGATCAAACTGTTGTTGTGATTGGCTGGAATTTGTGTGTTTCCAAAATAAATGACTGACTGCAGGGGATGGTCTAATGGGTGGAGGCTGGTATCCAGTCACAAAGGCGTATCCATTTTTAAATAAAATTATATACTTGTAATTGCACTTTGGCTCTTATTCACAATGAACCAAACCACAATAATTCTCAATAAGACAGTCAACCATCAACTACTGAACCCCAAACAGCTCAGACTGGGTTTGCCCTGAAGTATTAAGGTCAGGAAATCGCTTCTGCTAAGATGCGATGTTATGAAAATGTTTCAAAATACGAGCATTGGGACATAAGGTCAGCTTTGGGGCAATCTGCCAAGCAGGCTTTGCTTTCAAAGCCTTGCTTCCCACTCACCAGGCCAGGGAGGGTCTGATTGGGTGTAGATGTCCCAGTTTATGCAATATCACCCAGCAGAAAACCAAAATTTACGTGTCCCACACTGACTCAGCACAACAGGGCTACAGGGATGTGGTCCAATGAGGAGGGATCAAGCAAAAGCTCAGGCCACTGGTTCCCCTTTCATGGCCTTTCTCCTCCTAGGCAAACAAACAGTCCACAAGCAGCCATGGTATCCTGGCAGCTACTCAGGATGTTCTGTAGCCCACAGACAGGGCAGCACAGCAGATTTGGGCGCACCCAGTCACTACTGACCCCAAAGTGCACCTGTGGATATGGGACCAACTGCCCAGACACCAGAGACCTCTGTGAGCTCAGGGATGCTGATGCATGGGAACCATATCATCCTCCTTCCCTCTTTCTGAGTTGCTTCTTCCCTCTCCCAAACCCACTGTCCCTCTGCCTTTCCCCTGTATCCTGCTCCCACCAGACCCACATCACGAGAGGCATTTCTTAATCTTTTCTCATAGTCCCACTTCCTGCACCTCCCTGCACCTCCTGCACCATTGCAGCTATGAGCTGCGATGTGTGAATGCCAACTTTGACATTTCTCGTTTGTTATGAATTCATGCTCCTCTTTTCTTGAACTTGAGCTCAAACTCAGCTGGTGGGAACAGCTGTCCTCTCTTTTTCCTTTTCAGTTACTTGCTGAGGGACTACCCTTCACATCTGACTCACCACCTCACAGGCAGACCCAGGGGTTGACTTCCTTGTCACCCTGCTTTGAGGTTTCCTGCTTTGATACTGCAAAGAATGAAAAAGAAAAGGCAGAGGGGGGAAAGCCTCTCTTGTTGTAACACCTGGTCACTATCTGCTTGCATGAATAAAAATTGCACTCCTCTTTCTTTTGAGTTGAAGGTGATCAGGATGCTGGATAAGCATCCAGCCAGACTGTGTGGGGAATAAGGAGCTGCAGTTCAGTGTTTGACATACAAGCTGCCATTGGGAGCAGCAGCTCTGCCTGCACACTGCAGGTGTGGGATGTGCTGACCAGCCCACATTGACAGTACTTTGGGATTATCCCTGGATGGCAGAGGGGCTCTGTTACACAGCTCATGGCCCCAGATCTCTTCCACTGGGGTCCCCTACAACAGTACCAGACTCACACAATCATAGAGTATTTCAACTTGGAAAGGACCTGTAAGGATTCAACTCCTTCATCATCCCAGGACTACCTAAAGCTAAACTACATGACTAAAAGCATTTTTTGGATGGTCCTTGAACTCTTGACTGGTTGGTGCCATGATGCCTTCCCTGGGGAGCCTGCTCCAGTGATTGAGTATTATTAATTTTCATACATTTCTTAAATGAAATTTCTGAAGTAGTGAGGATTTGGCTCTAGCCCAGGTATAGTGCTGTGGCACTATGAGAGGGCCCCTGTTGCATATTCCTGGGGTGACAAGAGGTGTGTGGGCACGGCTGAGGACACACAGCCCTCTGAGAGCACAGAGTGACTGTGCAGGGCAAAGGCATGCTGCCCTCCTGGGGGACAGCAGGAGCTGCTCCCAGCACTCTGCTGGGACTGTGTCTTGGACTCAGATCACTGACAGATTTCAAAAGAGAGCCTGGGAATAAGTCAAGCTGAAGAGTACAATCGTGGCTCCAGTGCCCACAATTCTTTCCTGGCCTTTTGTCTTTAACACTAGGGACATACTCTGTGGGGCCAAGGGCATGGAGAGCCATGTGAACATGCAGCCTTTCTGGGAATATCCAGAGTGGCCTGCCTGCAAGGCTCCTGTCACTGGGAAACAGGAGCCAGCAAGCGTGCAGGATTCATTTCAACCAAACGAGCTGATCCATGGCAGCTGTGTATGGGTCTGTTTTCTGTCTGCAGCAAATGCAAAGAGGGCCTGCCTAAACCACAGTATAATAGGGGGTTAAGCTGTTCAGATTTCCTCCCATGTGCCAAAGGGTAGGAGCATGCACTCAGTCACTGTGCCCCAGCTGATACTCAATATATTTATTGTGCTACAATATGCTGATCATATGTCTGAGCCTGGAGAAATGATTAACATTTCTGGTTTGATTAAGTGAAGGTCCCTTTTGAAGCTGCAAATGATGCTGCTACAATCTATCAAGCAAATATGTATTTATGAATATTTAAAAATGCTAGTTATGCAAATGTGCACTTAGGGAATTTAAAAATACATGTAATTAATCTCTTTGGGGTTGCTGTGATCTGTTGAGTGAATACATATCCAAAGAGAATAATCAAGTCAATAAGGCAACAATGACTATTGCAGAAGGATACTCAGTTGTATCTCTCTTCTCCACAGATGATGGTAACACACAGTGGTTCTAGAGTAGACTGTCATCTTGTTCTTCAGTCATTTCTCTGTTGCAATAACTCAAGCTCGCTGACAAAGCAATCCCTGCCACAGCCACACTTAATCAGGGTGTTAAGTCTCATACAAAAAAGAAAGAGTGTGCAGCATCTTTCATCTTTTCTAGGTTAAATGTTTGTGTTTACATCCTTCATTCCACCATTCACTTGGTGAATGTCCTCAAAGATACTCAAAGTCCTCAAAAATACTCAGCTCTTATTTTTTGCAATGCCTGACCCCACAGCACCCCACTCCATGGTGGAATCCTCCTCCCCAAGTGCATGCAATGCCCAGGGAGCATGGATTATCTAAAGAAAGAGATCCTGGAAACCAGCCAGGCTGGGATTCACTAAAGCTAGCAAAGATACAAAGGAAAGAGATGGTGCTTAAAACATACAAGGGTTGTTTTCATTATCTAATAGCTCTGCTTCTGTGCTTACTCTGCATCTTGGTCCTCTTGCATCCACACTGCATTTCTATTTCTTCACATCTGGAATCTCTTTTGTAGACTTCAACAAGATAAAACATCAACACAGTAATAACAGGACAGACATAGCCTAAAAGTCTGAATGGATCAGCAGCATGTGTCTCCTGGCCACTTAGCATTCCCACACTCCCGCTGCCCAGTTGCTCTCTCATGACTAGTACTGAGCCTATCAGTCTGTCCTTGTGGAGCAAACAAATGGCTCTAGGAGCTACACATCATCTCCAGGTTATACTATGTAAAGGACCATTGGAGGAATCTGGCATCTTTGAGATTTCTTTCCATTTTCTTAATTTGATTGAAATTAGATAAAGGATTTAAAATTCATTGGGTGGGGAAAAAGCAAAAGCATGCATGCAGAATATATTCTCATCAGACTTGTATAATTTTCTCAGAAGACGGTATTTTAGAAACTATATTTGCACATAAATCTCCGTGGTTACTTACCTGGTAACTAAGAAAGAATCTGGAGATTGTTCTACCTGATTCATCTCCTCTTAAGCTTTCAGATATTCTGGGGTGTGCTTCTGGCTAGAGCTATTTCACTTCTTCTTCCCTTATCCATGTCAACTGGTAATTGGCTTCATTATCTTCTCAAGAGGGTTTCCATCTGAGGTACAAGAGACTGAGGATCAGATCCTCCTCATAACTCATTTCTGCAGCATTCAAAAACTGAGATTAAGAAAGCCTCACACCATAATTCTCCACAGATTCACCTTGCTACCAAGGAGAAGAATTTCAACCTGATGGAGGAAGCTTTTGACTGTCAGGGTTCCATTCTTTCTGCAGAGGATTCAGTCTGCAGCAGGTCCCCTATCTCTGGGGGCCACTGGCATCTACTGCTGGCTTGTCCATGAAGCCACCAGTCTCTCCTGCCCACGTGCTCCAGCACCTGGGCTCCAACAAAGGCACCCAAGAAACTGTACAACTATTCAATCCTTACACTTACATGGTAACATTGAGCCCCAAATATTGCACACTAACAGCTCTGTATGAGCAGCATAGCTATTTATTTATTTATTTTGCATCTCAACTAAGACAAGCAGTCAATTTCCATCTCCAGACTTGACACAGAAAAACAGAAAGCATAAAAAAACCTTAAATTTTCAGTGACAAAAGTGACAGTGCAGTACAGGTATTTAGAAATAATTGCTTCAAAATCATGGGAGCTGGGTCCATTTTTTCTGGAAGTGAAAATATAACAGGATCCTCCAGAAGGTACTGAACAGGTCACAAAGCTGGGATAGAGGGAGAGTAAGGGCAATGTTGACTCTCTGGAGATGTCTACAGTAAATTTGGGCTGCATTGAAGCTCACAGTCCACACAGGCCTGAGTACTCTCCATCACACACACTGTAACACAAGCACTCTGCACCTAGGGCAGCCACCCCACCCAGGAACAGGGCTGGCCCCAGAGCAGGCTCAGGAAATGCAAGGGCAGCTGGGTACCAGTGCAGAGCAGCAGATGAGAGTGGGGAGGGTTACATTCACTTAGAAATTCCTTTCCAAAAGCATGTAAACACAGCACAGACTTCCACAAAACTGATGGTGAAATCTAGACCTGGGCCAGGCTTGTGCAAAGAGGTGAAGTTCAGCCTTTAGGGAACAGTGTTAGCTTCACAGACACCTTTATTATTTACATCTGAATCCATCACTACCACACTTGTGACCACAGGAACAGCACAGGTACCTCTAAACCCTGCCTGGGAATCTGATGGTGTGAACAGGACTGATGAACTGCAGCATAGTTCAGCAGAACTGACTACAGTTTAGGAAATGGCAGCCTGTTTCTCATTTCAGAAGTCTGTGAGAAAAGGCAAAATCAGGACTATCACGTTCAGCAGTGCACTGACTGATATTTTCATATGCTGAGTTTCAGTAACAAAACCACATCTCTAGTGGAAATATTGACACAAATATGAACAGTGGCACTAAATGCTTTTAGAAAAGCATTTTATTTCTGAGCTTAGGACTTACTGTTTCAAGCAGCCACAACTAGTAGTTCTCATAAGCAAATTAGGTCCAATTATCTGATGTCTAAATTAGAATCCTCTCCCTCCTCAGCTCCATTTGCAGCAATTTTTAGCACAAGAGCAATAACAGTTAAACACACTTACCTAATTATAGATAATGATCTTTATAAAGAGCTGCTAGAATATGCTAAGCATCTTAGCATAAACATACTCATTCATTCCTACAGGAAGATTATGGTAAAGCCTGGTGATCATGGCAAATAGTACCCCTGTGGAAGAAACCTGCTCATTGCAAGACACCATGTTAGTCAAATGACCTGCCTCCTCCCTTTCTTCCATCCCATCAGCTGCAGGTGTTCCTTTCCAGCTCAGAAAGATCTCAGCCCACCCCTAATATCAGCACTTTTGTGGAAAGCATCCTTTATTGCCTCTGATTTGTGGCACTGTCTCTTACTGCCCATGAGGCAGGCCAGCTTGGAGACTCATTTTGTCCCAGACCCCACAGTGCTCTCACACTGTTTAATAAAAATAATGACCAAATTCTTCTGCCAGGGCAGATTAAAGTCACCACTTGACACAGAAGGGCCAGGTTTCCTCAGTATGACTGGGACAGTCAACACAATAAAACTCGAGTTCTGTCCAGTCCTCCTCCTTCCCTTCCTGACATTGCATCCTAGGAGCTCAGGAGCAAATGCTGCTGGCTCCCAAAAGGGACTGTGCCACACTCTCCACCCTTCCCTGCTTGACAAGACCAGTTTCATGTCACAGAGGCAAGCTACTGGAAAGACAAGCTCTCCTCCTGTGACCATGAACTCCCATTGGCATGACTCTGACAAACACCAATGCTGCTGAGAGAGAGCTACCAGGAGCTGAAACAGCCCTTGCACAGCAGAAGCAGCTGCCAAGGCCCTGGGGTGATCCTTTGGCCAGTTTTGGAGGACCCAGATCCTAACATGCTGTCTGGAGCACACACAACTTTTATGTCTAAGGACCAGGTCTGCAAGCTCTGGGGAAGCAGCAGGCAGAGCAGCAAGAGCATTTCCTCCCTTGCTGCCAGCAAACCTGAAAAACCACAAACTGTGGGGCTGGGAGGGACTGTGGGAGCAACCTCTGCACTGCAGACTGGTCTGGCACCTGCACCTGACACGAGAGCCACCTGAGAGAGATTGTACTACCCAAAAAGTTTCCTCCAGAGTGGTCTGTGCTCTTGCAGCTTTGATAGCACTGGGCTCACTCCCCTGAGATTTTATTCCTGCTTTGTATCCCTGTGAAATAACAAGAGAGGAAGCCTAGTGCAGACCCTGGTCTGAAGTTCTGTGTTCCTGCCCATTAAACTTCCAGCAGCCACCTCACCATTTTAGGCAATGGCAGTGGCCTGCTGCAGCAAATTAGGCTATCCTGGTCAGAGCAGAAACAGAAATTCCTTCACAGAACATTTTAAGAAGCATCATACGGGACATGTAAAAGATGTGTTGCCATGATTTGTTGAGGGTCTGATCTCTTGTGACTACAAAAAAGTCACTTCTGTCAGGGGAAACACACAAGGGAAGCACCTTTGCTGCTGTCAGGAACAAATGAAGATGCAGCAATAATAAAAATTAGAAAATGGCCCCATTAAGGCATCAGCTGTTTAATGCTGCTAAATTACGAAGTCTAGTCAGAGAACAACACGGTACAGAAACAAAACTGCTTTGAGAGGCCAAACCCATGCTTGGGAAAAGCAGTAGAGAGGAGCTGGTTACAAAAGAAGTACATCTGGTGAAGGACCTGCTTTTACATGTGGTATACTATCTGTGTGAATATCAGCACATCTGATGCCAGCACCTATGACAAGTTACTGTGCAAAGCCTTTTGTAACCCGGAGGTGAGGTTGCAAGACTGCTAAGAACACCATCCCAAACCTCAATCCTCTGGGCCAACTCATCTCAGGGCTGCTGCTTGCAGCCTACAGCCAGACCCTCCCCATGTCCCTGCACTAAACTGCCATAAAAAACTGGTTTTGGGAAAGTCACATACTAATAGTGTGCAGAGCAGATGAGTATGTGGCTGGTGTGCTGGGTTCTGAAGACTTCCTGCCTCTTACCCAGGAAGGGCAGGGTCTGCAGGTGTCATCTGAGGTGAAAAATAAAGTGCAGCTCCCAGTGACTTATTCCTAGTTACTGCTTTGGCTTTCAAGGTCTGTGTTAATGAAAGAAACTGAACTGTATTTGTATGGAAATACAAATGTCCAGAGGACACACGTGATAGTAGAAAAAAGAAGGACCATATGATTTTGGGCAGGCAGAGTGCAACTCCAGCTGCATGCACACAAAACCCCGTTCTTTGCAGTGATAGAAAAATGGACAGGCCTGTTTCCAGCACCTGAAGATGTGTCTGCAGTGCCTTTGCATGACTGACCAGAAAGCAGACCCCAGGGTTGAGAGATTTTGCACCTCAGCCATCTGCGTGCCACAGGAGCTCTGTGAGAATCCCCCAAGAAGGGCCTCAGCTGGGTGGATTTAACTGAGAAGAAAACAGGCATTTCCTGCTGGTATGAGCACAGCACTGATTCTCTCCTGCACAGCAATCTATTTGTCCCATTTTACATTTAAGAAACAAAGAAACAGAAAAGGGCTGGTTCCCCTGACCTGGAGTCAGGCCTAGGACCCATCTGAACTGGTGAAGAGCTTGCACCATCTGTTCCCAGGATTCAAGGGTTTCTCTTCAGGGGAACACACCAGAAGAATCAATATTAATAGCATCAGCCAGGAGCTATTCACCTTCAGTACCTGAAACTGCAGATTTTCTGCCAAATGAACTCTGATAAGTGATCTGAAATACTCCATCCAATACAATCTTGAATAAGATGAACTCTTCCACAAAATACTGCCTCTGTATAACTAGGAAATGTGAAGGGCATGTTCTCTTCTGCATACACAGGCCTCTTGCTGCATAGGTCCAATAGGCATTAACAATCCTAGTGTTGGTAACTACTTGTCATAGACCTAATCTGGAACAATAATTCTTGCAACTTCCCTGAATAGTTTCAAATTATTAATTACAAAGCTCATTCATGACTTTCAGTTGCTAATCTTTTTTTCCCCCAGCTAATCCTATACTTTTCAGAAAAGATGGTGTGCCTAATTTGTGTTATTACTGCAAGAATTTATTAAAATAGAGCTTTAATAGGATCAAGGCACAGTGGGTCAGGTTCCCACCTCCAAGGCCAGAGCTCTAGACCTCAATAATGCCTGTTTTATTGTGCAAAATCTAAACTAGCAAGATGCTTTGCCAGCATTGGGAATGGGCATGAAGTGGTTTCTTTCTCTTATCCTGCCTTTTTCAAAAGAAAAGCAAACACGGCATATTCTTCTAACTAGCTCAAAGAATAAGGAAGTTGCTCCATAGTGGAACACATCAATGGGCACCATATTTCACCCAGGGACAGATGAGAATTTGGCGTTTTTTACAACACTATCAGTGGAGAGGATTAAATCCTTTTATCTACTTCTAAGCATAGTTTTCCTCTGGTTTAGACAATTAGATTAAATGGACATAAAGGAGCAGAAGCCACAGTGATTTGCAGACTGGTGATGACATCAAATGCAATAGTTCAAACAAGAAGGTGTCCCTGGCTGTGTTGTACTTACCTGTTAAGATGCTCTCATCCTCATTCCCTCCAGGAATCATTCCCTGGCAATGACCTGCTCACCCAAGCTCTGGAGATTCCTCAGCCAGGGAGTAAGGAGCAATATGACCATTTCCATTGCTACACTAAGTGGGAAAGATTGCAAGCAGGGAGAGGAGAGGAGAGGAGAGGAGAGGAGAGGAGAGGAGAGGACAGGACAGGACAGGACAGGACAGGACAGGAGCTGGAGCAGCCCTTGAGAACACCTTAACACCTTACCTGGGGCAGTTCATGTGTGGGCATTGTTTCTGTGATTATAGCTCAAGCATGTTGAGAGACTACATGTGTTCCTCAAGTTCTCAATTTATTTCCTAATTGTCTTGATATGTATTACTTACATGTAAGATTTACTTTTGTGCCTATGTGCAAAGCCTGTTTCCATTAGATGTTGCTACCCTCTGAGGTGCTGAGCTTCAGCCACTTTAATCCACTCAGGAGTTGAGCTGCAATTCACAATGAGCTGGAGGTGATGGTAACTGCATAAACATCAGGAAGAGTGTGTTTTCTTTCCAGCACAAATCACTTCACTCCAAGCTAGGTCTTTGCCAGCCTCACTTACAGAGGTGAAAATATTTTGCCTCTTTGGAAATCTACAAACACAAAAGCATGAGATAAGTGCTAAGTATTAGCTGAGGGATTGTAACACTTCAGAGACATTGCCACCATGATGGAATTTCCTTAGCAATGAGGAAAAGACATTGCTTAGAGTAGAGGAAGAAAATATAATTCCCTTTTGTTCACTCACTGAAAGCATAATTGTAAATCAGCCTTGACCAGATGACATGAGAGGAAGAAATGCTGTTTCCAAAGTTGCTTAGAAATCAGTGTCTAGTACTGACTGCCCCAAACAGTTGTTTTCAAACTGGGGACAGTAAAATTACAGTCCCTGTCATGCACACCAGCAGTGACAGATAATGTAACTAAACAGCTTCTATTCTGCAAATTAAATGCAAAATTAAATGCAAGTGCTCTCAAAGGGATGGGTTTATATTCATTCAGTGATCAGCCACAGGCAAGTGATTACTGAGTGTGTACACTAGAAAAATTCCCTTTCTCTGCAAGCAGGTGGTTTCAGCTGTAGATCCTGTACTGCTGTTTGGAGGCACAGATCCTAAGACCTGTGGTGTTCAGCACTTCTATGCCAATGGGAAGTCTATCCAATTATAATCAATGTGCTTATCATTGTTTGAGTCTGTAAAACACACACACACACACACACACACACACCACGGGCTGGAGGAAATTACCAGCAAGCTATTATAACGATTAAGTAACCGAGCAACCTCTTGATAAGTTCCAAGTAATTTAGTTTCCCCTGGAGCCACACTGTTGAGTCCATAGAGAGAGCAGTGCCAGCAAGACAGTGAGGGTCTGGCAGGGACAGAAGCCATCAGGCAGCTCTGCTCATGCATGCAGAGTTTCTGGAACATTCACCTCCTTAATCACACGTCCACTGAGCTCGCTTTTTAAAGCTACAATTATGTTACACACTCCTGCCAAAAAAGCACCTGACACATGATGAAATTTTAAAGAATTCTATTTCCTCTCTGACTACAGCACTTGTCCTGCTCCACATTATTTTTCTCGATAACTTCATAGAAAGGCATTCATTTCCTGTAAATAAAGATTTAGGGAGCGAGCACCTGGATGGCAGATTCCAGGTCTGCCAACTTTCTTGTTTTAGAACACTGATTTTCAAGAAACAGGCAACACTCTTCTGAGACAGAGATGCTGACAGATTTCTTTATATTAAAAACTACTTCTTTGCCCAGTCTTGGTAATTAAGAAACCAAGTCTTAAAGATGGGTTGCAATTTAGCTAGGAGCAACCCTGCAGGAGAGCAGCATGGATATGAGCTTCCAGAAAAACCTGGCTTAGCACCTGGAAGTATCTACAGTGAAATGTTCCTCTGACACAAACCCATACAGTACCAGTGCCCAAGTAGCACTACTCCATATGCACAAAAATAACTGCACAGGACCTACATGCAGACCTCTTAGGCAACTTCAAATGCCTCTCACCACACCAAGAAATACCCAAGAGGAGCAACCAAAAGGTTGGAAGGAAGGAAATGGGTATCAAAGTACTGGAGGGGGTCCCTGCTCAGTGAAATCTGGTCCTTGGAAGCATCAGCTCCAGTATTCAAGTGCACCTTCAGGTGCCAGATACTTCTGCAACTCTGATCCTAAACAAACTTCTATTGCTGGGAAACGACATTTTCACAAGTGTTGTCCACATCTTCATCTCTAAAATAATCAGAAGCTAGTCACCCTTTTTTGAGGGTCAAGTGTTCTACTTATAAATACCTCTTAACTTGCAGGAATATAGCAGCATCCCTGTAACTTACTTCACATTATATGGAACCATAGCAATGAGAGAGCAAAACCTTTTGGTTTTAACCACAGCCCATCAGTTAATGTTGCATAGGTAAACATAGTTCAGAGGCAAATTAAGTTTTAATCAAAGGTGATGAGTGTCACTGTGTCATTTTTCTAAATGGGAGAGACGCAAACACCAAAATCCTAAGCTAATGAAATTTTCCATGTTTTCCATGAAAGAAAACATATTTGGCTGTAAAAGTAGATCTGCTCTTTCAAAGAAAGATGTGAGTGGCATTTTTTGCGATGTTATGCTGGCCCACCCACCACCATCACGAAAGCCAAAGGCATGGGGAGACAGCAGCTTATTTCAGTAGAGCAAGGTTAAACCTGGGCTGCCTGCTTTTAAAGACCCAGACCCTGCCCTGAGGGTCCTCCATGTGCAAAGGCTTGGAAAAATCAGGGTCCGTATAGCAGAACTTCAAGCAGGAAGGAAGTAGGTGAAAAAGAGACTGCAGTGAGTTTGATGAAAGGGGAACTTTCAATCTGTGGAGAAGCTACTAATAGAAATACTCAGTGAGCAGCCCTGGGTCTGTCTTTAATGTTTTTGCAAGTGACCTTGATATGCAAAGCAAGTGTGCTGCTGGTAATTGCTCATAGCACAAAGGAGATGGGCCCCGTTTTTCTAGGAGAGGCTTGCAAAGCCAAGAACTGGAGGAGAAGGTGACAGGAGACACTAAAATGGGATGAAATTCAAAGCTACTCAACACAAGATCATATATCTGTGGAGTAACAGTGAGAACTGCCACCCTAAGCTGAGAGCTCATTAACTGGAGATGACTGAGGAGAAGAAGCAGACAGCATTAGTTAATTATAGGATGACTTAAGCTACCAGGTGATGCAACTATGAGAAAAAGCAAATGTGATCCTAGGATATGTCAGCCAAGATATTTCCAGAGAAGACAGGTAGTGGTTGTCAGGACATAAAGCAGTGGTGCAACAAGGAATGGTAATAACATTAAAATGGCTGTACTAGTTCAGGCCAAAGCTTCTCCTAGCCCATTACCCTTTCTACAACTGTGGCCAGAGTAAGAACAGGAAGAATAAGAATAGGACAAGCACATCTAAGACTTCCTTCTGATACTCTCACAGCCTTGAAACAATTACAGCTAAGGGGATTTCCTTCGTTAATTGTCGTTTGACTGTTAAGCAACCCACAATAGATTTTTCTTCTAAATTACTTTCTATCTACTCATGAGCAAGTGTAAATTTCTTGAATCCACTTTGTCCTTCTGCAAGGACTTCCTTATATTTACTTATCATATGAATAATCACTCCCTTTTTTAAGGTTTTGAGCCCATTTTCAAGTAACTTCATAATGTTTCCCCTAATTCTTCTTCAGGATGTAACACAGAGTAGCCAATCCCCATCAACCTTTTCCCAAATTTTGTAATCTTCTGTCACAAGTTCCCAAAAGACCTCTGTTTCAGACCAAACAAGTCCCATATATTCAGTCACTTTGTACCCCTGGTCATTCCTGCTGCCCTGCTTTCATATTAAATAGACCCTTTCTAAGCTAAGGAAAGCAGGACTGCTTTCAAGGTTGGTTAAGTCACACATTATGTCATGAAGATGTGTCCTCCTTCTGCTCCTAATAGTTCCTATATTTGATGTGGATGGGGATTTTTATTTTGCTTTCTGATGGGTAAAAATCTAGTGTTTGTATGTCTAATCCAGTCATCCATGCCCAATAAATATTATCTTCACCTTGAAGAGGAACTGAAGTACAAAATCAGACTAAGACAATGAGTGACATGAAGAGTCCATTTTTTTAGTTGAATTTAAAGGAAAAATTATGATTCTTCTCTGCACATAATTGCTGGGGCTTTTCAGTAATTTTTAAGTCTATTGGGACTGTCAATTAGAACAAAGCCCAGAGACTCTGAAACAGCCTTTCAACAGAAAAGAGGGTAAAAAACTAAATTAGTTTCAGGATGGGCCAGAGTCAGTTTGTGAAATGTTGGTTACCTGAGGTACTGGGAGATTCATAACACAGGAAGGCCCCACCTAGGTATGCATTTAATAACAAATGAGGTGTTCTCACCAGCTCCCTCGGTGGCTCTATTTAGGCCTTCCCAAGGGTGATGCTGCTTGCTTTCCTTTTAGGACAGAGTACAATTCTTTGCACACAGGCACCCAGAGATCTACCAAAAGCATTCACAGAGAAGTAAAGGCAGAGAAAGCAAGAAAGGCTGTAGAAGGTTGCAAGCCATTAGGAGATGAAAAATTAGCTTGAGGAGATAGATGGGAGTAAAAAACCCACATGAATCCTGCTGCAGAGGAATGTGGTGGGAGGAGGAGCAGGCTACATAATCCCTAACCATTTAAATAATTCTATACTTATTAAATAGTTAAATCATTTAAGCAATTATTTATGGATTGACTAATCCCCTCATTTATTGTTCTTTGTGTAGGCAATCTTGGAGTAACCATTACTGCAAATACTGGAGCTTATAACAGGTCAGATAACAGAAGTGTGTAACTAGGCACTAGATAGACAAAAAAAATAACTGATTTGGTTTGGAATAAGAGGCTTTTTGGTAGTTTTTTTGGCTTTTTTTTCACCGGTCTCAGCATTTATAAAACGTCAGACTACCACCACACTAAAGAGAAGAGGGGAAAAAAAAAGAAGACAGAGCTGCCAGAAGTCTTCAGGATCACTGTCTTACTTATCACTGGATTTATAACTAAAACACTAGAGGACACATGCTGGAAAGCTAACTAGCCAAAGGTATTATTGTATATGCTGGCATAACACAGACACATTTCAGAGAAGCAACTTAAAGGCATTTCTCTTGGGAAGTCAGAAAACTGGGAGGATCATTTCCATATGCTCAAAGAGGTCCCATCTCACAGGCAGAGAAAGTAAAAGTCTTCTTTACTAAATTGCCAGTAGAGGTGACAGCCCTAATTCAAAAGACTAAGACTGGTGCAGTGAAACTCTCTTTACCACAGCTGCCAAGCTCTTTAACATTGATTGTAATGTTGTGTTTTAGTGACAAAGTCACCCAGGCAAAACCTACCATCCAGAAGGACAAAGATTAGAAGGTGACTACAGGTAGAGCTTATTAATTAATCTTACAACATGAAAATATGAAATAATGTCAATTTTCAATCAGGTGCATGGAAAAATGTGTGTTAAGGTTGTTTAAAATTCTTTTTCCTTTGGTGTATGCAGGTAATGCACAAATCTTTATTTTCTCAATAAAAATATACTTTTCCCATCACAGAAGCACACAAACATGGGTCTGATAATCACTCTGTAATTTTTCTTTCAAGGCTAGATGAGGGGTGTATCACAAAGGCAGCTGCAGAGTTGCAGAGGCAAAGATTCCCACTACCCACCTATAAACACCTCGCAAATGCATAGGCATGGAGATCAGCAGAGCACAATGCAACCTCTCTAAAACACAGTCCAATAAATTAAAATGCTTGAAATCTTGTTTGGAAAAAAACAAAGAACAACAACAACAAAAAAAAAACCCTCACAATTTCTGTTCTATTCCCCCTGGGGTTGTGTCATCTCATCATCAAGAATAACAATAAAATCAATTCATTACATTCCATTGAAGGCAGTCTCAGGAGAGAGATCAAAGAATAAGAGGAAATGAAAGCTGACCAACTTTATCACCTTTGGAGTCAGTCCCAAAGATCTCAAATTAATTTAGATTGGTGGGGCAGTGCATAAAAGCTGGCAAGTTCTTTTACCAGTGCACAGCCTCTATACAAACCACTGAAGTGCTGTTATCTCTGGGGCATTTCAGTAAGCCAAACGTTTTTGTGAGTGCTAAGTACTTTTTCCTTTGGCCATTTCAAGTTTATTATCATACACGGGAGGCATATTTTCATGTTTTCCTCTCGAATCCTGCAGGGAGCCATCTGTCTCTCCTGAAAGACCCAGCTGTGACATTTCTGCATGAAAACTCTTCCCCCGTGGGAGGCTGCCGGCCGTCAGCCCTTCGTGCTCCCAGCAGCAGCCCTGACACGCCAGCCACCCTGGAGCACCATCCCAAGTAGACAGCAGTGCCCACAGGAGCTGGGAGCTGCCTGCAGCAAACCTGTCTCTCTGCTCAAGAGGGCAATGCAATTCCCTAGAGCTGCAAGTCACAGGGAACTTGCCAAGGTTGCTGCAGCACAGAAACTCTCTGGAAAGGGGCTGTGACCGGAGGGGGCTGTTCACATGGTGAGCGTGGATTCCCCCTCCACTGATTACAGTGTGCAGCACAAAACCTGGCTTCAGCCTCTGTTCCCTCATCCACAACAGGTCCCGGACATTCCTCACCCTGCCATTTATTTTTGTCTCTTTCCTATGAATTTGATCTCAGATGCTTGAGAGCAGCTTTCTGAGCACTAGTTTTCCCTCCGGAGTTTCCTTGCCATGCCTTATTGTATTTCATTTTCAAACCAGATCACTATTTTCCTTTTCAGCCTTTGTTTTAACACCCAGGCCCTAGACAACCAGACATGAGACTGGCTCTGTGCAACTTCTGTCTTATCTCAGGCCAAATTTCACAGCATCTGTGGCACCACATGCCAGAGAGAGAGACATTCTGATAGACACCTTCCCTTCCATCACTTCCTTGGCAAATAGCTGTCTCTTGGAAACACCCAGTTAGTCAGTGGATCCCATTAGCCCCAGTGATTCAAAGCTGTGTAATCTGCAGCTGCAGACAGGCACTGCCTTTTTCCTTTCCACTGTATGCAACTCACCAAGTGGCATGAAGTTATTTAGCATCTCTGCCCTGGTTTCTTAGCAGCCAGCGATGCGGAGCCTGAGACTACAAGGCTGCAGCATCTCCTTTGAAAAGAGATGTGCTTGATACTTCAACACCTCCTGCGTGAGCTGGAGAATGCTTTGAACTGTGTGGTTTAGAGAGGCTTCCAGGTACATAGGCACTCCTCACTCTGTGATCAAGCCCCACCACTGAAGCCAGAGCCCTATGAAAGGACTCTCTTTTCAGCTACTCACCGAAAATAAAAAAAAAAAGAATTTAAAAAAAAAGAATTCCTCCATTCAGCCTCAGTTCTACATTCAGTAGGAGGTAAAATCTCATTAAAAAATTGTATTTTATGGAATAGTTCCTGATCTTCCAATTTTACTTCTTAACTTACCACCCGAGGACTCCCACAAGGGAGTCCCACAGTACAAAGTTTACTATATCCTACTATATAGGCCAATTTTGAAAGCTCAGTCATGAAAGAAAGCTGCTCTAAAGAGCTAAGAAAAGATGAATTTACTGCCATCAGAGATCTATACTCTTCATAACTAGTTTGAAAACCAATACTTTCTTTTGCTAGTGCCCCACTGGAGAGCAGTTAATATTTTTGGAGGTTCTCCTTGCCTGTCACTCAGCATAGTGGAAATAGATCATGAATAAGCTTCAGCATGAACTGTGTGCTCCAAAAAGTGAAACTCTGTCTTAAGTCTATCTATTCATCCACAAGCATTCAAATTTGTATGCAAATAAAAAATAAAATAAAGTTGGGAATTTTTTGTAACTGTCTGTTCAGCTGTTCCTGGACTTGAATGCGAGGAGTCATTTGTCCCAGTGTAGCTCCTGATGGATAGATCCACATGATCAAAACCACTTTCAAAAGCAAAGTGTAGGCTGCTGGCAAGCTTAGAGGACAGAAGGAAAGAGAGACAGACGGACTTTTGAGCTGCTTTTCCTGATGGTCAGTTCAGCTGAGTGTCAAAGAACAGCCTAAAGCAGAGATGCTGTCACAGGCGCATGCCAGCCTTGCCTGTAAATAAATAAAAGGCATCATTTTCCTCTGCTATGAACCTGGCACTTTTCACCAACACTAAATTGATTTAAAACCTTCCAGAGGAAAAGCCTCAATGTTTAATTTCTCTGGCTAGCCTTAGATTCTTGGCCCTACTTTTATTTTCCATAACATCCAGTTTATTTTTTTGACGTTTGTTATCCTTCAAAAATGCTGTTGTAATTAGATCATGACACTCTACTACTATCTCCAAACTTAAATATTCTCTTTCATTTAAGAAATTTTAATGTGTAAATTTCATGAGGTTTTGAACAATGTTATCTTGAAAGTACACTGTGTTCAGAGCCAAGGTGAAAGGAAAATAAACTCACAGAAAATAAAAACCAATTCAAACTTCTACCCTAAAACTCAAATTAAACTCTTTTGATCCTACAGAATAACTTACTTGATTTTATTTATTTTCCCATTCTTCTTTGCTTCCTCTGTTCAGACTGGGAGGGAAGCACTGAAATACTGCATGAAAAAACCTCCTTTTTACTGTATTTTCAGCTCAGCAAGGACTGGAAAAATAAAGAGAAAGCAGTGTGGCCTGAAAGTAATCTCTGTTCATTCACCTCAGGAAAGTTGTCTGACTAAGGGCTGTTATGTAACAAATTATCTGAAATATGGATCTGTCTGTTTCAAACTGGTGTGATTCCACAGACTCAACCTAAGGCCACTAGTCCTGCCAAACTCATTGCTCCCCAAATTACTTTGAGTTCAGCCTCACATAGCTCACCATCAAGCAGTTCTCTCTTCTCTTTTTTCCAGAGTGGCTGTGGCTTAAACCAGAAGACTGTTTTCTTTACCCAGTGAAACTCATCTGCTGAGGAAACCTCTCCAAAAAGCAAGCAAACTAAATAGCAATTGGCTTTCAAACACGAAAATTTCATGCTCAGCCCTTGCTTGTCCCCAAGTGCATGTGACTGCCTCAGAGTTTGGCTGGAATCTCCTTCTAACTGCTGGCTACCAGCCTTGAGGGCCCCTTTCCTCACAAGCACCCAGGGACTCATCCATACATTCCCCCCCAAGTTTATGTATGGGCCAGAAGCAGGTGCAAGCCTTGACTTGGCAAAACTTCATGACCAATTGCATAAACACACCTTCAAAATGCTGAGTACAAGAGCAAATGAATACCAGGGGAGGAATCTCTGAGCTGCTCTCAAGCAAGCCCAAGGAAAGAAGAAGTAGGGGGAAAAAATGCAAGAAAAACTATTAGAACCAGATCCAATAAATTTCACACTGCCTTTGTATACTAATGGCACAAAATTTCTGCAAACCAGGGATCCCACCAAAACTGGGAAGTGTTATACAGAGATCCCAAACAGCAAGAAACTGAGTCCCAGAGGCGGTTCCTTTTACCATAAGTCACATTATGGGGTCCAACCACAACCACCCACAGACTATTTGACCTACCTGATCCTGCTGTTACACAATAGCCCACTGTGCTGGATATCACTCAGATTTTATGTTCATGCTGTGGGAGTATAATCTCCACCTAATCTGCTCAAAGTGGCATCTAAATAATGCTTGCCTTTTTGGCTGGATTTCCTTGGGGTTTCAGACCACACTCAGGCTTCCAACTCTCCCATCCCCATCTCAACCACCCCCATCTAATAACAAAACATCAAAAGTCAGCATTTCTAGGTGCTAAAAGGACACCAACCATGTTTCTTAACATGCTGAGGAGAGAAGAGACTCTTTTTTACCATTGATGTACTCAACATTAAGGAGCCCAACCCGAGCTCCTGGGACTTGTAAAGCTACAGAGGGTTTAAGGCACTTGACTTTGGATCAATTGCTAGACATCTATTAATTTGGTGATATTTTTCATGTTGATTGGTAGATTTCAAAGCAGATGGAAGTAACACACCTTTTTGCCACATTTTGTAGGTGAACAGCAGATTTCTTGGTCCTGCCTGTGAATTTGTCCCTCCCATTCCAAAGCTGACTGCCTTTAACATCCAGTCACTGGGGCTCCTTGTCCAAACCATCAGCTGCTCCTCTGAAGCTGCTTCTTCGGCCTGCTCTCTGCATTCCCCCAGTCCAACAGGCATGTTCTGGAGAGTAGCCCTGCAATGAAGAGTTAATGAAAGCCCTGGAGGGCTCACAGGATCCACATGAATGCACCCAGGCTCCCCACAGTGAAACATCTACAGAGTCCCAGTGCTCCATACAGTGATCTCCAGCAGCTCTCGCACAACAGCCTTGTTTTTAGACACAATACCTAGTGCTTATGCTCATGCTTCTTAAACATGTGGGAAAATGTTGATTCAGACTGTACTTAATGTAAAACTTCTTGGAGTATTTAAAAAAAAATCCTCGAGAATGTCATCTAATCATTAGGAAAACTATTTGAGGCAATTTGGGGTCCTTTTCTTTGAGATTTGTGTTGCCCCACAAGGCCAGTTGGCCTCAGAAATGAAGGATCAATTCAGGATCTTTAGGATAAAGCTGTAACTGAAATCCACAGACATTTTTTCTGAAGGGTCAAAAGGAGTGGCCATCAAAAGGCTCTTCTGAAGGTCTCCCCTTTAAAACCTCCTTTTCTTAATCCAGTCTAGTCTCTAGAAGCAAACACATGGAAATATCATTAATACCCTTTTCTGCCAAACAGGTTTGTTTCCTTCCTCTGCTGATATCCAGTACAACTCACAGCATAAATTCACCACTGGAAGGAAAGGCTGTGAATGAGCAGGAGTTCCAGAGGTTTCAGCTCCTCTCACCATTTAGGGCACTGGAGTAATCCTTGAAACATGGTTCTACATCTCTCAGTTTGAGGGCCCATTAGAGGGAATCTGATCTCCTCTTGTACTTCTACTCTTCTGAAAAAAGGACTGGGAGGAAATTCATCCAGGCTTAATTCCCCCAGTATAAAACTTGCTGACATTTTGGGTGTTCTAAAAGCAGATCAGAGGGACTGACTGTGCACTTTGTATGAGTCAACTGAAGTGCAATTCAGGTTTAAAAGAATGTGTGAAAACAATAGAAGTGCAAAGTTCCTGGGAATGAAACTGACCTCTTTCTTCTACTGTTGAGGGAATTAAAGGGGATGCTCTTTCCAATTAAGGACGGTGGTACAGTCAGTTTGTCCCAGGGTCAAAATGCTCCTCCAGTTTCCGCAAGTACAGGATGGAAAGAATTTCATGAGACATTATCAGAAAGAATTCACAGTGAGATAAACACTTACTTCTTCCATTTGTTTTCATTCAGGCTTGACTTGTCACTAGTAATTATGACAGAGGATGTGATAAATGTCCTTCCAACATTTGTAAGAACAATATACTTTACCTAAACATGAGAACACACAGGAAAAAAAGACTAATCACAAGCTAATTACTTCTTTCACTAATTGTTACTGCTCTGAGTCACTGTTTCTACATATTGCCTCACTTTTTTTTTCCTTCAGGAGTGAAGCAAAGGGACATTTTAACCTTGCCATGTTTCTTACCTTGAATCTTTTTCTTTTAATGTTATTTATTTTATTTCTCCTTGACAAGAGTTTGTTGATGTTCCAAAACCTACACTTGAATTTCCCAGCCTTCATAAATCTATTTAATAGCTAAGAAGGGGTAAACACCAAAATGGTGTGTTTTCTTTCACCAAAAATGTCCCTCCTGGGAAGATACACATTTTTCATGGAGCTGGAAGGAGCTTGAATGACAATTTAGACCTTTAATTTAGATGCTGTACTCCTCTTTCACCTGCTACTTTTCCAGGGGGTGGAAGAGCTCTTTTCACACAGAGATAAGACCTGTTCTGCTTTTCTTTCTTACCTCAGAAATGGGTAAATCATCTCGAGCAGATCACCTTCTTACCATTCCTGAAGGAAAAAATAAATATGATAGTTTCAAAGTCTTGACACTTCCTGCTGCCAGGAGAATAAAAATCACACCAACAGCCCTGGAGAGCAGGTGCCATAGGTAGGTGGTGAGGAAAGTGACACAGGCTCTGTTGGAAGACTACAACTGATGAACCAGATACATTTAGAAAAGTTGACATTTCACTGAGTTGAACACTTCCATCATGAACTGTTGTGGTTCTTTCATCAAAATGTCTGTGAAAATAGCAAAACTGAACAAACATTTTGGAGTCTTGTAATTACCAAGGGAGTTTTACAGATGCAGATACTTGTGCTGCTTCTGAGCACATTCTGTAGAGCCACGTGGGCTCTCAAACCCACCATCACACTGTGCAGAAATGGATCCATGTATCATGCTGGACATCTTCAGGGGTTTGTGCTGCTAAGTACAGTTTCTACTCATCTTATTATTTAATCTTAAATGACTTCAGATTCTGCAAATAACTGTGTAACTCCAGTGGTAGTGAGTGCTCTCCCATTCTCTGTGGCTTCCTAAAAAGTGCAGGATTCTCTGTGCTATACAGTAGATTCTCAGCAACCTGCTGGATTTACCCTTGATTAAAATGTACTGTTTCTTAAGTAGGAAACTCAGGTCTGTCATTTACTTAACATTTGAGAAATGTGAGAAGTTCTGTATATTCCACAAACTCTGGGGGAAAAAAGGAAAAAACCCACCAACTACCAACAAATGAGCAGGGGCAAAATAAACAAATTGTTCTTTAGAAGCTGCACAGTCTAACAGTTACACAGCAATTTGGAGTTATTGTCAACAACCCTATTGCCTTGGAGACTGGCTGACGCTGAAGAGAAATATTAGATGGGAAATTAAGGTTAACAAAGGGTTTCCTACTGTTGTTCCTAGTAATATAAGCACTTTACACATCAGTTCTAATTCTGTTGAAGTGGGAAAAAGGAAATGGGAGAAGAAAATTTAAACACGGACCACCCATTAAAATTAGAGGTACCCTGTCCTCAATAAACTCACTTTCCCACCAGAACTGCTGCAGCCTTACTTGCCTTGGCAGACTTGTTTGGAGATAATTTTTTTGATTGCAATTGCTTTAAAGTTCGTGATTTTGCCATTAAGCCAAGTTCAGTAGCTGTTTTTCAGCAAGATCTTGCTTCTGCTCAGGTAGAAACACGACATGGCAATGCCCTCAAAGACAGGACAAATTGTTTAACCAAAAGCTAAATGCTGAGAGGCAACGTGCAAGCCTGACAAGCAGGGCCATTGATGCAGTGCTGTCTCAGCACTGCTCACCCCCCTGCACACCAAATGTTCCAGCTGAATATGAACTCAAGGCTCTTGATAGCAGCTGTGTTGTGCTTTGCTTTCCAGCAAGACTCTGACGTGAATCAAGTGAAAGACAAAAATTCCCAATTCTCTTACACAGATGCATCAGCAGTAATGAAAATATTTCAAGAGGTCTAGAAATTCATTTCCAGTCAAAGACTGCCTTTTCTGCTCTTTTTCCCAAGTACTGTAATGCTGCCATCTTGCACTGAGAAACCCTCAGGTGTTCATAGATCATACTGCCAAACCCACATTAATGTGAGTGGTTATGGCTCCCACATGCTTGGGAAAAAGAAGCTGGTCACACTGAAGTAGAAGCAGCACAGTATGGCTGCTTAGGGCATCTTTCATCAGGACCCTGAGAAGGAACAAACATTTCCCAGGTCAGGATCCTGTCTGAAGAGAAAAGCCTCTCACCCTTCTCATTCACATGGAGAGGAACATAGCCAGCCTTGGACATTGGTCTTCACTGATTACATTTTTCCCTATTCAGTCAGTCCCAGCCTCTCCTTCTCTTCAGCCACGGAGGTGACTCCAGCTGTCTTCCCATGCACCTCCCACTTTGCTAAATCCTTCATCCACTTACACTGAATTTCTCAGCCTCCATGCCACTGTTTCTCTCCCCTCTTGCCGCCTTGACCTTGACCTGCTGAGCTCCATATAAACCTCCCCATATTTGATAAGACAGCTTTCTCCTCCATACTACTGTGGCATCAGGAAAACCTCATGCACAGGATAGCTGCTGTCCATTCCGTTCTCACTTCCAGCAGCCGTCCAGAGCAGCTCAAGACACCACCACAGGAGATGTTTTCCAGCCCACCACAAACACAGATGCTTTGCAGGGATGGAGTCTCTACATGAGGACATTGCCAGGGCTAGAAGGTGACCAGTGAGGAAGGTGTCTTCAGGAGATTTGAATTTTAAAAAGACCTGCAAGTTTCTACCGTGCAAATTTGTGCAAAATGCATATTTCACATGACTTGTAACTTGAACAAACTTGAAGAGATCTTCAGAGGGATGAAAAAGAGCCATGTTTTTTTAAAAAAACCTATTTCCTACAGTATTTTGGATCTCTCCTACAAAGCAGAGGGAAGAATGGAAATAAGACCATTTTTAAAAAATCACTAGAGTGATAGTAAATTTTAATTTGTTTTTAATTCTACCTTGAACTCTTCTTTGGGAAAAAAAATTAAAAAGCTTTTCTGGCCTCATTCTCTTGTTACACTTACCTTGTGGCAGCACACTGCATTGAAAATTTCAGCCTGCCTGGTTGAGCCTTGAGAACGTGAGTAATAATTAAAAACATAATATTGAGCTGCCAGATATCACAAAACTTTAATGATAACCAAAGCCACCAGCTCCACCTATAATCACATCCTTAAAAGAATAGAAATGAACCAGCCACTTCTAACCTCTTTATGCTCATTATTACTGTGCCTTTCTTTTTTTCCCACCTGCCACTCATGTCCAGCTCCTCCCATCCCAGCCTGAGTATAAAGTGAAAAGAGCAGTCACAGCCTGAGGGCTATGATTGTTTACTGGGACATGCACAGGGAAGATTTCACTACATCTGGCCATTTAATGCTACAGCACATTGTACAGTAACATCGTAATATTTTCAAGCAGCTGTGTAATGCTCTATTCTTTCTGAATCAGTCAAGAGTTTCATTATCTAAATCCATGTGAGAACACAGGAAGCTGTGTTTCCCCAACTCCTGAAATATCTGCCTCAGGAAGGAAGGTATATTGTCTTTTTGATGCCCCTGTTTTGCTTGTGAGGTGGTTCTGTGTGCCTGTTTTGCAACAGCACTATGAAAGCAAACTAATTCAAATCTTCTATGGAAATGCCATGTTTGCTAGACACAGTTTGCATCCTTTTAACTCAAGGGTGACTAGATCTTGAGCATATCTCTAACGTTATCAAAATCTCTATGATCTGGGGAGCTCCGAAGTATGATTGTTGCAGTGTGAGCTGCAGTAGGAAATTAAAAATATGAAAATGATACCCCTGCATTTCAATCACCCCATGTTTTTGTTTTAAGAAAGGGAAATACACTTCCTGAAAATCTTTGGCTAAGCCCAGGACCAAAAAAAAAAAAAAAAAAAAAAAAAACAAACAAACAAAAACCAACCAAACAAAAAAAAGCAACCCCAGTTTAATCCTTCCTTTTAGTGTGTGAAAAATAATATCTGTGGCAAGGGATGATTTTTATGACCTCTAAAGGCATGAAAGCAGAGCTGAAATAATAATGATTATTTAGACTTCAATCTTCCTTACTCTTAGGCTACACAAATCCTACTCCAGGCACCAGGATTTTGGTCTAACTAATAAAAACTAAAGATACAGAGATTCAGCACAATTAGGAAAGCAATACTAAGCAAGTGCAAGTTGCTGACATGATAAATCTCAATTTGCAAGTGTAAATCATCATATTTCTGTGAAGTTCAATTTCTTGAACTTAAAAGGAGCCTAGCTTTATAAGGCTTCAAAATAGCTTTTGGAAATTATGCTCTTTTTTCTACTCTGTGCTCTTCCTTCCCTACCAACAAGAGACACTGTTCAGAGAAGCACTCACACATACATGTACAACGAGACACCAAGTCCCACTAGAGTCAGCTGGGAACTGCATTTGAATTTACACCACCCTAAACTACCCCTTCAACTGGGTTCAGACCTGGGAAAAGCATCAACAGCCGGGCAAAGGAGAGAATTGTCCTGCTCTGCTCTGCACTGGGGCAGCCTCACCTCAAGTGCTGGGGGCAGTTTTGGATCCCACAATGTAAGAAAGATATTAAACTGTTAGAGAGAGTCCAAAGGAAGACTACAAGGATGGTGAAGGTCCTTGAGAGGAGGACGTGTGAGGAGCAGCTGAGGTCACTTGGTGTGTTCAGCCAGGAGACAAGGAGACTGAGCTCATCCCAGTCTGCAGCTTCCTCATGAGGGGAAAAGAAGGGACAGGCACCAATCTCCACCCTCACAACCAGTGACAGGACCCGAGGGAGTGGCCTGAAGTTGTGGCAGGGGAGGTTTAGGTTCGATATCAGGAAAAGGTTCTTCACCCACACGGTGGTTGGGCACTGGAACAGCTCCCCAGGGAAGTGGTCCCAGCACCGGCCTGACAGAGTTCAAGAGTGTTTGGACAATGCTGTCAGGCACGTGGGGTGCTTCTTGGGGATGGTGCTGTGTAGGGCCAGGAGCTGGATTTGATGATCCTTGTGGGTCCCTTCCAACCCAGAATATTCTGTGATACAATTAATTACCATGAGCACAGGCAGAAACAAGAGAGCTTTGGGAGAGTTGTCAGCGACTCTCCTTCTGAGCATCTTTTTGGTCACTAGGGAGTAGCAAGGAGGACAGAAAAGTGACCAAGAAGCCATGCAAAGCAGATAACTCAGTCCACCAAGGAGACATCTCCCATGACAAAGAGGGATGTGGTCAGGAAAAGTCAATAGGCAGGAAGAATCTTAATACCAGGAAAAGGAGCACTGGTGCAGATTGGTACTTGTTCCTGTGGTAAGAACACAAGACAGCTGTAAGCAACAGCTTAGCCGAGTGCTCACCAGTAATTCGGGAAATTTTATACTCACCACATCTACTGTTCTCATATTTACTGGTGTGGGAGAGCTGGCATGTTCTAGCAAAGCTAGTGGAAAGGGAAAATGCTTGAAAAAGGTGAAAAGTGGAGTTTTCTTCTTGGGCTCATAAATAAATGTTTTTAGAAAGGCAAGATTTTACTTAAGTTTACAGGATAACTTCTCCCCCTACTACTCATTAGACTGGATAAACATTTCACAGCAACAAAATTAAGTCTAGAAACTGCCCCAGTGGTCTCTGGTAGCCCATATCACTTGTTATTATTTCTCTCTCAACTTGAAAAGACAACTTGATTTTTTTTAAAAGTTCACATATCCATCTTTATACACAGTCAGCATTGGTCTACTGGTATGAAATAGGGAACAAAAACCCTGAAATGTTAAATATAGTGCTTTTGACCCATGTATATGATCAACACAGAAATCCCCAGCAACAATCTATGGTAAGAAATGAAGAACAAAAACACACAAAAGGCTCCTGAATAAGACAGAACAGTTGTTCAGGACTCCTTAATGTATTCTCCCATGGATATATTTGTACTTTATAATTCAGTTTCTCCACTGTCTAATTATCTACAGACAATTTAGTCTTGGGTGGATTATAATAGGTTCTGCTTCAGTTCAGCCAAGACAGAATCATAGATGGCTGGTACAAAGCCAGCAGCAAAGGAGCAGAAGATTGCTGAACTATTTTCAGGGACACTTCTTTTTCTAACCTTCCTATAGTGTGTCCAAACATAAAGTAATCTTACCTTTTTATGTTCAGCACATATGCAGGTCTGAGATAGAAGTTTTTACTTTCCTGCTTAATTCAAATATCACTGAGATGTCAATAATTACCAGCTCACTACTCGTGCAGGGTCCAGATATAGCCTGCCTTCCCACTCTCTGTCCTCCTAATATCACTGCTTCTGTCCAAGATGCGACAGACAATGCTTTCTACTGACCAACTTATCTTATGCACAATTAAGCATAAGAGCTTGGCTTTCACTACTTTGCTTCAGCCTCTGTACTTAGGAGGACTGGAACTTGGGGAAAAATTCTCTTTAAGTGCTTTTGAAAATGACAAGTCTACGCTACACAGTTCAACCACTGTGATACTGCTTGTGCCTGGGAATATACTGAAAGAAGAATAAACTGAATTCCAGGAGACCTCCATTATTACAGTGCATTAATACCACAGACTTTAACTTCTCTGTAATTCTTACACGCAGCTTCCTGTAATGTTATAAAGTCCCTATTGTCTTGAACAGAACAGAGACTGGTACTTTCCTCCTTTTTATAACATACTTGACATTTATAATACCATCAAAAGCTTTGAGGTTTTCTGACAGAAGCTCTCAAAGCCTTGCTTCCTGTTCTGATCTACAGGCACACATAAAATTCACAGCAGAGCAATATGTGCACCAGCAAGCTCTCTGTTTCAAAAGCGTTCCTGTGCTTTAGGGTTGTATTTTTTTCACTTTGCCTCTCCCAACATTGCACTATTGGCTGACACTCTATTTAAAAATCAGCGTCAAGGTGGTCTTAAGCTCCTCTTTGGGTAAAGGTAAAATTTCAAAGTATTATCTGCCAGACATCAACTCACTTCAAAGAAGATTTTTGGAGGCCCTGTATAACCTTTCCATTGTCTGGTTTGCTTTTTCCATCACCTCTTCACCAGAGCTAAAATCTGCTTTAGGGTGTTGATGTGGCAATCAACATTCTACCTTGTGAGCTGGAAGAGACCCAGGTGGTGCAAGTTTTCACTCTAAATACAAAGGCTCTCCCTGATCCCTCAGTCTTTCTGCCAAACCATGGGAAGAGTCTACCTGATTCACGTACACAGCACGAGTCCAACTTCAGTGGTTCGCTCCAGACTTGGAGCCCCTGGCTGGCAAGAACATCCTGCTGCGTAGGTGTTCAGGGTGACATGAGCTTTAGCTCCTGCCAGCAGAGACACGCCTGGATCCTCCCACAGAGAGCACCCAAGCTGTTCACAAACAACTATCCTGGAGAGCAAATGTTCCATTCCCTCTACAGGTTTCTCGACATTTTTGAATTTCCTATTGTTCCCAGAGAAGTAACTCCTGGATTATAGCCCTGCTTGGTGGAGCACCTTTCCCTAGAGCTAGGAATATGTTGATTGTGTGAATAATAGAAGGACCTTGGCAATAGCTTCCACCGGATAATATCCATTTCCTCCCACTAAACAACTCCATTTCCATCAAAAAATATCCTTAGAAGGATATTTTTCATTTAGATAGTTGTGCTGCCTCCAAGATCAACCAGTCAGACAGGTCTATAGGTTTATGCCTTTCTCTAATTTTTTTTTTTTAGCTGGATACATCCTTATAACCCAAAAGCACAACTAAAAAGCCAATATCCTCAACATCATTAAATCCTTTGCAAAAGATTTAAATTTAAGACAATAAACTAATGTAGTCAGTGGGCTAACATAAGCTAGGTTGGTTTTCGCTATCTAGCTTCTTGCAGAGACTCTGCCAAATTTACTTGGACTGTTTACATTGTAGATGGCCCCTTAATTACCTCTACAAAAATCTAGCAGCACATCTCGGTCCACACCCTTTTTTTACAGCAAACAGCAATGCATTTCAATGCCTCTGAGTGAGTGCTCTGCAATTAAGCCTGTTTTGCAGGAGTCTCTGGGCTGCAAAGAACTAAGGACACTCAATTCATCCCAGTTCATCCGTAGGTCCTAAGGCAACCACCAAGCAAACCTAGGTCCCTGGATGTCTTTTTTCCATGAAATATTTCAGAGTCATGAGGAGTATAGCAGCAGACTACACCATATCTGGTGGTCTGAGAAGTATTTCAGAGAAAAAATTAGTATGCTGTGATCCTGTTCCCAAGGGAAGATGGGAGATTGTAGTCAGAGGTTGAAGAAAGTGATCTACTCCCAGTTCACAGAAGTGAAGAGCTCACACTGCAAGTGGCAAACCTGATGTGCCAGTGAAACACCAGGGGTACTTACCATTGACTCAGAGATCATTAGGATCCACAAACTGCAATTTAAGTATCACCAGCTTAGGCTTTAATAATAAAGACAGTCCATATACGGCCTAATTTTTTCTGTCTAAACTTTTCATTTTTATGACTCCGCAAACAACAACTTTTCTCACAATCACTGCTCACATCTTCAAGCCAAGTTTCCAAGTTTTCCACCCAGCATTTTCAGGTTACCAAAGGAGGAAAACCTCTAACACTACAAATGTTTTTTGAGTAGGATAATCAAGACAGTCCAAATGTTTATATTCCTGATTCATTTGCAGCATAACTTCTGTGTCACTACATTCAGAACATTAGTGCTGTGCTAGGCAAGGTACTAGGCAAGCTAAAGACAGACATGCATCAGGACTTGAAAAACCCTCAGCACTCAAGGGTGAAAGAAAATTGCAAAAGAGGAAGAGCATGGAGAAATTGCAATGTCAAATTAGTACCCCAGGCCATTGGATAAATAAATAGGTCAACCCCTTTCTACCAGTCTGACATTGACCCTAGTAAAATATCAACACGATTGACAAAAGGATTGAGAACTATGTAGAACTATCTATAGATAATGATAATGAACATATTTGTGGAAAATAACTCCTATCAAATAAATTGATGTCCTATAATGTTTTTAATAGCAGTAATAGGAGTGGTAGAACAGCTTAAATACATATAAAGGATTTTAATGAGCACCAATATTTGCACTGTAAAGACAGAAGATGAAGAAATCAATGAAGTGTGTGATAAGTTTCATCAAAATTGTATTGTCAAAATATCCATTTCTATTGGCAATGACCATCAAGCAACAGTCTTAAGGGATGCTCCATAGGCAGAGAATCCCCTCAGGCATCCATGGCTCTGACCAATCATGGGTCATGATTTGATAGCAAACTTGCAGTGCTGCACTTCAGCCAAAACACAAATGCAAACTTTGGATCTTTGAGCACATCTGTACTAAATACAGTATGGAAATCATAGGAATAATGCTGCTTCAGTGCATCTACTTCTGATGTCAAGGGGAACACTGGAAATCAGACAGGACCCCATAGAATGGCCGATGGGTTTTAAAGATGTGCCTTATGAAGATTACAACCCATCACTTCATTTTTGTCCCCAAAAAGATAAAGAAAGAAAACTTTACCAAGGAGCAGCAATTCATCCACACTATCAAAAATACAAGGACAAGATTCACAAGTTGAAGGCAGAGGCAACTGATGCAGCACCTTCAGGGGGGTTGGTTACTTTGGATTCCCTTGATAGCCCACAGATAAAAAAAAAGGTTCTTGCAGGATGCAGTTTATCTATCTGAGAAACCTGGTCTAGTGGAAGGTATCCCTGCCCATGTCAGAGGGGTCGGAACCTGATGATCTTTGAGGTCCTTTCCTACCCAAATCATTCCCTGATTTGGTGATTCTATGATTCACCAAGCAGACCCTTACTTTAGGCACAGCAGCAGTTTACATCTAGACAATTAGAGTGGTGAAGAGTCACCAGTTTGTTGACATAATGTTAAAAAAATTAGCAGAGTTAGTTGATACTGTTCATTGATCCTCTGTGAAGTAGTGACAATCTTCCTCAATCTAGAGGAACGGGAGCAATTGCAGAAATATATCCAAAAGGACCATTTAAATTGTTTTGCTCAGTAACTAGATATAAGGTGTTGCCACCAGTTCTTGGTTTGTCCATGCTCTGAGCAAAAATGGAGATTTTTTAAGAAGATACCTACAAATGCTGGCCTAGCATCTCTAATAAAAACATTCACAACTGCTGATTGTTTTTGTGCTCTTCAGGCACTGCCTTGGTGAGAAGCAGAGGCCGAAGGAAAGGCAGGAGTTACCTGGGCCAGTTCACATCTTGTGTTGCAACTTTGTGGGAGGGAGTGCTTGCTCTTGCTATTGTAAATTAGGGAGAATAATTCCCTCATCTCTGTCTGGGGTGGAGCTGCCCCTGAATTGCACACCTTTGGTTTCTGAAATCCAGCCAAGGGCTATTACAGTCCTATGTGTGGCCAAGAAGCAGACAATCAGCTTAACTTGTCCATGCTAGTTTGGTTCTGGTACTCTCACTGTCCTGGCAGCCCTAGGAACAAAGATAATAGAGCAATGGGTGAAGAAATAGAAAGTGACATGGCTATTTTCAGACTATCAAGTGAAATCTGTTCTCCAGTCCAGCAGAAAACTCAGATTTGTTGGGTCGCTGTTAAACCAAATAAGAACAGCTGCCTAGCAAGAACCCAATCCACTGACAAATGATCGAGCTGACACATGGAGAGAGGATAGTGTTACTAAGAAAAGTTGCTTAGAGTAGAGGACGTCTGGTCACTTTCTGTAGTGCCAGGTGACAAAACCAAGAGTCCAAAACTAGAAATTAGCTTAAGCTCCTGTTGTGTTTACCAGCCTAGTTCTTCAAAAGTATCAGGGAATGGCCAAAAGGCTTTTCCAGTTTTCGTGTGCATGGCATTTGTACATACAGATCTCCATTTTATGGTGTGCACAAAGGTGAGAGGGAAGCTCTAGTCTAAGTAAACAGCCCCTATAGGAACAATGTTTAGGCATTCCTATGTGATTTCATCTGAAGAACTCAAAATATTTATAAACTGTCATTAACTAACCTCCCAACATTTCCTGTAAATTACATTTGGGGACATGGTATAGTAGATCTGGAGTAATTGGATTTTTGTTTGTTTTTTTTTTTTAATTTTACCAGCCCATTTCAGTTAAAAGTGAGATGGCTGGAAGCTAAACAAATGCTGAAGCTGGGACCTTAAAACTGGAACACATTTCTGGATTTAGCAGCTTAAATTTTCCAACAAATGCAGTTTTATAGCATGAAGTCTCCAAAGCTGAACATCTCAGACTTAAAGACATCAGGCTTAACTTATGCTTAAAGGTCCCTCAGCACCTGATAGTCTTCGCAGCTGCTGAATTTTATTGCTAGAACCAGACAGTTCAAACTGGGGACATCAGCCAGTTTAATAAAAGCACAGCAAAACATCTCAACTGTGACCTATTTCAAGTATCATGTGTTATGGGCATGCTCATGCCTTATCACAAAGCCATGAAAGCCAAAGTTTGGACAGAATGTTGGGCTGGAAACAGCAGCTTGCTACACCTGGTTGTGGAGCACTTGTCCATTACAAGGAGAAGCCCAACTCTCTGACAGTGAAATCCACAGTTACACCAAGCAGAGGCTCAGAAAATTCTAACACTGCACAGACCAAAACCAAAGGAAAGTAAAGGCACAAGGAAAAAGTCTCAACCTTCTCCTCCAAACAGAATCTTTTCTTCAAAACTATTGTGAGGTGCTAAGAGTAAATTTGAGCACCAGACTATGGTACAGACAGTCTTACTTTGCACAGATCTACCCATGTCTAAAAGTAAAGGGCCTCCTAGAAATCTTTCTATAATACAAATAAGGCATATGTTTGTTTCTGCTAGTTTCTGTAGGGGCCTAAACTGCAGAGTGGAGCTACCAGAGGGTGGGAATGTGGCTAGAGAGGATATATCATGAATGTCAATATGTCATATGTCATGAACTCTCTCAAATAAATGGGAATGTGGTGGCTAGCATCATAAATGGGGCTAGACCTCTCAGACCAGAATTGAAAAAAGAAGCACTGGGGACTTTCCATGCCAGGAATAAGTTTAGACCCCAAGTCAGACATGCCTTACTGCATTTGTTGGAAAATTTAAGGTGCTACATCCACAGCCATGTTCCAATTTTAAGATTTTGTCTTCAGCATTTGTTTAGTTACAGCCAGGTCACTCTCAACTGAAATGGGTTGGCAACAGGATAAAAAGATGAAATTATTCCAAATTTTCTAGACCAGAAGCACTGTTTGTAGTTCTATAAATCAAATGGACCTGGCTTTGCAGAGAAAAAAAAAATTGACCTGTCATGGAAGAAATAATATTTCAAGCATGATCCTTCAGGGCTTTCACAAAAGTGAAAGCTTTCTTGCTTGGCCAGTGCTCACTATCACTTGGGTTCACAGGCACAGTCAGTGGTGTAGGTCTCTACACCTGCCTTTTAGGCTGGATGGCAATGCCTGGGTTCCCCTATGCCCTGCTTTGGAGGGAGTGCTGGCCTAGCACAGCTCCATCTCTTAGCCACAGCTGCTACCTACATAATCTCCACGGCCTCTTTTCTGGCCTGTTATGTTTTGGCTTAATCAGCTCCCTGAGCCTGTTCCTGAGCAGCTCCCCTGCATGGTCAGCAGAAAGGTCAGGATAAGTACCCAGAGTCTCTGAGGCTCTGTAGTCACCAGGTGTGGAGCCACGGATGATGTTGGGTTTGGCTGGAGCTGAAAGGTGTGTCCCAGCTGTTTGTTTTTACAGGTGACTGCTGGTGAGCAGACAACTAACAGCCTCTTCCCAAAACTCAGCATTTGGCTAGATGAATCCCATTTCCAGTTTCCCTAAAGGAAACCAGCCTTGAAAACAGGTCTTTGAGGTGCACATGCACCCATCATTTTCTTGAGATTGTCCACCTACACATCACAAATTCATCTGCTTCACCTCAGCCCTGTGAGTAAATAGGTGATAGATATAGAAGCTGATATAGGAAGCAAAGATATATTTAGCAAAAACTGAGAACAGATTTGATGTCTTGGAAACTAAACCCAGGGTATGTCCCTGCTTGTAGCCCTAGGGATTGAGGAAACATTTTGTTTTTTAAAGACTGCTTTCAGTTCTGAAAAATTCCCATTGCCATCTGCCTCGTTTCGATTCCACTGGTTCCAAGTTTGCACTGACAACATCTCTACCTGACGTCAGACTCTCCCAGTGACTGCAAATGTGCTCACATTTATGGTTCACACCTGACCAGCTATACAAATTCCATTAATGACTTCTCAAGGAGCTGTTTCTCAGCAGCCTGGTGGCCAAATTCTCTCCATATGTAGTCCAGACAATTCATCTTATACAAGACTGTAAATACACTCCATGCTATGACATAGTTATTCATTTAGCTATGAATACCTCCTCCAAGCTCATCGCTTTGGCTTACTTTATCAGCCTTGGCAGAAAGACCCCACACTGTCACATTGCACAAACAGGCTGAGAAGCTGCTTTGCCTGGATATGTGACTGAGAAGATCCTCTCCCAGCAATTTTGGCTGGCTCTCTGCACTATAATGACTCTCAGACCAGGTACATCTTGCCTGGCCACTGGTTCAAATGACTGGTAACTCTCCCTCTCTGTTCTGCACTGACCAGCAACTGGGTCTGTCCTTTGCCATTTCTTCATCTGGCCTTCACCTCTCCCAATCTCCTTCCATTCACCTTCCTTCCTTTCTGCAACTCATGTCCTTTTGGTTTTCCTTTGCCTTAGCTTCTTTCTTCCTAAACCTATGAAAGACTTGGATCATAACAATGATTGCCAGCCTGCTATTTCATCCATTTATTTGTTTCCCATTTTCCCAGCCTGTTTCCCTTTTCACAACAAAGACCAGAGACTGTAAAGCAGCAATTACTTCCTGGAGAAGGTTTTTCCAACACTCAGACAGGTGGGACCCCATTCTGCCACATACAGTCTGATAAGTAGGAGTATAAAACTCTTCAAAGAGTGGAGAACCATAGGAATGTAATAAAAACAGGTACCCAGAAGCCCATCCCTCCTTGATTTCCATCATCTTTCAAAGAGTATGTTTATATCTATGCTCCATAACATTGGATTTCTTTAGGACTGTGTCATATTGAAAGCAAGTTGATTATTTCTCCACACAAACCTAGGAACTAAGATGTGCCTTGTTCAAATGTATAGATAGATGTGTTTCAGAGTTTTCTATAAGCTAAAAGAGCATGAAGGAATAGATTTTTTTTAAATTTAAATTCACTGATCAGAGCCATATTTTTTTCTTGCCTTGGAAAAAAAGTCAAAATAAGTCATTAAATATGTTCGTATTGGTATATCAGAATCCTTCCTCAAGTGAGAAACAAGCAAATAATTTTCAAATATGGTTAGATATATCTTGACCTTAAAAGAAAACACACTTAGGAATTTTTTAAATGCTACTGCTGCAAAAAACACAACAGTCCCCTAGAGAACTGGATCATCTTTTCAACAGATAGAGAGCACCCCTAGTAAACACAGATGCTGTTTAACTATGGTTTTCAGTGCCACTGAAGTTAGACATTGCTCTTGCAGCTGCTGAGTACAATTTATTATGTCTGCACCACTAAGGCCTCTAAGAATCTGAACACACAGAATCAGAGATCATCCTCCCTTTCATGAGTATTTTCCAACTGGGTAAACCAAACCCTTAAAAACCCCATAAAACCAGTGCCACTGTGAGCCCCACATGCAGCCATCAGCAGGGAGGGCTGGGGGCTCTCCGTGGGCAGCTCACAGGTGCTTGTGAAGCAGCAGTGACAAACCTAAAGCACAGCAGCCTTCGGAGCTGGGGGCAGCCGTGGCTTTGGCGAAGGGATGGGCAAGCCTTGGCTGGCCAGGGCTCACTCTCCCCCCTTGCACCGTGGGTAGGAGTCACATTCCAGCAATTAGCACGGCAGCCCCAGGAACGCAGAGCGTGCAGGGCTGGCTGGCTGAGACCCTGCTCCAGCAGATCTGCCAGCTGGATCTCATCCCCTTGGCTGCCAGAAACAGCTTTGTATCATCAATCAGTTAACTAACGCGCAGAAGGCAACTGTGATGTTGGTATGCAATTGCCTCTTAAATTATGGAATTATGAGGCCTTCCTCAGTAAAATTATGAGGAAGCACAGTAAGAGTGAATAAGGAAGCCGTCACACTCAGCTGTGTTCTGGGTTCCCTTTACCCTGCCAAAGGTAAAAGAAGTCATAACTTCTTCACAAAGCTGCAGTAAGTGACTGAGTAAATGCCAGCAGATCATTGCACATGAGGGGAAAAAAAGCAAATAAAAATAAATTTTAAAAAATAGTTAATACACATCACTTCCAAATTAACTTTATTCAGAGGGATTAGGCTCACATGTTTTACTTTGCATTTGCAATAGCCTGAGAGTATCTGCGCAGCTTCTGGAGTGGGTGGCAGAGAACTTCCTGAAGTTCTCATAATGACCTCAACACCTCTTAACATTGCTAATGGCTAATGCAGTCAAAATAGGGTTCAGGACAAACTAGGAAAATTTTAGGAGAGATATAGACGCTTTCAGAACCAGTCATGCAAAACTATTGCTTACTACAAACTGTCAGTTGCAAGCTTCTTAAGAAATAGGAATATTTTCATCCTGTATCAAAGTGCTCAACACCTTGCGAACACTGCTAATCAAAGCACACAAAAGGAGAGCTGCTAAATAACAGCTGATGCCAATACAAACAGGAAGGAACTCTGGATGCCCCAGTGCTGACATTGCACCCATCATTTTAAGGGTGTCCCAAAACCACTTCCAAACCTATCACCAAGGAGAAGGTGGGGAGAAAAGACAGGGAAGAGAGAATGGATCTGCTTGACAATAAAGTCATTATAAAATGCATGGTTCTCTGTTATTCAAATTGAAATACATTAAAAAGTCCAGATTTCAGTCAGTTGAGGTACCAAACATTAAGTTAAACATCTACCAGTTTGCATTAACGGAGGTTTAGGTATCTCCCTTTTCTTTTAAAAGTGGAAATTTAGAGAAAATAACCACTCAGTCTTGAAGAGGAACATACAGAGGTGACAGCTTTCTTAAAAATTCTTTTTGAATGTTTTGAGAACAGTCAGCATTGATCAGACTTCACATTTCAAAGCTTCACAGAGGAAGCAGCTTTGGACACAGATCTAAGGAAAGAAAGCTACGTTTGCAATGCATGTGGTAGTCCATTAGCATTATATTTTCAAAACTTGAGTGAAGTCTGTGATTTCCTGCATGTTGACTGGTGAGCTACAGTATAAACTCACTCTCACACAGTGTTTATAGCTGCTGGCATTCAAGACTCAGTTGCAATGTCTCCTCAGCATCTCTTCACATGAAGTCCTATAATGGGTTGCTTTAGCTTCGGGCAGGGTAAGACTTACCTTTCCTTCATCTTTAGGTCAGCGCTTCTTAATCACTTGCTGAGAGTTAACAAGCCTGCTGGCATTCTGTTAACATCCAAAGGAAAGAGCTCAAACTATAGATCTGGCAAGAAAATGCTGTTCTATCCTCCACTGGAACTCCATTCTGCATCATTAAGACCTTTAAAAAGCAGTAAAACAGCACATTTCACACACATTTCTCTTCTGGCTGACCTTGGCTATCAGCACTGGAGAGGCCCCTGCTACTGACACACCACTGCTTCTAGACCAGTACTGCTAGGCTCACTGTCCAGCATCACTGCTGAGTATCTCTGAAAGGCTTTCAAATGTGGGCCTTTGAAAGGACTTTAACTCCTTACTGGCCAAGAAAGTGAAAAGAAAAAAAAAAATAGTGCTTTAGTCACGGGTGTGGGAGGGAGGATGGATTTGTAACACTGTCTTACCCCTGCTCTTAGCACAGCCTCCATAGAGCTGCTGGGGAAGAGCTGCTTGGGATGAAGAGATTTTGTTTCTCCCTGCTCTGTCTTCTTCTTTACAAATATCTGGGCATTTTTTTTCTGCCCTAAAAGTTTAAAAATCTAACCAGGTATTTCATATTTGTTACATCACAGTGCATTATGTTGAGAGCATGATCTCAGCTGATGCCTCCCAGTGAGAGAGGTACCAAGCAAGACACTCAACACAATGTCCATGACCATTGACAGAGAATTGGAAAGGGACTTGTGGAGGCTTGAAACCTCCTCACAGAAGGGTGTCAGGCATCTGTTTCTGGCTTTACTTTTTCTCAGCATAAATAAGACTCTGAAGACAACCCTTGGAAGGTCAGATCAAAAGGCTCACTTTCAACAGTGCCCAGTCAGTAACACTGGCCAGCAGCAGATGCAGAGGAGAAAACAGCATAAGGGACAGGCCACAGACTGAGTAATCCCTTCCCTGGTACATGCTCCAAGCTTCCAGCACTGGCCATTTAGAGACTTCCTGAGCTAAAGGCCACATCCGGACCATTGTATTTAGTAGCCACTGATGGATGTATCTTCTATTAATTTGTATAATCTTTTTTTGAATCCATTTACACTTTTGGCCTTCACCACATCCCATGGCAATGAGTTCCAAATTTTAATAATATAGTGTGTGAAGAAATACTTCCTCTTGTTTTAAACCTACTGCCTGGTCATTTCATTGGGTGCCTCCAGTTGTGTCATAAGAAATACTGATTAATCACTTCCTATTCACCTTCTCCACAGCACTCAATTTTACAAACCCCTACCACCTCACTCAACTATACCCACCCTCACTCATCCTTTCTGCTATTTAATCTCTGCTATGGACTCTGCCAGTTCCTTTTTTTCTATTATTAGAAATAATTATTTCTATTATTTTGTTAATTTTATGTTATTTCTATTATTTCTATTTCTCTAGTATTACTTCTCCTGTGGGGTTTTTTGGTCCACAGTTAATTTTAAGCTGAGGCTTGCAAGAAATCCTTTCAACAACTCTTAAGATGCTTCTCATGGTGGTAACACCTCATCCACAGTTCATTACGTATCCGTATGTGCTAGACTCACTTTCCCCTTCTCCCTCTATATTATTCCACATTTATCAACAATCATATCTGCTGGTTTATCAGCTAGTCACAAAATATGTTGAAAACTCTTGCAGTGACAATCATCAGAATTTTTTAATTTAATATACCTAGACCAATTTAAACAACAGGACCCCAGCAGTTGGAGTCCAGCATATTCAATACAATTAGTCACTACTATCCCTATTTGCCTGGCATTCTTCTCAGTCACCAGCAGGCTCTTGCCTTTCTGTACCTACCACACCAGGACCATGGAGATGCAGACAGTCAGCAGCTCAAGGAGCCTGTAGGAAAGAGTGCTATGCTGCTTATTTTATGCTGAAAATAAACTTCCAGGCAAATGTGCTTACACCAGAAGGGTTTGCCCATGGCAGAACAAGACGTGGAAACCTGAACTCAGAAAGCCCCCTTGTGAAAGCCTTGCCTTTGCTTACAGTGTCCTGTAAGCCTCTCACTGACCCCCAACAAGGGTCAGTGAGAGGGTTACAGGACACTGAGGCTGAGTGAGAGAGGGACAGCAGTGGAACAGATGCATGGCTCCAAGACAAGCCCCTTCCTAGGGACTCCCCTGTCAGCTCCAGGCTATTTTCAATTTAGAAGCCCCCCAAGTAGGAGAGGCACAAGCAGACAAAACTTTCCACTTCAAAGGGCTCCTGGAGTCTTCCAAGAATGGATGAAGGCTCCTGGGAATGAACTTTGGCTTCAGGGGTCATTTGGGCATTGAATAGAGAGATCTGTTTTAGGGGCTGAGAGAGGAGGAGGAAAAGAACTTCCTTAGCAGAGCTCAGCCATCACTGTGGGGAAGGGAAAGAAGGACACAGAGTCTTGCATAGTCCAGTTTCTCTGAGCAGGGTGAATTAAAAAACCCCAACCAAACAGGAACACTTCTGCTAGAAATTGGTGGCGGGGGGGTAGAAAGGAGGAAGAAAGGGAGGAGCAGGAAGTGGTAACTTATTTGGACTCCTGAAATGAAACTCCAGTACTCACAGGGTTTCACAGCTCACCACTTGTTTTCACCTGGTCAAAAAAACTGAAGCAACAATTCAGGCCAGGTTTTTGTGCTGTCTGTGGTTGCTCTTGGACACAACTTCAAAATCCAACAAAAAGAAAGCTCTTTTATTTGCAACATTAGCCCTTTCCCTAGAGAAAACCCAGTCTTCTTTGGTCTTTAAAGCAACCACTTAACAAGCTTTCTCATCCCAGAATCTCTCATCTCTCCCCCCTCTTTCCAATGCATATACACTTTTATTATGAGCTTTTCCATTAACTCTGCTGACTTTACTGAAGTTGATTGAATATTTCAGAAACAATTTAAGCATTCCTGCCAAACATAGTTCCCTAGAAACCCAGCAAGGCTCTTGTGGAAGGTCTGGGCTGTTGCCTGTTCAGGTAGCGTCACTCTAGGATGCTGAGAAAGAAACATAACCATAGAATCATAGAATCATTTAGGCTGGAAAAGAGCTTTAAGATCATCCAGCCCAACCATTAACTCAGCATTGCCAAGTCCACCACTAAACCATGTCCCTAAGTGACTCATCTACACGGCTTTTTAAATACCTCCAGGGATGGTGACTCAACCACTTCCCTGGACAGCCTGTTCCAATGGTTGACAACCTTATGGTGAAGAAATTTTTCCTAATATCCAAACTAAATCTCCCCTGGGGAAACTTGAGGCCATTTCCTCTTTGTTCTTGTTACTTAGGAGAAGAGACCAACACTCAACTCCTCTTTCTTGGAAAAGCCCCTTCGTTTAAGGATGGCATGAGCAACCAAAGATGAGCAGACAGGAAGGATGTAAAACGTTGAGGTTCCAAGTTATGAATGAGCTCTTTGTCTGATTCTTCCCTCCACAGCCCTATTATACCCATCAGAAGCTTCCTGCAATGCTCTTCCAGTTGTACTGCACAAAGCTCTCATCCCTTTTCCCATCGGCTCAATGATAAACATCCCCACAAGAAGTTTATTTGTAAAAAATATATGCAAAATTTCTGCATGCCCCAGGGTCCAACAGCAAGTAGAAGAACATAAAGTAAGATGGGGCGCTGTCCCTGCCTCCTCATTTTAGCTATCATTTTGGCACATGCCAGAACATTACCCCAAGCAAAACATAATCAGGTAATGAACAGAGATTTGCATGCAATTCCAGCAGTGGGCATGACCACAGGCACTGATCACTGCAAGTTATTCCTTCCAAGGATCTTCACAAATCACATCTTTGCACACCAGCTGCACAATAAATGGCTGCAAGACCTTTTGTCATTTGTAGTTGTAACTGGACTATCAACTGAGGTGACATAGTAGTTACCATTTCTACACAAAAACATGTTTATTACAATGATGTAGAACTGACTCAGAGCACAAAGATGCTTTGAGGTTTTCCTGCTTGATCAGCAGATTCAAATCCCTTGTTGCCAGATTGGCATAAATTGCTAGCCAGTCCCTTCCCAAGAGACAAGCTTTGACTATCTCTCCTGACAACAGTAACTAGTACCAATTAGATGCGCATCCTTTCCAAAAACAGCGTCATGAACACCCAAATAGAGTATCTTTGGATCTTACAACCTTCTCATTCCAGAAGTCAGGCTTTTGAAAATGTCAGGGAAGATATCCTCAGCTTCCCTTAACATGCAAAAACCCTTCCAAAATGTACACTGAAGGAAAAAGGTTGAAGCTAAAATAAAGATGGAACTGCAAAGTACAAGCAGAAATTATTCTTTAGCTATCTTTAAATATTTCTATTTTTACATGCAATTAGTTCTTTCATGTTCTTTACGTCTACCTCTGCTCATTTTAAGATCAAACTGCCAGCAATTTTTTTTTGCTAGCACTTCACTTAGAGCCTGCTCTCTGCCACCCCTTCCCTCCCCACCTGCAGGCAAGCAGGGATCTGGGCCTCACAAGACAACTGTGGCGTGGGTGTTATTGGCTGTCTGTTTTGGCAGCCTCTCATCCTTTCTTCCAGCTCTGTTTTGAAACACAATCTAAATTAAAAAAAAATAAAATTGAAAAAAAAAAAATTAGACATTCCTGCTCTCCCTACTCACTCGCATCAGCAGCGCTCCCATCACCACAGCCTGAAGCATGGCTGCAAAAGGAGCAGCACCAGGAAGGCTGGCAAATGTTCAGCAAGGAAAAAACTTACTCTGAGAAAAGGTACAGACTTCTGGAGGGGCAGAGGCAAAAACCAGGGGAAAGTGGACCAAGAGGATTTGGGCCCGCTCTCTTCCACATTTAATAGCATTAGGTTCTAACATGTAATTTGGACTAAAAGACTAATTCTTTCCTGTGGTTTGATGGATGTTAACATCCCCTTTTTTTATTACTCTTTAATAATATATTACATAACATTCTGATACACTAATTACCATCTCATGTCATAGCAATTTTATTAAGAGCTTATACTTACAAATACCCATTCTGAAACGATTTCAGGACTTTTTGCCATTTTGTCTGAACTATGCTTGTTGAAGCACTGGCATCGCTCCGTGCACCGTCCAGTAACAACACACCTCTACACAAAGCTGTCTCCTGAGCCCTGGGAGCCAGGCATGGATTCTTCTTGCGTTTAGTCTCAAAGACTTGTAAACAAGTTACTTTTAGCACACTAGGTTGTGATTAAACACTGGTAACTCAGCCCTATTAGGTTCCTGTACCTGCTACAGTTCCAAATCCAGAAGCAATGCGAAGAGAGAAAAATTCCTTTATACCAAGTAATGGAAAATTTGTTAACTATTGTGCAGTTAGTGTTTGCTCATTAATATGTTATCATCTCACCAGGCAAGACTTAGTACCATGAGGTATTTTTCTGTATAAAATTGCTAATGCCATCGGGATTGTCCAAATGGGATCATCATCATTAAAAAGATTACACGGTGAGGAAAGTGATTACGACAACATCTCAGTAGAAGGATTACTAATCACAAGTAGAATCCTGGTACAAATCTCATTCTCTGTATACAAGAAAGGACACAAAGTCTTTTTAACGTAATTTATATACATTTATGGCTTTATACAACAAACTGTCAGGGATTGTTCTCATGTGTCTGTAGAAGTACATCAGGCACTTTTTCTGAAAATATCCACGTATGAATTTTAATTCTGCAATGTGACTAAGTCAGAGCAGTGAAGCGTTGAAGAGCTGTCACACCACTCGCAAATAGAACTAGCAGTATGTACATGCCAATCTCTCAGATATTGCTGGTTTGTGGAACACCTTCAAAAAAGAGGCCAGTTTTCATGTTGAATAATTTGCTTTTTGCTTGCATAAACCATGCTGCATCTTATATTATGATTACCAAAATAATAATAATAATAATGAGAATACCTTATTTAAAATCAGTCATAAATTAAGAATCCTAGCAATTTCATAATGAAAATAGGAATTTCAAATCAGTAAAAAAATAAAAAAAGTACTAACATACATCCAGTGGTTTAACAAGTGCAAATTTTATACTGTTTTATAATTGGTCCAATTTTAACTTCTCAGGGATGCTCTGTTGACCTAAGCCAATAATAAGCAATATGATTTTTGCTTATATATATATAGTGTAGGCAAACTGTCAGTTTATCAAAGCAGAGCTTTCCAATTAATGCATCTACTACCTAAACATATATCATATAGCTATATTATGGAAACAATACATCTTTATATTTAAAATATCTCAACAGCTCTATAATACAATAAACTTTTAATAACAGTACAAACCAGAGAAAAGTCAAAAACAAGGCTGCATAGGTAAGATCATCTGCACAATTCACAAACCAATAATTTACAACAATTCTGACAAACTAAGTTACTCCAGAAACTTGGTACTTTTACTGAAAAAGGATTTATAACTAGAGGTCACATAATGTTTGTTTTCAAGGCAGACAACATGCTCCTTCACCAACTTCACAGTATTCCAGAATTACAACTGCAAAACATTAGAATGGCACCACAAAAAACCACCCAAAAACAGAACCAAAAAACCCCAAACAAATGAACAAAAAAAACCCCCTCAAAATTAAAAAAAAAAAAAAAAAAAAACAGAAAAAGCCAAATAGACCATGCAGCCCAAATCTCTGATTACCTACAACCGTTTCCTCACAATAATTAAAAGGGCTTTCTATAGACTGTTGTATTTAAGGTAAGGCTACATTTATGTTATTCATAGGTATAAAAGGAAAGGAATAAAATAGCTGTTTACAGGAAGTTATACAGTAGCAGTAAATAATAAACAGGAGGTATATTGTTAAATGTAGCAAGTTCAGCTGCATCCCCATGGAGCATAGCATTGATTACTGCTTTCTTCACATGCAGAGGTGGATTTTATGACAACTTTCGCCTATGTGTATCAGTGCCTATTTGGGAGCAAACATTTTTGCACATGCATCAGACAGAATGATCTTCAGAAGCCCCTGTATGAGCCCTCCACTTGCTCCACTCTCAGGATTTACTACCATGTTTCAGAGACTAGGCATTTGATGGTGAAGATGCTACTGGAAATCTTTTACTGCCTGTAAAAGCAGGTGGCTTCATTCAGGCTTTGGCACTAAAAACATTTGATTTTGCTCAAAACAAGTTCAAAGACCAACTTCACACTGGGGAAGATCCTGTATCACATCAGGCTCTGGAACTGCCTGACAATCGTAATAGTGTATCTAAAAAAAGTAGGACCAGCTGTAATTGGCAGTGATTTAAGCCCAACAGGGAGCTAAATGCTAGCACATCAATAAATACATTGCAGAGCCTTAGGAAAGTCATAACAGGATCATTAAATATATGGCTTGTTACTAAACTTCATTTACTTGGCATGTCCTGTTTCCTTCTCCACCATACACCATCACTACAGGAAAGATGAGTTTCAATTAGGACATTTTCTGGTTGTGAGCTGTTTACACAAAAGAAAAATCAGTGTAAAAATATTTCTTTCTCCCCTTATTCATAACAACCAGCCCTAGCAAAAAAACCCCCAAACTGTTAATTCTGTCAGTGCATTAAAAAAAAGCTCCAAGGATTTCTGTAACACAAATGTTGTGTAGCAACCAGTGAAAAGACAGGGGAGGCCTCTTTGTCACACATCCATGAAAACTGCATCATGCAATTACAAAAAATCAGAAATCGATTCTTCTAAGACCTAGTCCTGAAAAAGCTCAGGTAGCTGTCAGTGTGCTTACTCTAGCAAGACCAGTTTTTTCCACAGAAACAAGATCTCTGTTATTAATGCTCTCCCCTATCCTAAACCTCATGCATTTGTATAACTTTGCCACTTACTTTATCTTTCTTTTGGAAAAGTAATTTTTTGTCCCGCAATAAGGTCAAAGTTTTAGCCTCCCACTCAAAAGTAGCATTTTTGCCTCTTCAAATCTACTGCTTTACAACAGAAACACTGATGAACCCTACAATAGTGCTAATTAAGACAATATGTAATTTTACTACAATTACAAATTTTCCACAAAAGGTCCTGCTCTTGAGTGCACAAACATTATGAGACCTCCATGAAATAAATATAAATGTGAAGCATTGTACAAGCATCTTAACAATGAATACTTAACACTTCATGGTAGTTAAAATGGTAATAGAAGCAGATGACATTTCTAAAAATGCATATATAAAACTGATTAAATATTTCTAAACATAAAATTGTCTATATTTATATATCACACAACAAAAAAAAGGGACAGAAATGTTTTGTATTCAAGATCCTTATTAAGCTTTTCTGTTATTAGCACTCCCAAGTGCTAGGGAAATTTATAAAAACATGTACTTAATCCAGTTAAAATACTGTACAAAATGAAGAGGTTATGAATGCTGCCAGATCTCAGATTTATTTTTTGTAAAGTTGCCTATGTAACAAAAGTAGAATTTAATTATAAGAAAAATAACTTGGAAAGTATTCCAAAAATTATCTTAAGCCCAACAATAAAGTGATTAATCTGACAATGAAATCCAGATATATTCTTGCATAAATTTACACAAATACAGGTAAATTATCAAATGGCATTTAACCTACTGGTTGCTTGGAATAGTCAGTGAGTTTAGTAGGATCATATTTAACAGGTTATTCTATTCCCATATGAAATGTGTGGCAATTTTGAGTAAAATAAAGCAGTTCATACTGCTGCAAGGCAAGTCCACAGTCATCTCAATTCATCAAAACACAGGTAACATCAACGAAGGTTAAACTTACTTAGGGCATGAGATCATCACAGTATTCTTACAAAAGTTTATAAACTTTTCTTAGACCAAAACAGATAGTCTTAAAAAACAATTCTTCTTCTACAGATCATACTGTACAAAACCGAAAGCACAACATGATGTAAGTAAGAGTCTTTGCTGTGATTATATGGTGTAGTGAATTTGGCACTTCAGAGTAACGAAATTTCCAATGGCACAGTTCTTATCTACAGCAGCACATAACCTGCAAACCTTGGGCAAACATCCTGTACAGGAAAATACTCTCTCTGCTGCCAACTCTGACGAAAGGAAGGCAAAAGGAAAAAAAAAAAACCAAAAAACCAAAAAAGTTAGTGCATGCGCACAGCTTTGTCAAGAAAATTAAAAAGAAAGGTGAAGGACATCTTTGTACTGCTTTTCTCAGTTCCTGCTGTCAGACAAGTCTGGAGAATTTAACCATAGCCTAGGAAGAAAGAAAAAAACAACAAAAAAGAACAAATTAACATTCACAACAGATGAATAAATCTATTAAAATATGCTCAAGCTAGCTTTAAGATATTTAAATGGGGGGAAAAAATATTCATTACTGGCTAGTAACCAGTTTTTTGTTTAGAACATCGATGACAAAACATCAGCGTTCCACATGAAGTAAGAGAAGTTGGTACTTGACAGTCCTAATGCACCAGTGCAAACCTGACTCTCAAACTAACAAAGGACTGGAAAGTGACTGACTGTTACGGAGGGAGTTCACATGCCAACACAGAAGAACTCCCAGATTTTAAGCATCTTGACATTTCTTTCTTTTCCCTTTAGCTGTTTTGCAGATTTATTATGAAAAGCACAGCTTACCTCCTACTACATCCTAGCCTGACACCCAACTGTGTGTGGTTGTCTTTACGCTGTGCTGAAAACTTTGGTTAGGCAATACACTGTCAAAGTTAAAATCTAACGTTTCTCCATCCATAAGGTCATTACGGATAATCGACTCCATGTCACAGTCCAACCGTTCAATTAACATGTCATCTAAGTCACTGGGAAGCTTCTCCTGGTGGAGGGAAACAATTCCCACCCTCCCGTAGCCATTGCAACTGTTAACAGGGGCATATGGATTCATGGCATTCATCTGCATCGGGTGACTCATAGGCACTTGTAGCGAAGTCTTCACCGTCGACAGGCGGTTTAGCCCCGACGTGTGCGACATGGTGTTCACTGTGTGTGACAAGGCACGGCCATTGACTGCTGGCTGGTTATGCCCCTGGTGAGGGCGGGCGTTGGGGTTCATCATTTTGTTGTGGGGTGGCTGGCTGCCGTAGTTGGGCACCACCGAGTTGGCGACCATCAGCACGCTTTGGCCCAGCGCCCTGCCGCCAGCCTGGGAAACACCAGTGTCCACCGATGCCAGGATATCATTGTGCGGCGGAGAGTCGGAGGTCAGTAACTCCTTCAGAAGTCCTGCAGGACAGTTGTATTGGCTCATCGATCCGTAGCTTGACTTACTGTCTTGGAGAGTCTGCATAGGAATCTGGGACAAGGAGCTCATGCTAGCTTGAGCGTAAGTGAATTTCCTGTAGTCAGGATTTGGTGAACCTATACTTGTGGTTGAGGATGCAAATGAGTAACCTGGTGTTTGCTGCATCAGGGTGGCAGATGAAGACTGGGTTGACACAGTCATTGATGTATTAGGTGATAAGAGATTGAGATTATCCAAAAGATTTTCCATATTCTCAGAATTACTCATCTCTGAAAGGCTTGGTAGAGTAGAAGTCATTTTGGTGGTTGATGATGGGTATACCATGGAGTGCACATCCCCATCTCCAAGGTCATCTTGCTCTGGCAAAATAGGAGAAAGTCTTCCACTAATTGTGCTAGCATTAGAGCTCGTTCTAGGTCGAAATGTACTCCAGTTATCAAAGTCATCGTTACTGTGAGAGCTGGGACTCGCAGGCCACTTTGAGAACTGTGATCCGGGGCTGTCACCATTTCCTTCTTGACCAGACTGAAGGGATGCTTTTTTCTTGGCAGCTCTGCCTCGGCTTTTGGCAAACTTGCTGTTGTTATCCATGGATGCTGCTCGCCTCCTAGGAGATTTACCACTCTTCCCTCCTTCAGGATTGAGCATCCACCAGGAACTCTTCCCTGTTCCTTCATTCTGCACTCTGATGAACTTGCTGTGCAGAGACAGGTTGTGACGGATTGAATTCTGAAAAACAGAATAGCATGTAAGAAATGGAGAAGACATGCATCTTTTATGGCATACTAACACCTGCTTTTGTAAGCATACTCTCATTTTGTTAGAAAACACTGGGGTAATCATTAAATAAGAAAACATGCCAGCCTGGAAACCTCTTTTATCTCCTCATCGCTCTGAACTGGCTGAAACAAGCTTGCAAAGAGTCGCCATGTCAATTTGTCTGTCATCTGCCTCCATTGCATCTGACATTATAAAAGGTTCAATAAAACTGCAGGAACCGTTCTGAAATAAAAATTCTACGTAAAGGAGAAAAAATAAGCCAGAAGATCAAGAAGATGACTGAAGTGAGTCATCTAATGAGTGAACTTAACTGTATTTATGGATTTTTTTAAAATTATTATTTTATGCAAAGTTCAGGAATGTTAGATCCTGTTGTATGGTCCTTGTAATGGATTTTCATCCTGCACATCCCGAAACCCTACAGACATGAAACACACAAACTGTCACTATTGCCACTGAGCATTAGTGAGGTTTATATAGCTTGTGTTATATAGGAAAATACATATAGAAAACCAGTTGAGGATTAAGTTCTAATTTTTATAAGTAAACATCATTAATTACCTAAGAAATCATAGAAGATAAAGGCATGTAAAGAACATAGACAAATTTGTAATGAAACCCTTAGTCTTAAAATCATCGTTCTCTTTCAAAATCAACATTTTAATATGGAAAATTGACTCTTCAAATACCTGAGGGCACCAGATATCTTGCGCCAAGAACGGCTGGAGGTACTGGACCTTTTTTTGACCTCCTCAGCCATGAGTCATGTTTCATGTTTTGTTCTTAAATACAGACAAATAAAATTTAAAAAAATCCAAAATGGAAGGCCACAGGCTGACCTGTTAACAAGAGACTAATCTTTGCACTACCAAGCTGTAAAAAAACTTATTTTGCTCCTATAATTTTCTGCTGAGCACATGTAAAAAACATTGTATCAACAGAAAAGTTTTCCTGCATCTTGACACAATTGCTAACAAAAGGCCACAAGTTCAAAGAGTGCTGAAATAGGCAGCCATAGATGTTAATAGAAGGGTAAGACAGTACTATGGTCTATGCAAGGACTGCAATTCATCCAGAACAAGGAGAAGGGAACCACAAAACAAGACATGAAATAAATGTTTAAAACCAGGATAGACCTCAATGGCAGAGAAATCAGTAATTCACTATTTGCCTTCCATTCAGAGTAATTTTCAGCAACTTGTCTAAAGATCTTAAGTAGGCATTCCACGCACGAACAGTCATCTCACGGCTTAAACCAGAGACAACAGGTCAAATTCCCTGAAAGAGCCTTGATATGCTTTGGACCATGGAAAGCAGAACAGACAAAGCAGGACTGGCTTTCTGCTGAGCTCAGCAGAAGTGGTTACTCTGGGATCACAGAGGAGACTTTCAGTAGACGAGGGCAGCAAGGAGGTGTTACAGTCCTCCAACACCTTACAGATGCTACTGATTTGAGACTATGCCCCCATAGCACAGCTTCACCCCAAACAGGGGCACAAGTCACTCCCTAACACCAGAAGATGGCAGAGCATGGCCTCAAGGCACTGACTGTTCAACCAGCACAGCGCTGAGTCAAACTACATGCCTGAACTCAGAAGCCTTTCCAACCTCTCCTCCAAAGAACCATCTTTACAAGTTATCCCAGTTAAACAGACACCATCAAAAACTCCCCATCCCTGGCAGTATTTGAGGCCAGGCTGGATGGGGCTTGGAGCCACCTGGTCTAGTAGAAGGTACCCTGCCCATGGCAGGAGGGTTGGAATTAAATGGTCTTTAAGGCCTCCTTCAACCCAAAGCATTCTATGACGACTCTGATTTGAGTGTTTCCTTACTCAATTTCAAAAGGAAGCCCTTCTAGAAACTGTAAAGTAAGACCATATTTCTTCACTTCAGGTCATCTTACAACCAAAATACTATCTCTGATCTAGCAACAGGGTGCTAGGGAAGGCCTTGGAATTTTATTTGCACCAGGTGCAGCTAACACATAGGGAGGGAAAGCCTGGAAGTCCATCTTTGGACTTGCCTGCACCCCAGGGGCTGGCCGGGAAGCCTTGTGAGGCCGGCCTGGCGCAGCCCCTTGTTTTCACTCAAGGGCCACAGACCAATCTGTGGCTGACACAAGTCCAGCTCTACAAATGTCGCAAGAAAGTTGCTCTGTTGATTAAAAAACCTCCTGCACCGGTTCATTTTTTTTACTGTATTTTGTAAACATACCCAGTTGGCTCAGGATCACTGTTTACTATCAAAATAGTCATACCAAACACACAAAACATCGGGCAGGGAAAACACCGTGATAAGTCTCAGTTCCCTCTTCTCTGCTACACAAGTGTTAAATATTTAAGAAATCGCTGCTATTCCTTAGTCATCAAAAATGTTATAATCTGGTATTATTATACCGAGGACATTTGAGGTCGCTCTTTGAGTAACAGAGCTGTCTCCTAACTCTGCCAGCAATGAAAAAAAAATTTTCCTAACAGGAAAAGGTTTGCGGCCCAGAGCTTGTTACATAAATTCCTGTTTTTCACGCAGCCAGCAGGACATTAAAGAAGCTATGATTTACTAACTTGGAAAAAGTGTTGAAGAGGTAATTCTTGTGAAAATATGCACTGCTGTTAATGATGTTGTGTCTACAAATCCTTGCCAGATGCAAACATGACCTGATAAAAAAGTATAGTTTCAGCAGTGGATCTTGGCTGCTGGAGGAATGGCGCAGCTGTTAGTGGCTGGGGCGTGTGGCGGCACCACCAGCTCCAGCACGCAGGGGAGATGCCTTCAGCCATGGGCTTCACCTGGACGTTGAAGCAAAGCCTCCCAAAACCTGGCCTGAATGACGCCAAAAGCAAGTGTCTGCATTTTGAAGCGGGTCTTTGCACAGCAGCAGTTCACGCCAGATCGCGCTGAGCGTAACTGCACTGGAATTTTATCAAAATCTGGGTCAGGATGGCAGCAGGGCTGCTGCCACCTGTGGAGAGCTTCCTGGGATTGAGTTTTTGCCTCTGAGACAAAGTAATCTTACTTCAGCATTCAGACCAGGAACTGTGGATATGCTTATTGCTACTTTCTGATTTAAGACTCAAAATATGCAAAACCAGTATCAGCTACGTGCCATGTGAAGAGCACATCCCAGCTAATAAAACTCATGAAGCCCAAGATAATTATTCCCTTGAATCTACATATTTATATAATTCAGCTGTACTTCTGACATTTCCAACAGCACTACCAATATCCAATACTGCATTTAAACACAAGATATAAATAGCAAAACATGCAACTTAAGTTAAACTTGACTAATTGCTGAGAAAAATTATGTCCCTATCCCAACTGAAGTTGAGGTATTTAAATTTTTCAGTAAATTGTGTTGGTGTTTCACTAAATACCTGAAAACTCAGTTGCTCTGTTAAACTTGACAACATTGTGCTTACTGAAGTGAGATCATATAGTGACTATTGGCCATCTTTCTTCCACCCCAGACCTTGGAGCACCAAAAGCAGAGGGAAGCAGAGCTCCTTTTTAACCCAGCTGCAAACCTCTCCAAGCAGGACCTAGCTGTGGATTTGTGATTATCTGGGGTGCTTCAAGACCCCAAATTTGTAAAAGCACCTACAAGTGATCATGGTCTCTCCCACCCTCATACTTTCATCCATGGGCACAGGCAGCTCACATCCCACCAGAGTGTCATGAGAGCGACCAAAAGGGAGAGTGAGGAATGGAGAGTCAATACACTTTACAAAAACAAGTGCATTGGCTATCAAAGTGCATATGCTGACAACACTGCGATAAGGCATGCCATGGCATCTCAGGGAGATGTAACAACATGTAACAAAGGTAGGAAGGAGTTGGCCTCTGGAAGATGCAGTCATAACAAACTGGGAGGCCACAGGAGCAGCACTGCTTCTATCACACATAGGTCTAGGATTTCCATTAAAATTAACACTCTAATGACTGCCCACTAAGTTTTCATTCAGACGACATCCCAGGAGTCCACTGCTTTCTACACTTCTTCCAAGGGGATGGTCTGCACCAGTTGCCAGCTTGTTCTACCATCAGCTGTGGTACCACATCCTATTAATGACAGCTTACAGCAGGTTTCTGAGCCAGCACAATCTCCTTGTGGTGACAACACCAAAGCAAAAGTTTTGCAGCAAAGAAGTGGAGAACCCATCCCCCCAGGATTTCCATATGCTTTTACAGAAGACATTCAACCTGTCTCTCTAGGTCTTTGTATAGGAGCTCTACAGCAGGTCCAGATGTTCACATCACCCTCCTCCTGGAGCCTCAGTGGCAAGCGCCACTCTAAGAAGAAGTCATTAACACTCCTACAAAAGTGTGCAGAGGCCAGGAAGTTCTCCAGCACACTTGCTCACAGCTCAGCCAGCATTAACAGCCGGACAGCAGCAGCAGGGGCTGACCATGGCAAGTGGCACCATGTGGCATCTCTCCAAGGCTAAGTTAGATCATGCCTGGCAAAACAGGCAGGTTTGCCTGCAATAGCTACACCACCTGCACCCATTTTTCTGTGGTTTCCAATCGCGCTGCCAGGCTTATGGCACTTGGATGAAGAGCCCAAGGAGGAAAGAAAACATTGGTAACTCCAGACCTACCAGAATTTCCTTTGGTACAACAGCCTGGTGTAAGGCAATCCTGTTTGTCTTACCTAGTAACTATGAGATACAAAAAGTTCAGATGACGATGCTACACAAGGAGCTTGGATTTGCCTCAGAGCTAGTGCTGCTAGTTATAAGCACTTGGTCTACAGACAGCAGACATTTTCTGACCCTACAATGTTCACCAACACAACCACACTGCAGTGTCAGAGGCCTCAAACACTAGTGAAACAGCTAATTTTGCCACCCAATTGTGGTGTTTTTTTATTACAGCTCAGAAACCTTTTCTGGTGTCCAATAAAAGTATGGACAGAAAGCATGTCACTTAGCCTCAGGTCAAAGAGTCATATTTAGAAGATGCTGGAAACTTGCCACCTGCAGCTGCATGAAGGTGGAAGGGCAGGATTTCCTCCCAAACAGGTCATGCTTTTTTGGATCCTTTGTTCCTGGGGAGGTGCTTTTGTTTGACTTCTTTTTTCCTCCTGCACTGTTAAACAGTTAAGAAATATCAGCTGGAAAAAGTGAGGAAATACTTCTCTCTTCCTAGGGGGACCTTGCACTGTTTCTCTGTGCTTTCCATTACATGTGGTAGCATAGTGAGAGTCTTTCCCAGACCCCTACCTATGAAACACCACCTCCAAACATGGAGACACTTCCATAAACTGTTCCATGTGGTAAGATTTCAGCAATGCATCCCTTTTTCCATGAATGAATGTACAAGAACAGGAGGGAGTGTGTGTTACTGCTATATGGTTGTTATCCATGTGTCCTGAACACAAAGGGGCTTCCTGTGGCCACATGTCAGTGGCATTAATCTAAGTCCTGCACATTCTGCATTCAAGTTCACAGATTTATACTATCCTGTGATTCCTTCTCATAGCTGTCAACGACTAAAAAACCTTGAACACTGAAGGTGGTGGCATCCTGCTGCCACCGGGGACTGGAGGGGATTTCTCAACCACTAGAGTGTTCTTCTCTGGATCATGGTAACATGTAGGAACAGAAAATGCATACCCAGCTTCAGACATTGATGTTTAAGACTCGGCTGTCCATGCCTACATGTCAGAGCAGGCAACTCTGTTGACACATATTTGAGTATTTCCCAATACACCCTGTGTATTCCTCATCCTAGGTAGACTCCTTGAAAGCACTTTACCATAATGGCAGCTTGGACATTTCTAATGAGATGATAACACTGCCTACTCTCCCTACACAGGCATTTAGGAAGAATGAAAGTAAAAACCACAAGCAAGGTTCACATTATGCCAAGTGTGCACACAGGGCAAGCACACACCTGGATACTGTTCCACACATGATGACCCCAACCAAAACTTTTAATCACTCCTATGTTTTCTGTACCTCCAAGAGAGAGAAAAGTACAGAAAATGAGATTTTTAAATGAATTTTGTTGAATGCACCTTCATCCCTCTGGTAAAATCATCTGGGGAACCAAGACAACCCACAGGTTTGTCTAAAATCTATCCACTTTCAAAGATGAAAGAAAACCAACAATAAGAAGGCACCACAGTGTCATTACAAAAAAAAAAAAGCAAATAGCCATCAGGATAAATGATGGTTTCATTTATCGATTTCATTTATCATAGCATTAAAAGTTGTTAAGTGTAGAAAAATAAGTATCAGATTAAAAAATTCAAAGATAGCAAGGATAACTATTTTTGGTGATTCAGACAAATTCTAATACTGCCTTTACAAAACTGATGCTGCAAGCTTTCTATTCCAACAGATGGAAAACAAGTGTTTGACAAATATAAGGGTTCCATATTTGTAAATAAACATTTCTATTTTTCCACAAATATGAAACATATATATGGATATGTACAGCTCATGATGAAGCAAGTTCACCAGTGAGACAGGAGGCCAACAAGGAGACCTCACTGAAGAGGAATATTTCAAAGTCAGAATGCCCATCAAACTAGAGCTTCTTCTCTGCTCTCCTTAAGCACTCTCAGGCCTTCACAAGCAGCCTGTGCAATTACATCAGTAACACAAAACCAGCAAAGCAGGAGGACTTGTGAATAACCTGAGAGACCAGGCTCTATCACACAAAAGCTGGTAAAGGACTCAATTAATAAAACATCAGAGGTCAGGGAAATAATCAGTCTTTCAAACCAGTCCCACAAAATATTGCCATTGCACGTACAAAAGCCTGCATCTTTTGTTCAGGAAAGGTGAGGGAACAAACACCTGCATTATGCCAACACCAGATGGAATGAACAACAGTGCAGTCTAGGTGAGCACCATGCACCACTGCTAAGGTGTGCCCTGCCCTTCAAAGGGGTTAAAAGCATTGGAATCACCTGTAGTCCATCAAGCCCTGAGGAAGGCTGCTGTGATCCGTGGTGGGCAGATAGCCCTTTCACAATTATTCACGGTGGGCTCTAATGCAGTGACCAGCAATGTGACTCTGCAGGGACACAGGCAACACACAGCCATAGCGGTCTGAGGAAAAGCTGTCCTCAAATGCAGAGTAAAAGCAGGTTATTGAAAGGCAAACATGAAATCACAGTTATAGGCAAAGTTCACTGAACTGAAAAAAAAAAAAAAAGTAATAATATAGCAGTTCATCCATACAATGTCAGAATGACTAATAGCTCAAAATTTTGATCTGCAGCTATAGTAAAGAGAGACTAAGCAGTGTTTATTTTTTTTTTAGCCAGTGGGAATAATTATGATCAGTAGGACAAAAAATGTTAATCACTCGTTTCCTGTTTAACAGACAGCCTGTTTCACCTCTGCCACTCTCCACTGTTATACCCAATTCATCACAAAGACTACAGCACTCTTTATAGAAATCTTTCCCCCCAGCTCTTTTTCTTTCTCAAACTAAAGTGTCTTTTATTGACATTTGTTAGCTCTAATGAAGAGGTACAAAAGTGTATACATGCTAAATATATCAATGCTAATTAGACTAGCAGATCATCTTAAAAGCAACACTGGAAATATGCTCTCACCAATTAGAAGCAATAAGGTCAGAAGTGGGCCAAGGTCTTAAATGCAAACTACAGAGGTGAAAACACGTAGTAGAAAATAGGGTTGATTTTTTGCATTGGCCTTTGAGAGGACACAGAGAACTTCCAAGAAAAAAAGCACAGTCAAAAACCCCAGATAGGACTACTCAAAAAGCTTTAACTGGTTAAGTGAAACAACTGTAAAGATCCCTGCTTGAGAAGCCACGTAAGTTTTACAGACTAAAGTCTCTTCATTATCAAAGCAGATCTCTGCCAGTTGTCTAGGTAAAGGCACAAGCAAACCTAGACCTGTATGTTTGGTTTCAGCTGGATACTTTGCTAGGGAGCCACAGATCTTCATTTTCATTAATTAAGGCTATTTGCTTCCACAAAACCACTGAGAGCCTAAAAGGTTGGAATTATTGTCAAGACCTGATGGATTTACAAGCAAACAGCTGAAAAGGTGTTAAAATTGAGGCAGGTAACGCAAAGCAGGATGTACTGGGGACACGGGCTAAGTTCAGGACACTTGCCCCATCCACAGTGCTGCCCATGGGCTGGCCATGCCTGGACAAGCTCGAGGGCTGTCTGTACTTCTTACCTTGAGAAGCAACATATTAAAGGGATGTAGAGATCCAACAGTATAAAAAGTTCTGTTGACTGAGCCTTTGCGTAGAATACAAAAAATTAAATATATCTCCTAATTATATCTGCATTAGCATAGCAGAGGCAGTCTTTTCATTTAGCAAGCAAAGGACTACAGGACTCACATTCTGTGGTCATGGATGTCACTGAGTATCAGTTTTTCAGAAACAGAGTCAATGAAAGCAGCAAGCTTCCTCTGCAGCAGGGTTAGCTGTGCCCCACAGGAAATCCCTGGCCTGAGGAAGCTGCAAGGCTTGTGAAAAGAAGGGCAAAACCTTTTATTTACAGGCTGAATGATATCTTAGGCTACATCTCACCATGCATTTGATCTTTATTTTGACTATAACAAGTGCAAAGATATACTAGCAAAATTTTATACAGTCCCTACACAGACTTATACAGTCCCTTACAGACTACTAAAAGAAAATTAAAACAAAGTTAAGTGGAATTTTTTGTTTGGCTTAGGTCATCTTCAGAAACTATTTAGTGCATCTAATGGCTAAGATGCTGAATTTGTAAGGGGACAGTGTCAGCTTAAAAACAGCAACCACACCATGAATTTCACCTAGTGCTGTAAATATCTGATGCTGATGTAGTAAACAGGAAAAACTTTGGAAAGAAGAAAGTGACATTTATCTTTCCCTTAGTTTCTTTTGCATCTGAATGCAGTCAAGTACATAGTCACTGTTTTACTATTTATGTTTCCTCCAGTCAATTTACCCTTTATCTGTCTTATACATGAAAATATAATACAATTTTCCTGATAACAAAGCAGTAGCAGAAAATAATTGATTTCTTACATTTTTGTTAAAATAGCTTAAATAGGTTCATATTTAAGTTCTCTTTAAACTCCAGCATATCTGCAAATATGTAAAGGATATTGCTTTATACAGTCAATATTTGTTCATTTCTCTTTGTGTTTTTATACCCCAAATACACAAGAAGCAATTATATATCTTCAACTACTCCTCTTTCTACATCCCAAAGAGGCACCACATGAACTAGGTATTATGTTTCTCCTCAGCTTCTTAGAACACAGTTTGCCTTGATACTTATTTTCCCCCACCACAGAAGCAGGTCAGACCACCAGCACACTCTCTACAGGAGAGCTCTTTCCAATTGAAGTTTGCTCCCACAGCCTAGCAGATTTTATATAACACAATTTACTACTCCAAAGCCAGCAAAACGCTCTCATCCGAATTTCAGGGCAGCCTTTGGCTATAATCCAGCGTGCACTGCCCCTCTCACTGTCTGGCCACTTGCAGCCACCCTCTTGCAAAAGGTGAGGTTAATACTTCAAAGAGATTTTAGCTGATTTCCTTGGGACACAGAGGACTCCTGCTGGGTGGCTGCAGTGTTCATGCCAGTGTCTTCCTCTCAGATGCTGCTTTCTGTGATGTTCTTCGGGCTGCAGTTCAAGAATCGCTGGCACTCCTCACTGGGTTTTTATGACATCTGCTCAGTATTATAAAGCCAGAGTCATCCAATCTTGCAAAACATGTACCACCAACTCTGAACAGTTACCCCCAGACAGGCTCAAAATTTTCAGTGGGCTATGGCAGAGCAGTATTTCTCAGAACAAGATGGGCACTCAGAGGAGAGAAATCTAAAGGCCAATTTCTTCCCTCACACCCATTTTGGAAGCATTCCTAGTCCCTCACTACAGTAGGCTGTGCTCTGTACTTAAGAGACCCTTATTAAATCAAAGAACTATTTACAATCTACATACTGGCAAGTCCACATTCCCATAGAATGTCATCTGGCAACAGTGACTTAAATCATCAGCTCTGTATTTATTTGCCTTCCTCCTTCACAAACAAGAAAAGTAAAAAGGCTAAGAAAAAGCCATGTTTTAAATGACAAGAATGGAATTAACAGAGTAAAGCCCAAGAGCTCTGAAGCACCAGCACTCATCGCTATACCCAAACGTCCTTTCTTTCTTTTTTTTTTAAGCAGTAAAATATTACAGTGAGGACAATGAAAAGGAAGATTAGCAGCACCATTGTGGCTTGAGATCTTTTACGTACACGCCTGCTGCTAGAGGTGCAGGACCCCAAATAAGAGGTGGACACAAAATAAGACAGCTTCCAGAGTGCGACACTTGTGCAAAAACGAGCTTTGTTAGACATTTTGGGTGCTAGATTTCTACTACCAACTAGGTCTAATAAATTAGCCCTCATTACTATATCTTTCCATTTGAAATACACAAGGAAACTGGCCTTACCACGGCTGCTCAGAGATCAGACCTCATTCAGTCTCCCATTCCCCTGGACAGAGCCTGACACAGGGCAGCTCTGGGCACAAGGTGCCTTTTACCAGGTGGAACAGGAGATGTCCCAGGGAGGACATTGTATCACTCTTATCAGTTCAGAAAAGAAAACATTAAGCCTCCTCTCCTCTGTGGTAATCCCTCAAACCCAAAAAGCTCTTATCAACTTCCAGATTAAGCTTCCTTCTCCTAGAGGTCACAGTCTTCACATGGTGCAAGCTTCACCATCATCACCACAATCACCCTCAAAGAAAAGCCCACGTGTAACTGGGCGGCCCGAGCCTGCCAGCCTCGATATTCAGATTTAAGGG